>NC_136070.1:254686853-255286853 GCF_964261635.1 Lissotriton helveticus | reverse complement strand
CCCCTTTCCCTCATTGGGCCTACCTACCTCTGCACCCAGCCGCCCCTGTGCCGCTGGGACTGATCTAACTGTACTTACCTGACCCTGGGGGACCCCTGAGTCTATGCCCAGAACCTTACCTTCAACAACCAAGTACTCACCTGGAAATCGGTAATTCACTTCCCTGCCATTGGATAACATTGACTCATTTTGACTCGAAAATTCTCAGTGTGAAGTTTTGAAATCTGAAAATATTCCTATAAAATCAGCCAAAGACCGAATTCCGAAGTACTCACCTGGGTTTAGGGGAGAAGCCAGTACTGTACCTTTCAGCCCAGTACTGAACCGCAAAAGTAATCCCTAGCGGGTTTACTAGTAATCTGTATTTTCTCCATAGGAACCCATTGACTGCTTTTCTATGAATTTTTCTTCTAAGTGTCTACTTTTGAAAACATCAAATATTCTTCAAAAATCATACGAAATACTGAAACGCAATTACCTACCTGTTTTGAGTTAAGCCCCCAGAGCTGGCCCTAGGAGACCAGTGCTGGGTTACAAAAGTAACGTGATCGTACTTTACCTGCAACCTGAATTTCCTCCCATTGAATAACATTGTGAGATTTACATTGAAAAGTTTTTAAGTGTAAACTTTTAAAACCGCTTTATACTCATGAAAATTCACTACACTAACAAACGTTTTCGCTAATTTGGTTTCAGCTTAGACCCCAGGACTGAATCTAAAACCTAGCCCTGGAACTCCTAAAGTAATCAACTGTACTTGTATGTAGAAAACCCATTGAGCTCAATGCTAAAGTGTGTTCCAGGACTGTGTTGCTTACTATCAATACTGTAATCAGTGTGCACAACCTTTATTGCCCCATTGCAAAGTATTTACATGAGTATTCATAACCGGAAAAGTATATTTTTATAACTGCTGGTTCTAAAAATGAAACAACTATATCTGTGGATATAAAAACAATTGGCCTGGAATTCAGTCCTTGAGTGTGTGAAATCTTTTGCTGACTGAGTGTTCAACAAATGCTTTACACTGTCCTCTGGTACTGCCTTACTGCTCGATCAAGCTACCTCTTGGAGTGTAAGGTCAGTTCTGACTTTAACCTCGGTTATACCTCTAGGGTTGGTGGACTCTATACACACTGTACTTCCTTCTAGTCCAGTATATATATATATATTAGACCCACTTTCTCACATTAAACGTAACAGTTTACAGCCTATCCACATTCACAGTAATAGATGAGCTATGTGCCCAAAACTCAAGTGCAACGTGTTGTAAACAGACTGTTGATGAAAAAGCTACACAAGATGGTGGCCCTTTAGCCATCTCTGACACCAATTAAAATTTGACTTACCCTGTAAGCATCCATTTGTGGAATGTAGCACTGTAGATTAACATGCATGCATACTCCTGCCATTTAGTTTTCGGCTTAGACTTGTTTTTCTTCAAAGAAATCTTCGAGTCACGATGTAATGACTCCACTTATTAAAGACATCGGATTGCTTTTCCGACAGGAGTGTAGACATGAAATTGAGCGTAGAGACAAAGGCTTCTGCAACAACCTGGGGCTTTAGTGATGAGAATCTACAGCACTACATGATACAAATTGATACTCGCAGGGTAACATTTTACAAATGTTCGCATCTCAGATATCTCCAGAACCACCATCTATCCTTCTCCACAACCACCATCCCACATCTCTGCTGACTGGCTAGGACATCGAACCAATGGTCTAGGACACCATTCAGTTAATTATGAGGACATCCTGTTACCTACAGTCCCAGTACAATCCTTCAGTTCTCGAATCTCCTCCCATGGGGCCAATATTTTCTCAAATTATTTCAGGCAGCCGAATGCCTGGTACACAGTTCTCTCGACTGGCAATCACCAATTCATATTATGTGCTCATTGTAACGTTTTAAGGGTGACCCTCGCCTCCATCCAATATAGCCCTTGCAACATCTCTCCATATCCGAACCACCGGTTATCCCCATCCAGCATTTTCGACTGAATAGTGGCCTGAGGAACTCTTTTGGGCAGCACCCTTCTGTCCGTCATTAAGGCAGGGTCAATCTGCTCTGCGAAAGCCCAATCATTTATCACCGACAGATGGGCTGCTCAATAGTAAAATTTATGGTTGGGAAATTCTCAGTGGTCCACCTCCCACAGCAGTATGCTGGTGGTCTCTAGTACCGCTTGAAAGAACATCGCGGGGACTATGTATTTTGCGTTTTGTAGGCATACAGGAATTTAAGGTATACGAGGTATACGAGGTATACGAGGTATACGAGGGATAGTTGCAGCTTCCTGTATCGTGCTAAATCTGTCTTGTATTGGTGGAGGAGTTGTTTCAGAAATAGTCGCAAAGGATAATGTTACTTACCTAGTAAGCATCTGTTCTTGGCATGTATAGTTGTAGATTCACATGCTTTGCATACTCCTGTCATCCAGTGTTGGGTCCGGATGTTTGCAAGCAGTTTTTATGTCTCGACCTCTGCCAATGCGCTTGCGCATTGCAGATGTCGAGACATTTAGAGGTGGATCAGGAAAGCTGATCAAGAGGCTTTGGCAGGCGGATTACGCAGAGTGCATGTGCTCGTGCACGCGCTTGCCATTTGCTCCCCGAGCCGCCTCGCATCATCGCATCAGACCCGCCACAGCAATGCAGAGCTTCACACCTTAAAGGCATGCTCTCCCTCGCCCCCCTCTGCGCAACGCCTCGCTCCCATTTGCTCCCCGTCTCTCCGTGCTTACTGCAATGTGTCCCCCCATAGCGCTGTTTTTGACGCTTCCAACTTCAAAGTTTAACGCTCCCCCTCTCCCACGCCACAGTCAAGCAGAGGGCTTATTTGTTGCTTTCGTCCTCCCACATTTCGAGCACAAATGCATCGTTTCCCTTCCCCCACCCATTTCGAGTGCATCAAGTTAGGCAGCAAGATGCCCGGGCACCCACTCCGCCTCAGGTCACTTTCACGGTGCTCAGTCACCCGCTGGGATGCTTACTGGCGGATGTGGGCTCTAATCTCCTACAGCACAGACATCGCCATGGGGCATCAGGGAGCGTATGTAAAAAAAATTATAACGGTTGCAAGTACAAATTGTACCAACACAACGGAGCGTATGTAAAAAAAATTATAACGGTTGCAAGTACAAATTGTACCAACACAACATTTCCCTTCCGTCGGTTTCTTTTTAATTTTGTCTTTTCCGCTCCACGTTAGGAGCCCTCCTCCCACCCTCCAAGCACAAACGCAGCTTTGGTGTTCTCAGCACACATGTACATGCTGATGTGGCACTGCTACAGCTGTATTACACTACGTTCTCCTCACCCTCCACTCTTGGTAGAGCTGCGCCTCGTGTGTAACAAGTGGTGTGTGCGCATCACAGGCAGAGCGAACCCAAGGGACAGCGACTTTAATTAAAGACTTCCCGTAAGCAATCTCATCCGTAGCCAAGCTTCTCCAGTCTTGGTGTCTGTGCGTATCGCTGTTAGTCACTGTGTCTGTTTAAATGTGTCTGTCAGTGCGCACTGGCTTTTACTTGTATTGTCTGCTATGTGCTCAATGTATATCTCTGCGTCTCTGGGTCCGTTTGCAGCGGCACTTACACATAGCTGTTTGCCCATGTGTTGTGCGTGTCTCCATGTGCCTCTTTGTTTACTTTTCACGTCTAGAAAATTGTCTGTTTATTGTGCCTGCTTCTGAGAGTCGCACCATCACACTGATTACCCGTCTTCATCTGTGTGTGAGTTAATCTGAGGATCTAGCTTTTGCCGGCGGTGCGTCTTGTCAACCCACGGGCTCATCTGTTCATTCATGTGTGCATCTTGGCGCGATCAACAAATCCAGACTGCTCTGCCGCAGCCTCGGCTCTTAGAATGAGCAGTGTTTACAGAATGTTGATTCATTGTAACCACCAGCTGAATTACACACAGCAGGAATTAACACATCTCTGCAAGGACGCGCAACATCCTGTGATTCTTGGCAAATCACTTAATCTCCCTGTGCCTAATAAAAATGTATGTGCCTCATTTAACGTTGCTTGTGCTTGTGTTAAGAGCTCCGATACCCTTGGGTAAACTTAGCGCTATATAAAACTCTTAAAAAAAAAAAGAAATTCCATGAGACATGTCCCGGTGTGTGCATTATCATACAGTTAGAGTATAGAAGATACATGCACTTGTCAGTCTTGATTTCCGTACACCTTCATTGCGCTTCATACCCCTTGTATATCTATTCTTCAGTCTGTTCCTCTGACCTCTCTGTATGCCCTTCTGTTTGCACCCTTTCTATGTACCCACAAATATTATGCCTTTTCTCCCCTATCACCAGTCCAATCTGAAGGAATGAATATGCTACTTACCAGTATGCATCTGTTCTTGGCATGTAGCGCTGCTAACATTCATATCTTTTGCATAGATCGCCGCCTAGTGTGGGTCCGGATGATCGCACATTGTTGTCCTGGAAGAGTCTTCGAAGTATCCTGAGATAGGTGGCTCCTCCCCTGGACTACAGTGCGCATGGGCATCGGCTCCATCCCCAGATTGTTTTTAGCCATTGTGGCAGAGATGGAGTGAAAAGTGTAAAGGATGTCCATGCTAATAAGTGAATGCAAGAGTATATCTGCAGCTGCGACGGGCACCGGGGAGGAGGGTGGGCGATATGAATGTTAGCAGCCCTACATGCCAAGAACAGATGCATACTGGTAAGTAGCATATTCAGTTCGAGGCATGTGGGCTGCTAAATTCATATCTTTTGCATAGAATATATAGCAGTCCCTCCATTAGCGGCGGAGCCACTGCACTCGTGTGAACTCCAGTTCCTAACATGGAAAGTGGCTTTCCTTATTGCTATTACGTCACTAAGACGTGTCAGTGAGCTGCAAGCGCTCACAATCCAAGAGCCGTTCATACAGATTCATCCAAATAGGGTAGTACTACGCACTAACCCCAAATTCCTTCCAAAGGTGGTGTCACAGTTTCATCTCAACCAAACTATTGACCTACCCGCATTCTTCCAAAACCCACAAACGGTGGCGAAAGAATGCTCCATACTTTGGACTTAGGAGGGCGTTGATGTACTATATTGACAGGACACAACACTTTAGGAAAACAAAACAACTTTTTGTTGCCTTCTCGCCACAGCACAAAGGCAACCCTATTTCCAAAGCAGGTATAGCCAGGTGGGTTGTTAAGTGCATCCAAATCTGTTATCAAAAAGCTAAACGTACCATAACAATACCCCCAAGGGCGCACTCCACACGCAAATTGGGGGCATCCATGGCTTTCCTGGGGAACATTCCTTTGGAAGACATTTGCAGAGCAGCCACATGGGTTACACCGCATACCTTTACAAAACACTACTGTGTTGATGTGCATTCCAAGCAGCAAGCAGCTGTAGGACAGGCTGTTCTCAAGACACTTTTTCAGGTTTCTGCAGCTGGCACGGGCAACCGCCGCTAATGGAGGGACTGCTATATATTCTATGCAAAAGATATGAATTTAGCAGCCCACATGCCTCGAACTGAATATGCTACTTACCAGTATGCATCTGTTCTTGGCATGTAGGGCTGCTAACATTCATATCGCCCACCCTCCTCCCCGGTGCCCGTCGCAGCTGCAGATATACTCTTGCATTCACTTATTAGCATGGACATCCTTTACACTTTTCACTCCATCTCTGCCACAATGGCTAAAAACAATCTGGGGATGGAGCCGATGCCCATGCGCACTGTAGTCCAGGGGAGGAGCCACCTATCTCAGGATACTTCGAAGACTCTTCCAGGACAACAATGTGCGATCATCCGGACCCAACACTAGGCGGCGATCTATGCAAAAGATATGAATTTAGCAGCCCACATGCCTCGAACCTACAAATACTAGAATCCTTGTTTCCCGTCTCACTGCTCTTTCTCCCCTTTCTTTCCTCCGTTTTCCGTCCTGGGCACCACCGACAGCTGGTCACAGCTGCCAGAGATGTTTCCACTGAGGCACAGGTGAGGCAGTCGCAACTCAGCCCTCTCTCAACACCTCGGGCTGTTACCTGCCTGTGTGCAGGTGGACACGAGCCTCACCACCGAGCCCGGGTATGAGGGTGGTCATGCTTTCCTCCCAGCACCCGCCTTTCATCACCTTCTCTGAGGCTACAGTTCTGTTTCCGGTCTCGTGGGCTTTGAGGTTGTTACATCACTCAGGTGCACCAGGGCACCACTCCGGGGCACCACCACATCACTCGGGGGCACCACTGACACCACTCGGGGGCACCACCACACCACTCGGGGACACCACCACACCACTCGGGGACACCACAACAGCACTGTCCTTGCTTGCTACCAATAAGCATTGCCATAGCCAATAGGACTTGCATTAGGAAAGTGTAAGCTATTGGCTTTGTGAATAACAATGCTATTAATTTTTATATTTTCAAAGCATACATATATATACACACATATATATACATATACACACATACATATATATACACATATATACACACATATATACACACATATATATATATATACATACACATACATACATACATACATACATACATACATATATATATATACACACACATATATAAGAAATTGTCATTTACAATACCAATAGCTCACATTTTCCTAATGCGAGACCTATTGCATTGCAAATGCTTGTTCTTCATACAAGTCTTTCCTAGTCACGGGGTAAGGCGACGACTCCTTTTCGGTGATCGTGCGCATGGTCATCAACTACAATTGTTAGATTGTTTTCCCGCAAGAGGGTGAGAATGGAGTAAGTGTAGTATAGAGATGTCCTTGTGTAGGAGAGTGGGGTCTGCAATCCCATGGCCACCCCAGATTTTTGCTTTTTGCTTCACTGATTTACGACTTTCCCTGGCTGTGGGCCTGCTAATCAGACCCACAGCCTAGCTGTTCTCTCTCTAAATTACAACCATGTACCTTAGGTGCATTTTACCAATTGGTACTGGGCCACCTTATCAGTCCCTGTACAGCATACCTTAGGTATCCAGGGCATAGGTGTACCCAGGGCCTACCAGGGGCTGAAGCATGTATTATGCCACCCCTGGCTGGCCACCCAAACAGACACAACTGGCTGCACGACAGCTGGGGCAAGGTGGTGTAAACACCCTTTGCTTTAGATATAGTATTCCTATATCTAACCCTAAAATGGACACATATTCCTATCAGTCACTCCTATGGCAGGCCTTATCAATCCTGAAGGCAGAGTGCTTGGAATTATGTGAGATGGTGCTCTGGCATGAGCTGAGCCCGTTTGCAGCTTGCGGAAGCAAGTCCAAATAGCTGTTCCATGATAACGCTATACCATATACTCTTAAGTGCATTATAATCCTCGCGGTTAAATGCTAACTTTGGTATAGCTTTATCAAAACATGTCGAGTAAGGCGTCATACGAATTGGAATACTAACCCCTCGCCAATTCTGGCGACGGGGTTAGCATTCCACCCTTCTAGAGGGACACGACATGTATGTAACTGTGAACCCCGGTTAAAGTCAGACATAGCCTAAGCTCCACAAAATGGATGCTGCCACCGAGACACAAGTCTGCCCTCCTGCTGCTGGGAGTCCTTCCAGCAACGGAGGCATGGACAAAGGGTTTCCTGTCAGGGGCGGTGCCAGCACCATCCCAGACAAGATTTTGTGTATTCCAGGTAGGCAGGGCTGAAAGGAAGGTGACTGCAAGTGGCACCCCGGTGCTCACTGTGCATATGCCGGCTCAAACCAGTTCCTGGGGCACACCAGCCCCTGAGCTGGAGAGAGACCGGACAAAGGAGAGGGGTGTAACCACCCCCCTCCTAGTCCCACCCATAGGGCAGGACTTAGTCGCGTGCCAGCCCCTTTTATTAGTATAAAGGTAGGAGCAGGCCCCCTTCCCAAATTAGATAATCTTGGATCTTGAAACTACTTTCCACGAAAGGAACTCTTGACTCTTCTGAAGACTCTCCCTTGTGGCTAAGGAGTAGCCACCCTGCACCAGCAGGCACCATCGAAGCTCTTGCGGTTTGCTGAAGTCCATCCTCCGGATCAAGACTGCCCAGCTCGACGAGACCCGGTTTTCCCTCCATCTCCGACCTCTCCCTTCATCATCCAGCCCAGCTGAGATTCGTGGGTGCGACGAGACCCGTGGGACCGGCCATCTTCAAGACCTGCACGACGCTTCACCAGCACGACCCCCGAGAGACCCTCGAGCAAGTGCACTGGGGTTTGAGAAGCCCTAACCCTAAGCAGCTCCAGCACCGAAGTCCAGCCTCCCAGCATCCACGAGATCTGCGTGGGGCCCTTCTGCTTCCTCGCTGCTTGCCACGTTGTCCGGTCACTTGCCCGTTGGCTAGTGACCCTCTTGACGACGTACCACGACGATTTCACCGCTGGTCTGGTTGCTCCAGACTGGCCCTTGCTCCCCTCCAACAGAGGAGCACCCTGGACCCCCCTGGTCCACTCCAGACGCCATCTTGAGTCCACCGCGTGGGCTTGCCTTTGCCAAGGCTTGTTGCTCCAATCATGGTTTCAGCAGCACCGACAGCAGACACCCTCGTGGGACAGCTCGCCCCTCCATCCTGGTCGCCGACAGCGCCTCCTGGTCCGAGAGACTGCAGAGCCAAGCGTCGCCCACTCACCTGGTCGAGGTGCCCTCATCCGGTGCCATCCTGGTGCCCATCTGATCACTGGCTAGTGATCAAGAACTGAGTCCCCTCTGCTTTCAGGTCATCTTCAACTCCGATCCAGGCTTGGATCCCATCGAACTTCATCACTGGTCGCCTGCCAGCAACAACTTCTTTCAGGCTCCATAGACTGTAACGAGGATTCCCGACGTCTTTTGAACCCTATGCAGCCGCAGCCCCTGGGCTAGGTAACTCGAGCATTTCGGTGCTCCAACGTAGGTTCACTATCTAAGTGTCCAGATCCTTTTTCGTTTTCAGCCTAACTAGTCGGATTCGTCCGATAACACTAACTTTACGAAATCTAGCATCCATAGACTTTGTCCCGCATCCCGCGTGAGAGTGCACACTCTGCACCCGATCTCCCTAGGCCTCCTGCTCGTAATCTTAAGGTTCAGTAGTGTAGTTCTAGCGATCCTGAAGCCTCTGGATCTTGTTACTTACCTGCTAGTATTTCGCATTCCACTTTTGTAGTATATGGTTTTTCGTGCCCCTCGGGCATTTATGTAAATTGTGCAACTTGAAGTATTTTCTTAAGAGTTTTGTATTGTGCTTAGCTCCGACTCATAAAGAGTTCAGGGTAGAACTGTTATTAATAAATATCCTATATTTTTATAACAACTTGTGTGGTGTCCTTTCACTTGGTGTTCAAGGGGTATATGTGGTGGTAAAACAGCTGGCTTAACACACCATCTAGAGTTTAGCCTGAAGACTGCTCGTGTCCATGCTACTAGGATAGCTGGTCTGAAAAGTTGACTTACAACCAATCAATAAGGGTTGTTTGGTATGATACAAAGTGATCACTAGAATAGTGAGCACTATATATCAGGCCAACTTCTCACACCTTGCATATAACTTTATAATTAACTGCAACTACAGGTACCCAGGGAGACGGGTGGGCGCATGTGAATCTAACGCTCTAAATGCCAAGAACAGACACTTTCTCCAATTGGTTGAATTGTGGTGATACTAATCTCAAGTTTATCGGGGAGGCAAGTACCACTGGAGTATCATACTTTATATGCCAAAAATGGGAAGAATATCACAAGCATATGGCGAGGAACTCGCTGCTTAGCTATCACAGCTTTCATCCACGTGTTTTATCAACCTATCTTCCGATAGGTCCATTTTTAAGACTTTGCAAGAAACTACGCTATTCAAGGGGTACATGGAGCAGCAAAGAGCACGTAACAACCACAGAGTTACAGTTCTGGGGCAAGACTCCGGGGTCTCCCAGGGTCAGGTAGGTATAGTAGTTTCACCCTCAGCGACAGCCGGGTTCAGAGTGAGTAGGCCCAATGTTAGCATTTGGTTGGTGGCTGCTAGCAGGCAGGCCACGCGGCTGTGGGAGCTGGGCTCCTGGTCACTTACACAGGGCAAGTGGGGAAGTAAGATACGACAGATGATGCACTCTCAGTGGCTCTCGGGTGGCTAGGTGCACTGTGCTTTTTGGGCAGTCGGGCGGCCAATGTATTTCAATTGGGAAAGCTGCAAGACGAACAAATGCTGCAGGCTTGGGGACAGAGATTCTTCAGGTGCGACCACCACTTTGAGAGGTAAGTTGGGAAGCTGTAGTTTAGGTAGGCACCCAGGATTTGGGCACAGGCGGCCGTGGGGGCGCCGGGTGCAGGGGTGTCATTTGGTGTCGGGAAATCTCACCCTCAGCTGGTCGTGGTTGGAGGGGTCCCTGGTTGTGTGGCTGCAGGCGTCATCAGAAGAGTGGAGGGTCCTTTGGTGCTGGATTCGTGGTCACAATCGCCGGGGGGACGTCCTCACTCATGCACAGGCCGGGCTCTGTGGGTGCGGATTGTGCTGGATTCACGGTTCCTGGCTGGCACCAGGGGTTGTTGCTGTTTGAGCAGAACCACTGCTCGTGGGAGTCCCAGTCTTTGGATGAGCAAGGCAGTCTGGTCCTCCAGGGTTTAAGAGGTTGCTGACCACAGGAGATTTAGCAGGAGCAGGTTCGAGGGTCGATAGGCCTGTAGGGCTGGGGCCAAGTCAGTTGGTGTTGTCCTTGTTAGCAGCTATACAGCATGTCTTCTTTCTTCTCGTTCTTCTACTTGGTTCGGGATCGGACAGGTATGTGAAGGTCAGGGACCAATGGGTCCCTTCCCTGGGGTGAGTACACCCCCTATCCTGCCAATGTGGGAGGGGGCAGGAGCCGGTCTCCGAGTAGGGCTCCCCAACCTCAAGATGGCAAGAGGCCAGAGTGGTGCTTCACCTCGCCTCCCCCAACCGAAGGGTGGTTTTGGCAGAGTCTGGCACACCACCTTTCCTCACTAAGGTTTTCACGCCTGTCTTCCTGCCAGAGTGGGGGGACAGAACTGGTGGGGGCCAGTTGTTAAGTACAGCAAGTGGCCTGGAGAAGCTCACAAAGGCGGCATGCCTTTGAAGCTTCCCCCTGCCCATCCTGGGGGAGGAGACCTAGCACCTCGCCCAGGATGTGCATTGTTGCACGCCCAGGAGAGCAGGGGGGGTGGCTCTCCACCCAGCAACTGGCACCCACCAGTTCTGACCCCCACTCTGGCGGGAAGACTAGGGGAAACCCTAGGTCAGGAAGAGGGGTGTCCCAGCCTGTGCCAACCCCACCCCTCATGTGGGAGATGCGAGGTGAAGCACGACCCCGGGCTCCGGCCATCTTGAAGATGGGGAACCCTGCCCAATCACAGCTAGGCTCCTGCCCCCCTCCCACAGGAGAGGAGCAGGCTAAGGCGTGTACCCAACCCAGGACAGGGACCTAAAGGTCCCTGATCTACCTGTAACGCCCCTAAATTTAGTATTTAGGGGCACCCTGAACCTTCCTTCCTTAGATCCCGATAAGAGAACAAGAAGGAAGATCAAGAAGACCCGCCGTGCAGCTGCTAACAGGACAACACCAACTGACTTGGCCCCAGCCCTACCGGCCTGTCGATCCTGGAACCTGCTCCTGCTAAATCCCGGCGACGCCTGCAAAAGGCAACCTTGGAAAACCTGGAGGACCTGCCTGCATTGACCCTCAAAGACTGGGACTCCCATGAGCAGAGGCTCTGTTCCAACAGCAATACCCCTGGTGCCAGCCAGGAACCGCGAATTCACCCCACTCTGCACCGGCAGAGCACAGCCCGTGCCAGAGTGATCCTAGACCACGAGGACGTCCCCCTGGTGACTGGGACCCAAAGTCCAGTACCCAAAGACCCTCCTCGACAACCCACACAACGCCTGGAGCCTCAGAACCAGGGACCCCCTCCAACCGCGACCAGCTGAGTGTAAGATTTCCCAACACCCAAAGACACCCTTGCACGCAGCACCCTACAGCTCCATGTGCCTTCCTCTGGGGTACCTACCTCTTCTCCAAGATTCCAACTTACCTCTCGAAGTGGTGGTCGCACCTGAAGAATCTCCGTCCGGGTCTGCAGCCTTTGTTCCCTTTTTAACTTTCCCATTAGATAACATTGAGTGCCCAACGGCTCAAAAGCACCCTGCACCCAGCCACCCGAGTGCCGCTGGAAGTGCAACTACTACCCTACTCTACTTCCCCACTTGCCTTGAGTAGGTGACCAGGAGCTCAGCTCCCAAAGCAGCGTGGCCTGCTTGCTTGCAGCCACCACCTGAAGGCCCCCTGCCCTCCATTGGGCCTAATCTCTGCACCCGGCTGCCCCTGTGCCGCTGAGGGTGTAACTTCTGTACCTTTCCGACCCTGGGAGACCCCCGTGTCTATCCCCAGTCGAGTACAGTACTCACCTGAAAATCGATAACTCACTTTCCTTCCATAGGATAACATTGACTGGAAGCTTTGAAACTTTAAAATATTCATCTTAAATCAGCCGAGTAACGAATTTCGAATAACTCACCTGGTATCAGGAGAGAAGGCAGTACTGTACCTTTCAGCCCAGTATTGAACCACCAAAGTAATTATAACTGTACATACCAGTAACCTGAATTTTCTTCCATAGGAAACCATTGACTGTTTTTCTGTGAAATTTATAATATTTTTGCAAGCTACAAATATTCCTTAAAAATCGTACCAACTACTAAACCCTAATTACTTACCTGTCTTAGGTAGAGACCGCAGTGCTGAACCTAGGAGTCCAGTATTGGATTACAAAAGTAACGAGAACCTACTTTTACCTGTGACTTGAATTTCCTTACATAGGATAACATTGCAAGTTTTTCACTGAAAAGTTTCTACGTGTCAACTTTGAAAATACATTTATATTCTTTAAAAATCATGACTGCAACTAAAACGCTTTTACTTAACTGTTTACAGCGTAGGTCCCGGGACTGAATCCAGGATCTAGTCCTGTGGTTAGAAAAGTAATCCGTAAAGTAATAAACTGCATTTATGTAGAACAACCCATTGAGCTCAATGTTAAATTGTGTTTAGAATTGTGTTGCCTATTGCAACCACTGTAACTATTGTGCTTTCAACGTTTGTCTTTCTGCAAAGTAACTACCTGAAGTCACTTATTTTGAGAAAAGTTTGTTTTGATACCTGTTGGTTCTAAAAATAAAACTATATATTTTAATATATAAATACAATTGGCCTGGAGTTCAGTTCTTGAGTTTGTGAAACCTTTTGCTGACTGAGTGTGTACAACAAATGCTTTACACTGTCCTCTGGTTCTGCCTTACTGCTTGACCAAGCTACCACTTTGGATAGTAAGGTCAGACCTGAGACTTTAACCTCCGTTACACCTCTGAAAACTGGACTCTATACACACTGTACCGTACTTTGGTCCAGTGTATATAGAGCCACTTTCTTACAGGGCGTTCCTCTTTTGAACTGTGCACATATGTATTTCAAAGGGATATGAAGTATTATGGGTTTTTCGGAATACTGACTACCACTTCAGTGATACGGGAACGTAAGCTTCACTGTGCCCAATTTGATTCATAAGGATGTCAGAGGATACGGGCTCCGAGATTTGTTAAGAGATACAGACTATGTAAAGAAAAAAAAAAGACGTTTTGAGATTATATGACATGGTTGGGTTTTTAACTATTCGGGTCTTAATGTCTCAAACAAAAAATCCTCTACGGGTTCTTTGGGTAACACCACCCCATGGTATTCTGCAGCCCTGGTATTGAGTTCCAGATAAGAAACATTGTCATCAGGTGGAGACAGCTTGAGGTGGAGACAGCTTGGCAGGGTAAAGGTCTGATCATTGTCCAATGGAGGGTCAATTGCTTAATCTGTCCATGGATCTACTTGTAATGCATGCCCCCCCATATAAATATCATCCCCATCATGATGAGATTGTGGAGAATCCAGAGGTGTGATGTGTAAAGGAATTAAAGTCTGAGAAGAGGGTGGTGGAGGGGATGGTGGTGGGTGATAACGACTGGTACCAACAGAGTTCTTTTTGAAAGGGATATTGTAATGACTCAGGGAGCTTGTGTTTGAGGCAGCTTGTAATGAATATGTCCAGTTTCTGGGTTGATATAAAGTCTCTTCTGTTTGGGATCCATCTTCTGTGGAACAATGTCTATATTTGAATAAGCTGAGGCATTTTTCAGTTTCGGCGCTGGCAATTTCAGGGCAAAAGTGGACTGCCACATGCTGAAGTTCTTCAGCATCTAGATCGAACTGCGGATCAAACTCGGCCGCGGAGAAGGCCTCTTCTTCCTCCACCGCTGATACTCCAATATCTTCTTGACCGGACTGTTAACTGAGATTGTTAATGCTTTGACGCTGCATCTCTCGACGCCGAGCCAGACAACCGCAAAGTTTTTTCTTCGACCGCGTCGCAGTTTTTTTGTGCTTCGGAGAGCTGGACTGACGCAGTTAGGCCCGAAGGCCATCCGCAAAGCCTTTAGGTCCAAAAGTAAATTCCATTGGCCGAAACAATACGCAAAGAGGTGGGAAAAGCATGCAAAACAATACTGTTGAGGGTAGTGTGGATTGCGCACAGAGGGTAACCCGAAGAATGATTTTGAACCTAATCACCCAACTGTTTCTGCCCAGTCATATCCATGTATTTGACCCCACCCCCTCCCTCCACCCTTGTTCCTCCTAACTATAATCCGAACTGAAACGTGGTACTGAACTGTAAGGGCTCAGCTCCGGGACTCGACACGCAACCGTTAAGGGAGGGAGGGCCTAGAGTAGTCACTTCGAACAGGCTAGTTAATCAGTGATGGCCACATCATGCATAAGTACACTAAACAGGTAACTAGCATGTCAAGCAAAGAAAACAAAATGTGCAAGACAAAAGTCACAAGTTCAGGTTAATGTGGAGAAACACCAAGTGCAGTGGTCACAGCAGTTGAATGGAGAGACTCGCAGCTCACCAACGCTGGACCCCACTCATTGCCCGCATCACTTTTCTCAGGAGCAGTGGAATCTGGCAGGCCACTGAGGCAGACTCCCTTACCACAAGGGCCCAGCCAGGATCTGTTGTCCAGCAAGCAAAGTTCCCAACTGTGGATCTGTGCATCCTCAGCATGGAGCCGCCCATCAGCCATCATGCAGTCCTGATGGACATACTCGGCAGTCCGCTCCCCGACGGGTGTCCAATTCCTCAATCGTTCCCGCTTTTACAGTCATCACTAGGGTTCTGACCGTCTCCCTCTCAATGTTCTGTCGACATCTAGTGCACCATCTTGCCACACCACAATTCGATCCTCTGTGTGTGTCCTATCGATTACCCCTTGTACGCCACCTACAGGATCTGGACCGGCGTATCACCCACCATCGAACCTCGAAGGAGTTATAGACCGTAGCCCAGACTACATTTCCCAGGGTCTCCTCCATTCACCTAATGGTCACTGCCATTAATTCGCACTTGTAACTAGACTGAATCATTTATTCAAACTGATGGGAATCGGCAATACCACAAGCCATCAAAAATGGACACTACATAAGGGGGAATAAATATACCCTCCTGCTGCATCGCATCACATTGTGGCATACACCAGCGGTAGGTGTTGTACTTAAGACACAGGCTGACGGTTGCCGGCCATCCACTGCATCTCACTAACAAAACCACCCTTTAGCAAGGACTAACGAGACTGGCAGAAGGGCTAATATTTGAAACAATTCAGAAAAGGGGGTGGTGATGAACAGAGTGTCTGAATTAAGCAGACCACTCTTACCCAGTCTTGGTAGTTTGGTTTGCCCTGTTCCCATCATGCACTGGGACAGGAACAGACTAATTTGCATATAGCCAAGTTCTGAGCTGGGATGGTGCAGTGAGCTAAAAAACGGTGATGGATCAAGCACCGATCTTTGGACTGGGTAAGAGTGGTCTGCTTAATTCAGGCACTCTGTTCATCACCACCCCCTTTTCTGAATCATTTTGTCCACCATAAGCGTGGAAGGGTATACTCAGATGTGAGTCCCTTGCTCATTGCACCATCAGGATTCAAGCAAGCCGGGCCGACGACGCCTGAAATGGCAGAAACCGGTCCCGGGAAGCTTGTTTCCTTCCCAGTATAAGAATTGGCTTGGTAGTTTGGTTTGCCCTGTTCCCATCATGCACTGGGACAGGAACAGACTAAATTGCATATAGCCAAGTTTCTGAGCTGGGATGGTGCAGTGAGCTAAAAAACGGTGATGGATCAAGCCCTGATCATTGGACTGGGTAAGAGTGGTCTGCTTAATTCAGGCACTCTGTTCATCACCACCCCCTTTTCTGATATTTGAAACAGCTTCAGGAAGATGAATTCAAGTCCTTGCATCTTGGAAATAAAGAGCAGAATCTCAGGAGTTTTTTGGGATAGTCCATTTCCAAACCATGTGTGGGTTAACAGCAAAGAGACAAAGGAATGTTTAAAAAGAACAGGGATATGATGGACAGCAGGACAATAAATAAAGCCACAAAACAATACTTGTGGCATTGCAATATTCGCACAAACCAGTAACATAACTCCCTCAAAAGCAATGGTCATTACCAGCAGCAATTTGTGTTATCAATGGCAGAATTCTAAAGGTATAGAAGCTCATAATGCACATACGGCTCAACAGCACCATCAACTGGAAAAAAAGCACAAAATTATATTGGTACAGTCAAAGTTCAGGAAAGATTTACTAAGGGTATTGAAGGACCTTACCTGCATGTGCGGAGGCTGCTGAATAATTTGCTGGTATTGCTGCAGTAGCTGTTGCAGCTGACCATGTTTAAGCATTATTCCTTGGTACTGGTAGCCAATGCGATGCTCTTGGTGCTGCTGCCAATGAGCTGCGGCTGCTTGCAACTGTTGCAGCCTGTGCTGCTCCATGGGGTCATCAAGCTAGGAAATAATAAGTTATTAGTTCAGCTAAAGGTAAAGAAAGAAAAAACATCTATTATTCAATCAAGTTTTCAATTACTAAGTATGAACATACTTTTTTTGGATGGGTGAGGGAAGGTTTGAAAATCTTAATTAAGTACTGCAAGTTGAAGCGCTAGAGAATTCCAGACTCCATTCTCATTCAGTGCAGTCCTATTCTGTATGCTACGGTGATGGGACTTATGTCATCTTCTCTGAAACATCTTTACAGGGACACCATGGTCATTACAATACAAAAAAAGTTGAATCTTACCTTCACAGCTCTTAACTTTGCTTACCATAAAGCTAGAATGGCTATAGACTTATTTTGGTCTCGGCAATAAGTAGTCACCTTTATAGTTCAAGTACAATTTTTGGATCAAAATGGATTATTTTTCTGTTGCACCTCTAAACAACCCAAAAAAGTGTTTTCCTGTCCCAGAAGGTCATCATTCCAGGTGGCCCTTTAATATCACAGTGCATACGTGGATTACTACTCTTGGTCCCATGTTTCGATCTCAGTTCAGAGGAGCTCTTTCATTGTCACTCTGTACTACCTAGGCTACTTGCATTCACTACAAAATATTCTTCTCATACCACTAGGACTTCAAACTACATTCTACCAAACAGACATGTGGCTGCCACTGAAGCTGCATTGGAAGAGGTGTGGCGCCGCGGCCAGGGCGACTGACGCTGGAATCTGGGGACCACGGTTCGATCCCCGGCTCCGGCGGCAGGTTAGCCCAGCACCATGTGACTCTGGGCAATAGCTCGCTTAATCTTCCCGACGGCCCCCAGCGCCTAGAGACCCTAACGGGTGATTGTGCGCTTTACAAATGTGGACTTTACTATTGTTCACCAAAAGAATAATCTATTACCACTAACGGTGGTTGCGAGTTACAACCTAGCAAAAAAGACTTTGCTATGTGAACCCTATTAACACACACCTATGTTACCGCAATACACAAGTTCTTCAGCAGTTTGCAGAGCAGTTTGCAGAGATTATCTAAAGAATGGGAAGGACCTACGAAAAACAGCATTAAAAAACTGCTGGTGAGAGGCAGGTCATACCAGAGGGGCGGGGAAGGGTAGAATGGAACTAATGAGCTGGGTGCATCTATTAAAGCAATGGACCTACCTGCCCTAAAGCCCACTAAGTATTGATGCTGTCCAGACCGATAAAAGCTATCCATAGGAGACCTAAAAATGGCATAAGAGCGAGGTCACAAATCAAGCTCAAAGTGTAGCTCTGACAAACCAATGGGAACTTGTTACCATTTCCTACGATCAAAGTGGCCTTGCAGTCAAGTAAAATCGCAGCTCTTCTACTCAAACCATTGAGTTTTTTCCCCACCCATTATGTCCAAGGATTATCGAACACTGATCATTAGGACCCTGTGTCTCAGCTTTGTAGAAAAGCGCCAAAGAAAACCAGATTGCCCAAAAATAAAAATAAAAAATAAAAAATTGGACCACATCATACATCTGCCAAAGTGACACTATAGACCTTCAAACTTCCTTACTTAGGACCACGGGGGAAGAGTTTTTAATGCATGAAAAGAGTTTCTTCAAATGCACTAATTACAACGGAGGTGGTAAAACCGTTTCCCACTTGTTTCTCCATTGTCTGGACTACAGGTACATGCAACAACCATAAGGAGCTTTGCTTTTTTCCTTCTGTTCACAGCTCCAAAAGGAGATTTCTGAAAGTTGCGCACAGCATTCAAGCAACACAGATTAGGAGAAGTCTCAGTGTTACATGCCACATCTGATTCTTTTATTGTCTGCATTGCTGCATCTGATTCAACCAGGAAATAAGTTGCATCTCAAAATTTACCCCCGTTTGACAACATGAGCCCTTGCAGCAATAAGTTTACGCAAAAGCCCAGTAGCTCCATTACCAGGACCAATGGAAAGTACAGTCTTAAAACCAGCATTGACAAAGCCAATAGGTCATACTATGCAAGAGCTTGGCTTTGGAAATGTGCTTTAGCCATGTTGTACACCAGTGCAGCTACTGTTCTGCAAGGTTAAAGTGAGCGGTGCGGAAGGGCAGAGTGGAGCAGTTGGAGGAGGTGTAAAGTGGAGGGGTGTAGTGTGAAGTATGTACGGTGTGTTAGCACACTGCCATTCCAGACAACACATTCAGTTAAAATCACCATTGCATTACACAGACTGTTTTACAGCGCACAAAAGATGTGTGGAAATGTAATCACCTTGTTGTTGTGTGCTGATGGTATTCAAATATTTGTTGCCCCCACATTTCAAAATCAGAAAAAAATGATGTGTTGTGTGTACATTACTAAATAATTCTTCTGAAATTTCAGCACAGTTCATTTTTGTTGTGTGCTAGAAAAACATCCTACAGCCTCGCTACACACTGGTACCCAGCAGGATTGTCACAAATGTTCCCACTTTGAAGTCGGAGCGTATGTTTTCTGGGGACCATACTCCGGTAGGGACACAAGCAAAAAGGATAAAAGTAATGAGCATAGTGTAGTATTTTATGGAAAAGCTGACTGGAAGTGTCCACGGGGCAGTGAAAAAGAAGGAGCAAAACCTCCTAAAAATTATCAAAAAAAGAGTTTGGTTACCTAATTTGTAAAAATGCTCTTGTAATGTCAATGGCATCAATAATAAGACTACATTTCGGGCTATACTGGCCTCGCAAAGAAAGTCTAACAGTAGTGTTATCAATTAGGAAACATCTTAATTCCTCATTACCTAAATTCAATAGTCCAGATTTAATTTCTCATGCTTTTTAGCATCAGATAATGCTGCAGTCAGAGCAGTGGCAGTACTCATCTCAAGTTGAGGGGGGGGGAGGCGGACTGGGGTTCAGACCTCTATTCACAACAAACTGATATAAGCGATTGTGGTTTTATAGTAGACAATCTCAATACTATATCTAGAGGGTTGGATAGGTTGGTTGGGGAGCGGGGTTTTAAAGTCATTCAGAATGCAAAACTGGATTGTTCTTACATTGGTAGGCCCAAATCCGCCCGCTTTTCTTTACGAGAATGAGACATGACCTGGCCCTATTCGATCCTTGGCAGGCTGATCACCCGTCAACATAGTCTTATATTAGTTTCTCTAAATGCTTTAGGTCTGCTTCCTGTATTATTTCTTCACACTATGCAAAGGTGCAGCGGAGATCTTCGCCTCAGTCTTTTCTGATCATTAAGTGCCTACAGTGAAGTTATTAATAGAAGATGTTAGCCATGTAAATCCAAGGTAGTCTTTAGATAAAACCCTACTAACAAACCTTACTTGGGTTGCCTATACGCGCAATGCATTATGGGACTTTCAGTGTGGGGCTACTTTGAAGCCTTTATTTGTGGGGAAGCCATTTCGTAAAAATAGCAGCATATGAGGATAAATAAAGCCAAAGAGGTTGTTGCAGCATGCTTTATATGTTCCAGCTAACTGCAGCTGTTCTCAAATATGCCAGAAGCTAGAGATTAACTTAATAAAGTCTTATCAAATCTAAAAGATCACTTTATAGCGGCGGAGCTAGTGAACCAAAATATCGGTTTTCAAAAAAGCTACAAGAAAAGGAGCACGTCAGGCACAACTTAATTTGGTCAGAAAAGAAAAATCAATAGCATCAATCTTTACCGATCACTCAAATGAGCTGGTGCAGGAAAGTGCCCTGGATCCCTGCCAATCAGGCTCCCGCCGGGCCTGTGTTCTTTCCCAAAACTGTACTTTTGTCTCTACCAATTGGCAAACCTCTTGGTCACCTGCAAGACCCTTGTAAAAGTTATCCCTGGAACCAAGGGCCTTTTGTATCAGAGAGCCTCGGAGGGTGGCATAATACATGCTGCAGCCTTCAGGACCCCTCACCTGAACACCCACACTGCCATTACAGGCTGAATTTTGGTGCAGACTAAACTGAAGAGTCGACATGGCACCATGCCTGGGTGCCATACCTACCAACAGGCTTGTAACCTCCCCAAACCAGGGACTGTAAACTGCAAGCGGACTAACCCAAACTTGAGAGCTTGTGTCTCAAAGCTCTTCAGCAGCAGCATCAAGCTGTGGCCAAATGTTGAATCTGGGGGTTTGTATGCATCACTGAAAGTGTTCCCTGGACTGGTAGTTTTGGGGGAAGTTTACTTACCCATTTAAGCAATTCTGACAAGAGGGCCCTCAAGCACACAATCATGTACTTGGCTGCACCACCAGCTAATCTGCAAGATGCAAGAAAAGCTAAACCTAACAATACCTCAAACAACCTCAATAAAAAATACCAACATGAAGAAATGAGATTGCAGCAAAACAAGCTTACATGCAGGGTGCTTGAGACAGTCTTCCCAGAACTATGCATGACTGATCCACCTAGTAAAGGAGTAAGAAACTGCAAGACTGCCCCCTAACAACCAGACACTCTTTTTCTGTGCAAGTCATGCTGTTAAACATGATAAGCCACTACAAGTATGAGGTGGTTGGCGACAGTCAAGGTTCACCCTATTCCTGGCGACTTTGCAAATACACCATGTTAATTTTTTTTTCTGGTCAGATCGCAGGGATCTTGCAGCTCATGAGTGACCCTAGACCATCAAAACACCCTCCAGACTCATGCAGGCAAGTACATACTGTGACGCTTCTTGCAAGACTTCCCAGCTAGCAGGTTTGTTCTGAAAGAAAAGCAGGCCAGCAGCGATTTCACTACTCACGAGGAGCCTTGTCATGCGTTGTTCTGCAGGAGTCCTTGGTGTTCAGATACTCGGGCAATTGCTGGTAAAAGGGACAACACCCAAAAACCAAGGATCTGTTGAACGCAAACCTTCCAGCAATCCAGGAAGGGTGCATCCACCTGATGCCCAGTTTGCCAGGGAAATTCTGAACAAGCCTGGAGAAAAGAACAGCAGTGCTCTTATCCTTCCATTGTGTTTGATGCTGTAGGTCATACCATTGATATCCATGGATCTGAGCAAGCAGGGTTTACACATCTGTGGTACAGTTAACAAGATCCATTGACTGCTCTGCATTCAACTATGCCGATTCCACTTAACTACGCAAGTAATATTCAAGGAAATATTCTCTCCACCCATCCAAGTACATTTTTGTAAGATTCAATCAGGGGAGAATTTAGAAGGCTCTTATTAATCTTCAAATTATTCAGAGTTTTGCAGTCCGGAAAAATGACAGCTGAAACAAATGCTTGACAATTTAGGAATATACATAGGAAAAGACTTCAGGGCTTTCAATTGAGCCAACGACCTCTTTGGCACACATCCTCTGTAGATCTTTACGGATTATTTTTAATGGTTACAAATTATAGCAAAATGTCCTCTCAGGTGAGTGCCTTGCTCCGTAGGAAATAAAAATCAAATCAAGTGTTAAGAGGCCAAACAGATTTATACTGGTGCCCATGTGCAAATTGCAGCCAAGACAGCATCCTGCATCAGTTACCAATACCATAGGAGCCAGCAACAGTGGTAAAGGGACTCCGGCGACGATCGCAGCCAAAACCAGGAACGAGCTCCCTATGAACATCAGACGCTCCCCGACCCTGCACACGGTCAGGAAGGACCTCAAGACCTGGCTCTTTGACTGCTCCGGAGCGATTAACCACCACACACAAGGTTTCTACAGGTATGGTGATTTGGGAAGGAGTATGTGCAAGCTAATAGATCCAACACAGAAAAAGATTTCCATCAAGAAAAACATGTCCAGCACACACATTTAACAAGCACATGCAAAATGCCCACATCACATTTTGTGTACATGTACCATGCATGAAGGCAAGGGAGCCACTTCAGTGGAAATAGGCAAACCATTAGCCACTCTACAGAGTTACAGATACAACAGCATGGGTTTTCTGCACAACAAATCCACTACCACCACCCTTGGCAGTCACTCTTTGGGTCATCCTTCTGCCCTTTCAGATCACTACTACAACGAAGGAAAAAAAGTAAAGAAAGCACCTCAAGAGATTTGATTGTTTGTTCATTTAACTTAACAAATAAAACATGAGACAAGCATTTACAATGCAATAGGTCTCCCAGCTTTAAAGTTTGAGCTATTGGCATTGTATATTACAATGTGTTACATTAACTTGTTATCAAACTCTGAATTGTTGTATAAAGATGATTTGCAAACTGTCAAATGTTGCTGAATAGTAAGCAACGTTGTGAATAATATTGTTTGCTAGTCATCCTTGGGTACCAGAGTACTTCACTTGAGGCAGCTCACTACTCTGCACTCACTACTCTGCACTCACTACTCTGCACTCACTACTCTGCACTCACTACTCTGCACTCACTACTCTGCACTCACTACTCTGCACTCACTACTCTGCACTCACTACTCTGCACTCACTACTCTGCACTCACTACTCTGCACTCACTACTCTGCACTCACTACTCTGCACTCACTACTCTGCACTCACTACTCTGCACTCACTACTCTGCACTCACTACTCTGCACTCACTACTCACTACTCTGCACTCACTACTCACTACTCTGCACTCACTACTCACTACTCTGCACTCACTACTCACTACTCTGCACTCACTACTCACTACTCTGCACTCACTACTCACTACTCTGCACTCACTACTCTGCACTCACTACTCACTACTCTGCACTCACTACTCACTACTCTGCACTCACTACTCACTACTCTGCACTCAGCACTCACTACTCTGCACTCAGCACTCACTACTCACTACTCTGCACTCACTGCTCTGCACTCACTGCTCACTACTCTGCACTCACTACTCACTACTCACTACTCTGCACTCACTGCTCACGGCGGAGTCGATGCGTCTCGCGGCCCGGGGCTCCTGTGAGCGGTGTGGAGACCCGGGGCCGCGCTAGCAGGAGGTTGGGCGCCGCGTGCTGAGAGAAGAGTCCCCGACATTGCCCAGGTAAGTTTCAAAAGGCTGGGGGGGCTTGGTGCACTTGTTTCTCTCTGTATTAGGTCATCGTTGTCTGCCACATTATTTTGATGTCGGTGTTTTATGATGACATTGATTACAAAGGATCCAGTGTTGTTTTTCACTTGGGATGCAAGTCAACATGGTTCTCAGCAACTCAAATCGTATAGGGACAGTATAGTTTGTCCTAGTATTTTTAGTTCAGATCTAACAGCTAAAAAGTGATATTTTGTTAAGTCATAGAACACACTAAACGTTCTGTTGGTGGAGTAACAAACTTATTTTTATATCTGTTTATTTTTTAATTTGAAGTTTCATCATCTGCAGGCTGTGCCTCATAAGTGAACATCGTCAGATTTTATGCACGTCCTTTCGGAAAGTGACACTGTCATTTTGACCTATCACTCGGGCACATCACACTGGGAAAAATTACTTTTGCCTTGTGGAGAAACAAAAGATGAAATTGACCTGTAATTCTATGAAATATTTTCTCATAAAATTAACATGACCTGGCTATGACCAGAGGCATCTAAATGGCAGATATCTTGTCTCCTGAGCTTTGCTTTTACTCTGTTTCAACCTTCTCCATATAGAATATGTTGAACGCCCTGTACTTTAATGTAAACATAGATAACTAAGGTGTATTGTATGTGTAACTTGTAATTTAAGGTTACTGGCTGCTATACAGACTGACTTCTTCTATGCTTGATATACAATGGAAATATGTGCCAGTATGTCATTGTAACTTGCTCATAGAATGAGTGAATGAATGCCCGTGTGTTGAGCATTTTTCTAGCATTTTCCACACGAGGAGTGGAGGGGAAGTCAGGCACGGTCGCCTGTGACGGGGGCGGGGCCACGTCCAGACCGGAAGAGGAGGCAGGCGGAGTCGATGCGTCTCGCGGCCCGGGGCTCCTGTGAGCGGTGTGGAGACCCGGGGCCGCGCTAGCAGGAGGTTGGGCGCCGCGTGCTGAGAGAAGAGTCCCCGACATTGCCCAGGTAAGTTTCAAAAGGCTGGGGGGGCTTGGTGCACTTGTGTGTGTGTGTGTGCGTGTATGCTCGTGTGTGTATGCGACGGCGACGGTGACGGCGGGGGAGGGGGGAGGGGGGGCCTCGGGGATGCGCGCGCCCCAAACTGTCTGTGTGTGTGTATGCGACGGCGGGGGGGCCTCGGCGCACTCGTGTGTGTGTGTATGCATGGGAGAGTGTGTGTCTCTGTATGTATGTATGTATGTATGTGCGTGCGTGCGTGCATGGGTGCTCGTGTGTGTGTCTGTGTCTGTGTGAATGCGCATGCGTGTGGGAGCTTCCCAGGAGACAGCAGCTGGCCACAGCGCTCGTTCGCGTGCGCGTGGCCAGCTCTAATCGCCTCCTCGGAGACAAAATGCGCGCGGCCAGTACTGTCTCCTGGGGAGCACAGTCAGTGACAAAAGATCTCCTGGCGGACACAGCGCTGACGCGCTGTTAAACGCCAGGAGACCTAAAAAACTTCCTATCAGGGCTGCACAGCGTTTCAAAGCTGTGCAGATATCTCATCCCAACAGAGTTTGGGTTGTTTCTTACTCTGGAGCCCATACCTGGGCCAAAGACAATGTAATTGCAAGAACGTGGGAAAAGGTGTTCTTCCAAATTAGCTGAGTGTTGAAATAAAAGACTTGAACATTTTAGAAAGTGTTACCCCCATAAAAAGGAGATTGCTACAGGTTTAGTTGATGACAAGCTGTAAATAAGATCAGCCCAGGGAAGGGGTCCACATACACCCCCCCCTTCCTATATAATTTTTTTTAAGCTACCTAACTTTGCCAGGAGGTCCCCATCTACCACTCTGCAATCACGCCTCCTGCTACACTACTGGTTGGGGGTTAAGTCTCCATGGCTCCTGAGGGCCACAGGACTTTAGTGGTCTTCTTACCACAACTAGTAGTGGGACAGAAGGCAGGTTTGAAGAGCAGTGGAGACGGGGGAAGTTGCGAACCACAACCACTCAGTAATCCAGCTGTCTGGGGCTTACTGCAGGTAACAGGAGAGGTAGTTGGCCACCAAGGACCCTCAGTAGTGCATCGGCCTGGGTGGGTGGGGCGTTTATAGCAGTGGAGTATGGGGGCATGGCCATGTGGGTTAGACATGACAACTTGAAACATTTTGATTTTTATTGCATTGTAATGCAACATGGTGAAAAAATGTTAACCTAGTAAAATTGTGTAAAGCATTCTACATGTTGCAAACAGGAAATGATTGAGGGGCATGTGATGTATTTTTTTCCCCCTAAAATGAGGTTGCCCAGTTGAAGGCGGAAGCTGAAATGTGTATGTGTCCTGTGATGGGTGTTGTTGCATATGAAATAATTACATGCAAAAAAATGAACTCAAGAAAGCGGACTCACCAGTGTTTGGCTCTTTCGCGGGATGAGTGTGGCTGAAAAAACTCCTGACGAGCGGTCATTTTGGAGATATACACACACACAGCTTTCAGGTAGCAATAAAAATGAAGATAATGCTTGGGAATATGTTCCTGCTACAGAAAGATCGGACGTTTGTCTAGTGACAGTTTTGATGCCAAAATTGCACAGAGGGCCTTCTGCAAAGAACAGATCTGTATTTTTGTGTATAGCAAAGTGAATTAGTAACAATTGGCGTTACAAATGCTTTTAAAACAAACTCAATGTATGTGAGAGGGGCTACTCAGAGAAGAGAGGCACGTTTGCTGGGTGGTAGTGAGGGATTCCAAGGAGGTGGTCATAGCACGTATTTGTAAAGTGCACATTCGCACGTGGGAATCTTGGCACTGAACAACATGTTTATCGGAGGTCATGAAGTAGAAAAAAGAAAAACGCAAGGAACTTCATATTACCTTATGAACAGTACATTGTCCTATCTTTAATTCATATGGGCCTTTATTCAAAACATACCACAGACATTTTTGAAAAACTAATCATTTTTGTTTCTCTTTTAAAACATATATACACATACATAGACATACATATATAAATATGGTAATATTAAGTTCCCTATGGTTTAGTGGATAGATATTTCTTCCACCTTGCCATTTCCTTTTTTCTACTTTTTGTAGTTTTTTACCCAGGTATAGGAGGGTAACTTGGGTAAACCCAAACATTTTTTAATATATTGGAGGGCAGGGGCGCCAAGGGGCCACAGTGCCACCAGCCCTAAAGGCTGTGATGATGGCTATGTTGCAAAGTAAAACAATACTGCCCATTATCCCTTTTTATTGTCTTTGAAGAATCTGCAGATTTTGGAAAGGCAAAGTAATGCGACTTAGTCATTGACTGTTGCACACCTACTGTTTCAAATCAACACATCTGCCTTCTACCTAGGATAGTGTTTTTAAAGGATGTTTTAAGCACTAGCCGAGATGGCGTCTCGTTGGATGAATGCTGCCCAGGCCCAAAATTAGCTTTTTGTGTCCAGCTTTAAGGCAGGATCAAAGACAGAAGATACAGACCGCATCTGAGGGAAGAGGACAATAGAGCAGAATCTGGGAGTGATTTTTCAGTAGGCGCAATTCCATCCAACAACTCATCTTCCAGCAATTGAGGGAGATGACGATGACAGTCACGCTGTCCCTCCGCAAGCAGTCTGTGCAGCTGGATAACAGTAGCGTGTTAGACCAAACTAGAGAGCAGACATGTGCCGCAGCAAACACAAAGAGTGCATTCTTGGCAGCCTCCCAAATTTAGTTCAGTCCCAAATTCCACCTTTCACTGGTGGCGCTGGAGGTAAAGTCGATTCGGCTAATTCTTTGCCAACTGACTAAGTCCATCTCTTTTTGGATGTCTACATCCTTGAGGAAATTGTGCAGCAAACAAATCTGCATGCCGAACAATTTTTTTGAGGGAGCACAGAGGCACACTTGGGCCTCATTCTAGGGCATATAAGTGTACTTCCACTTCTTATGGGGAGTTGAAGATCATTTTTGGCCCTATACTCAAAATGAGGGTAGTGCTTAAACCAACCTTGCTGTCCTACTGGTCTACTCGCATAGTTTGGATAACCTTTCTTCGCACAGTACATGAGCGGAGATTACTGTGGCCTGCGGTAGTTAGTGGTCAGCGCAAAAAATTCCCTCAGGAGCTTGTTTGTAAGTAGCCTAAGAAATCCAACAGCACTGTGTTGCATTCCATAGAACTGCTCGCAGTCAAGTTCTCAGATAGGGATGCGCACTACAATTCATGAGCGCAATTACCCAGTCACAGTTTGGGGTCAGATGGCGAAGTCCACAAGCCCACCTGATTAAAACAAGTACATGTGTAGAGTGGACAAGAACGACCAGGTTCTTCGGCCATACAATGCGAGCCATAAAACTCGCATTTGGTATAAGAAACCGTTTACCCACCTTATCAAGATGGCAACATACATGTATGGTCTTTATCGTCGGACAACCACGGGAAGACCCATTTCTTTACTTTCAGTTGTCTGATTTCAAAGTCTCACTGCTACAGAAGCAGCAGCCTCCATTTCATAAGTTCTGGCAGACGTGGTACGGCCGCAGGAGTGACAATTTGCAGATGGCATTCCTGCAACAGCCAAAAAGGAGGGACCAGATCGTTGTAAAGTGTGCTTGATGCAGGAGAGTCGGGTTTACTGTCCTGAGTGCCCATTTCAGCCAGCCTTTTGTTTCCCTTCTTGCTTTATGTTGTATCATACTAAAGCAACGTACTGGAAAATTGACTGAGGTGGAGCGGTCGTTGGGTAAAGCTTTTAATGGTCGTGAATGGATACCTACTGTATTGACCACTACTTAGCTAGGAAAGCAGCTGCAGAATTTTAGTTTCTCTACTTCATAAAGTCATGGACTTCTTGACACCTTTATACACCCTCAGAACGTGGTAGGTGTTCTGTTCACCAATTGACAAGCGAATTATAGCCCCCACACTGCACATACTGGTGGACAGAACATAAGCTGCATTGTCACAGTATGCTGTTTTGCAAAATGTCAAAGGATTGACTGGATTTTGAAGTGCTAGTTAAGGAACTTATGTATACTACATAAGCAACCCCATGATTGCCATTGAGAACCAGAGTAAGTGCAATATGCCAAACAATGTCCAGTGGGACTTATTCACCAACATTTTGCCTTCCTTTGAAAGTGTGCAAACTCATTTAGTAACTTGTATCATAACCATGTTATTGAAAAGGGGTACAGAACACAATAACTTGTATGATTGTTTTTACATTTTATGCTAAGGATGTGAAAACGCATCATAAAGATAGTGTCCTGTATCCTTTTTTAGGTCGAGGACTCAGTCGCACTGCGTAAGCAGTGTGGGCGGAGCCCGAACATTTAATGTTTCTTAGAGTGGGCTTGGAACCCGCCCTTCTTCTCCATTGGCTGGCCTAGTAAATGCTGGCCAGCCATTGGAGGAGAGGGGCGTCACTCGGTTCAAGCCCCGTCATTTTCGGAGGCGTTTTTTTAAGCTTCTTTCTTGTTTTTGTTCTCTCCTCTTCCCATTGGCTGGAATTTTACCTTCCAGCCAATGGAAAGAGGAGAGAACGAAAACCACGCCCCCGATCGGAAAATGTTGGCGCTTTGCTGAAGCCATTTAAGCCCTACCGCCGCCGGAAGATGTCCTCAGGTGAGTGCTTGCTGTCCTGCCCCCCCCCCCCACTCGTCGTTCGAAAATCTTAAACATGAGTGGTGCTGAGCAAAGCAACAGGCATGGGCTTAGTATGTTTGTTTTGTGGTGGTGCAGACTTATTTATTTATATTTTATATAGTGCGAACATTACCGAAAGGTGTCAAAGCGCTTTACATAAGGTATTGGTGATGAAGTTTAGGCGAGAAAGGTGAGGCGGGGTTCCTGGGGTAGGAGGAGGGCGTGGATCGAGCTTTAATTGCACCAAGCAGTACTTTGAGAAGGTGGGGGACAATGTAGCATGCACTGGGGTCGTGCCGAAAAGTTTGGGAGGCGCAGCCTAAAGAAAAGGAGGTGTGGCTGAAAGTTGGGGGCATGTCTGACTGCGAAGCAGGAGTAGTTTGGAAGCGTTGCATGCAGTCTGCGCGCATGCGCCTCGAGGCGCTCAGATCGCAGCAGTTGCTGGAAGGCTGCACACCATGGCACCTTTGCTGAAGCTCTGCTCCCTGGTTCTCCTCAGTTTATGGTGTTTGCGCAGCAGGGTGTCCCAGGCGGCGGCGAGCCCCCGCAAGGGCGCAGTGGAGCAGCGCGGCCGAAGGTAAGCCGGATGTGCGAAGTGCTGGCACCTGATGGCATGTCTGTCCTGCAACAGCTGGGGTAGTCCACTGGCCCGGGCAAGCCTTCCTTGGATCACCTGGGGAAGTCCACAGGTCAAGGATGCGCTTTGTTAGAAGGGTGTTTAGGGAGTTCTGTCCCCCGGCTGTGCAGAGACCACCCGGACTGCAGCCTGTTAAAAGACTGTAGCAGGGGACCTGTCCTGTCACATCATTGGAGTGGTCGGCCATATTTGCTCAGATTTCCTCATTACGGCTCCTGTTTAGCAGAAATAAATGCGTTACAACCGGTAACGAGGACACAAATTCCCTCCATCAATCACCCCTCCCCCCCAAAGCAGAACCGTTTATTTCATTTGAGTGCCCCAGTCGTTGTGATTGTTGCAAGACAGCTGAGATGCAACCGCACCAGCCTGATCACCAAAATGCGCAGCGCTTTCAGTGGCGTTGATGTTCAGTTAACTGCTACTGCACCTCTGCGGTAGCCCACACCACCTCTTTACATCCAGTTCATTGGTGATCCCCTGTTCTCCACTTACTGGCAGCTGAGAGGGGGGGGGCCTGTCCAGGTTCGACCATTCCTGGAGGACGAGACTGACCTGCAGCTGTGGCACTGGAGCTAAGAGCGCCTCATCAACCTCCACTCTGGGCAGGCATTGGAGGCGTTGAGTAATGGCTCTGCTGAGCGTGCTCCCCTGCCCCCTCGCTGTGCTTGCTCCCCTACCCCCTGGCTGTGCTTGCTCTCCTACCCCCTGGCTGTGCTTGCTCTCCTACCCCCTTGTTGCTTGCTCTCCTGCCACTGCCCCCCGCTGTGCCTGCTCCCCTACCCCTTCGCTGTGCTTGCTACCCTGCCCCCTCGTTCGTTGTGCTTTCTCTCCTGCCCCCTGTGTGTGGGTGCTAATGCAATTAGGTCTTGCATATGCAAACGATTAAGCTATTGGCAATGTAAATGATGAACAACAATTGATGGGCAGAATGCAGAACAATGTCATACATTCACCCCAGTACAGAGATCTGGGCCTAAATCCATCTTTTTTGCACTCCACACCATCCCAGTTCAGACATGGCCATATGCAAATCAGTCTTGACCCTGTGTCTCATGGGAACAGTCCAGACCGACCTGCCAAGCCATGGCCATGTCTTTCCTGGACCAAAATCAAGCATCCTAGGGCCGGTGGGATGGGTATGCTCAAACGTGAGTCCCATGCTCTCCACACCACTGGAGTCAAGCTATCCTGGCTGAAGACGGCTGATAGCCAGATACCGGTCCTAGGATGCTTGATTCTGGTCCAGGAAAGACATGGCTTGGCAGTTCGGGCTGGACTGTTCCCATGAGACACAGGGTCATGGCTGATTTGCATATGGCCATGTCTGAACTGGGGTGGTGTGGAGTGCAAAAAAAGATGGGTTTAGGCCCAGATCTCTGTACTGGGGTGAATGTATGACATTGTTCTGCATTCTGTCCATCAACTGTTGGTTTTGCAATGTAAATGATAATGCCATTTATTAATGATTAAAAATTAATTTAAAAAAATGTCATGAGCAATGCCAATAGTTCTACCTTTTATAATGCAGAGACCATTGCATTGTAAATGCTTGTTAATAACATTGGGTCTGATACAAGTTAGTTATTGAGCGTTCACGAAATCAAGGCAAAAGTAAAAATGTCGGCGAATGAGTCCCAGAGGACAATTGTTGGGGTTATTACTTTAGGGAGCTTAGGCAATATTCCCCAGCACGTTTGCGTTAGTATCAACAGTAGATAAGCGTGCTCAGTTCGAGGAATACAACAGGCCTTGCAAGGCACCATCGGACACCCCAACTTGCATCCACAAACTGGAATGAGTTGTATTTAGCACAGTAACGGTTGATGGCACATGACAAACATTTTCTCAAGCTTCGTCAGAACTTAGTAGATGTTCAGTTTGCTGTATGAAAAGTGCATTACAGTCACAGGGCTGCACAGAAAGGTGGATGGGACATACGCTACGTTATCACAGACTTGCCTGTGTTTCAAAACTACAGTTCTTCAAAGTTTGTCTTATTTAGGAAACTTTGGGAAATTCCCCAGCATGTTTCAAAGGTAGATATGCACACTCAGTTCAAGGAATTGGCAATGGGGCACACTTTGACACCCCCAACTTGCGCCCACAAACTGGAAGGAGTTTGATTTATCAACAGTGAGTGCGCTAAAGGCACATGAAAGATGCGTCTTTCTGAGCCTTATGTGGCTGTCATATGAGCCATTAGTAAAGGTTCAAAAGGCATACATTCTGTCATGTTCAGCAAGGAGGTAGTTCCTTGTGAGGTGGTAAAATGTAGTCAAACACCTGCAAATCTCAAATGTATCTAAGAAAATCAAAGTGAGACCGAGACAGCCACAGACATGTCAGTTTTCAGAGGGCTGCCAATGCAGGTACAGAAGTCTAGGTCAGGTAGCATTCACTGCAGTAGTCCCTAGAGGTCCGTTTGGAGTAGTTCAGAAAATTAAACAACTGTTGAATAGTGTGCAATACGAAGCATTTTATAAGTGGTTTGACAAAGACCACAAACAAGTTCATGCTCTTTATCTGCAGACCGCTCCAAAAGCAACAAAAGCAAAATTTCTAGCAGCAAAACATTAGAGGTAGGTTATCATCAAATAACTGGAGCTAGAAGAGTCCCAGCTAATTTAGAACCACTAGCAAAGCCAAAAGGACACGCCTATACAAGAGCTATTGGCGGTGCCAATGTTCAGCATGGCTAAAAGTTGGTGTCATAAAGGAGAGTGGCGGCGCGGAGGGCTAGAGGGACAGCACAGTCGTAGGCTGGAGTGGTATATCTGCGTTGGTTGGAGTTCAGTGGGGAAGGAGCGCCATTGAGCAGCCTAGACTGAAGGGGGGGTAAAGTACAAAGTAGATAGGTATAGAGTGCATTGGTCTTGAGTGCAATGACGTAGGGTGCAGCAGTGTGGAGTGGAGCACGGCTGAAGTAGAGTACAGTGGTGTGAAGTAGACTGTTGTGGAGTGGCGCAGAGTAGTGTGTAGCGTAGATTAGAATGAGTGGAGTAATGCAGGGCAGAGTAGTGTGGAATAGAATGCATTGGTATAGAGTGCAGTAGAGTGGTGTAAAGTTGAGCAGTGCAGAGTAGAGTTAAGTACTGTAGAGTTCAGTGGCACAGTTCAGTCTTTTAGAGTAGTGTTCAGTGATGTGTTGGAGAGTGCATTGGCGTACAATGCAGTGATGCAGAGTGGTGTATAGAGCAATAGCAGAGTAGAATGGTGCAACGGCGAACAGAGCAGCACAGACTGCAGTGGCAGAGTGACATAGAAGATTATTTCAGACTAGAGTAAAGTGGATTGGAGTGGTGCAGGGTAGAGAGCACTGGTGTGGAGTGGACTGGCGTAGGGTGCATTGGTTTCGAGCAAACTGGCGTAGGGTGCATTGTTTCGAGTGAGCTGGCGTAGGGTGCATTGGTTTCGAGTGAGCTGGCGTAGGGTGCATTGGTTTCGAGTGAGCTGGCGTAGGGTGCATTGGTTTCGAGTGAGCTGGCGTAGGGTGCATTGGTTTCGAGTGAGCTGGCGTAGGGTGCATTGGTTTCGAGTGAGCTGGCGTAGGGTGCATTGGTTTCGAGTGAGCTGGCGTAGGGTGCATTGGTTTCGAGTGAGCTGGCGTAGGGTGCATTGGTTTCAAGTGGGCTGGCATAGGGTGCATTGGTTTCAAGTGGGCTGGCATAGGGTGCATTGGTTTCAAGTGGGCTGGCATAGGGTGCATTGGTTTCAAGTGGGCTGGCATAGGGTGCATTGGTTTCAAGCGGGCTGGCATAGGGTGCATTGGTTTCAAGTGGGCTGGCATAGGGTGCATTGGTTTCGAGTGGGCTGGCATAGGGTGCATTGGTTTCGAGTGGGGTGGCATAGGGTGCATTGGTTTCGAGTGGGCTGGCATAGAATGCATATAATTTTAACACTGAGGGTTTTTTAATGAGGGTTTTTTAAAAACCTAATCAAGCATGAAGCATCCACAGAAAGGCTTCCAAAGGATACATACAACAAAGCGACACACGTGCAGCATCCGACGCCACAAAAAAATCCTTGAAGATTAAACGGGAGAGAGATCTGCAGCATCCATCCTCATTACAACCACAAAACTGAACGCCCAGTAGCAGGGCGGACCCAGAAGCATGGGCATTCAACTAGAGTACCAGTCTATCCCAACACCCTGGACACAGCATCAGCAATTCCCACTCCCAGGGCACTACATTCATATGTCTCAAGCCCCAAGTCATAGTAACGCAACAAGGGCCACCGAATTTTGCAATGTACGTTGGTTTCAAGTCGCGTGGCGCAGAGTACATTCAAGCGGTGCAGGTTAGGTAGAGTGCAGTGTCGATTCGAGTGGCATAGACTGGATTGGCGCAGAGTAAAGTGGAATGGAGTGGCCTAGTCTAGCGTGGCGAGGAGTGGTGCATAGTAGAGTGGGATACAGTGCATTGGCTTAGAGTGGTGCAGTGTAAATGCATAGAGTAAAGCGGCTTAGTGGAGTGCAGTGACGTAGGGTAGAGCGGTGCAGAATAGAGTGCACGGAGGTAAAAGTGGAGTATGCATGGTGTGCTACCGCGCTGTCATTACAGACAACAAGCGGACAAACTGTGAAAATGTCATCACCTAATGTATCCATTTGTTTTGATTGCATTAAAATGTATTTCCACCACACTTCAGTTACAAAAATTGAGTTTCCTTTGTTCTTTCCTAATTCTGATATTTTAAAATATCCAGTTTAGACATTTACATTTTGTTATGTCCTCGAAAAAAACATGGTACAGATTTCCTTCCGTCAAAACAGCCCAGGTGGCCAGCACAATTGTCATAAATCCACACTTCGAAGTCAGAGAAAGCAAACACCAAGCTCTCTGGGAAGACAGAGCCTGACATTTCACCTCTATCTGAATGCACAGCAAATGTAACGAGATAAGAAAAAGATGCATGTTTACAGAAACGGAGCATGGGTTGAAGGATACCATAAGCTAGATATGGGACACGGAAGAGACGAATTCAAGCTGGACAGCCAAAGTCAAATAAAGCCAGCAAATAGAAACCAAGCAAATGATTGTTACAAAGTGCCACACACAGAGTCAATTGTAAGTAAAGGGTGGAATGCACTACCAAGAAAGGTTTCGAAATGTCTTAAAGATGTCGTTAGCAAACAGACAGATGTGCTGTAGTTTTCAGGTACGCTTCGACCTGAAAACTACTGGTCATCATACCCCCACCGTCTAGTACACTCAGGATAAACTAGCCAACCACCCCAGTAATGGCATTGTAAACAGAGAAGCTAAAAATGGCCCCGAGAAAGCATTACACAAGATTCCTGCAACAGAACAATGATGTATATTGCTACTTAGCAGTCGAGAAGAAAGGCTCAAAACTATAGTACGGTGCATCCTGGAACTAAAAGCAAACATGTTCAAAGAGTTCAGAATGTTTATCACATTAAATCGTTCTACCAATTCTAAGGAGATAAATGCGTGACCGATCTAAAAGACATGACCCAATCTGTGCTAAACACAACATCCCTAGTACCTATGATTGGTAGCAAAAACTACCAATGGAATGCGTAGGTTTAATCTTAATTCAGCCACCGGGACCTGCAATAATGTACGGCTGTGGTACTGGATTTTTTTTCCACCGCAATGTGAATAACTGACATTTATTGACAGTTGGCTTCTCAAAACACTCAGCGAAAGGTCATTCAGGACTTACAAATGCAATAACAGCTTTTACGTGATCTGGGACTGCAAGTCAAAGCAAATAACTGTCAATACAATCGAAACTTAAATCTGGTTAGGGACACTATGTAGTATCTCCTTCGCAGGATAGCACCAGAATAACCTCCTACAGGCAATATCATACAATCGTCAGACAAGACTCAAGTCTTCTAGGTTCCAACAGTGTGTATTTCTTGGTATCAGACACTAAAATTACTCATGGGAGGGGGGGGGGGTAAGGTTATCAGTGGGATTGGATTTTCATGAGCCAAGTACCTGTGCAGTCCCTCGAATAGCAGTGTTAAACGACAACATGATTAAATTTGTAATTTCAGCAACCATTAAAAAGAAGAAGCCACTGTAACTATGGTTTTGGGGTCCCAAATTAAAGGTCTTCCATAAGAGCAACAGTACCACATCAACAAGCTAGAATTGACAGCAGTCTCGCACACTAAAAAGGTTCCTCCATTCTCTGTGTACCAAAGAGCATTAAAGTAAGGCCATTCTATGGACTCTACCTACAGAGGTAATCTGAAATAGCTGATGTAGTGAGAAGGCTGGGACTTCATAAGAGCCTGGGGGTACTCAAATAGGAGGTTGTGTTCCTTATTCCATTTCAGTCCCTCAGATCACATCAAAGGTAGGTCCAGTCGCATTGATCTTCCCTAAAACTAACAGACTACTAGCCTCCAGGCCAGACCACACCACACAACACTGTTACACCCCTTCACTCAGCATTCCAGACTCCAGCTAAAACAAAGGAAATGGGGACACACTGAATATTATGCCAGTCTAATGTAATTAAAACAGCACTGCCAAAACCAATAGGCCTGTTGGCCACAATTTGTTCTACTTTTTCGCACACTTTGTTGAATAAGCTACAGTGTCCGCACCAATTTAAACAAGCATTAGAAATGCAATCGGGCTCAGATTTATTTGAGTTTGAGCTAATGGCATTGTAAATGCCAATGTATTGTTGCTATGTGTTATGGAGTGTGTTCATGTGGTGTGTACTGCCAGTGATCTCCTTGTGAGTGTGAGAATATTGCACCGTTACTGCCTGTGATGTCCTTCTTGTGAGTGTGAGGAGCTTGCACCTCTGCTGCCTGTGGTCTCCTTGTGAGTGCAAGAAGATTGCACTGCTGCTGCCTGTGATGTCGTTCTTGTGAGTGTGAGAAGCTTGCACCACTGCTGCTTGTGATTTCCTTGTGAGTGGGAGAAGCTTGCACCTCAGCTGCCTGTGGTCTCCTTGTGAGTGTAAGAAGCTTGCACAGCTGCTGCCTGTGATGTCCTTCGTGCGAGTGTGAGAAGCTTGCACCGCTGCTGCCTGTGAGTATGAGAAAGATTGCATTGAGCATCTCTGTGCTGTGCCTGTTCTTTGTAAGGGACTCTTGCTCTGTTGCTGCTGCTGCCTTGGCACAGTACCTGCTGTGAGTGTGTAAGGGAAGCTTGCACCACTGCTGCTTGTGATGTCGTTCTTGCGAGTGTGAGAAGCTTGCACCTCTGCTGCCTGTGGCCTCCTTGTGAGTGTAAGAAGCTTGCACTGCTGCTGCCTGTGATGTCGTTCTTGTGAGTATGAGAAGCTTGCACCGCTGCTGCTTGTGATGATGTCCTTGTGAGTATGAGAAGCTTGCACCTCAGCTGCCTGTGGTCTCCTTGTGAGTGTAAGAAGCTTGCACAGCTGCTGCCTGTGATGTCCTTCTTGTGAGTGTGAGAAGCTTGCACAGCTGCTGCCTGTGATGTCCTTCTTGTGAGTGTGAGAAACTTGCACCGCTGCTGCCTGTGATGTACTACACACTACTCTGCGCACACTACTCTGCGCACACTACTCTGCGCACACTACTCTGCGCACACTACTCTGCGCACACTACTCTGCGCACACTACTCTGCGCACACTACTCTGCGCACACTACTCTGCGCACACTACTCTGCGCACACTACTCTGCACACACTACTCTGCACACTACTCTGCACACTACTCTGCACACTACTCTGCACACTACTCTGCACACTACTCTGCACACTACTCTGCACACTACTCTGCACACTACTCTGCACACTACTCTGCACACTACTCTGCACACTACTCTGCACACTACTCTGCACACTACTCTGCACACTACTCTGCACACTACTCTGCACACTACTCTGCACACTACTCTGCACACTACTCTGCACACTACTCTGCACACTACTCTGCACACTACTCTGCACACTACTCTGCACACTACTCTGCACACTACTCTGCACACTACTCTGCACACTACTCTGCACACTACTCTGCACACTACTCTGCACACTACTCTGCACACTACTCTGCACACTACTCTGCACACTACTCTGCACACTACTCTGCACACTACTCTGCACACTACTCTGCACACTACTCTGCACACTACTCTGCACACTACTCTGCACACTACTCTGCACACTACTCTGCACACTACTCTGCACACTACTCTGCACACTACTCTGCACACTACTCTGCACACTACTCTGCACACACATCTCACATCTCACAACACTTACGACTTGAAAGCGCTGCAACAAAAGATGTTACTGTTAACCAATGAATTGGTACGCAGTTTACATACATAGGAAGGATGGACATTTACGTTGGCTTTGCTTGTTCTTCCTATCAAAACCGATGTTCGCAGCAAGAGTTTAACTCAGTGAGACATCTTGCTGTACATTATGCATGTTAGTGCTTACAAACTACTGTATTCAAACTACGTTTTGAAGTGTTCTGCTCTGCAGTGCCCTGTATGACCTCTGAGCCCTCCATTGCCATTTGACCCGCACTAAAGTGCACAGGTGCACATCCCCTCCCTGGCCCAGGGCCTGGGTTATTGCCCTGTGTCCTTTATGTGCTGCGTACAAGTGCCTAGATCTGCTTGCGTCCGTTCTGCCGTGCCATGAATAGGCGCTGGAAGGAAGCGTGTCACCTCTACATTCATTGTGTAACAGTTTGTTCTAGCCTAGGCAGCAGTGTAGCTCACTGTATGTCTTGTGCTGTGTCATGCTGCACTGCATTCTGCAGCATTGTCTCCCATCTCATTGTCTCGCCTAGCCGGCTTTTCAAATTTTGGTTATCCATTTGTTGTTGAAAGTGATTCTCCCCGCCAAACCTCACAGGTTATTTGTTCGTCGCTGCATATTTGTTCTAGTGCGGAGAAGGGATGTTCTTGTGCAAGATCCTTGTCGATAACACCTACATCCGGTCTTCGTCCGGCTTTCCAGTTCTGCATCTGCAGTCAATGCTATTGGTCTTTGTCTGTCTTTTAGTTTTCCCAACTCTACTTTAATGATAATCAGCATTTCATCTCGCCACCGTTAGAAACATAGTTGGTCTCGCTCATTATGCAAATATCCAGTTTTCTGTGTTTCATGCAGCCGCAGCCCGGTCAGCTTGGCCTACCCCAGGTGACAGGAGAGGGGGGAGGGGGAGGATGGAGGGGGGTTGAGGAGGGGGGGAACTGGAGCACTCTCAACCCAATGGGCTTTGCATTATTTCTTTGGTGTTTTTTTAGCTGATCTGAGCCATAGTTTTCATCCGTTTATAGTGCCTGGGGCGTTTCTCAGTGAAAAGATTTGTTGTAGTTATTAGTTTTCACAGGTGCTCGGTGTGAGCTGCTATAACGCATAATTACGTGCTCCGACTTAAAGCATTTTGTCCTTGTAATCCCCTCTAGAAATGTCCTGGCCTTTTTGACATAATCCGCGAACTCCTTTTGGCCCGTGTTTTGGCAAGATAAGAGTGTTCCTGCTCGAAATAGTGTGTTATAAGAATACATAATCCTTGTATCCCACCTTCTTAAAGATTGATGGAGTTTTGGCAGCGCAAATCACGAACAGCTTGGATCCGTGTGCTGTTTTGTGTTTACACAGGCGCTCCTCGCATTGTGATGCTTTACAATTTCAGCTTGGCAAACCGGTGCAGACTAGAGCGCCTCGCAGTTCGGTGCTTCTGCTGCCGCTGCCCTGCGCGTGCCCATTACCCAGTGCGGATGGGCTCGGGGGCCATACGGGAGCACAGCGGCGCTGCTGCTGCCACTTGCACGTCCCCATAAACTGCAGAGAGCACCGCAGCACATCTACTGCTCCTGGCACGTGCCCATAAACTACAGAATAAATCAGGCGGGGAGACGGGGGGTGAGCCAGAGAGCGGCAGAGCAGCTCCCCGGGCCGGCAGGAAGGAGCCGCACACGGCGTCTATGCCTGTGTGCACGTGAGGACGCGCGCCACACAAACACACAGCTAGATGGTGAACGCGCGCACACCATCTGGAATGCATTACACGGCCACCCTGACAGCTCCTAATTATAATTAATGTACTTCTTTGCGCGAGCACGAACGAAATATGCCCAAGATGGCGGAACAAAACTACATTTACCCTATCACTTCAAGCCTATTAAAACGACAACACAACGAAGACGAATCACTGGCCAGATGACAGAACACGCAAAGGAATGTGTGGAATTTGTCTCGGCCAAAGCCCTAGGAGATACTTCTTTTTTTTCTTCTTTAACATTAGTTCTCGAAGCTCCTCCCACTTTCAGTGGGGAGGAGTCCGAGCCCTAAAAAGCGCAGACAGCTCACCGAAATGTTGTGTTAAGTGGTCTGAGCTCTAACCCATGCTGTAGTAGGTAAAAGAAAAATGTGAACAGACCACTGGATGACGAGGGACTGAAGAAAGCCCCTACAATATTACATAATATATATATTTGTTATATATACACGCACACTGTACCTTCGGGCAGTATTGTGCCCATTAGTCGGTTTAACTGACATTTGGTTTCCTCCCTCCGCATCATACAGCATGGGGCAATAGGTCAACTCGCTAGCACAGTGAATGTCAGCATTTTTCCTGACCACCTGTACACATCGACAGGAAAACTTAAATGTGGCATTTTGTATCGGTATACAGTAATTAAATGTGGTATTACGTTTTTTTACGCGCAAAATAATTTTTCCGCGGTGTGCATTCAAAATAAAATTGGTTCCTAAAAGTCTTCGAAGTCCACCTGCTTTTTTGGAGGAGTAGTACTACTGTTCAATTAGAATATGCAATAGTTAATTCAATTATGTTGCCAACAAGCCCAGATTTAAATTAGTGGCACAACCAAAGAACCCTGCAAAGCCAAGCACATTCAATTAAAAGAGTCGTTCCCTACAATATAATGAATTACCAAAAAGCCAACAACCTTACCAGACAAACCCAGTGAGTAATATACACATCGCATGTAAGACCGGCCTATGTCACTCCTGTCTGGGGTCCACCAGTCCATATCTCAGCTATATTCACTAGACTCAAAGAGATATTCATGTGGGTCAGGTTTCTACGCCCAGCACGCATGCTTTGCGCTTCGAAACTAGGAATAAGCTCGTTACACTATTCCATCTTTACATATTGGAGAGAACTCCACGGCGGAGAAAGGGTAAATGTATTTGCATCCCTACTACACCAACAATGATCTTCTCAAATTTTAAAAGCACCGTTTTCTACTCGCATACAGACAGGTGTCTAAGATCGACTCTCCAACCCGAAACCTTTTAATGTAAGAAACAGATGAAACTATTACTTACTGATATTAAAAAAGAAAACAAAACAAGTTCGCAAAAAGCATGTCAGAGTAACAGAATGTAATCTGGATTTTCATGTAGAAAACTACTTAATAAAAGATACAATTCAACTACAGTTTACGGGCATGACCATATAAAGAGATTACATCTCCAAGTAACAGTATATTCGAAGAACATCGAGATTTAACTTTAAGAGCTAAATCCTCTGATCAGAAGCATTCCGATTTTAAAAAAAGTCAGGATGTACGAGCCTTACCTGCGGAGTTTCTGATGCATCAGTCTTCATGGGCGCTTCCTGCTCTGCACTGGTAGACAAGTCACTTTGCTGCGACTCTTTAGGATCTGAAGAACCTGGTGCGGCTGTGGACTGAACGGTTTCAGGCTGGGATGTTACCACTGCCGCCTGGGACGTCGCTGAGGTCACTTCAGGTGATGTATAAGTACCTTGGGATGACGTAGAGACTGGCTGTGATGAAGCCGAAGTCGTTTGGCTTGCAGTGTTGTCAGTCTGGGATAACGTCGAGGTTGGTTGGGACAATGTAGTCTCAGACTGAGACAATGCAGCTGTTGGCTGCGATGTATATGGAGACGGCGAAACTGTATATGTTGACTGAGAAGAGGTGTAGGCCGTCTGAGGTGAAGTATAGGTTTGAGCAGAAGTGTAAATAGGTTGGGACGAGGTAAAATCTGATTTCGAAGAGGTGTAATTTGATTGGGAAGATGTGCAGGTAGGTTGAGAAGCAGCATAAATTGACTGTGCTGATGTACTGTCAGATTGGGACGAAGTATAGGTAGGTTGGGTTTGAGAATAAGATGACGATACCTGCGATGTAGTATATTCTTGCACTGGTGGAGGCTGTGAAGATTGGGATTGACCAGTTGAGTATGTGGGCGCAGCAGCCTCAGGTGGTGTTTGACCGTAGACAGACGAGACTGGTGTGGTGACTTGTGTCGTACTAACCTCTGAAACTGCCTGGGTGCGATCCTTCAAGGAAGCAGCGCCATCAGTTTCAGGCTGGGTTGCGGAGGATGCAGCGTACCCGGACTGAGATTCTGCATGGGTCGTGACCGTAGGAGTCTCTGGTTGTGGTGGTGGGTATCCGGGCTGCGGAGGTGGGTAGGTAGGTTGAGGTGGTGCACTGGTGTCAGGTGGTGGGACCACAGTAGATGGTGGGGGATACTCAGATGGGTACACCGGCTGCGCTGGGGTGTACTCGGTTTTAGCCTGCGAATAATCAGCGACTGCATATTGAGAAGGGGGGTAAGCAGATGGTGGGTAATCTGTAGGGGGTGGATATTCGGTGGGTGGAGGGTATTCAGGCGGCGGGTATTCCGTGGGAGGAGGGGGGTATTCGGTGGGAGGAGGGGGGTACTCGGTGGGAGGAGGGGGGTAATCTGGAGGGGGATAAGAAGCCTGAGAGTAGTCGGGTTGAGTGTAGTCAGCCACCGGTGGAGGGTAAACTGCTTGCGAGTAATCTGCTACGGGTGGTGGGTACACGGGAGGGTAGACAGGAGGGTAGGAAGCTTGAGAATAGTCTGTCATGGGCGAGTGTGTATAATCGGGTGGTGGCTGGTCGTAGGACGGGTAGGCCCCATATTCTTTACGCACATACTGCTGCTGCTGCACCCCCGGATAAGACACTGTCGGTGGCGCTGTGGCCCAGTCTGTATAGGATGGAGCGGCGGGAGGGGGCGCTGTAGCAGCAACGGGAGGTTCGGGTGGTGGCGGCAGAGGCGGGGGTGGTGGTTGAGCTGGAGGCGGCGGGGGTGGTGGTCCACCGGGGGCTCCCACCGGCAGCACAGTCTGTAGTTGCTTCTGGTGCATTTGCTGGAGCTGCGCGAGCTGCGCCAAATGTTGCTCGCGGATACTGTCAAACGTGTTGGTTAACGAGGGGTTGGCCCCGGCAGTCGTTGAAGGAGTGGCAGCAGATGCCGTTGCAGCGGGTGCGGGATCGGTTGATTCTACTGAAGGCGGCGGTGGAAACGTAGAGGCCGCAGTGGCTATAGGATAGGTAGGAGCCGCAGTCGTGGCCTGATAGGTGGAAGTTGCTGGGTAGGTTGAGGCCGCCGCGGTCGTCGCTGGGTATGTGGTAGGACTGGGATAGGTAGTGGCCGTGGTGGACGCCGGATAGGCAGTAGCGGTCGGATAGGTAGAAGCGGTGGGGTAGGTGGTGGCCGCGGTGGTTACCGGGTAGTTGGAAACCGCCGTAGTGGCAGGGTAGGTGGAAACCGCCGGGTAAGTAGAGGCAGCTGTAACCACGGGATAAGTAGGAGCAGCCGGGTAGGCGGAGGCTACTGTAGTTGCCGTGTAGGCAGCGGCAGCTGGGTAAGTGGAAGTCGCCGGGTATGCGGCCGCCGGGTAAGTTGAGGTCGCAGAGGCTGGCGGGTAAGTAGCTGCTGGGTACGTGGAGACGGATGCAGGAGGATAGGTGGGAGCGCCAGCGGGAGGCGCCCCGTACCTACCCCAGGCTGGATACATGACGGAGGAAGAGTTTGTTGCCTGGCCCCCAGTGGGAGCACAAGGCCAAGGTAAGATGGGATCTGCGATTACTCTCAGGCCTCTGGAAGGTTCCAGGCACCACTTCTGCTGCTCCACACACGCGCGGCTCCGTCTGGCTTCCTTGCTCGTTGCGCGGCCACACTGCGACGGAACGCAGCGTGCGGGACGTTAGTGACGTCACTACGTCTAATGGCGAGGTGGGTAGAAAGAGGCATAGGCGAAAGTGTGCGCTCAATGACAAACTAGACGGGGAGTGGTTTATGGTATTTTAGAAGGTGGTATTAATAATAAAGCAAACATGCTGTTGCCTCCAATCTGTTAGCAACTTATATTTGAACAATACAAACGATTAGATGTAGAGATTTGCATATTTTGAGTGAGTACTGTTTCAGTGGAGCATGGAACATATTTCCAAAAATTAAATTAACCTCTCTATCGAAATGTGCTGTAATCCCTACTTGTGGCGCTGTTTGATCCACTTATATTATGCCAATTATTCCAACATATGTAATTATTCACTTCAATATGGCCGATGACTTGTTGCGGCTCACATAGTATTTCTGCCGTCGTCTGTCTTTTATATCGATGACGTTTGTTCCTTTTGTGACCGGAAAATGCTAGCCGCCATAGTAGGTGGCGCGTTCGTTTTTCGGTACAGACTGCGGAGAAAGGTTGCACGTGGGGCAGGAGTTTGCTCTAATAGACAGCAGCTGTTGGGTGGGTTTAGGGTGCGTATGAATGGCATTTTAAGACCTGGTTATCCCATAATTACTACCGCTAGATTTGAGCCGGTCTGGGAGAAATACTTGTTCGTTCGGCAGCCATTTTGAGCATTGCGCGCGCCCGCTATAGAAAACCCGCCATTTTACTCGAGCTGCGTAAGCGGATGCGTGCGTCTAACAGAGGTGGTGTGCGTCTTACCGGACATGCGCGCTGATTTTTGCGTGCAGAAATACTTCAGTTGAGAGTTTCTTAACCATGCACGCTTATGTTCCTGATTTTACTAGGGACCCTTTATGTTTTTTCAAAGCTATACGCGGTGATATTTTAACTACCACTCCCTTCTCATGTAAGTTTATTGGGAAAAATACATTCTTACGTTGAGTTTCGCTAAAGCGTCTGTTTAGTTTATAACTAATTGTTGGCGTGGGTGATAACCCACACACGCCTTACGCTTTTGATGTGGGTGGGAACCATCCTATTAGTCAAGCTAAAGTAGGATAATTTTATGTTTCGCCTACTTTGAACTTTTTCATTTTTGACTCCCACGTATTTAATTTTTTTATTAGTAGGTAATGAATTAAACAACTTAACAACGCATTCATCACAATAAATGGTACAAAGCAAACTTTATCTCCTTCCCCCTAATCACAGGTTAAGCTCGGATACAGAAAACAAGATAACCATCCTAAAAAGTACTATGCTTCGAAATTCTCAGCTCTTAAATAACGATATGCCTCTTATGTATTGTACCATTGTATAGCGTTTACTAGCCATTTTATTTTAGCTTCTACCACTTCATAGTAAATGAAACGAGTTTAACCACCCCCCCCCCCCCCCACTCCAACTATTTCTAAGATGTGTTATTTTCTTTGAAATGATTACAGGTGTACATCCTATTGACTGACTTCTTTCACAATCTTTTTTTTTTTTTCTGTCCTCTTGTTCACCAGACATTTAGGATTCGGTATTGACTACGTACCACCACGTTGCTAGCATTTTTGGAGGATGTTGGGCATTTTTTTAAACGGTCAGTATAAATCAGCAGGCTGGACTACGGCAATGACCTCCACGCAGGAACCACGGCCAAACTCCGGAAGAAACTCCAACGCATACATAACGCCTCCGCACGCCTCATCCTCGACATACCCACATCACTGCCCACCTGAAGAACCTGCACTGGCTCCCAGTCAAGGAGACGATCACCTTCAAGCTCCTCACTCACGCCCACAAAGCACTACACAACACCAGACCAGCATACCTCAACAAGCGTCTCAACTTCTACACACTGAATCGCCAGCTGTGCTCCGCTGATCTTGCCCGTGCCGCCGTCCCACGCATCCACAGGACCTCCACCGGCGCCAGATCCTTATACCTTGCGGCCAAGACGAGGAACACCCTTCCCACACAGCTGCAACGGACCCAGGACCTACTGACCTTCAGGAGACTTCTCAAGACCTGGTTGTTCTAGCAATAGCTGCATCTCCAACCCCGCTCGGCGCCTTGAGACCCTCACGGGTGATTAGTGCGCTCTACAAATAATCTGATTGATTGATTGTAAACTGGTGATTCAATTTATATATAACTCACCTGTTTAAGACTTTTTTTTACTGTGGATCAGTGTAGTTGCAAAGTTTTGGTAAATCGTGTTATTTATTCTCTGCTTTTATACAGGGTGATGCCTGGCTGCTTGGACTCCACTGTTCTTTTTGGAACAAGACAAAGAGTGATTTGCTTATGGTTGATTCCCTTCCTGAGTGGTATAATTGACAAAGTACTTGAATCTGCCCATTTGAGGGTGACAATTGTCCTTGCAAAGTAGTAGAAAAGTAAAGTTGTAGAACCTGCTGCCAGTGACTGAAACAACCTAAGACTGAACACAAACCCTGGATGCAAGACATCCCTTCAATGAAAATAGACCACGATTATATCTGACCAAACATCTTGATTAACTACATTGCACAAGAATGCAACCATGGTATGTTGCATTCAGTCTCAGAAGCTTGCCCGTGATTGATACACTCCATGACACAAAAGGGTGTTTTAAATACACACACATGTACAGTTACAGAGTAACCATGATGTATGCGGACAATGTGTTTCTTCTTAGCGAAACAAGAGTTGCATTGCATCGGCTGATTGATAAATTATATAAGTATTACCTGCTAAATAAACTGGAGGTGACTGTAAGGAAAACAAAAGCAATGGTAATTAGCAAAGAAATTATAAAGCAGTAGTCCTGGTTTTTAAACAACAATCACATTATAGTTACATTAGATTATAAATACTTAGGATTAATTATTGATCACAGAGGATCATTTCTAGCTCATAAGCAGTATACCCAAGTGAAGGCCCAAGGATGAATATCTGCATTCATAACACTATGTTAGCTTTTGAAGGAGGGCATTCTCTTTGAAGTATAACCTCCCTGCAAACCAAAGAACAGCGAAAGTGTTCTAGCAGCCTGTACCGCTGTAGGAAGCTGGCTATGTATATACTATACCACCATGAGGTATAGTGTGCACAGGGTCCAGTGGAACCCCAAAGATAGGCAGAGGTAAAAGTAGATAGCACCATACTCTCTATTTGTGGTAGTGTGAGCGAGCTCTAAGGCTTTATCAGAGGGTAGTGTTAAGCATTTGTTGTACACACCCAGGAGGCAAATGATGTCACACACTCAGACTGAACTCCGACCATTTTTTTAAAATACAAATATTATTTAGTTATATTTATTTTCTCGAATCAAGCAAGCTTGGTAAAGGTATGGGTAAATTATACTTTTGAAGGCTGGTTGAACAATACAAGCAAGCTTAATGAAAATGACTTTGTTACATGTCTGTAAATACTTTGAATACAGTTGATTGAATGACAGGTAAGTCAATGTTTCAAAATGACTTCTCAGTTACTTTACAGATTACTTTGTACGCTAGTTTTTAAAGTACTTTTTAAGTTACTTTTGTACTCTTTGTGAAATGCCTAGATATGACACTGGGACATTTCCTAGAGAAAAGGTACGTGACTCCGTTTTTGTACATTTGCAGTGTTTCATACAAACCGACCACACACTAAAAATAATTTTCAAGGAAAACAGTCAATGCAGTGCTGTGGGAGGAAATAAAGTTATCGGTTTGCAGGTAAGTACAAGTTTGTGGGAGTTGGGATTCTGGGGTTAGAACCAGGGTTCCCCCAGGGCCGAGGATACATTCTCAAAGCACCCTCAGCAGCACTAGGGCAACCGGGCGCAGAGGTCACATGTTATCCAATGAGGATAGGGGCCTCTGGTTGGTGGCTGCTCATGAGCAGTTCACAAAGTTGTGGAAGCAAAGCTTCTGGTGTTAGGCTCAGGGCAAAGGGGGATCCGAGTTAACACCCAAAGTACACCTGCAGGGGCTGCTGGGTGTAGGGTGCTGTTTTGGCGTTGGGTGCCCTGTTGATTTCAATGGGAGTTACCAGTTTTGGATTTTAGCTGCAGGCTCGGTCCAGGAAGATGTCAGGGAGGAGCCAACAGTTGGGCAGGTAAGTTGGAGGGCTCGGGGACGTAAGTGCACCTCAGGTTCTCTTCTCCAGGGCGCAGGGCGGCTGGATGTAGGGGTGTCTTTTGAGGTCGGATTTCACCATACCGGACAACTCGTGGATGGAGGGGCCTCCGTGCAGAGGCTGCATGCGCCGTCGTGGAGTCCTGGAGGGTTCAAACCACAGTGGACTTATACTCTCGAGCACTGGGGGACTTCTGTGGGACCTGTGGGCCAGCCGAATCGGGCCGTAGGTGACTGGTGCAGTGGTGGTTGCAGGTGACAGGTTTCTTTGTCCTCAGCTGGCTCAGAGTCTGTCTTTGGAGTTTATCCTGTGAACAGAGCTGCTGTTCACAGGAGAGCCGGTCTTTTTTGAAGGCAGTCAGTTCTCCCAGGGGTTCTGTAGGTCGCTGGCTGCAGAACAAGGCGACTTTTAGTGCGGAGGGCCAAGTCAGTTCTTCTCTGCAGTCTCCTCTGCTGAGAGTCTTCTTACTTCCTTTTTAGGTTGCAGGAATCTGCCTTCTCGGTTCAGGGCTGCCCCCTCAATACTGTATTTAGGGGGTGTTTTAGGTTTAGTAGCCAAATGGCTACTGACTTTAGGTTGACACGCCCTTTGTGTGCTCACCCCAGGTGTAGGAGTGGGCACAATCCCTAGTCCTGATTTGAGAGTGCCGGCCATCTGCAAGATGGCGGGCACTGAAGAGTGGGCTTCACCTCACCTTCCCCACATGAGGGGTGGGGTTGGCAGAGTCGGGCACACCTTCTGGGCTGTGCTAATTGTACCTGCCTAAAAGGAGGGGAGACAGGAAGTGGGCCTTCTCCTGATAGCATGTGAGGCTGGCGGGTCGCATTACAAAGGCGGCAAGGCCTTTGAAGCACCCATGCCACAGATGAGTCTTCCTGGCTTGGGGAGCCCAGTAAAAGCTTTGTTTCTGGGCTCAGGGAGCGAAGGCTCCCACCCCAGGGTCCAGAAACATGCCTCCTGGTGGCACGCTGGTGTGTACCTGTTCAAGAACCCGCCAGAGGATGGTCGTTTTTCAGGGGGCATCTCTAAGATGCCCTCTGAGTGCATTTTTAATTAAACCCCACACTCGCATCAGTGTGGGTTTATTGTCCTGAGAAGTTTGATACCGTTTGAACTTCCCAGTTTTAAATAAAGCCATTATGGTGCTGTGGAGTTCGTAATGACAAACTCCCAGCCCCATATACTCTTAATGGCATTACTGAACTTACGGTATCTAATAATTGGTCTTAACAGTGTACGGGTACAGGGCTCATGCATCTCTACCCTCACCACTGGTATACTGCACCCAGCTAGAGGGGTAGCTGACCTATGCCAGGGCAGTGGGTTGTAGGCATGGCGCACAAGGACGTATGCCATGTCAACTCTTTACTTTGTTCTGCACCAAAACACCAGCCTACAATGGCAGTGTGTGTGTGTGTGTGTGTAAAGGTACAGGGCCTCTAAGGGTGGCACAAAAAGTGCTGCAGCCCTTAGAAGCCTTCCCTGGCCACAGTGCCCTTGGTACCCATGGGACCGTTTACACGGGTCTGACATGTGGCCAGAGAGGTGCAAATTGAGAGTACAAGTGAAACAGGGGTAGTTAGGCCCGAGGGGCAAGGTTCAGACAGGGCCGTACTAATGTATTGCACAAGGGAAGAGGGCTGGACCTTATTTTATCAGTAAACGTATTTTCAATTCACATTTTGGACAAACACATTGCTTTTTGTTTGCACCAGTATTTTATTTATACCTTTTAATTAGGAAAATTGCGTTTTTTTGTATATAGTCAAACATGAAAAAGAAAAAGGTCTAATTGTATCCAAATACCTTACATACATTAGACAATCATTATACACATTATTAATACACATAAAAGCTATTTGCAAACTGAATACAAAAAAAAGAAACAAACTAACATCCAATCTTCTGACGTTCTTATGTCAACTTTACCAATGAACTTAAACCACTGATCCTAGACTATCTGAAAGTGTCTGAGTCAGGTATGAAAAAGGAACACTGGGAACACTTTGATGTCTAATACAGGGAAGTTTTCCTCAGTATATAAACTGGAATTTAATCTGTGTTGCTATCGTATGCCAACGCGTTTCGAATCCCGGGCATTAAGTACAGGGACTCTCGTCAGGGCTCTTGCATTTAGCAGTGGTGATATTTTTCTGATCAGAGGAGATCCATATAGAAAGAAACCAGCCGACACGTGTTTCGTCAGTAAGGGTGTTAACCCAATGACTCTTCAGGGCTGCACTAGTATGGAAGGTCGTGTTCTCGGGGTAACAGTGATAATTCCAAACCGCTCCTGTTAAGGTTTACAAAATCGAAGTGTGCACGGGTCTGCACAAGGAAACACAATTAATGGACCAAAAGTGTAGTTCGACATAGGCGAGTAATGCCTGTTGTCACTGTTTAGACGGCGTTTACGCCGTTTTGGTAAAGTGTAGGGTATTCGCCGGATATGGCGGTTTGGAATTATCACCGTTCCCCCGAGAACACGACTTTCCATACTAGTGCAGCCCTGAAGAGTCATTGGGTTAACACCCTTACTGACGAAACACGTGTCGGCTGGTTTTTTTCTATATGGATCTCCTCTGAACAGGAGAAACATCCATACACTAATTAAAACAAGAATGAAAATGAACACTAGTGTGTGATCTTATCCTTGGAGAACTTTTTATCTTGATTACCCATATCACTGAAATTGTTGTGTGCGCTTGATTTGACGTTTTGTTTTGCATAAGGGTTAGCCTTCTCACCCTTTGGTTTCAGAGTTATAGGGTTTTCTCTGAACAAGCAGCACCAAACAACTTTACCCCATCGTTACTACTTTACCACTACATGTTGTGCGCCATCCAAGTCTGAACATTGATAACCCTTCACAGAATTGTAACCAATGTGTTCATATTATTAACTTATTGATAGTTAAGGACAGACCTACATTGCTGCTGTTTTTATATGCCACGCATACGTTTTGAGCATACCTACATTTGGGATGTTTTCTGGGAGGGGTCGCTCGTGTTTCTATCTGAAGGGTCTGTTGGTAGTGTCCAAACTCTGTAAACCATTGGCTTTATTAGCTAGATATTAATTATATGTTTGAGCTACTGATGCTGCATTTGTTTCTGATTATATCATAGAACAGCGGTTCCTGTGGTATAATACTATATAATATATATTCAATGTATAGCTTAATAGCAAATTCTAAAGACACAAAAGGTTTGGCAGGGATGTCAAAAAGAATTGCACAAACAATTTTGGATAAATCTCAATAATGTTTATATACTTCAAAACATTAGTTGCATAATTATGCAACTGTATTCAGTGGTAAACATCACTTACAACGAAACTTTTACAACGCACTACCATTACAACGCGGTCATTACAACGCAAACTATTACAACGCATTGCGCTGGGGGGCGCTCTAGGATAGGGAATAGGTTAATTTACTATCCAATAACCTTCCCTAGTTTCCACGGGGACTGGAGTTGGAATAGTAAATTAAACTATTCACTATCCAACACCCAAAAGCGCTATGCGTTGTAATGGTATGCGATGTAAAAACCGCGTTGTAAAGGCAGGCGTTGTAACGTCATACATCCGTATTCAGTTTGTCACATAGTCGTGTGAAGACAAAAACAGGGGGGTGCACAGTGTCCCACGTGTACATGTGAAATCAATGCTGCTACTTGATATATAATAAGTGTTTCTAATATGTCCCCATGTGGTTCTAAATTACCTCACTTGGTAAAGTGTTCACGTAAAGCCGGCAACAGAATCAGTCCGCGCTCACTCACTCTGCATTCCACTGCTGGTCCTTACGAGGATTGAGTTTTCGTAACTCTCCCCGTCAGGTCTGTCAATAGTTTTAACCGGAAGGGCAGGCAGTCGCCTCTCAACAGATCTGCTGAGAGTAACTGCGGTACGCTATCAAGCGCCACATTTTCAGGTAAATTTCTATACCAAAGCATTCTGATGACATGGCTAATAACGTGCATGTGGCTAAATCACTAATGATGCGTTTTCTTTACTCTCTCTTTAACAGGCATTGTCCTATATATAATATTGATTTCATCCTCGTAAAGCCATGACTAATTAACTAAGACGTGGGTGCATCGTGTGCTATCAGGCGCCACTCCCATGTTTCCAGGTAAACTTTAACACTATACTAGCCTATCACCTTTGACAATAGACGCGCATGAAGATAATAACTAACGGCGTGTTCTCTTGACTTGTGTCTTTAACCACTTGGATGCTAAGCTTGAGCTTGGACATTCAATGTAATTTCCATTGAAGTCAATGGAAACTCCACGACGAGCTGAGCTCGTCATGAGCGTCGAAGGGGTTAACAGGCACCGTCCTGTATACATCGAAAACGCTATTACGTGTGTGCTCCATATCCTTGAGTCTCTGACCACTACAGTGGTGAGTACTTTGCCTGCCCATATCCTAATTCTGACTTACAATGTGCCAGTGTGAAAATGAGCAAACCTTTTGTTTCTCTAATTTACTTTCCAATTTCTTCTTACATATGACAACAGTACCCGGCTGGGCTACCTGTAAGTCAGTTTCAATTCTTTACCATGCATGGGTGAGAACAAGTTATCACTCAGGTACTTTGGTCCCTTGTCCATATACTTATTTGATTAAAACTGTCACATACCATACTTATTCCCACCTCGTCCTTTTTAATTGTAGATGTCCTTCAATGCCCTGTCCTGATGGGACCCATATCCCTGAGGGTCGAAACGCCGTCGACGCCACAAGGGATTGAACCTACAATTAGTGCCTAGGATTGTGTATAGACACTAAAACAATTATTTATTAATATTTTGGTCATTTTCCTTCTTTTCAGTCATCCTATGAGCCTGTATTTATTTTATGTCGTTTGTATTGTTATTTTTGGTTTCACGTGTACACTTGGGACACTGTGCCCCCCCTGTTTTTGTCTTCACGCGACTATGTGACAAACTGAATACAATTGCATAATTATGCAACTAATGTTTTGAAGTATATAAACAATATTGAGATTTATCCAAAATTGTTTGTGCAATTCCTTTTGACATCCCTGCCAACCCTTTTGTGTCTTTAGAATTTGCTATTAAGCTATACATTGAATATATATTATATAGTATTATACCACAGGAACCGCTGTTCTATGATATAATTTAATGCCCTGGTTCCTATGTGAGTAGGGTTCTCCTTGTTTCCTTTGAGCATTTGTTTCTGAGGCATACCTTTTAGGGACACTCTCGAGCCCACCTTCTCTTCTCTTTTAGAGGCGCCCTTCAGTCCGTTTGCTCGCGTTTCTGGAAAGGAATTTCAGAGCACGTTTCAGCAATTAACTTTGACCATGGTGCTGTTTATTTGATCGTTCTTTATAGTTTGCCGGAGAATTGGCTTACCTAATTTTTTTGCGTGTCTGCTCTTATCTTGTTTCATCAAGTTTGCAAGTGGCATTTCCTAATGGAGTCTCCTAAGTATGGCTCCTTAATTAGATGCCTGGGAAGTGTCGTTTTCAGCAACATGTGCATCGATGTTTGTGGGGATGCTTGAGAGAACCTTTGTGATGCATTATGGATGATATGGTTTTCATATTCATGATAGCTCTGTCATATTATTCAAGACTGTCATGGCGCCGTTGAATGTAAGAATTAAATATCCTTCTTTTTGTCACTCTTTGGCCACATATCAGTCCCTTGTAAATGGTACCATAGGTACCAAGGGCACTGTGGCCAGGGAAGGCCTCTAAGGGCTGCAGCACATATTGTGCCACCCTTAGCGGCCCTGTACCTTTACACACACTACCACTGACAACGTGAAGAGTTGACATGGCACACATCCCTTTGTGCCATGCCTACAACCTACTGCCCTGGCATAGGTCAGCCACCCCTCTAGCTGGGTGCACTATACCAGTGGTGAGGGTACAGGTGCATGAGCCCTGTACCCCTACAGTGTCTAAACCAATTCTTAGACTTTGTAAGTGCAGTAATGCCATTAAGAGTATATGGTGCTGGGAGTTTGTCATTACGAACTCCACAGCACCATAATGGCTTTACAGAAAACTGGGAAGTTTGGTATCAAACTTCTCAGCATAATAAACCCTCACTGATGCCAGTGTGGGATTTATTATAGAATGCTCTCAGAGGACATCTTAGAAATGCCCCCTGAAAACGACCAGCCTCTGGTGGGTTCCCTGGCTGGAAAAAAGCAGCCTGCCACCACGAGACATGTTTTTGGACCCCTGGGGTGGGAGCCCTCGCTCCCTGTGCCCAGAAACAGAGTTTCCTGGGCGTAGGTGTAGGAGAGATGCCCCCAGAAAAACAACATGGCTCGGGCGTGGTCTAGCGAGCCATCATGGCGGTCGCACTGTAGGCAAGCTCCGCTGAGGCCGTCACCAAAATCCTGGATTTATCCTGCTTCGGCAATTTGAGCCACTGTGGAAACTTCATAAAGGGGTGCCGAGTGCCGCGGGTATTCGTTGGTGGTGTCATCAACCAGTCCAGTGTGCATTCTAGCCCGTTCGGTCGAAGTGTGTGGCCAATGGGCCTGTGGGCGAGGCGGAGCGGCGTGGGCTGGGCCGGACGCGAAAGTGACTGGAGCCGAGCGCGGCCCTGCCTTGTGGTGCCTACATCAAGCCCCGGCTGTGGGCCCCTGTCTGCTGTGGAGTGGCGGAAAGTGCAGTGCTGGTGTGCCGTTACAGAGGGGGTGAGGCGGCCCGGTGAGTCTGCAGAGCACCCTCCCCCGCATCCTTACTGGGATCTGCCTCCCTCGGGCCTCGAGGGATCCGTCGCTTCTGTGGGACCCCGTCCTTGTCGCCCTGCCCCCGCTTCGGTAGTCAGATCGAATCACATGCTGGAGGTGAGAGAGTGGCGACGCTGTGTAGTGACGCATTCCAGGGGTGACTGTTAGCTTTTTGGCCGGCTTCTGTACTGGGGCTCCCAGCTTTGTGCTGTGTCCTGTACTTACCCCCCCACCTGTGCTGGTGTACTATCGGCGGTCATATCGAGCCGCATGCACATGGGGGTGTGAGTTGCTTTGGGTGCTGCATGGTGGCCCACTTAGTCCTGCGCTGGGGCCGTGGACGACTTCTCCCCTCGTGTGCAATCCTCCTTCCCGCACAGATTCGGCAGCCGGGTCGCGAGTGGAGTGAGTGCGTGGGGGCTCCTGCGACATCCTGTGTGGCCCATTTGGGGTGACACGGTTAGTTGACTTGGGGCCTACTCCAGTGTGGTGGCGATGTGCCCCTCCCAAGTCGGGGTGAACTTGTTGGGGCCTCATTCTCATCTGTGTTGTGCATACTGTGGCGTGTGGGTTCCATTTGAGGTTGGAGTCCTAGCACCAACATGACAAGGGATAAACACACTTGGGGCTCAGTGAAGCAAAGCACCATGGACCGCTTTACTGGACGCGGAGCCACGGCTGCGGAACAGGAGGGTGCCTCGGGAGGAGTCCCGGACAATGCAGCCCTTATGGCGTCGATTATGCAGTCCCGAATGGCTCTTGAAACCAAAATAGGGGAGGTAGGTTCTGAGGTCTTACTCCTTCGCCAGGACCTGCGCAATGCTACGGAGCGTATCACAGTGGCTGAAAACAGGGTCTCCGGCGTGGAGGACTTGGTCAGTACATTGCAAAAGAAAGTAGCATCGTTGGAGACCCTCACTAGGGGCCTGGCATCTCGTGTTGAGGATTCAGATGGGAGGGCACAGAGAAGTAATCTTTGCTTTGTAGGGTTCCCGGAGGGCTGTGAGGGGGGGATATGGAACAGTTCATGACCAAGTGGCCCGTCAGTTTGCTTCCCCCAGAATCTATGTCTAGCTGCTGTATCATTGAGAGGGCGCATCGGGCCCTCATGCAGAAACCGCCACCGGGAGCCCGACCACGACCAGTCATAGCGAAAATCCTCAATTACCACGATCGGGAAGCTATCCTGAAACAGGCCCGCCTTAAGGAACTATTGCATTTTGACAATGCTCGTATCCTTATATTTTTGGACTACACTCGCCTGGTTCAGCAGAAGCGCCAATCCTTTATGGCGGCGAAGGCCCGCCTGCGTGACTTGAAGCTGCCGTACGCTTCTGTATCCTGCCAAGCTGAGGGTGGTCTACCAGTCACGCACATTTTTTTTTGATTCCCCTGAGGACGTCTTCCAATGGACAGATCAGACAGAAAGGGTGCGTTCACATACACCGCCAAGACTGGAGTCCGACTCTTCAACGAGTGTATCCACCCGCAAGCCACCTAAACCTAAAGTCCAGGGGAACAGGCGTTCAAGATCCAGATGCCGCTCGCAGTCCCATAGGGATGCCAATAGATTGGCCTCGGTGCCCCGCTCTGGGCGGCCAGCCTCGTAACTTCTTCAGAACTTTCCCGGAGGACGAACATACATACATATCCGTTATGGCTGTCGAAGCTTATGTTCAGGCTACTGTCCCCCGTCGGCCCCTGCGGTTCGGGGGACAGCCCGAGTTTCATTGGGGGGTTTTGGTGATCCATTGGTGGAGGTGGGCCGGGGATCCCCCGTTGGGGTATCCATGCTGCCTTCACTGCGACAGATACTTCAGTGGTTTTGAGGAATTGGGGTCGGGGTGGGGGTTTTTGGGGATGTCTTTGTTCATTGTTCGCATTTCATCATGCTCCAGCAGGTCTTCAAACTGATCTTCAGATGTTTTTTCCTCTAATTGTTACGTTTTGGGGGATTGTTTTGATTTCACTGCACTGTCATATTGCTGCTATGTACCGCTGTTTCTTTATATGTCTCTGCAAGTCCTGCTCATTGCGTTTATTGTTTCTCTAGCGGGGGGCACTGGATAAAGTAAAGAGGGGGGCCATCCATCACCTGGCTAAGCGTTATCAGGCTGATGTTCTTATGCTACAGGAGATGCATTTTTTGTTGACCATGGCCCTTTGCTTGCTGAGATATGGGTATTCCCAAGTTTTCCACTCGAGTTCACGAGGGGCTCAAGAGGGATGGCCATTCTTATCCATCGCAGGGTCCCATATGTTCATTCCAAGGCGTGGGCGGACACGCATGGAAGGTATGTCTTTATTCAAGGGTCTATCTATGAGAATCGGGTGGTAATGGGTAGTGTCTACGCCCCTCTCCCCCTGTGTTGGACATTGGCTGAACGCATTATGACTTTGTGGGCGGATGTCCCGGATGGGTTGACAGCTGTTGGTGGTGACTGGAATGATGTGATGGATGGGGCTAGGTACAGATGGCGACGAGGGGGGACGGCAGTTGCTGGCCAATCAACTAAACTATCTTACTTGGTGTTGGGTCTGGGCTGGGTGGGCTCCTGGCTACGACAGCATACGGAGGAGCAGGGATATACATATTTCTCTGCTGTACATAAATCGTTCTCACGGTTGGACTATATCTTTGTACCGTCTGCAGTGGCTGGGAGAGGGACAGAGGTGGAGATCCTTCCCAGGGGTCTGTCTGACCACTCCCCAGTTGCGCTTATGCTAGGTTTCGGCCCAGCGAGGCCACCCTTTCATTGGCATCTCTCCCCCTGGCATCTGCAAGATGACCAGTATAGGCATCATTTGGGACAGGCCATTGATCGATATCTGGATCTTAATGTGGGCTTGTGAGACCTCTGAACCACTGTGGGAAGCAATGAAGTCTACTATTCGGGGAGTGGACATACCCTATTGCTCTGCGGCACGGCGGTCTAAGAAGGAGTCCGTGATGCACTCGGAGGCCCATATTCTGGAACTGGAATGCGCTGGTAGAGAGGAGGGGGGAGCCCTGACGTGTCAGCAATTGATAGTGGAGAGACAAATGCACGCGGATTTATTGTTGAATGAGGCTCGATTGGTATGGCTGGCGTCCCGTGGCAGGATCTATCAATGGGGCTATAAGTCCAGTAAATTACTCCATCGTCTGTGTCAGGGAGCCACGTGTCCCCTGGTTCTCCCTGGGCTTTTGGGGCCAGATGAGGGGACTTTGGGTGATCCCGCAGCCATAGCGGAGAGCTTCGTGCACCTCTATGATGATTTATATACCCCACGGGAGTCCCTGCTGGAGGACATGGTCTGCGGATTTATTTTGGATCTTCCACCCCGGTCTCTCTCTGATGAAGCTTGGGCGGAACTGGATCTCCCGCTCACAGTGGAGGAACTGGGTACTGCATATGGGGAACTTTACTCTGGGAAGGCCCCAGGCCCTAACGGATTCCCCTGTGAGTTCTTTAAGAGATAACGCCGGGTGGGTCGTGGTCCAAAAGCCTGGCCGTCCTCCAGACCAACACTCTTCATACCGCCCATTTTGCTGCTAAATATTGAGGCTAATGTTTTGGGCAAGGCCTTGGCCACTCGCCTTCGCTCCCATATCACCTCGCTGGTCCACCCAGACCAGGCAGGTTTTATGCCTTAACGGGTGACACGGCACAATATTCGGCGGGCACATATTGCTATAGACACGATTCAGAGACTGGATGTGCCAGCGGCTCTCCTGTTAGCAGATATGGCTAGGTCTTTTGATTCCCTTAGTTGGGCTTATCTCTTTGCACTTTTTGATAATTTGAATATGGGTCCACGTTTCTTGGCCTACTTAAAATTACTTTATACACATATAACGGTGTTGCTCCAGGTTGCGGGAGCTGCCTCCTTCAGTTTTCCTATTGGGCGGGGCACCCGTCAGGGATGCCCGCTGTCGCCATTTCTTTTCGCCCTCGCAATGGAGCCCATGGCGGCTTGGGTGCGGATTGATGCACAAGTGGCAGGCTTCGAATGGGCACAGGGACTATAGGACCGTATCGCTCTATACGCGGAAGATGGCCTCCTCTTCTTGACCGACGTCAATAGGATGGGCCCCCGATTGCTGCGTATTATGGAAATATTTGGGGAAACTACTGGTCTATTTATGAACGCAAGTAAGTCTGTGCTGTGGACACTGTGGCGTCAGGTGGAATTGGGTAACTGGGCCTCTGCGGTTCAGGTTATAGCCGTTGGCGTGAAGTATCTGGGGGGTTTTCTGTCTGATTCATCTGGGGTGTCCTGGGACAGTTACAAATGGGGGTGGGGTCGCACACTACTCACACACCGGCGGTGTCGCCCCTAAGGACTCTGGTCAATGTAGTAAAGTGTTCGCGATGCATCATCTTTCGATCTTCTGCTATCTTCGCCATCCCTGGACACGTGTTTCGGGGTATCACCCCTCGTCAGCAGGGATAGGCCGTGTACTGGGGTTGCCGATGGCTGCCAATATCTGCCAGGTATAATACCACTCAGGCGCGTAGGTGCGGGATCCCAGGCTCATCAGCCCACTGCTCACGGGAGCTTTAAAGTTACAAATGGAGGTGGGGTCGCACACTACTCACACACCGGCGGTGTCGCCCCTAAGGACTCTGGTCAATGTAGTAAAGTGTTCGCGATGCATCATCTTTCGATCTTCTGCTATCTTCGCTGTGTTCGCCATCCCTGGACACGTGTTTCGGGGTATCACCCCTCGTCAGCATGGATAGGCCGTGTACTGGGGTTGCCGATGGCTGCCAATATCTGCCAGGTATAGTACCAATCAGGCGCGTAGGTGCGGGATCCCAGGCTCGTCAGCCCACTGCTCACGGGAGCTTTAAAGTTACATATGGGGGTGGGGTCGCACACTACTCACACACCGGCGGTGTCGCCCCTAAGGACTCTGGTCAATGTAGTAAAGTGTTCGCGATGCATCATCTTTCGATCTTCTGCTATCTTCGCTGTGTTCGCCATCCCTGGACACGTGTTTCGGGGTATCACCCCTCGTCAGCAGGGATAGGCCGTGTACTGGGGTGGCCGATGGCTGCCAATATCTGCCAGGTATAGTACCCCGAAACACGTGTTCAGGGATGGCGAAGACAGCAGAAGATCGAAAGATGATGCATCGCGGAACACTTTACTACATTGACCAGAGTCCTTAGGGGCGACACCGCCGGTGTGTGAGTAGTGTGCGACCCCACCCCCATTTGTAACTTTAAAGCTCCCGTGAGCAGTGGGCTGACGAGCCTGGGACCCCGCACCTACGCGCCTGAGTGGTACTATACCTGGCAGATATTTGGCAGCCATCGGCAACCCCAGTACACGGCCTATCCCTGCTGACGAGGGGTGATACCCCGAAACATGTGTCCAGGGATGGCGAAGACAGCAGAAGATCGAAAGATGATGCATCGCGGAACACTTAACTACATTAACCAGAGTCCTCAGGGGCGATACCGCCGGTGTGTGAGTAGTGTGCGACCCCACCCCCCTTTTTGTAACATTAAGCTCCCTTGAGCCGCCGGCTGACGAGCCTGGGACCCCGCACCTACGCGCCTGAGTGGTACTATACCTGGCAGATATTTGGCAGCCATCGGCAACCCCAGTACACGGCCTATCCCTGCTGACGAGAGGTGATACCCTGAAACACGTGTCCAGGGATGGCGAAGACAGCAGAAGATCGAAAGATGATGCATCGCGGAACACTTAACTACATTAACCAGAGTCCTTAGGGGCGATACCGCCGGTATGTGAGTAGTGTGCGACCCCACCCCCCTTTTTGTGTCCTGGGACAGTAATGTTGCATCGGTTTGGGCGCGCGTGCGCGACGAGTTGAGAACCTGCTCTAATATGCCCCTTTCTCTTCCAGGTCATCCGGCCATCTTTAAAATGGTCTTGTTGCCGCGTTTGCTCTACCAGCTACAGAATTATCCCTTCCCCCGTTAGTCCCTCTTGGTTCCGCCAGGTTAATTCGGTTCTGGGACAGTTTCTTTGGGCAGGAAGGGCACCTAGAGTAGTGCTACCTGTGTGTTTTCAGTCCACGTAGTGTTGTGGGCTGGCCACCTCAGACATCCAGTCCTACTATGTGGCCTCGCAACTACTGATATCGAACGAATGGTGGTATGGGGATCGCTCTGACCTCACTTATGCAGTGGATCAGTGCCATATGGGATCCTTATCCTTACACACAGTCTTATATTCGGCTTCTATCCGCAGGACACCGCCATCCGCCACAAGGGTAGTTTTCCAGGTGTGGAGGCAGGCCGTGCATAGGATGGGGTGGTGGGGAAGGACGACAAGGGAGACTCCCCTTTGGTCCAATGGTAGACTGCCACAACTTGCGGGCTTGGAGGGTTTCCGAAACTGGGATAATATTGGGATTTCTACCTCAGGGAACGTAATGCGCGGCACGGTTTTAAAATCTTTCCAGGATCTCCAGCATGAATAGCAGATGCCGAAAACACAATTTTTCATATACTTGCAATTTAGGCATGCCATTCTTCCCAGCGTTGCAGATTTGGAGTCTCTTCCCGAGTTCAGTCCTGTTGAAGCTAAACTGTTTATGGGCGACCTGCAGGACCATAAAATCTCCCAAGATATACCAAACCCTTTTGACAAACTGCCCCACTACATTAGATAACCTCAGGGAGAGGTGGGAGGACGACCATGGTCCCCTAGATGGGGAAGACTGGACGGAAGCACTTGAGTCCCCTCGTGGAGGCGCGATAGCCATGCATCTTTGGCTGATCCAATTTAATTATCTACACCACCTATATTATACTCAGGCTATGGAAGGCGGGCTTGATAGCGACCCCGAATTGCCTGCGATGCGGCTCTGCGAATGGTACCCTGTTTCACACAATTTGGCAGCGTGCAGTGCTCGAACGGTTCGGGCATGGGGTTTTGGCCTTTCTTGCTGAGGTCTTGGGGTGGGAGCTCCCTTATTCCCCAAAATTGGTGCTGTTACATATAATGGAGGGGGTAAGGGGAAATATTTATAAGCGCCATCAATGCTACTGGGCTTTACGCTGGCTAAACAGGACATTGGTCGTAAGTGGAAGGCTGGGGCTCCACCATATCCTCTCAGCATGGAAAAATGGTTTGGAATTCAATATGGGTTTGGAGGTTTCTGCCCAGACTCTCCAGGGAAATGAACTACTTATGAAATGTACCATGTCATGTTTTTATTGTATGTCGGATGTGTTTTAAATGTTTTTAATGTTTTTAATGAATCTTTTATGGTCTCAAATGGCCGAAATAAAGAATTTTTGGATTGGATTGGTTCCTATTTTTGAAGCTCGAGGGTGCCTGTTGAAGCATTGTAAGATCTGAAAGAGGTGGGCGACCTATAGAGGCTTGGACCTAGAGCCCCCTGTCGTGGGGGATGTGGCAGTTGAGGGTTAAATTGGGCAGGAATTTTGGTTTGGGACCTATAGGGTCCGGCGGACAGTGTCATTTATGTGCGGGCAATTATATGTTATTAATTGTGTGGTGCAAAGACAGTGCAGGGGGGGGTTTGTTTTTTTATTATTTCAGTTTTTGCATACTGTATATACTAAAAGTCAGTGCAATACTTCTTTTGTATCATGTGGCAGTCGGTCTCTGGGTTAAAGAGCTCTGCATTGTATTTGAAGTTTGACATAAAAACTGTTGTTAAAAAAAAACATCACTCTAGTGTCCTGGCTGAGTGGCTGCTCGCCAGCTGCACCACCAGACATGTTTCTGGACTCCTATGTCTAGAGCCTGCTGCTCTCTGTTGCCTGAAACAATGCACATCCTTGAAAGAGGTGCCAAGCCTCCTCCCCCAGGATGGGCAAGGTCCACGAAGGGGAAGCATCAAAGGCTTACGGCCTTTGTAAGCTACCAAAGGCATTTGCTGCTTGTAGCAACTGGCCCCCACCGGTTCTGACCCCTACTTTGGGCAGGAGAATCAGTGGGTAAACCACGTGAGGAAGGGATGTGTGCCCACCTTTATCAACGCCACCCCTCAGGTGGGGAAGGTGAAGTGAAGCACAACTCTTAGTCCCGCCAACTTGCAGATACGGGGCCCAGCCCTGCCTTCCAAGACTTTGTCTCCTGTGAGCACCGGATTTGCTCACCCACAGACTCTGGCCAAATTTGCAAGTCTGCACCCAATGCCCCAGGTCCGAGTTTGAGTGGCCCAACACCACGAGGAGGTTTTCCCGGCTATCCTGACCTGAGACCTGGTGATCTCTGACCTGCCTCGAATCTCCAATCACCCCCTTCATCCCCTTTCTGGAGGATCCTTGTGACCAGAGCTGGTAAAAAATCCTGATGTCCCTTGGCCTTGGGTGGCCCAACCAACGGTGTCCCAGTATCCACAGGCATCCCAACTTAACTCTCCAACCGGTGGTCACCTCCAGAAGATCCTCATCCCCGAGCTTGTAGTGTTTTCTTCAACCAATAAACACCCATTGAAATCAACAAGGCACCCGGCAGCAAAACCGAACCCTGCACCCAGGCGCTCCTGTGCGACTGAGCGTGTACTTTGGGTGCTAACTCGGACCCCCCTATGCCCTGAGCCTAACACCAGGAGCTTTGCTCTCACAACCCTGTCGCCTGCTCGTGAGCAACCACCAACAGTAGGCCCCCTGGCCCCCATTTGATAACACTGGGCCTCAACACTCTGCACCCAGCTGCCCTAGTGCCGCTGATGGTGTTCTGTGAGTGCATCCTCAACCCAAGGGGAACCCTGGTTCTAACCCCAGAATACCAACTCCCACAAATAAGTGCTTACCTGCAAGCCTTTAACTTAATTTCCTTCCATAGGATTGTGTTGACAGCTTTTCTTTGAAAATTCTTTTTTAAGTGTGGAGTTGGTTTGTATGAAACATTGAAAAACTGCAAATTTACTAAAAGTGAATAAATTACCTTTTTGCCTAGGAAATGTGTCTGTGTGATACCTAGAGATATCACACTGATTAGCAAAAGTAATCTTAAAAGTAAAGTGCACAGTAATCTGTAAAGTAACTAAAAAGTAATTTTGAACTGTACACTTACCTGTAATTCAACCAACTGTATTTGAACCTGCATTCAACTGTAAATCACTGCATAAGATTTTGCAAGGTTCACTTCACTTACCTGCACCAGGCTTGGCTAGAAATAAAATAACGAAATTATATTTTTGATACAAACAAATTGGTCGGAGTTCAGTCTTTGAGTGTGTGACATTTCATTTAATTTAAAATCTTTATTCAAGCTATTAAAAAAGATCATAAAAAGCACAAATGCATCATATCAAACGCCCACAGAAAAGATGCTACTGAGAAACAAACATACAAATTAGGTAAAGACTTCAGAAAGTACAGGGCCACCCGGCATTGTTTAAAATCTTGAAGTCTTAAGATGGGTAAAATAAAAGTTTCTCTTTCTTTGTGGTAAAATTTACAAAACAATACCAAGTGTAGATTAGTTTGGGGTGAGACATTGTCACACGGACACGAGATGAGGTCAGCGTGCTTGAACTTCCTCTCTGGGAACCCAAGCATCAGGGGGATAAAGTTGAGACGAAAACACATCAAGATAAATCTGTGATGAGCCATAGTAATACGTGAGATGTAGAAATAGTGATGGTCTCCCGTAGGTCTAGGCGAAATGAGGACATAGATGTTAAGCGCCTGTTGTTGACAAATCCTCCTCCTGCGAATAAAATCAGCCCTCTGCATGTATAGATCGGTCAGTTTCTGTTTAGAAATGATCCTGCAAGAAGCTGGGTCTTTAAACAGAGCCTCCTGCCCGATTGCTCTTAGCTCAGCTTCTACATAATTGAGCCAACCGATTTATTTAATGCGATTTTATATAGCGCGAACATTATCCGAAGGTGTCAGAGTGCTTTACATAAGAACCAGTTCCGATACATAAAGACTTAGGATTACATGCGTTACATAAAAGATACAAACATAAAAAAAATTGCAAATGTACAAGTTATAAAGTCACACAAGGAAGAGATACAAACAGAAGAAAAAAAAATTTCAAATGTAAAGGTAGTAAAGTCATTCAAGGAGGGGATACGAATGGATATACTCTAAGAGTCACATAGGTATGGTAGAGTACAAAAACTACTGCATATACTAGTGATCAGAGTTATCTCTATAAGGAAGGGATACGAATGGATATACTCTAAGAGTCACAGAGGAATGGTAGATAGTATAAAGGTCTACTGCATACACTAGTGATTAGAGTTCTCTATATAAATAAGGAAGGGATACGAATGGATATACTCTAAGAGTCACATAGGAATGGTAGAGAGTACAAAGGTCTACTGCATATACTAGTGATTAGAGTTATCTCTATATACATATATATATATATATATATACAAATAATAGATTTTCTCAGGTCGTGACCCAACAAGCATTTACAATGCAATGGTCTCGTCTTTGTTAAAGTTAGAGCTATTGGCATTGCTCATGACATTATTTTGGTTTTTAAAACATAAATAAATGGCATTGTCATTTACAATGCCAATAGCTTAATCTCTCGCAAATGCGAGACCTATTGCATTTGCACACACACACAGAGCCACACACAGAGAGACAGAGAGACTCACTCTCTCACTCTCTCTCTCTCTCTCTCTCTCTCTCTCTCTCTCTCTCTCTCTCTCTCTCTCTCTCTCTCTCTCTCTCTCTCTCTCTCTCTCTCTCTCTCTCTCTCTCTCTCTCTCTCTCTCTCTCTCTCTCTCTCTCTCTCTCTCTCTCTCTCTCTCTCTCTCTCTCTCTCTCTCTCTCTCTCTCTCTCTCTCTCTCTCTCTCTCTCTCTCTCTCTCTCTCTCTCTCTCTCTCTCTCTCTCTCTCTCTCTCTCTCTCTCTCTTCCCCCCCCCCCCCCCTCTCTCTCTCTCTCCCCAGAGGGTTCAATCGATGGCAGCAAAACTGGCCCTAAATAGACAACGCAGGTCCTCCACGACGCTGGCCCTTAGAGACCTTCATTGGCTGCCATCAGGGAGAGAATTTGTTTCAAATCCCTCTGTTTGTATATAAGGCAGTACATGGTCAGGGCCCAGTTCCCCTACAAGAAACATTTACCTGGTACAATCCAAGTAGGCAGCTCCGTTCTTCAAACTCCAGTTTGATAACTACCACCAGATTTAAGAGGTCTCGGAAAGGTGGTAGAGCCTTTGGAGTGATAGCCTCCCGTATCTGGAATGAACTGCCTCTAATGCTTAGACAGGCTACCTCGTTGATTGGCTTTAGGAAGAGCCTGAAAACTTGGCTCTTCCCAAGCAATGGGTATTAAGTACATCTTTTAAACAGCTGATTCTGATTTCTCCTTCTCAGGGCTTCTCTCTGATCCAAGCGCCAGGATACCCGTAGGGTGACAGTTTTGCGCTATATAAGTTTCTAATACAATACACACACACAGAGCCACACACACACAGACAGAGCCACACACACACACACAGACAGAGCCACACACACAAACAGAGCCACACACACACAGAGCGAGCCACACACACACACACACACACGGCCACACACCACACACAGACAGAGCCACACACACACAGACAGAGCCAAACACACACATAGCCACACACACACATACAGAGCCACACACACACATACAGAGCCACACACACAGACAGAGACACACACAGACAGAGCCACACACACAGACAGAGCCACACACAGACAAAGACACACACACACACAGAGCCACACACACAGACAGAGCCACACACACACAGACAGAGCCACACACACACACACAGACAGAGCAAGCCTAATGGTACTAATAAAGGACACTCTTACTACTGCTCTGAACGCATGGGTAAATGAAATGTTAAAGGTGAGTCACTCAGCTACGCACCTGGGAGCGCCAGTACTGTGGGACACCATGGAGAGACAGTACCACGGACAGAGGTTACTGCACGCATGGTAACCAATGACTGCCTCAGAACCTCTCAAAAACTTCTTTCGTAGTCCGGCACTGCTTTAAATAGCAAACAGCAGAGTCTGCTGACGTGTTCAGACTTTTTACGTTAATTTTGGACATCATATTAGAAGTGCATCATGGAAACACTGGCCAGGAAGGTGTAGCCGGACCCAATAGGGTCCGGTGTCAAACGCCTCCCAAGGGGGGGAACCCCACAAGCCCGCAACAAGTGAAGGGTGGTGCTCCAGAGTGGGTGCCCCAAACAAGCATAATTTACTCAACTCTGATGCATTATCTGTCTTGTCTTGCCGCCTGATTCCAGTGGCACTGATTATTATTAAGTCTGGGATGAGAAGAACCCTGTAAAGCCACCGAATACCTTTCTGTTTACATTTCATGGTATAATTAATATCGCTTTATAAACAGAGCCCATTAAGACCGCAAATTGTACCTTGGTGTTGACTTTGTTTGCGAACATGATTGTAAACTATGATTATTTGCAAGTTACTATAAATAAAGATATTAAATATATATATATATAACTGGCTAATAATGAAAGCTTCTAACACTACCAAAATTGGCCTCCTTCCGGCCCGGTAATTAAATGTACTGACGCATGCAATGGCCATAACTGGAGGAACTGATTACTTGTAAATCACTTGACATTTATTGCTGGCTGTATATTCCCTATGCAAACGATTGTATTTTACTGTTTAAATAAGGAAAATCAATTACAAGTAAAAACACATTAAAACAATACAAACCAGGCAGTCGGTAATTTCAAAGCAAAGAAGTTTTGCTAAAAAATTCTGTTTACCTGTTCAGAAACTATTCAGCCTATAGTGTACAAGCTACAAATCAACTTTAATAAGGAATACTCCTAAAGCACCTCACAATATTGAAATAAAGGGTGGCCAAGCCATGTATATCTAGGATGGTGACTGCTTTCTTCATTAACAATCCTAAGGAGGGAGAAGTGGCGGCCATTTTCTTGTTTGTTGTGTTTAGCCCAACCAGGAAACTTTTGCTTCAGTGGAAAGGAAGGTGGATTGTAACCTTGAAATTAGACTTCAATCAACATGTAAATCCCAGATAAATATATGGGATGGTCCAAATTAGAGCAGCTAGATCGAAGCCAGGCTTTTGAAAGCAAAACAATAACAAGCAGGTTCTTACACACACAGAAAAATGGCAGACACAGACCCACAAAACAAACTTGACACTGAAACAAACACGTTTACAACGGCATCGGTCTCAGAGTAACAACTCAGGGAGTCCTTGTTTGACGCGGTGCGTTAGTTGCAACCACATGCCAAGACCCTAGAACGCAACAAATGTAACACTACAGTCGACAGAAGCCTTTCAGGTTTGTGAGCCAACAGCAAGGCTGCGGTAACAGGGCTCGGAGGGGGGGGGGGGGAGGGTGCATGTTCTGTCTGGGAATCTTGGTATGCATTCAAGGCATGCAGAAATAAACACTGGGTGCCTTTAATCGCGCCTGCCCCAGGTAAAACTGCTTTTCTGGCTTGGAATCTCTCTCCGGACTTGACCTTTTTTGGCTGAAAGATATTTGCATTTTCATCTAGATAAGACACTGAGGGAGGGGGTGAAGCTCTCGCTAATGCCCAAGTTAGTTTACAGTAACGTGGTCTTCCTTTTAAGCAAGGCCTAATGCCAGCAAACCTCGCCTCACATCTAAGGAAACAAAACCTAAGGCGAAATCAATGTTCAAAAGCCCACGTTTCCGGGAGCTAAGACGTTCTACAAAAATGCCATTCATAAATGGGTTAAAAACCAGCCGTGGAAGCATCTGTCAGCCTATGGACTGCAACATAAAATTGACTGTTTCTAAGGAAGCCGTTGTTACTTCTCAGGTTAGCGAGAGATTACTTTTTCCAATGCAAGCCTCTAGGCAAGCAGATAGAGCTGTTCGTGAGTAACCCACGCGGAAGCCAGAGTATGCTCCTGACATTAGCTGAAGAGCCATAAGTGAACGCTGCAGGTAGCTGAAACTTGTAAACGCATTGCACCTCATAAGGCTGCCAGAAGAAAGAAGACAACCTCGACTGCATTATAAACTTATTTCAAACACACACACTCTTTTTACGCAAAACTTGAAAGGCCGTTTGCATTTCATTCCCTCCTTCTTGCATACATGTCACGCAAATCACGTGTCAATACATGTCTTCCTCTTTTTTTTACTGAATGAAGAATGTCTGTCCCCATACACTGGTGCGTAAGGGTTGCGCAGCAAAAAGTTTCCAAAACCGGGGGTTACCTGCAGTCCTCCAGCCAGGTCGCGATCTTCTCGTTGGGTACGTGCTCTTTGGAGAGAAAGAGCTGGGCATTAGTGACAGGAAGCGCTTCAGGGGGGCCAAAAGGGTGGATGAAATCTGCTTCGGTGGCCAGGCCCGCCAGCTCCCGCGGGTGCAGCGAGGCAGCGGGTGGGTCTTCGGAGGCCTGCCAGGAGTCCGTGCTCTGCGCCCAGGCTTGCCTCTTGTCCGTGGCCCTAATCCGACAGCCGGGCCCTGGCACTGCCACCACTTCTGCGACCTCCTCCCGCAGTGGGACCTCTCTGGCTGAGGCGGACATGAAAGCTGCGGGATAAAATAGCAAAGGACTTCCACCAGAGCCAAAACGGCTATGTTGTCATACAGGCTCAAACGTCGGTGGAAATATTTACCAGCTCATATAAAGTTCATGGATAAGTTTAGCGCCGGTTACCTTGGAATCTGCGGGGCAGGCGAGGCTTTCAGGCGGTCTCAGTCCCGGTCGGCTTTTCTTTCGGGACGCTCCCCGGCCTCAGGCAGCAGCTCCGCTTCCTGGATGAGCGAGGGGGAGCCCTCAGAGGCTTGGACCAATCCCACACAATGATGTGGTGGGAGTCCCTGCAGGCGGGAGCCAATCCCAGCGCGACAGGCCGATGACTCTGCCGGAATCCCTGGGGGCAAGAACCAACCACAGCGATGCACACCGATGACGGTGTAGGAATCCGGGCCAACAGCTGTGATGTTTCTCGGCTCTTGTCTCCTTCGCGAACCTGGCCCGCTGCGGTGAAATCGGTCAATACTTCTTGCCAAATGGAGGCCCGGGTCAGGCGTTTGCTGTTCCTTGTAGAGGACGGCTTTAGCGAGACGGGCAGCAGGAGCCTGTAAGCCCCGTCCTTTTCAGACTGGGGGGCATGTTTTTTGTTGAGTGACTGAAGACGTCACGGAGAGAAAGGACAGCAAAAAACCCGCCCCTCAATCCGAAACGGACCGGGCTTAAAGTGACAGACACAGCTCTTCTCCAATGGCTGGCCGCCGTTTAGGAAGCCAGCCAATGGAGAAGAGCTAGCTCGTTTACCCTCCGTACTAGAAAACATAAAATATCGCCGACGAGACTGCGCAAGCGCAGCCTACGCAGGCCGAGACCTAAAAAACCAGGAGAGCAGAGTTCCATTGAGTGGGGTCGGAGGGGGGACGCAGTCACAACACCAAGGGAGGGTGGGAGGGATACAGGGGTATGGAGAAAAGGCAAATCAGAAAAAGGAAGAAACATTTAAGGATCGTCAAGGGGGAAACGAGGGAAAAGGGGAAAGGACGAGGGAATGGACAAGATGGCGGGTCAGGGTCCAGAGAAAAGCAGCCGAGAACAGCAGCAAAATGGCGGCCAGGGCAAAAGAAAAACGTAAAGAAGTCCATGAGAGTGACCCAGTGAGTATGAATTAGAGTGCCAGGAGAAGTCCGGGGTGTACACAGTTCAGAAATCAAAGTCAGGAAGGGACAGGAGGCGTGTAGGCTCGGGTCCACAATAATACGTTTAGTTAAATTAACAGTCGATCTCCGCCAGATGGAGAGCCACAGTAGGATCGGTGCCAGCCTGATGCAGTCGGACAGGTAAGGGAGTCCTAATTAAAGGAATAAGATGAAATTGGATGCTGTAGGTGGTAATGAGACCCTAGACTTAAAAATGGTGTCCTCCATTCTCTGCAATTTCTCAATATGAGCCATCCCCCAGACTCCGGCCCAGTAGGTTACTGCCGCCTTTGTTTTGGTTAGATAGATAGTTTTAACCGTGTCCACGGGGCTGGCCCCCAACTTCTTTATAAAGCCCCTTATCGCTAGTAGGCTTCTTTCCATGCCCAGGGCTCTGGCAGCCACCAATTTCGACCAAGTTTGTTTGCTGTCAAACAGAACGCCCAGGTACGCGAAGGAGTCAACTACTTCGATTATTTTGGAGGCTAAGTAAAAATGAGGTACTTTTGCACTTCGGGTAGCTCCAGCTATGAAGATAAAAGATTTAACTGCAATTACACAGAGGTCCAACGAGGCCATAAAGGCAGAATATGCAGTTAAGAGACTCTAAAGAGCTACGCCTGTCCTCGCTAATAACACTGCATCATCAGCGTAAGCCAATAGTGGTAAGGGGGAGCCGTCAAATCTAGGGACGTCGAGAGTTGAGGCATACAGGGCGGCCTCCACCCGTTGGTATAGATAGAGAAAAGAAACGGGGCGAGGACACGGCCCTGTCTAACCCCCTTCTTGATTTAAAAAACCCGGGTGCATTCTCCATTTTGGCCATACCTCACGCAGGCCGTGGCATTGGTGTATAGCTGAAAAATGAAGTCAATGATTGGAGGATCAATACCCATTTCTGCCATCATGGGCCACAACTTTCAATGGGACACACAATCAAACGCAGTTGACAAGCCCATGAAGGCCAGGTATAGCTTTCCGCCCTAGGCCTTTGTGTACTTGTCTATGCATAGCGTGTGTACTTGTCTATGCATAGCGAGACATTTAGGCATTGGTCCATCGTCCCCTTTCCCTTCTGGAAACCATATTGAGCCTGCATTAAGATGTTTCTTTCCAGTGCCCATACCTCCAGTCTGGCTAATAATAGCCTCCCCATTAATTTTGCTGTTGTATCCAGAAGGAAGATGGGCCTATAGTTCTTCGGGCAGGCTCTATCTCCCTTCTTGAAGATGGGAACTAGAACGCTGTGTTTCCAGGAGGGGGGGGTCCCTCTATAGCTATGCTGTTAAATATGTTCATTAGAAGTGGGACCCAAATGTCTCCATTTACCTGAAAGAGTTCGATGGGGACCCCGTCAGGGCCTGGTGCTTTTCCCAGGACACAGTCTGCCAACCTGTGTGTGACATTATTTAATTATTTCTTGCCTAAGTGTGTACAACAAATGCTTAACACTACGCTCTGATAAAGCCATACTGCTCAACCACACTATCACAAATAGCCAATCAGTCAATCTGGGGTTTGTAGAGCGCCCTACTCACCGTGAGAGTTTCAAGGCGCTGGAGGGAGGGTGTAAGCAGCTCCTTTCATTCGAAGAGCCATGTCGTGAGTGACTTCCTGAAGGTGTTCAGGGAGGGCACATGTCTGATGTCGATCGGGAGCTGGTTTCAGGTCTTGGCCGCAATATAGGAGAAGGCTCTTTCACCTGTTCTGGCTCCATTTGAAGGTCTTTTGGAGGATGCGTAGGGTGTTTGAGCAGTTTGAGCCAACAGCGTTGATCTGTCGGGCCGTGGAGAGGGAGGAGTCGAGTACGATGCCTAGGTTTCGGGCGCGATCCTTGGGGGTGGAAGAGCTCCCGATGGCGGTGGGCCACCAGGTGTTGTCCCAAGCAGAGGGGTGGGTCTGAGGACGAGGACTTCTGCCTTCTCTGAGTTGAGCTTCAGGTAGCTGCTGCAACTTCCTTCATTCCTTGCTGGAAATTGTGTCTGGTGGTGATGGGGTCTTTGGTGAGGGAGAGGATGAGCTGGGTGTCGTCAGCGTAGGATACTATGCTGAGTCTGTGTTGTCTGACGATGGCGGCGAGGGGGCCCATGTAGATGTTGAAGAGCGTGGGGCTGAGCGACGATCCTTGTGGTACCCCGCAGTTGATTTCCGTTGGTTCGGAGAGGAAGGGGGGCAGTCTGATCCTTTGGGTTCTGCCGGTGAGGAAGGAGTCTGAGAGGGTACAGATGTTATCTGTGGTATAGAGTGGAGCAATCTGGGTGCTGTGGTTCCTGCAGAATCCGGATTGGGAGGGTTGGAGGATGGCGTTTTCAATTAATTTTGTTAGTTGGGCAGGAACAGGGATGGAAGCACACCGCTTCACCTCCCAGCAAGGTTCGCCCCTGGCATTGTGGTAAATGCAGTTTCGGTTACTTGCTTGCTTCAAGAGTGTTCGAGTGTTTCGCCACAGTTGGCGCTGATAGTGCTGATCTCTAGACACGTGTTTCTGGTTCTTTAACCGTCATCAGTAGAGATTACAGTCTTTGAGATTTGGGGTTTGCTGAGTAGGCTGCTAACCACTTCCTCAGGTCAGGTACCTCACACAGGCATGCGGGTGCTTCATCCACGAGCTCGTCAGCTCAATGACTTACGGGAGTACTATTAAACAGGAACAGGGGTGGGAGCACACCGCTTCACCTCCCAGTAAGGTTCGCCCCTGGCATTGTGGTAAATGCAGTTTTGGTTACTTGTTGCTTCAAGAGTGTCCGAGTGTTTCGTCACAGTTGGTGCAGATAGTGCTGATCTCTAGACACGTGTTTCTGGTTCTTTAACCATCATCAGTAGTAGTAGTGTAGTAGTTGGGCGTTGACGGTCTTTTCAGTTACTTTGGCCCTGAAGGGGAGGAGGGAGATTGGTCGGTAGCTCTTGAGGTCCAAGGGATCTGCTGATGGTTTTTTGAGCAGGGGTATGACTTCTGCAAGTTTCCAGTCATCAGGAAAGATGCCGGTCTCGAAGGAGGCATTGATGGTGCGTCGTAGTTCCGGAGAGATGGTAGTGGCGGATCTGTGGAAGATGTGCGAGGGGCAGGGATCTGTGGAGGCTCCTTTGTGGATGCCTTTCATGGTCGAAGAGGGGTCTTCAGTGGTGACTGGGGTCCAGGAGGAGATGATGGGCTGGCTGGCGTTGCTGGAGGAGAAAGCGGTTCCGGAGTCAGGTGTCTTGTCGTTGAAGTTGTCATAGAGGCACTTGATTTTCAGATGGAAGTAGGAGCCAAACTTGTTGCAGAGGTCCTAGGATGGTGTGATGTCCGTGGTTTCGCGGGGGCTTGGTGAATTCCTGGATGATGCTGTAGAGTTCCTTGAAGTTGCTGGAGTTTGCAAGGATCTTCTTCTGGATGAAGGTTCTTTTGGTGGATCTGATGCGTAGGTGGTATTCTGTCACGGCGTTCTTGTAAGTGGTGCGATCTTCCAGCGTTTTGCTGTTTCGCCAGTTCTTCTTGAGATGTCTGCAGGTGCGTCTGGATTCTTGGAGGTTAGTGGTGAACCAGGTGGCCTTCCTGGGGTGCTGTCTGTCAGAGTTACGTAGGGGTGCAAGCTCATCTGCGCAGTTGGAGATCCATCTGCGGACTTCTTTGTGAGGTTTGGGTTGTAGCGATTACCAGCAGACAGAGAGGGAAACAGGGTGGAATAGGGATTTCACACATTACACCCTTCTCTGTCTCAAATGTGCACGAAAAATGCTGCAGAAATGCCCCTGGGACTACAGCTCCCAGAAAGCTTAGGGGCGATTCAACAGAAAACAGACGTCTGACACCTGCTGGCAGTGTCAATAAAGCACCGACTCAGAATCAAACCGGTGCTTGACAAACCTTCCTGTGGCTGAAAGCGGATGGTGCTTCCCCGCTGGAGGATTTCAGCTGATTCCTAGCAAGCCTGCCAACTTAGAAGCTATTCTGAATCCCATGTACCTTCGTGGCAAGATCAGGTAATCCTCGCTGTTCCAAGAGTGGCAGACTGCTCCAGGAAGAGCTCTCCTCTCGGGAACGGCACAACTTGCATTTCATTTGTGTTTTCAAAGCCGAGGAGCAGCCCACAGCTAGGGGCTTCCGGCAGTACTTTCATTTCAGACCCGAGACATTGTGAAACCGCATTCTTTCCACGTACCTTCTCGAGCCAGTAGCTGCTCGCAGATAGGAGCTGCCAGTATTTAATAGTGCCGGTATTTATTTGTACTTTGGGGAAAGCTTTGTGCATTCCTTTACGACACCTGGCAGCCAGCAGCAACGGAGCTTTTACGAGTAGTTAGTCCCATCTTGTAAACACTGTTGTTGGTTTTGTTAAAGGTCATATCGAAACTTACGAAGCAAGGCTCATCGAGAGGCAGCTAGAGCATTATTCTATTTTCATTTACTTTCCTTGGTGCTGCCTAATTCTTCACGTCCTAATTGTCTACACTTCTGTTGCTATTTATACTTTGATCATTTAAGAGAAACTGCACATTCTATTCAGTTCTTTTACTATGAGAAGGCTTCAACCTGATTACGTGGCATATGCTTAAATAGGACCACGCACCTTGCTTTCCATGTGGATTATTATGCCTATGTGACTACCTCGTGGCCTATGCCTAAATAGTACCACACACTTTGCTTTATGGGAGTGATTAGTATGCCTATGTAATTACATAGAATGGAATATGGTGTACTGCTGAAATTCCTCCAGTTACAGTGAGCCAAAGCTTGAATGTAAGTGCCATAGTCATTGATCACTGAAGTATTACTGTGTATGCCTGTGATTCATGGGCCTTACTGTTTATTCTGCCTTTTTCTTGTGCACGCAGACTCCCAGATAGAAGCAAGGGCTCTTGACCAGACCTGTGAGACTACAGGACCATTTATTATTTTATCCACTTCCCTTTTCCCCTTGGGACTCCCTGTTTCCGCAATGTCATAATTTCATTGTGGGAGAGGAAGTGTCTAGGGCAAGAGGGGGGCCTCTCTTCACGGCATCGTTCCCGCTGGCTGTTACTGACAAGTTAGTGGTGTACCTCTTACCTGGAGCTGCTGACAATCACAACAGTTTGTCAAGCCCAAGAAAGACGTCCGGCCTGAACGATGGACACTAACGTGGTATTGACTTCCTTATTGGAAAGCTTAGCCACTCTACAGCAGGAGGTCCATACTTCAAGATTAGAGAATCAAGAATTGAGGAAAGAAATGGGCACTCTAAGAAGAGAAGTAGCGGGTATATCAAGACAGGGCAAGGGATCTTATATTAGAGAAGCGACCCTGCCCCCTCCTACACCTGCCACGCACCCCTCTCCTTCCACACCGACAGGGGGGTTCTTTGCTGCCACTTCTAACCCTCCTGTGATGACCGACTCTGTTCCCACAGAACATGTCATTCAGAATACGGGGATTCCTCTCGCCCCTCCCGAACGATTCTATGGGGATCCGAAGAAATTTGAGACGTTCCTAAACCAATGTCGTTTACATTTCCTCTGTAAACCTGCGGTATTCCAGGACAACGATGCTAAAACCGCGTTCATGATGTCTTATATGGGGGGTAATGCTGCTAGCTGGACTATCCCCTTGATGGAACGCAACGAACCGGTGTTACACAACTTCACGGATTTCTGTCTGGAAATGAGGAAGCTGTTTGACCGTAAATCTCACATGCTGACTTTGGATCGGGAACTGATGACACTTCGACAGGGCACGCAAGACCTGCTCACGTACATTACTACCTTCAACCGTTTGGTTGTGGAAACCGACTGGCCACAAGAAAAGAGGACCTCACTATTTTATCAGCCTTTAAGGGGGGAAATGAAAGACATCCTTTCACAAGTTGTCCAGTTACCCCAGACATGTGAGGAACTCATAGACCTAACCGTCCAGCTTGATCACAGAATCCAGGAAAGGAAGGGAGACCGCTCCAAGGGAGAGACCCGGTACTTCCTCCCTAGACCTAAGCCTCCAACAGAGGACATCTCCCGTCAACCCGAACCTATGCAAATAGAAGGCACCAGAGGGCCTCTTACCTCGGAAGAAAAAGAAACAAGCATTTGCAATGCAATAGGTCTCGCATTAGGAAAGTTTGAGCTTTTGGTATTGTAAATGACACATTTTTTATTTATGTTTTGTTTTTGAAAATAGCGAAATTAATAGCTTTGTCATTTACAATGCCAATAGTTATAACTTTCGCAAATGTGACACCTATAGCATTTGTAATGCAATATGTGTTGTATTTACGTGACTTATATGTATTGATATTACAAATAACAATGGCTTTTAATTTTTTTTAATAACTAATACTTAAATAACAGTTATTGTAATTTATAATGACAATAGCTTAAACTTTTGTAAATAACTTTTGTGAAGATTATGTTCAGGGTATTTTATTGTGACGAAAATCCAAGAACAGAAGTGAAATATTAACATCTTTTTGTTACATTTGTAATAAAGCTTGAAACATTGAGAGAACATATTTGAACCAGTTGTTGTTGAATGGTTGCACAGATTGATATGTGGTGGCGCTGAGTGATGTTGTGATGGCGAACGAGTGATGCTGTGGCATTCAGTGATGCTGTGGTAGCACATAGTGATGTTGTGGTGCCCCTGAGAGATGCAGTGGTGGTGCTGAGTGATGCTGTATGCTATGCTATGTTTTGGTTTGCTATCCTATGCTTTAATTTGTTTTGCTATGCTGTGTTTTGTTATGCTATGCTATGCTTTGTTATGCTATGCTATGTTTTGCTATGCTATGCTATGCTTTGTTATGCTATGCTATGTTTTGTTATGCTATGTTTTGTTGTGTTTAATTATGCTATGCTTTGTTATGCTATGCTATGTTTTGTTATGCTATGCTATGCTATGTTTTGTTGTGTTTGGTATGCTATGTTTTGCTATGCTATTATATGTTTTGTTGTGTTTTGCTATGTTTTGTTATGCTATGCGTTGTGTTTTGTTATGCTATGTTTTGTTATGTTATGTTTTGTTATGTTATGCTATGTTTTGTTATGCTATGCTATGTTTTGTTTTGATATCCTATGATTTGTTTTGTTATGCTATGTTTAGTTTTGCTATCCTATGCTTTGTTTTGTTATGCTATGTTTTGTTGTGTTTTGTTATGCTGTGCTATGTTTTGTTGTTTTATTATGCTATGCTATGTTTTGCTATGCTATGTTTTGTTATGCTATGTTTTGTTATGCTATGTTTTGTTATGCTATGCTTTGTTATGCTATGCTTTGTTATACTATGCTATGCTTTGTTATGCTATGTTTTGTTATGCTATGCTAAGCTTTGTTTTATTATGCTATGCTATGTTGTGTTTTGTTATGCTATGCTTTGTTGTGTTTTGTTATGCTATGTTTTGTCATGCTTTGCTATGTTTTGTTATGTATGCTGTTTTGTTGTGTTTTATTATGCTATGTTGTGTTATGTTTTGCTGTTTTGTTATGCTATGCTTTGTTTTGTTATGTTATGCTATGTTTTGTTATGTTATGCTATGTTTTGTTCTGCTATGTTTTCTTTTGTTTTGTTATGCTATGCTATGTTTTGTTATACTATGCTATGTTTTGTTTTGCTATGCTTTGTTATGCTATGCTATGCTTTGTTTTGTTATGCTATGTTTTGTTATGCTATTTTTGTTGTGTTTTGTTATGCTATTCTTTGTTGTGGTTTGCTATGCTATGTTTTGTTATGCTATGTTTTGTTTTGCTATCCTATGTTTGTTTATTTCTTTATTTCGGTTAGCACAACCATAAAAGAATACAATACAATATTTGAACATTCATCTTAAAATTAAATAGGGTGTCAAAAAGCTGCAGGGATATACATATAATAGACTATTTGGTTTACAGTCAGCTGTCTGGGGCACATGATTTATCAAAATAGAGGGTCTTTCAGAGACAATATAATCCATTGGTCGGAGTAATTTAATTTTTTTTTGTTTTTTAAATAAATAGGTACAACAAGTAAGTTAAGAAGCCCTAAAAGATACCAGGAACTAGTGTATTAAAAATAGACGGTGAGCAAACATCCAGTTCATAACAGTCTTGAAACATTATACAAGGGAGAGTTAAGAAAAAAGTAACTTTAGTACACAACCTTTTTTGTTTGATTTGTTATAGATCAATATGTTAATTTTAAAACCAATCCATATCTTGTTAATACAATTCTATTACATTTTTAGTCCATGTCTTTTTCTGACTATTGCCACAGCGAAAAGGAAACGACTCAAGCTAAATACTATAGTCTGGGATGTGTCACCCTTGAAAACCCTTTCCCCGTCTTTAATTTTTCAAAAGCCTAAAAGAAGACAAATGGGTTTAATCCACTTTTTCCTAGCTTGCAAATAAGCAGGACAAAGAAATAAAACATGAGCCTCATCTTCCCTTGTGCCTATGTCACACAATTCGCACGTATCAGATTTGGTATTTTCTATAAACCCCTTATCGGAGACCCATTTTGATGTTCTAACTTTAATTTGTAGAATGCCATAGCGATATTTTAGGTACAATGATTTTGCCATTGCAGGCAATATTTCGTCCATAAAGCATTCGAATTGACTTTCAATTTTAACATCAAAAAATTTAAGGGTCAGTTTTCCAATATTAGGGTTTTGTAGTATACAACTGTGGATATATTCCCAGTATCTTGCTTTCAGTAATTTTTTAGAAAAATTAGTGAGGGAATCAGGATCTGTCCAAAAGTTGTATAGGCCTAATTTTAAGAACCAATTTTCAATGTACACTAGCCATGCCAGCCGGGTAACATTCTTTATTTGCATTATTTCCTTTAGTGCTTCTCTGTAGTCCACTAGTTCATCAGTAGACCACAGACGAACCCAGTACAGCAATGGGCGTAGAGAGGCATGGTCGTCAGATCGACGTATATTCAAGTCCCAGTATAGGAGAATTAAGGGGGTGCAACTTGAAACAGCTAAAAGTTGTCTGAAGAACCTAATTTCTTGTACAGAGAGGACATCTCTACCTACATGACCCCACAGTTCTGCCCCGTACAGAGCTGCTGATTGGGCTTTGTACTTGAATAGCTCAATTGCTGGTGAGACTGCTCTGACGAAGCTATTCTTGTGCTTCCTAATTATGGGGGCTTGGATTTGTGTTAGTAGTAGCCTCGATTTTTCAGTTTGTGGCTTCCAGTTCATTTTATTGTCAAGTGTGATACCCAGATATTTAAAATTTTGAACATGTTCAATCTTTTCATTATTTACACTAAATACTTTGTTGAACCCTTTGTAAGGACTAATCGCCATTACCTTAGTTTTGGAAGAATTAATTTCTAGGCTTTTGTCAGTACAGTAGGATTGAAATTTATTCAACAAATTTCGTAGGCCTTTCGGGGTCTGTGAAATAAAAATTGTGTCATCCGCAAATAACAATGCCGGAACGGCTTGACCACACAGCTTGGGAGAGCCATGCTCTCAGCCCAAGAGGGTGTCTGGGATGTCATTTACATATAAAGAGAAAAGGGCTGGCGCCATAACGCAACCTTGCCTTACGCCTCTCTTTATGTTTATTTTCTCTGTTAGCTCTCCATTAGGACCCCACCTCACTTGCATAATTTCCCGTGTGCAGCCTAATCAGTTGGTAAAGGATGTCACCGGGGACACCCATATCCCTTAGTGATTTCCATAATTTCCCCCTCGGGACCATGTCAAAAGCCACCCTGAGATCAACAAAAGCGACATATAGGTGGGAATTCTTTATATTAATGTATTTCCAAATTAAACAGAAAAATCTAAAAACCTGGTCCACCGTACTAATCCTAGCTCTAAAACCTGCCTGGTATTTTGTAAAAATAGAGTTTTCCTCGATCCATGTGTTCAACTTACTCAATAATTGTCGAGCAAAAATCTTTTGAAGCACATCCATCAGACTGATAGGTCTGTAGTGCGCTGGATTGAGTCTGTCTCCCTTCTTAAAAATGGTAACAATTTCTGCCCCCCGCCAAGTCTTGGGAATTGGAGCTCCTTTTAGAATCTCATTACTGAGCATGTTAATGTATGGAGCCCATAAGACATTCTCGTGTTTCCAGAGATCGCCAGGTATTCTATCTGGACCCGGGGCTTTCCCTGTTTGACTGCATTGATGGCAAATATAGTATCAGCCAAACTAAATTCTAAAACTGAGTCACAAGTATCTAATTCTATACTCTCATGTGTCCATTCTTCATCACCCTCAGCACACGAATACAGCGTTGAGAAGTGATTTACCCAGACACTTTCCTCAAGAAACCTGTCCCTTGATCGGGTTCCATTGTTTGTACCCCCGGTGACAAGCTTCCAGAATTAGGATTGGTCTTTCAGTTTACATGCTGAGAGCATTTCCGACCAAACTTTTTCGTCCCATCTCTTTTTTGCTAGTAAAATAGTTTTTTTATAATGCTTTCTTTTGTCCCTAATACTATTTATTTGGTTCCCTTTTACAGTTTTTATTAACTCTGATTTGGCCTGGCGACAGGCTCTATTATACCAGAGTCCTTGCTTCGGACGGTAATTCCGACCAGGTTTGACACTTTTAGTCCCTTCTAAAAGGATCCCACTGAGCTGCAGCATAAGATTCCCATGCACCCCTATTAAAGGTGAACCCTCAGTGTTAATATCAGCTAGAGGTGACATTAATGTAACATAGAGGTCATAAATGTTCTTAATCATACCCATATTGCCCATAATAGTGGGCCATTTTAGGGACCTGCGGTTATTGGACTCTAGGGGATCATCAGATGGATTATGATAACAGGAGGCCAGCTCCATTGGGAGCACAAGTACTGAACTATGAGTAGTCAAAATAAGTGGGGAATGGTCACTTTCGGTACGATTATCCACCTTTAAATCCAAAATCATTGGCCATAGACACATAGACACCAGTATATAGTCTAAGTGGCTTACATAGGAACCTCTCTTGAAAGTAGGTTTACTTGGGCAATCTGTCGGTAAGCGCCCGTTACAGGCACGGAGCCCATATTCCATAGTTAATTTTAAGAGTTGGAGGGCACCGTTTGTGCAAGGTATAGTATGGCTTACATCAAGACAGGGGATGTTGTTAGTATTGTCTTCTTCCCCATAAATATCTTCCAAGCCTATAACTGGTTCGAACTTCCTATTGAAGTCTCCTCCTATGATCAGCACACTTTTGTGGTCTAGGCTAGAAATAATGCTATTTAATTGGGCTATCATTTCTGATTCTTTATTTGAGGACAGTGGTCTGTTATAGATGTTAATAATACAACCACCCGTCCTTTGATATCTTGGGATTTTATAACCAAGATATCAGGGCTATTAAAGTCTATTTGTTTAAAAACGGCGCCCAATGTAATTCTTGCCCAGATTATCAACCCGCCAGATGGTCTACCTTTATTTATGTTTAGGGCAGGTATGTAAAATGATCTATATCCTACTTTAAAGTAGTTGTCTACACCCCAAGTTTCCTGAAATAGAATAAGGTCCCCAGTGTTAATATACTCATGCCAAGCTGGGCCAGACATATTTTTCCTTATTCCGGCAATGTTCCAGGAAATTATCTTAGCTTCGGCTAGGTCGTTACCGTAAAATTGTTTGTGAACCATATTTGTATCCCCTTCCATTAATGATATTGAAGGGTTGGGATTGCCCAACCTGTCCAATGACTCCGATCGGGAGCCCTGGTTGGCTACCTCCCTTGTATTACACCTAGCCTCAACCCCCTGGGTGTGATTAACTATTATACCTCTCTCATTAGTTGTTTCCAGTCAGTCAACCTCTTCTAGCCCATATAATTCTGTAAAGCGATTTTTTGTGGCTACTGGAGGGTAGGCGTTAAAACCTCCCAACAATATCTCATGAGCCCTAGTGTTCACGTATCCAAAAGATCGCATGGGATTCGAATAATAAAAATAGGTATGATTTTTTATTTGGATGGGGCCCCTATCCATGAAGGAATATTCATAACAAATTAATCTTACCACATTGGTGTCCATAAAATTAATAATAACTGTAATTGGCCTGTTTCCTATCCAATTGATCTTCTTGCAAACAGTATTTCTCCATTAAGATGTCTGGGAATTGGCCTGTTATTATTCAACCAGAATATCACCTTGTTTTTTAACTCTTGGTAGGATTCTGGTTTTCCATTCTTTAGTTCTGGGACGCAAGTAAGCGCTATTACTTAGAGCAATGATTCTGGTGGTAGATCAACCGTAATCAGTGGAGATGACTGCTTGCTATCGTAATTGTTTTTCGGTTTTTACACATCATCTGGACAAGCAGCCTTCTCCAATGTGGTTTTACCTGGATTAGTTACTGAGCGTTGTGCAGTCTTACTAGGGACCTTTTTAGTCTGATTGTTATTGATCGAATCCTTACGGGTTACTGCCTCTGTGGATTTCCTAGTAGCTGCATCAGGTGTAGTCCCTATAATAGTTACAGGGTCCGGGGGTGCGGGGGGGGGGGGGAGGGACCGTATTCGCCATTCTCCCTCTAACTTCCAGTTTTATCAGGTTTTTAAAAGAGGTAAAATGATCTAGGGTTAGCTGTTCGAATTTCTCTAACTTGTCATTTACCATCTTTATCCTTTCAAGGAGAGGGAGAATTAGGGATTTTACAATGTGCTCAATTTGTAACACCTGCTCTCCAACATCCCTTGTAGTTTGAATTAGGCCCCCTTGAGCACCCTCAGCCCCTTCTACACCTCTACCTATTGAAGGCCCTATTTCAGTATTTGCAAAGTCCACCATTTGTTGTGCTCTTGATTTCCGCCCTTTTTGTGCAGTTTCTGCCGTTTTCCCTTTTGCAGTTCCTCTTAAATCAGCTCGATAATGAGGGTGACTATTTGCCTTTTCTAAAGAAGGAGAATTGTTACTTGCAAGTATCTCCTGAGCTGGTTAAATCATTGTTGCTTAAATGGCGGACTTCCTCATTGGTAGTCCTACTAGGTGGCCTAGCTGATACATTTGGAGAGGTGCCCTGCCTTAGAGACCCCAGTGGGGAATTAGCTGATGCAAGAGAAGATTCCATGATTAGGCCTTCGGGCTGCAAAGACGGTGTTTGCGAAAGCCTACTAGTAGTCGAAAATGAGCCAGAAGTAAATCTTGAACTGGAGAAATAGAAATGTTGTTCTCCACCCTTGGTAGGTCTACATAAGAATCCAGTAGTATAGAGTCAATAGAATTTGTCTGTAATCCGGTGATGTTATTGTGTAATTGAGGGAGACACATATTTGGGAGGAACGAGAGACGTCTCTCGGTGTTTTCAATTGCGGTTACTAGCACCCCAATAGTTTTTTGTAGCATTCTGTCTATGGCAGTCAGGGTTGGTAGCGGAGTAGTGGTGCACTTTTTCTGTCTAGTGCTGGACCGTGTGGCTACAGGGGTGTGTATACCCATTTATTCACAGTGAGATAACCAATGAGTCAGATACAATAAATACCTTTGATCCACAGCAATATCCGAATAGGTGTAATCGAGTACAACCAAGGGGGGTGGCCCAGCCCAGCCTTGCCAACCCCTGATGGCCGCAGATGGCCCCGTCCTTGTCCCTGGCTTAGCCCGGCGCCGCCCGCGCTCGTCCCGAGACGCTGTGGGAGTTCCGGTGCTTTAAGCGCCTCCCGGCGCGGAAATGGCAGTGTGTGGGCGGGGCGATGCCCGCGGTGCGTTCTGGGGCTGTGGTCCCCCCCCCCTCGGCAGCCGCGCTGATGGAGGATGTGGCGGCGGGGGAGACCAGAAAACACAGCCCACAGCCCGGGACAACAGCGCAAAAGGCAGGCAGGAGATATCAGTGCCCACAACAGCAGGTAAGTTTCAGGCAGTAACTGGTGGCCAGCAAGAAATTATTTACGGAGCTCCCTATGCTTTGTTTTGCTATGCTATGCCATGTTTTGCTATCCTATGATGTTTAGGTCTCGTGGCGTTAACCGCGCGAAAGCGCGGTCTGGCCAGAGACCTTTTGTCAGCGACACAGCTTTCCAGGAGACAGGAGCTGGCCGCGCGCATTTGCTCTCCGAGAAGGCGATCGGAGCGGGCCACGCGCAAGCGAACGCGCTCGCTGTGGCCAGCTCCTGTCTCCTGGGAAGCTCCAACACCACACACGCATGCACACACACACACGAGCACCCACGCACGCACACATACATACATACAGAGAACACCCCCGACGTCGCCCACATATACACACGCGCACACACATACCGCACACACACACAGACACACACAAGTGCACCGAGACACCCCCCCGCCGTCGCACACATACATACACACACACACGCACACACACACACACACACGAGTGCACCGGGGCCCCCCCTTCTCCCCTCTACAACTAAGGCCCACTTACTGCCACTCCAGACTTCAGCCGCCACCGCGGGGCTCTCCCTCGGGCATGGGAGACCCGCGTCACCACTGCTCCTCTCCTGGCTAGCCACTCCGTGGGCGCGAGCTTCCAGCATGAAACGGAAGTCCCGCCCCACGGTAGTTTGTCACCGCGCACGTCTTCAGTAACACGCAGCTTGTCTTCGAAACCAGTGCCAAACCCACGGTGATCCCGGAAAGCAATGCATTTATGAAAAGTAGGCAAACTTCAGAAATAAGGATGGTGTCATTTGCGTAGATTACTGATGGTTTTCTTAAACGAATTATTGAGTTGAAACGAAGTAAGAAAAAAGTAGCAATTGGTAAGCGTTTTTAATTGCATTTATTTTACCCTGATTGCAGATTACCAAAAGTAATATACAGTTATGGCTGTCGCACTCTTCTGGTCTCAGGAAATCATTTGATAATAATAAATGTTCTACCGTTCTATAGTCCTACACGTTTTATAGTTCTAGTACGCCACATGGTACGGGTGGTCAGGGGGGCCGCTCCACCAGGCATGGTTGGGGGTGGTAAATACTGGGGTTGGTTGATGCGGGGTAAAAAGGAGGAGTTGGGCCAGGCCGGCGATGATCATACATAGTGTACAAGAAGCCCCCTATATAAAAGCACCCTCCGTGCCCGTTACCAACGCCCACAAAATTAAGAGCTTCTATTTTGCAACACACAGACCACATAATTAATACTTTTCATGCACGAACTACCTTACTGATGCTCTTTTTTGTTAATTGTTGGACTTAGTTTAGCGCTGTAGTTTGTTTTTGCTGTACGTGCATTCTGTCTAGTTGTTTGTTGCTATGCGTGTATTATTGTTTTGACGTGCGACACAGCCAATCACATTGCACTGTTGTATTACATAAGGTCGCAATTAATGCACGTTTAAATTAGAGTTTGTTAATGGCATTGCTTGTGCGAAGAGGCTTGCGTTGGTGTGGTGTTTTGGCGCGTTTGCAGGTCAGTTATTTTGAAGCATAAGGGATAGATGTAAAACAAAATGTTAAGAGAGTGAATTAAAAGTGAATGGATCCCACCACAAAACACACATTTCCTGTGATGTTGCAGTATTAGTACATGCCTGAGTAAAAGATGTTCCTTCAATTGACTGGACTGCGCACAGTTGTTTGCAATCACATTGCAGTGTTTGAGGAAAGTAGTGCGAAAAACTGGTCATAGACCCCTGTATGCCTTAGCACTTCTGCTTTAGCTGGGGGGCTGGAGACGGGAGAAAAGTGTCGGTCTGGTGGATGGCTACGTGGACAGAGGCTTGGCTACGTACCACTGGAGATTGTTACACGAACAGCGAGCTGCAAATCTAAGCAGATCTCCTAGTTTCAGACATATAGGTGTCTGTGACACATGGCGTTGGATATGAAACATATGGAGGAACGAAGATGTAGAACACACGTAGCATGACACTTTACAAACATTCCTCACATGGGAAGTAGCTGGAAACTGGTGTCCTGGCTCTATAAGACTAACCCCTTAATGTGAATAGCACTGATAGACTGGGTGAAAAAGCAATGGGAAAGAAACGGACAGCCACAGAGTGGGTAACGGTGCTACAGTATACGCAAGTATGTTGAAACACAAGATTTAAATATACCCAGCTTAACTCCCTCTATACACCTCACAGGCTAAACATAATGGGTACTATAGAACTGGCATGCCTCCTAAGCTCCTTTGGCGCGTGTAATAATGTTTTTTTTTGTTAATGGTTGGAGTTGTTATTTGTAATATCAATACATCTAAGTCACGTAAATACAACACATATTGCATTACAAATGCTATAGGTGTCACATTTGCAAAAGTTATAACTATTGGCATTATCATACACAATGCCAATAACTCTAACTTTAATGCTGCGAGACCTATTGCATTGCAAATGCTTGTTTTATTATGCTATGCTATGCTATGCTGTGTTTTGTTATGCTATGTTTTGTTATGCTATGCTGTTGAGGGTGTGTGGGGGTGTGAGGGTGTGTGAGGGTGAGGGGGTGTGAGGGTGAGAGGGTTGTGAGGGTGAGAAGCAGAGTGAGGGTGTGTAAGGATGTTTGTGAGGGTGAGTGTGTCTGAGGGTGATTTGGTGTGAGGGGGTGTGAGATTCAGGGTGTTTGAGGGTGTGTGTGATGGTGAGGGTGTTAGGGTGAAGGTGTGTGTGGGGTTGTGTGTGTGGGGGGTTGTGTGTGTGTGGGGTTGTGGGTGGGGTGTGTGTGGGTGTGTTTAGGGGTTGTGTGTGTGTGGTTGTGTGAGTTTGTAAAGTTGTGTGTGTTGTGTTGTGTGTGTGTGTAAGGGGTGTTGTGTTTTATGGGGTGTTTGTGAGTGTGTATGCTTGTGTGTGTGTCGGGTTGTGTTTGTGGGGTTGTGTGTGTTTGTGTGTTGTGTAGTGTGTGTGTGGGGGGGTTGTGTGTGTGTTTGAGTGTTTGGGGGTGTTGTGTGTGTGTTGGGGGGGTTGTATGTGTTTGGGGGGGTTGTATGTGTGTGGGGGTGTTGTGTGTGTGGGAGGGGTGTTGTGTGTTTTGGGTGTGTTGTGTGTTCGTCTGCCTCCCTGCGGAAACCACCCCTCCCAAATACCACTGCCCCGTGACAATCGAGGGACATCTGGTACTAGCCCTTGCTGATACGGGCTGCAGACAGAGTGTGCTCCGACCCCAGGAGCTTCCCAACCCGGTGGGACCAGTCACCGGTACAGTTGCCATCCAGTGCGTCCACGGTGATACGAAACTGTACCCTACCGCCCGGATCAGGGTCCAACACCCTATGGACCACGGAAGCACCCTAACCGTGGGTCTGGTACCCACTCTTCCAGAGCAAGTGATACTGGGCAGCGACTATCCCGGTCTTCCTCATCTTCTCCATGACACAACCAACTCCATGGAAAAGTGGTGGTCGGAAGCCCCGTTTCCCCACGAACAGCCGTCCACAGAAAGAACAGCCAGCCCGTACAAAACGAAAACCCAAAAGAAGAAGGAGAAAAGGAACTATTCCGCAGTATTCCCCATTCGTGTGGAGGAACACCCCTGGGAAACAGACAGGGAATTCCGCACCGCACAACAGGAGGATCCCGTCCTGCAGGACGCATGAGGACGTGCACTGGACAATGAAGACCCTCTACAAGTAGGTCCCTACTTCTATAAAAAGAACAGCCTTTTGTACAGGAAGGGGGGGGGCAACAAACTCCTCAGCTGATAATCCCGGGGCCCTTCCGCGATACGGTGTTATTCCTCGCCCACAGTCATCACTTGGGGGGCCACTTTAGCGATGAGAAGACCGGGCAGGCAATCCTGGAAAAGTTTTATTGGCCAGGCGTCTACCAACAAGTAAAACAGTACTGCCGGGCCTGCCCGGTCTGTCAGAAAAACAGCAGATATCGGTCCCCCGAGTGCCTCTTCAACCCCTGCCCCTTATCGACATTCCCTTCAGTAGGGTAGGGATGGATATAATAGGCCCCATGTTGCACTCCAGAAGCGGGTGTCGGTATGTGTTGGTCCTGGTCGACTACGCCACCCGTTTTCCTGAGGCTATACCCCTACGACAACCCACTACCCAGAACATAGCCAAGGCTCTAATCTCGATCTTTTCCAGGGTAGGCTTCCCTAGGGAAATCCTGACGGATCAGGGGACCCCATTCGTGTCAGCCCTCATGAGACAGGTATGTTCCCGATTAGGCATTAAGCAGATAAGAACGTCCGCTTACCATCCCCAAACGGATGGGCTTGTTGAGCGGTATAACGCCACCCTAAAGACTACCCTCAAAAAGTTGTTGGCCCTTGAGAGCAAGAGGTGGGAAGAGATGCTACTCCTAGCCCTGTTTGCGATCCGCTGCAAAGTCCAGAGCAGCACAGGCTTTTCGCCTTATGAGCTTTTATATGGGCGACCCCCGCGAACCCTGTTGGACATGGCCAGGGAGGCCGAACCCGACCAAACCAGACCCCTCCCTGAGTACGTGGAGAACCTCAGAACCCATCTGGGTCAAATCCGAGACATTGTGCGGCAGAACCTGGTGACCGCACAAGCAACCCAGAAACAGCAATACGATAAGGGCACGAAACCACGGTCCTTTAAACCCGGTGACCTAGTACTCCTCCTGATGCCCTCCTCCGACCACAAATTGCTGGGTCAATGGCAAGGCCCTTTTTCGGTCCTACGGCAGGTGACGCCGGTTACTTATGAGATAGAAATAGAACCAACCCGGCGAGTCACCCAGATATATCACGTGAACCTTTTGAAAGAATGGGTAGGCCCTCGTCCCGTTCTCTCCAACACGGTATCCGAAACCGTCCTCTCCTATGAGGTCCGTATAGATACCGATTTGGGGGATAAGCAGAAACAGGATCTCCGTACCTCCCTAGAACCGTTACAACAGGTGTTCTCCTCCTACCCAGGGCACACGTCTGTCATTGAGCATGCCATCCTAACAGAGCCCGGGAAAACGGTACGTCAACGACCCTACTGGGTCCCTGAAGCCCGTAGGCCCATTATCAAGGAGGAGATAACCCAGATGCTACGCATGGGGATCATAGAACCCTCTGTCAGTTGTTGGAACTCACCTATCGTGTTGGTGCCAAAACCTGACGGGTCGGTCAGGTTTTGCATTGATTTCCGCGCGGTCAATAAGATCTCTTCCTTCGATACCTACCCCTTGCCCCGTGTGGATGAGATGATTGAACGCATAGGGAAGGCCAAGTATATCAGCACGCTTGATCTCTGCAAAGGCTATTGGCAGATCCCTTTGAGAGATGAGGACAAAAAGAAAACAGCGTTTTCTACGCCCGAAGGCCTATATCAGTTCACCGTGTTGCCCTTCGGCCTTCACGGCGCCCCCGCCACATTTCAGAGGGCCATGAACCAGGTGTTACGGCCTCATTCCCAATACGCGGGGGCCTATTTGGATGACATAATCATCTACAGTGATGATTGGGACCACCACTTACGCCACCTACATGAGGTCATCTCCTCCCTGGGCTCCTATGGGTTCACCATTAACCCCTCAAAAACCACCTTAGCGGCACAGTCAGTCAAGTACCTGGGTTATCTATTAGGCGAGGGGGTTATCCGACCACAAAACAACAAGATCACCGCAATACAGTCCATCCCCTTTCCCCAAACAAGGAAAGAACTCCGTGCGTTTTTAGGCCTCCTGGGGTACTATAGGAGATTCGTCCCTAACTTCTCTCAGACCGCAGCCCCCCTAACCAACCTCCTAAAGAAGGCTACGAAGACAGAAGAGGCACTAAGGCGACTGATCCCTCTTTGCTGCACGCATTCAACATCCTTAAACAATCCCTGATGTCTGGTCCTGTGCTCATCAGCCCGGACTATTCCCAACCCTTCATCCTCCAGACGAATGCTTCGGACAAGGGTTTAGGGGCTGTCCTTTCGCAAAAAGACCACAACGGAGAGGAACGACCCATCCTCTTTTTGAGCAGAAAACTGTTTCCCCGAGAGATGAACTACGCCGTAGTAGAAAAAGAGGCTCTGGCCATCAAATGGGCGGTGGAAAGCCTCCGCTACTACCTGGACGGACGAGACTTTACCCTTTACACCGACCATGCCCCGCTGGAGTGGATGGCCCGCAACAAGGGTCACAATGACCGCGTCCTTCGCTGATTCTTATCCCTACAGCCCTTTAGATTCAGGACTTTACATCGGAAAGGCATTGATCAGGGAAACGCCGATTATCTTTCCCGGTACCCTCTCCCTCCACCCCGATCAAGAAGGACAGCTAGGGAAGGGGATGTGAAAGAGCCGCAACCCCTACCTCCTCAGAGCCGCGCCTTCCCTCAAGGTCCCGAACCTCGCCATCTGCTTCTCTGGCGTCCATAACAACCCAGACTCCAACCCTCCCTCCTTCCTTACAGGAACCAATCGCGACAGGCGAAATCCCGGAAGGACTATCCAGTGACCCCCGAAGTACCTCCCACAACCCGGAGGCGGAGCGCAGAAAAGCCGGAACCGAATAGGGCAGTGTGTGCAAGCAAGTAGACTCGTGGCAGGAGACAGCGTGCACAGAACCGAAGGAGAAGAGCGGTGACGATGAAGAAAATGAAGTCTGGACCGAGGACTGGTGGAGTCTGTTGGAGGAGGCTGGAGAGCGGCCGTAACTCACAGGAGAGTTACGGCGGAGCATGTGAGTACCGAACCCTTGCTCAAGAGCGTAGTAGTAGTAGTTGTAGTGTATAAAGTAGTCACGCCCCCCTCACCTTGCACCCGTCATTGTTAATATATTGTACATAGCACCCGTGTGGTCCGTCACGAGCACGCCTGTATAGAAGACCCCTGCACTCGCCCGTCACACTGTCACCCTTCCGCCCTCCTAATCTTCCTCTTTCCATTTCTTGACCCCCTCCCCTACCTTCCTCACGCTCCTTTCCTCTCCCACACCCCCTGGTGTCGGTAGAAGCAATACCTGTCCCTTGTTAGCCGGACTAACTGCCCCTCTCTCTCTCCTTCCCAAACCTCTGAGGAACCATCATCCCGAGCGGCCAGCCGACGAGAGCGCTTCGGAAAAAGACCACAACCCGTCATCTGGCCAAGCACCTCTTTGGACGTCTCCCTCCTGTGTGCCTCCGTTCCCGTCCCTTTTGTACTTTACCTACATTCTGTACCTTGACAATAAAACCGGCTCAGACATAGCCCACTATATCCGGCCTCCCCGCTTGTTATTCCGGCCCGCCTACATCCCACGATCCCAGTTGCGTAACAATTTATGCGCGTATTGTGGGAAATCCCCATATTCGTGAAGGCGCGCTTCCTGTAAGGAGTGTCGGGTTTGCTGTCAGTTTCCTGCATCGCTCGACAGGTCAGTTTTTTTTTCTGTTTGTGTTGTTTATGTTATTTGTCGACTTGTTGTTTTCAAATGTTTCTTTTGTATACTAGTGTATGTTTATTGCTAGCAAATATGTTTTTTTTGTAAGTAACTTTTATGTCCCTTTGCAAAGGTGTGTCAGTTGTTTATGTATTTTATGCCGTGTAAATTAATTGTCTGTTATATGCAAATTATAACTTTCTTTGTATAGTAGTTCTGTATTTTTTTTTTATAAAAGTGTTGTTATGCAGGGCTTTTGATGACTATATTACAAACTAAAGTGTGTTATACTGTTATTGATTTAATATTGTAAATTGGATTTTTTTAAAACTGTTGTGTGCATTGTTGCCTCTTGGTGTGTGTGCTTGTAGTAAGTGTGCATTGTTGGCTTCCGGTGTGTGTGTCAGTTTGAAGTGTGCAATTCCAACCTTTTAGCTTTTGCCTGTCCTACTGTCTTTGTTGAAATGACCTGCTGTGATGCAGCTGATTAAAGAGTTAATACACATTTCCCCCCCTAACCATTTGTGATGCCACAGTTTAATATTTAATTTGGTCCTGATGTTCCTTCTGTGCATTGATTTAGACAGTGCTTACGAACCCGAAAATATATGTTTTTAAAATCACCAACAAAAGCTGACTTCTGTGACACTGAGATTGGTATAAGCAAACGCCATGTTTTCTAAGTGTTAAACATTGTCTTTAATCCATTTCATCATCCGCACGATTATTGCGGACGCCTGTTTAAAAAAAAAATAGGATGTTTAACATTTTTGACTGCAAAGCTTCCTCCTCGGTTCCTGTAAGATTGTTTTCTTAGTTCTCTTTGTATTCGATTGAGCTATTCATTTTTGTCTCTGTCATGAAGCCTGATAAACATTAGGGCATGCTCAAGCTCACTTTCGGGAAGCACAGTTTGCTTGTAACGTATCTGAAGCAATGTTCCATATTCCGAATTGTGCTTTTGGAGCCCAATTTTGTTTCTGACTCTGAATGGAGCATAATTTATTTTATTTTGAGACATGTCCAATTACGAGATTCAAATTATTGTCTCACTTTTCCCATTATTCCTGCGAGCTGGTGCAGCTGTATGGCCATGGCGACAGTAATGTGCAAATTATGTATTCTTTGTTATTGTTATGGGATGACCTCACAAAAGTGGCACTATTGTTATTCCTAATGATTTGTGGCATTTGTAGATGGATTTCATTGTTGCCCCAGAGTGATGTTTGTTGTGAAAGTGATTTGTAAAAGGTGACTGTGAATGTGGGCATGTTTACATAAACAAGTAGAAACTATACTTGTTGCGTCAATAAAAAATTTTTTTAACGTATTGTAAGTAAACAAATGTAAAGCACATGAGAAATGCTTGCATATCAAAACATAAGAAAGACTATTTGTCCGTAAATTATGGGGCATGTAAGTAAATGTAAAATGCGGAATACGTAGTCAGAGAGGAGCCAGTGAGAACACACGGCGATGCTAAAAGTAAAGCCGAGCGACCATATGGACAGGGAGGGGGTGAGCTGCCTGCAACTCGAGCGAGCCTAGGGAGGAGGGGGTGGTCTGCCTATTAAGTGTCATGCGTGTGGCGCAAGAGAGAGAGCGTGGCGCGCGCCCTGCCGAAAGGATGCAGGATTAAAGGAGAAGTAACGTCTAGTTTGTGCTCTCCTGGCTCCGCTGGTCTGTTTACTTCTAACACTTATTAATTGGCCCATTGTAAGGGAACAGCATGGAAGTGGCGCTCTCAGCATGCCTGCACCCCAAAGCACATATTTACTTTGAAGACCCAAATTAAAAAAACAAGACAAGCTCGGGCCGCTGCCGCAAAAGTTTCGTTTCTGCAAAGTCACGAGTGAAGCTCCCAGCTAAGTAAACAAGCGGCACTGGAAAACAAGTTAAAAGTAGCCGGCAGAGGAAAGGCAGCGCTGGGAGGGGGGCTGGGCAACCATGCCAGCATCCCGATTCACGAGCAGATGGTTCTGTTTATGACCCGAGGTGGCAAATGGACTCAAAGCGGCCGGTCGCTTTGATGTTCTTGGCTTGCTTTGTCGGAGGGGTAGGGCAACTGGAAGTGTAAACCAGCATGAAAGCCAATGTGGGGGAAAAGCACGTGCATGTGTTCACGTGAACTGTTTGAAATCCGCCGATGGTTTGAGAACTTATTTTGCCTACTATAATTCTCCCCTATCCATTCCTTGCGGAATGGGATAGGCGAGACCTAAACAGGAGGAAAATGAAGTTGTGCCTTTTTTTTTTTTAATTATAAACTTTTATTAGGTGTCAGGTAACATACACAGCCTTCCGCCTACAACCCGGGGGCCGGCAGCAAACTAGGGCATCGTTAGAATACAGTGCATAACTAACAAACACAGCCAATGAGCCGACAACCCGAAGGTCCGGCGGCATATACCTTAGTGTGCGCTACCTATTCCAGTGTCATTATATGCCGGTGCCCCCTGCCCCGCTCCCTCACCCTTGGATGCGTGTAAGCAGGGTGGGCGCGATAGTGTAAGGGTCACCAAGTGTAGAGTGCGTGACTGCCAATGAAACCCAATTCCAACAGAACACCCGCAACGTTCCCACTCAACCCCACCCCTCCCCCCCAGACTGCCTATCCGCCCGACGCTATCCCCTCAATGTTAAAAAAGTTCTCCCTCCCACCTCAATGCCAATTTCGCGTCACCCTCCCCCGCACCCCCCACTCTACCGCCAGGAGCCCCCTGACCCATGTATGATCCCTTAATCCTGCGTGCAGCATGTTGAAGCGTTATCCTCAGCGTCCCACATCCCACCGGTGCTTCCCATGTCCCAAGTGTGCCGCAATGGTCCCACCAGGACTGCAGGTTAATGTGTATCTAATCATCGGAGCCCGCTACCTCTCCCTGCCACGTCATGGCGTCATCCGTCTCCTCCCGAACCGTGTCTGCGCTGTCCTTAGTGGATTGGTAAGTCAGAAATAGTCCCCAGAAATTCTTTGGTCTGCTACCGGGCGGAAGGAGTTCGCTGTAGGTCTGCGATTGGGTACAGCTGTACAGCATATCCCTGGCCCATCTGTGCTTAGTCGGCAGTGGTCCACGCATCTAGCATATCGCCACCACACGCCGGGCCATGAGGAGGCCCATGTCGGCCAGGCGACGTATCGCCAGCGGGAGTATCTTGGAGAGTCCCAGTAGCGCCAGCGCAGGATCCACCGGGAGCTCAGTGTTCAGTATCTGACCCAGTTCCAGAAAGACGCCTTCCCAGAATTTATTAACTCCCGGGCAGGACCACGCTAGGTGCATGAAGTCCGCTACCGGGGCATGGCAGCGCTCACATTCCGATGTGGGGCGGAGTCCGTATCTATGTAAGCGTTCTGGAGTATAATATACACGTTGTAAAAATTTTAAATGGATTAGTCTATGCCGGGCATTAAGCGACACCTTCTTAGTGTTTTGGCAGCAGTATCGCCACATTGCATCATCTATCTGCGTATGTAGTTCATGCTGCCAAGCCAATCTGGCTTTCGATGGTTGCTGTTCCCCATGCAACAGCCCTGCTCTAAATAATCGCAAGATCAATTTACTGGATGATGGCGTCTTAATCACATACGTCAGTTCTGGAAGTTCGGGAGGTTCCGCCATGTCAGGGCCCAACAGCTCTTGGAGTGCCGCTCGGACCCTATGAAGGTGGAAACGGTGCAGCAGCGTCACCGGGGCCTGGGCGGGAGAGACCTGATCCCAGGAAATTACCTTCCCGTCCCTGAACAGATCTCCCAGCTTGCATATGCAGAGTTGTTTGAGGGCGCGTGTGACCCCTTTCTCCCGCAACGGGCCAGCCATACGGCCCAGTCTACCGGTACGAGAGGTGAGTACAGCAGAGCACAGTCCTGTCTCCTAGCCAAAGCGTGCCATGCATGGTTCGTTGACGTAATAGAATCTAGGGAACCCACACGGTGAGTGGCAGGCTCAAACACTGTGGCCGGGGAGGGAGAGGATCCGTGAACAACCTCTCCAGAATCACGTGCGGGATATTGCGATCCCCGTGGATCCATGTGTGTAAATGTGTTGCTTGCGCAACCCGATAGTATCTCTCCATGTCCGGAGCCCCCAGACCACCCTGTTCATACGGAAGTGTGAGTACCTGCCACTGGACCCGGGGTTGTCCGCCGCCCCAGGCCAAACGCGTGAGAGTCTGGGTCAGCGTTTTGAAGAATGCCTTAGAAAGGATCACCGGGATGTTACTAAAAAGGAACAAAAACCTCGGTAATATAATCATTTTCATGAGTGCGATTCGGCCCGTCAGGGACAGCGGCAGATTACACCATCTGTCCACATCTTCGGTCAATTTGGTGTAGGCGACCCCATAGTTCTCCCTCACCAAGACGTCCGGATCAGGATGTAGCTGGATTCCCAAATATCTGACCGGGTCCTCAGACCATTGTAATGGGTAATCCATATCAAATTGACGCGTCACTGGGGTCAGTGGGAACGCCACCGACTTGGTCCAGTTCACCTTCAGACCAGACAGGGCACCAAACTGCACCACCTCCCTCAGCCCCGGAGAAAGGGTAATCTCCGGGTCTCGGACGTACAATAGGGTATCGTCTGCGTATGTGGAAATACAGATCTTATATGTAGGGAAGCTAATGCCTTCGTGACTATGGTATTCTCGGAGCGCACACGCTAGGGGTTCGGCCACCAGGGCATACAGTAATGGAGACAGGGGGCAGCCCTGTCTGGTGCCTCTGCCTATATCAAAAGCTTCCGTGACCCTGGCTTGGCACCTCGTCCCAGGATGTGCATTGTTGCAGGCCACCAAGAGTGGCTGGCTCTCGCCCAGGGGTCCAGAAACATGTCTGGTGGTGGCAGCCTCGGTAGCCATGCAGTCAGGACACTGGGAGTTGGTTAGGTTTCAGGGGGCGTCTCTAAGATGCCCTCTGTGGTGCGTTTGGCATTAAATCCCACACTGGCATGAGTGCGGGTTTAATGTGCTGAGAAGTTTGGTACCAAACTTCTCAGTCTTTAGTGTAGCCATCATGGTGCTGGAGAGTTCTCACTGACAACCTCTCAGCACCATATACTCCTAATGTCATCACTGTACTTACAGTGCGCAGGAATTGCCCTGGGTACTGTAGGGGCCCAGGGCTCATGCACCTGTGCCCACATTACTGGCATAGTGCACCCAGCTAGAGGGGTGACTGATGTATGCCAGGGCTGTGAGCTTGTGGGCATGGCACACAGGGATGTGTGCCATGTCGATTCTTTGTTTAGTTCTGCACCAAGACAGTCAGCCTGCAAAGGCAGTGTGTATGTGTGTGTGTCAGGGTACAGGGCCCATAAGGGTGGCACAATAAGTGCTGCAGCCCTTAGGGGTCTTCTTTGGTCACAGTGCCCTGGGTTCCATTTACCAGGGGCCGACATGTGGCCAGAGATGCCAATTGGGTTTAGGTTTTAACACAGTTTTAGGGAAGGAACACAGGCCCTGGCCATCCGATTGGCAGGAGCCCAGGGCACACTCAGCCAAAGTACATCAGCAATTCAGCAAAAGGTGGGGGCATACCATGCAAGAAAGATGGCACTTTCTCACACTCGTAATCTCATAATCCATGTGGCGTCTCTGCACAAGATGTATGCCACAAACGTTTTCTTTTTTTAATTTGATAAAGTTTTATATAGTGCGAACAAGATCCCGAGGGATATCAGAGTGCTTTACACAAGGATGAAAGGGAGAATAAAACTCCGGTAACGATATCAAGTAAAAATACGAAAAAGTTTAGTCACAATAATCACAGACAAGTGAAACACAGCGAGTGATAAAATATATTGATTACACAGCAGTCTCTCAGTTCACCCTTGAGTAGATACATGAATTATTATATAGTTATAAACAAAGAATTGGCAATGCATGCACCGCTGTTCGGGCCAATAAAGATATACAGGGTTGTATTGTAATGGTGGGGAAAGCAGTAAATAAAGACAAAGAATAGAAAATGTGGCGCAAAAGTGTGTTGTTCATAAGCAGGGGTCCTGCCGAGTACATAGCATTGTGATGGTGAGTTTTTTGCGTAATCCCCGAGACGTACATACATTTATGTGTATTGCTTTGGGGTATCCGATATCTCGATGTTTAATGGCTCTCACATGTTCACTGAACCGTTCCTTTAGCGGTTTGATTATACTTCCAATATATAACTTCCCCCATATTACATTTCAGCATGTATATAAGATATTTACTGTTACAAATAATCATCTGTCTGATTTCATAAAGCCTGCCATTGGTATCTTCAAAGTATTTTGTGTTGTCTAGTGCTAGTTCACATATCTTGCAATTACTACATTTGTGGAACCCTCTGCATCTTTAGGACAGCCAATTGTCTATGGGTTTGTGTTTTGGGTAATTTGGGCTTAGTATTGATCTGATGGTTTTGCCTCTCCTATATATAATACGTGGTTCATCAGTAATGTAATTACTAAGAGTTTTGTCCGCACATAGTATATGCCAATGTTTCCTCGTGCTGTTTCTTTTATCTATTAACATTTCATTATAGTCCGTGATCAGTCTTACTTTGGTGAGTGCCTTATCTTCAAGCTCTCTGCCTCTTAAAGTGTCTGCACTGTTGATATTTTACGTTCTGCTGTGCTGATCGTATGCATGTTGTAACCCCTTGCCTGGAAGCATTGTTTCATATTAGCCACACTAGATCTAAAGTCCTAATTATCACTACAATTTCTCCTGATCCCAACTAGTTCTCTGTAAGGGATTGCTACTATTTGGTGCCTTGGATGTGCCTTTCTAGCATGCAGTACCGCATTACAGGAAGTGGGCTTTCGATGTAGCTTACTGTGTATCTGATCGTTTTTAATGATTAGTACCACATCCAGGAATTCAATTTCTTCCCGACTAATGGTATGTGAATTTGATGAAATAATAACAACAGTACAATCTGGTGGTCTGAAAGAGCTACAGATAAAGAAAGAGAAAGCAGTTGTGATATCTTCTAAACAAGTCACATCCAATTTTGAAGAGACCATAAGAATGAGATATCTCTACAGAGGGAAGATAAAGGTAGGATTTCCATCAACTGCCCTCCATGGCCAATGTCATCATTTGGAATTCTAGCTTCCCTGTCACAGTACCCCATCCACACGAGGGGTGAAATGAAATGAAATGAAGAAGGTTCTTAATAAAGCGCACTGCGACCAAGCGGCTTCCTGGCGCTGAGGGTAGAGGGCTAAAGAGAATGGAATTGCCAAAGGAGATCAGCCGGAGTACGCTATGGAGAACAGGTGGGTCTTTAGAGCTTTACGGAATTGTGGGTAAGCTGAAATAGACCTGTTTGACAGAGGGAGGCTGTTCCAGAAACGGGGAGCTAATACCGCGAATCTGGTGCCTCCAGTTTTAGATCTGCGAAATCGCGGGACATTGAGGAGGGATTGGTTGGAAGAGCGAAGGGCACGAGTGGGGGTGTAGGGGGTGATGAGTGAATTGATGAAGGCTGGGGCGATACGAATGCGCGCCATAAAGGCCAGGCAGCCCAATTTAAAGAGAGATCTCTGACAGATGGGGAGCCAGTGAAGGGATTTCAGAACAGGCGTGATGTGAAAGGATTTGGGCAAGTGATGGATAATTCGAGCAGCCTGGTTCTGGATAGCCTGCAGTCGGCGAAGTTCGTAGGCCGGAATGCCAACGTAAAGGCTGTTCCCGTAATCAAGACGGGAGAGGATCATTGCCAACATAATCAGTTTGAGGGCGTCGGAGGAAAAGAAGCGAGAAACTTTCCGAATAATACGGAGTGAAAGAAAGCAAGAAGAGACAACAGAGCTAATCTGGGCATGCATGGAGAGGTCCCGACTGACTTTAATGCCCAAGGTCTTAGCCGAGGCCGCTGGTATGGGCGGGGGGCCGAAGGTAGAAGGCCAAAAAGCGGCCGACCAAGGGGAGATGGTATGGCCAGTCAGGACCAGCTCCGTCTTGTCCAGATTGAGCTTTAGTTGGTTACAATTCATCCACTCCGAGATGAAAACAAGAGTGGAATGGAATTTAGGTAGGGAGTGCAAGGGGGACGAAAGGTCAAAGACTAACTGGAGGTCATCCGCATAGTTGTATACGGATACACCCATGTCAAGGAGAGAAAGGATAAGGGGACGAATATAAAGATTAAAAAGAAGAGGGGAAAGGGAGGAGCCTTGGGGGACCCCACAGGGGACCAAGCGGGTTGGAGCAGCGTGGCCAGAGAGATGGACAGCCTGAGTCCGTCCTTTAAGAAAGGATGCGAGCCAAGAGAGGGCGGTACCCCGAACGCCACGGCCAAGAAGGATGGAATGGTCGACCGTGTCAAACGCAGCGGACAGATCGAGGAGCACCAAAGCTTGAGGCAAGTTGGAGTCAGCCTTACTCTTGAGCTCATCTAGGACGGACAGGACCAGTGACTCCGTAGAGTGAGCTGGGCGAAATCCCGCTTGGTGGGAGGCCAGGAGATGGTTGTCCTCAATAAAGGAGGAGAGACAAGAGGTAATATAGCTCTCCAATATCTTCCCAAGGTAGGGGAGCAGGGAAATAGGTCTGAAGTTGGAGGGAAGGGAGGGGTCAGCGCCAGTTTTTTTTAGGATGGGGCGAACTATTGCAGATTTGAAAAGTTGCGGAACTAAGCCTGAGGAATTAGAAGCATTGAGAAGGGAAAGAGGGGATTCAGGACAGTGAGTGAAAAGCTCTTTCAGTATGCGTGCTGGGGCACAGTCAGCCGGGGAACCAGACTTCACTTTCTGGAGTAAAGCCAGAAAGGAATTTAGAGAGATAGGTGGAAACTGGTCCAGAAACCCGGAGGACGGGGGGAGTGAAAGAGCGGGAGAGGGAAAAGGGAGTGAACTTGTTGGAGGAATATTAGATTTGATCCTCACGATCTTCTCTAAAAAGAAGTCATTAAGAGACAGACAAAGGGCTTGAGAGGGGACAAGATTGGGATTGGCTCTATCCGAAGCAACTAGGTTGCGAACTATGGAAAAAATTTCCTTAGGTTTGTTGGCTGATAAGGAAATTCTCTCCGAGAAATACCTAGTTTTGGCTAAGAGAATGGCCTTCTTGTAATTGGCCAAAAGAAGCTTATATTTGGCTCACAAGAAGGGACAGTAATTACGTCTCCAGTGGCGTTCGGAGCGCCTAAGGTCCAGTTTTAGGGTTTTCAGCTCATCTGTGAACCACTTTTGGGCGTCATGTGGGCGGCAGGTCTTAACTTTTCTAAGGGGGGCAACCCGATCACAAGTGGAGGACAGCCAATGGTTCACAGCGTCTGCTTGAAGATCAAGAGAGGGAATACCTAAGTCGGGAGGAGAGGCAGCAAGAGGGGTACAAAGCGAGTTACGAGCTATGACGTTTTTGGACACAGGAGGTTTCTCTTGGGCACCAAGCTCAATAAGGAATGAAATCAGAAAGTGGTCGGACCAAGTGCAGGGGAGGACTGGAGGGGAAAGAATAGTGCAGCTGGCTGACAATATCTGATCTAGGGTATGACCATGGACATGGGTGGGGGAGTGAAGGTGGGAAAGAAAATTAAGGCAGTGAAGAGTGGCTGAGAAGTCTTTGGAGGACAGATACTCCCTAGGATCACCTGGCCAATAATTAAAATCCCCAAGAATGAGCACTGAGGAATTATTGACCACAAGCGTGGCCAGCAATTCTTGTAGGGCAGGCATAAAGGTAGGCATGTTCTGAGGGGGACGGTACATAAGAACTATTGTAATGGGGGCTAGGAGATTGACTGAACGGGCAACTAAAAAATCAGTGTTGAGTATAGGAGAATGGGGAAGAAGCTGGAACTGGAGGTTAGAGCGAATGATCATCGCCACACCTCCACCTGCTTTACCAGCTGGACGATCCGCCCTAAGGGCGTAGTACGAGTCGGGGAGGGCGGACAGGAGATCAGGGAGGGAATCGGCGGCGAACCACGTCTCTGTAAGAAACAGCAAATCCGGAGCGTCAGTGTCCAGTAGATTAAAAAGGTCATACTGATGCTTACCTGCTGATCTTGTGTTAAGTAGGCAGGCAGTGGCTGTAGTGAGTGGAGAGGAAGGGAGAGGAGCGGGGGGAAAGGGAACCTGAAGTTGAGGGGAGGGCAACGTGGGTTCAGAGGGGGGCATGGAAGGGACAGAGATGCCCAATGTGGTAATGTCCCAAGACAGGGAAGGGGCAATAGACTGAGCTGTGTTTAGAAGGAGAAGTTGAGCTGAAGTATAGGTAGGGGCTAAGGCAGAGTGTGTGGCCCCTGGTCCCTGTCGGTCGCGGACGGGCGCAGACGGGCTTGCCTTTGGCGCGCTGACGGAGCGCCCGCTGCACCCGTCCGCTGCTCGTACGGGGAAAACACATTGTTTATAGGAAGGGAAACGGAAGGGGGCGTGGCCTGGTGGTGGTGGGCGTGGCCAGTGGCCTCTGGGGAATGGCGGCGAAAAAGTTTGTGGCCCGCTGCAGCTATGCAATCTGCTGCGCGGGGATGCCCAGAGCAAAGAAGAGCGAAAGTGCAAGTGCCCAGGAGGGGGAGGTGAGGAGATAAAATCACAGTAAATACACAAGTTTTTAAAATATAAACAATCCTAGCGTTCTCCCGGCTTCCGCCTCAGGAGTCGATTAGCCTCTGACTCGCGCTCGCATTCAGCGCATTTAAATGCCTTTGGCGGGGGGGGGCGTGGCCTGGCGGGGGGCGTGGCCAGTGGCCTCTGGGGAATGGTGGCGAAAAAGTTTGTGGCCCGCTGCAGCTATGCAATCTGCTGCGCCGGGATGCCCAGAGCAAAGAAGAGCGAAAGTGCAAGTGCCCAGGAGGGGGAGGTGAGGAGATCAAATCACAGTAAATACACAAGTTTTTAAAATATAAACAATCCTAGCGTTCTCCCGGCTTCCGCCTCAGGAGTCGATTAGCCTCTGACTCGCGCTCGCATTCAGCGCGTTTAAATGCCTTCGGCGGGGGGGCTTGTGACCTAGGAGCAAGAGACAGATAACCAGAACCCAAAGAAGACCAGTGTTCAATGACCAACAGTTTCTAGTCCAAAAAACACAGGACAAATAAAGTGCAGTGTAAAACTAGTGAGGGATTTAAAAAGGACATGGCAGCAAACCAAACAATTTTATTAATGTTTGCTTCCAAACCTATTGAAAGGAATGCAGGTTAGGCTCCCAACAAATGTGCCGTAAATCTTAGGTCGACTAGTTTCTACCAATATGGGCCACTTACCCTGGCTTTCTTCAGGACCTTCTATAATAGCTACTGCAATTGGTGAAATTAATAAACAAAAAAAGTGAATGACGAGTGAGTTGAACCACAGTCACAGTGAGCCCACTTGTGACCATATAAAATACCTCTCTACAGGATGGATTACATTCCCACCTATCCTGTGTACGGTATTGGCCTCACCTCACCTGGTCCAGACTCAGGTTTACAGGAGGCCCCGCCCTCTCTGTCGGTGCCTCAGTCTTCCTTCTGAGACTATCAATCAATCAATCAAAGCATTTGTATAGCGCACTACTCACCCGGAGGGTCTCAAGGCGCTGGGGGGAGGGGGTCCGCTACTGCTCGAACAGCCAGGTCTTGAGCTGCTTCCTGAAGGCGAGGTGGTCTTGGGTCAGGCGGAGGTGGGTCGGAAGGGAGTTCCAAGTCTTGGCGGCCAGGTAGGAGAAGGACCTTCCTCCTGTGGTGGCTCTTCGGATGCGGGGGACGGCGGCGATGGCGTGGCTGGTCGATCGAAGCTGGCGTTTGGGAGCGTAGAAGTTGAGGCGGCTGTTGAGGTATCCTGGGCCTTGGTTCAAGCATCAAGCATCAAACTGTGAATTTGATGCCCATATCGTTGGAGTTAAGGAATTCACAGAATAACCGCAAGTTGTCCATTCTTCCTGACCATATCATAATACAGTTGTCTATGTATTTACCCCAGTAAATGATGGATTTGCACCAGTTGGTTCATATTGAGGCCCATATACAATCTTACTCAAACCATCTCATAAACAGACAGGTGTACGAAGGGAAAAATCTGGAACTCATGGCAACACCTTATATCTGTTTATACCATTGTTTTTCAAATAGAAATACATTGTTGTTCAGAATTATTATGAAGATGTTAATTAACATTTCCACATGTTCCCATTGTTTGGCAGATCTTTAGCTAAGACATTATCTGGCTGCCCGAATTCCCAAGTCAGTTCTAATGCTAGTATAGAGTGCAGTAACATCCAGAGTAGCCAAGATCATCCCATCCTCCCATACTACGTCTGCAAGAATACTAAGAATGTGTTTCGTATCTCTCAAATAGGACAGAAGATTTTTTTACCATTGGTTGTAAGAAGAGGTCTACATATTGGGACAATTTCTCCGTAGGTCCACCAATGCTGGAGATAATTGGTCTGCCTAGTGGAAATTGCAATTTATTTGTACTTTGGGTACTGTGTAAATATGCATGGGAATCTGGGCCTCTCAAGATAAAAGTATTCATCTTGATCGATCAAACCCTTGTTGAGCCATTCTCTTAGATGTGAGTTAATCAGATCAGTCAAAGAACAAATGGGGTTATCATTGAGTTTCGCATAACAAGATCTCCCTATTGTAGTCTTGCGTTTTCATAATGAAAATGTTACCCCTGCCCTTGTCTGCCTATTTGATAGTGATGTCTCTAAACTCCTTAAGATCTTCCAGAGCCTTGCGTTCATTATGCATCAAATTATCCCTATGCCTCGGCTTGTGTTTATGGTTGATGTCAAGTTATCTGTTCAAGTCCTTCGTCACTAGTTTGTAAAACAGATCTATATTGTTGTCACTTGGTAATGTCGGTGTCCATCTAGATTTACTTTTAGGCCCACTTGAAACAGTCAAGTCAGTGTCTATGTCATGTTCCAGTAATAGCTCTTCTATACTCATATGATCACGGTCATCATCAGTGAGTGATCGAAGTAATTCCGTGTCCCTAACATCCTGTATGGTTAACATCTCGGAAAAAACCTCAGCAGGATATGTTTTACTGCTTTATTAGGTGTAGGGTTATTTGTGAAAAAATTATTTCGTTTGAGCTTTCTTACAAATTTAAATAGATCAATCATAGAGTTACAGATATCCCCATATTCTTTAGGACAGAACCCCATGCCTTTTTCCAATAAGGTTATCATGCCTTTTGTAAGTCCTTTATCGCTTAGGTTCATTACCTCCGCTCCTTTGACCTGGCTGATATCCAATTCCTCTCCGTCACTGAATGTACGGAGATGATAGAATAACTGCTGTACGCAGATCAGACAATTTTGGGTTAGGATATTTTGTGGAGGACACTCCACACCGTCATGCAATTTCTGCGCTTATATAGACTGTGAATAACAATAATGAGGGTACTTATTATTCAGATCCCATTGTGGACTGTAACATATACAACTTGGAGCAACATTACTATTTCCCTGACTCCTAACGGCCAGGACGGCATTAAAATCAGCACAGAGGTAGGATTAGCTCTAATTGATTACCTCTATGCAATGTAATTATGGATACCAAGAATGAATCTTGATACATACTTACTCAGCACTTATATCACCATTATAGGTTTACTGATTTTTTTGCGTAAATACAGATATGCTCCCTTCTACTATTTCTCATGAACAGTTATCTTAGTCACTCGCACCATGAAGATATCTGATATGAGCACTCCCCATTCCATCCAAATATAGTTGGTGTGAGACCACCATTTTGCACTAACAGTGATACTGAGAGGTGCCCCACATCCCACATATTACCTCATGCTTTATGTACATCAGGCAACAAGTCACAAAATTACTGTGGCATGTAAGGTCTTAAACACTGTATAACAATTCCGGACAAATTGCCGGTGTCTATGGATACGAATTGAAGTGTGGGTTTCCACCAAATCACCAATGTATAAGGTAATGATCCTGTACAAGATACTATTGTGTGTTCATATAATTGTCTTTCCATCCCTGAGGAAGTCGTGGGTTTACTCCCGGATGACGAAACACTTGTTGGCTGGATCAACCAAAGAAAGAAAAATTACAAGAATCTAATTCTGATCGATTTTGTGCAATGCATGTGTTGTAATTCGGAAAAGGACAACTGATTTTTTTGTGCTCGGGCATGTTAATAGATCTAATTTACTGTCTATCGGATACTCTATTGCCACAATGCGGAAACAGGAAGTAATCAAAGACCTTTTGATTTCAATTTGGTAAGTAATGTATTAGATAGATATAAAATTATAAGGGTCAAGTTCACCGAACTATGAGGGATTTCTAAAGTATGGCATTTTTCCATGGCAATATCCGAGTCCATGATTAAACGTCTCCAAAGAGAAAATCCAGTATACTTCTCTTTTTCTTCTTTGGGCATCAGTGTCCACTCCTCTGAGGCTTTTTATTTTTTCTAGGATAATCCAGGATAGGCCACCTTCTGTATGGTGTTTTTTGGTCCAATGCTCAACTAAGGGTGGCCCTATCCGGTTGTTCCTGGACTTTAGCCTACCCTCTGGGGCAGTCAAGACCAATATCAAGGTGCTTCAGCTGGAAGTGCACCCCTCAGAACTCTTACTCCCATTTAATGAGGCCCTTACAGACTTCTTGCTTGAGACCTGGTCCAAAACCAGCATAGGGGCTCCTGTAAACAGGACGATTGCCTGCCGCCAACGCCCCATCCCAGGGGACCCCAACTTCTTCACACATCACCCTACCCTAGAGAACTTGGTGGTCCAAGCCTAGTCTTCCCACGTAAATCCTGGTGCATTCCCTACCACACCAGCGGATCAGGAATCCAACAGGCTGGACACCTTAGGGAAGATGTTTTCTTTCACTAGCACACCACATTCCTTTTGGGTTGCCATCCCCTGCTCTGTGGGATACGTTTGTGCAGCTGCTGCTAACGTTCCTGGCGGAGGTCCGGACCGAATTCTCCCAGGCTGTTGCAGATGGGAGGGACGCAGCTACGTTCACAATAAGATGTGGACTGGACACAGCCGACTCACTGGGCAGAACGGTTGCGGCGCCACGCCTGGTTGAGGACAACTGTCTTTCTGGGGATGTCCAAGCATGGCTTACAAAACATGCCCTTTGATGACTCCAGTCTCTTCGGAGACCGGGCAGATTCAACGCTGGAGCACTTTAAGGACAGCAGGGTTATAGCCCTGGGAGTTCCATGGTCCTTCTCCACCCCGAATAAGCCTTTTGCTCCTTTCGTTGCTATGGAAGGGGCTTCCAGGGACATCTGTACCCACCCAGCCACCACAGCTGACAAGCTTCCCAACCTGTGCATGGCCGTGGATGCGGTATCCACACACCTTGTGAGTTGGGCAGCTAGAGGTTGGGCCAGTCCACCACCTCCCTGGCCACTGCAGCCTCCAAACTTCTTATAGTCTGCCCATTTACCATCATGGACAACCAGTGGGGGACAGCATCTGCTATCACCTGCCCCACTGGCTCTACATATCCTCAGACCGGTGGGTTTTGCAGATCGTCCGAAGGGGCTACTCCCTCTCCTTCGTGACTACCCCTCCTTCCATGCCACTTGCTTACATCAGGCTGACGGAGGACCACCTATCCCTTCTCTGTCAGGAAGAGACAGCTCTCTTGGCGGGCTAAGGGAGCTATAGAACAGGTGCCGATGCCAGAAGTGCATTGTGGTTGTTATTCCCACAACTTCCTAATGCCCAAAAGGGACGGAGGCCTTCGTCCTATCCTAGACCTGCGGCCACTCAATTACTTACTCAAGAAGGAGACATTAAAAATGCTCACACTCGCTCAGGTTCTGTCTGCCCTGTACCTTGGAGACTGGATGGTAGCATTGGGCATACAGGTAGCATACTTTCACATACCCATCCTGCCTGCCCATAGCCACTACCTGTGGTTCACGGTAAGTCATGAGCACTTTCAAATCAGCATGCTCCCATTTGGCCCTACCAGCGCCCCATGAGTGTTCACAAAGGTGATGACAGCAGTTACAGCTCATCTGTAGAAATTAGGGGTTCAAATCTTACTCTATACTGACAACTGGCTGTTAAAGGCTGGCTCCCCCCAGGCTGTCGTCTCCCACCTCTAGACAATGGCAGACCTACTGCACTAGTTCACAATCAATGTGCCGAAGTCACACATGACTCCCTCTCAGACACTCCCTTTAATCGGAGCGGTGCAGACAAGGTGCAGTTCTGGTCCTATCCTCCGGAACAGCGAGTCCAGGATATTTGGGTTATCATACCAATGTTTCAGGCTCTATCCTGGATTTTGGTGAGAATGACTCTGAGGCTGCTAAGCCTCATGGCCTCCTGGATACTGCTTGTGACACATGCCCACTCTCCAGTGGGACCTGAAGGTACAGAGGGCGCAGTATCAGGGAAATCTCTCCAACATGGTCCAGATCTCAGAGGGAAGTGCAAAATATCTTCAGTGGTGGTTAACGAGCTGCGATTGGGGCATCGGCCGAATCCTTTCCCTTCCCAGCCAGATCTGACAGTAGTGACAGATGTGTCGTTCCTGGGAGTAGAGCTCAGGCCTCCTATACGCCCTTCAGTCCAAACCACTCCTGCTCACAGTTCTAAAGAACATTAGGAACAACCTGACCCAAGTCATACTTGTGGCTCTGGACTGGACTCCGAGAGTTTGGTATCCCGAGCTGTTGAGCATGGCCACTTGTCCTCTGATCAGGTTACCCCATAGGGAGGATCTTCTGTCGCAACAGTCAGAGAGTTCTCCATATGAACCTGTCAGTGCTCTGCCTCCATGCGTGGAGATTGAGACCGTTGACAGCTTTTAACCCCGCTCCGCTCCCCCCCCCCCTTCAAGTCTGCAACATTATGTTTGCAGCCAGGTGTCCCTCCACCAAGACTGTATACACCTGCCATTGAGGAAAATTTGTGGCATGGCATTCCACACAACCACCATACAGTTTTCATGGTATACAGAAAGACAGATCGACCACCTTTCTGCCCTTCTTTCTCAGGTTCTTCTCTTCATTCTTTCTCTTGCTCGGCAGGGCTCTGCTCTGGGCACTCTCAAGGGCTATCTTTCTGCTATTTCAGAGGTTACCATACCAGCCATCCATCTTCAAATGCACTATTGTATATAGCTGTTTGAAAGATTTGCAACATTTGCTTCTACCTTCTTCTTTCAGTATTCCTCAATGGCACCTTAAACTTGCCCTCATTTTCCTTTTATTCACTCCCTTTGAGCCTTAAAACAATTGCCCTCTCAGGCTCCTTACAATGAAGATGACCTTTCTAATGGTCATAACATTTGCCCGAAGGGTAACGAACTTCAGGCTTCCTCAGACAAGTCACCATATTTGAACATCTACCCAGACAAACTGGTGCTTTGTACGAGAGCTTCCTTTCTAGCAAAAGGCCAATCTATCACTTCCTACTTTCTACTCTCAGCCACATTCCTCTGAAGAAGAGAAGCGACTTCATCACCATCTGGACAAAAATAAGAGCGTTGTCATTCTACCTTGACGGCACATAAGAGTTCCAGGTGGATTACTAACTCTTCGTGGGGTATGTCACAGCAAAGAAAGGATGGGTCGTTCAGAAATGGACCATATTCTGTATCAGATCTGCTACGGACTGGCCTAGAAGCAACCCCCATCCACCCCCCCCAGGGCTTATGTGCTCATTCCACTTGCGCTAAAGCTGCTACCACTAAGTTAGTATGCAGAGTCCTGGATATCTGCCAGGCATTAACGTGGGCTTCCTTGCCCACGTTTACAAAACAGTACTGCCTGGACATTCAGGTCTATTGGGATGGGCATTTTACCTGGGGAGGCACTGCTTGGGTATCGATTCAAAAGGAAAAGGAATCTGCAGCCAGAAGTCTATCAGATTAACAAGTTATCTACCTTCGGTAATGCCTTATCTGGTAGAGACTATCTAGCTGCAGATTCCTTACAGACCCACCCATCCACCCTGCTCTGTGAATGGATTTCTAGGGACCGCAAAAGGAAAGTGACATCAGGATGCTAGGATGGCATCTACAGGAGCACTGCCCACATCACTTTGTACGCCGCCACGTGGAGCCGAATGATGCCAACTACCGGTGCTTAGGGGTACTGTTCGAGAAAAATTTCCGGATCCAGTCTGACTCCTGGAATCTGCAGCTAGATAGTGTCTCTACCAGATTGGTTGTTACCAAAGGTAAGTAACTTGTTCTCTGGCACCAAATCAAACCTTTGGCACAACTCAGGCATGGCTTCTTCCCGTACATCGGCTGGTTTGTCTACTTCTACTACAAATATGCCCCTCCTTACCCTGCTGAGTTTGAAATATTGTGCATATATTGCCCCATGATACCTCCACACAGCCGACCAGGTAAATATAAAGGGTATACAAAGTATTACATCTGACTCGGCGACCTCAACTTGCACCTGGACAAACCCAATGACCAAAACACTGCATCCCTTCTGGAGAACCTCCCCAAAATCGTACTCCTACAGCTGGTCCCTCCCTGACCCACGCAGCTAGTCTCTCCCTGACCCAAGCAGTGGGACACACGCTCAACCCAGTCTTCTTTGACAGCGAAATCACCACTTACAGCCACACCTCCGACCTCCTTTGGACCGATCACCCCTACATTCATTTCGCCTTCACCAAACCGACCGTAAACCACTGCACCTTCTGACCCCACGCAGTAACTGGAACATGGTCACTAAAGAACACCTCAGAGCCACCCTCCGCCCAACCATACCGCCGACACCCAGACGCCAATACTGCAGCATGCAACCTCCACCGATGGATCTCCATCTGCTCCGACGGAGTGGCGCCCCTCAAGAAACCACCCGGCACACAATACTTCCAGAAAGCCAGTTGATTCAATGCCACTTGCTACGAGTCCATACGCACCTGTAGATGGCTCAAGAAGAGATGGAGGAACAACAAAACCCCAGAAGCCCTTGCAGCCTTCAGTCACTGCCTCCTCAAAACTACAAAGAAAATGGCCCTTCAAGACAGAATCAACGCCAACGCACACAACAGCAAAGAACCCCCCACCATTGTTAAGGGATTCGCCAAACCCAACAGCGAGACCACCAAAGTCCCAGCCTCCCAAGACCTCTGCAACATACTCGGCACCTACTTCCACCACAAGATGAAGCAGATCTACGACAGCTTCGACACCCAAGACCCGCCCATCACGTCCGCCACCACCACACGCGACAACGCTGCCCCCAACAGATTTTGCTCAACTGGACCCAGCTAGGCACGGACAACACTCAAGACCATGAAGAGCATTAACTCTGGAGCACCCTCGGACCCTTGCCTGCACCACATTTTCCACAGAGCCGCCCACACCATCAACTGTTCCATCGAGACTTCCATCGTCCCAGACTACTGGAAATATGCTGAGATCAACCCTCTGCTGAAGAAACTGTCTGCAGACTCGACAGACCCCAAGAATTTCAGAACCCTCTCCCTGCTTCCCTTTCGAGCCAAGGTCATAGAGAAGGCCATCAACGCCCAACTCTCCGATTTCATCGAAGCCAACCATATCCTGGACTCCTCTGAATCCGGCTTCGAAACAACCACAGCACCGAGACTTCCCTCCTCGCCGTCACTGATGACAATCCCTCCCTCTTCGACCAGGAAGAAACAGCTGCCCTCATCCTCCTGTGCCTATCGGCTGCCTTTGACACTGTCTCCCACAGCACCCTAAGCACGAGACTCCATGACACCGGCATCCGCAAAAAAGCACTGGACTGAATCCATTCCTTCCTCACCAGTAGAACCCAGCGAGTCAGACTACCACTGTTCCTCTCCGAACCCAGAAATCAGCTGCAGAGTCCCCAGGGCTCCTTCGTGAGCCCCACCCTCTTCAACGTCTACATGGCCCGGCTCGCAGCCATAGTCAGGAACCATGGACTCAACATTGTCTCCTATGCCGACACCCAGCTGATCCTCTACCTCACCAACGATCCCAAAATCTCCAAAAACAACTTCAAAGATGGGATGAAGGCTGTCACTACCTGGATTAGAGACAGCTGTCTCAAGCTCAACTTGGCAAGACCACAGTCCTCATCCTGGGGCCCAACATCTCTGCTTGGGAAGACTCCTGGTGGCACGCCGCGTTAGGGCCCCTCACCCCCGAACTAAGCCTCAGCATCGTACAGGACTCCTCACACACGATAGGCCACAAGATCAATGCAGTCTCCCCATCATGCTTCCACACTATTCACCTGCTTCGAAAGACCGTCAGATGGATCCCCACTGAGGCCAGAAAGACAGTCAACCAAGCACTCATCAGCAGTACACTCGACTACGGCAACACACTCTCTACAGGTGTCACCCAGAAATTCTTCAGAACTACAGAACGCTGCAGCCATACTGGATCTCAACAGCCCACGCAGCAGCCACATCCCCGAACACCTGTATTAACTCCACTGGCTCCCAGTTGACAAGAGTCCTGTGAAAGCTCCTCACACACGCCTACTAAGCTCTCCACGATGCCAGACCAGCATACCTGACCCACTGCTTTCTCATTCTACGTACCCACTAGACACCTCCGCTCCGCCGAACTGGCCCTTGCCACCGTCCCTTGTATCTGCAAGACCAGGACTGGAGGATGGTCCTTCTCCTACCTCGCTGCCAAAACCTGGAACACCCTGCCTCTCCACCTCAGGCTATCCCCGTCATTGACCCAATCCAGAAAGGATCTCAAGACCTGTCTCTTTGACTAAACCTCAGCACCTATCAGGACCACGTGAGACATTTGTAGTCTAGGTCGGGTCCCATTGTAGAGCCCAACCCGCTTCATCCATTCTCACAGCAACCCCCCTGGCACGCCCGAGTTCCCCCCCTTTCCCCCCCCCCACCAACGACACTCAGAAAGATTGGGTTAACCTATATATGGGCCACTATATATAAAAAGCGATTACATATAAAAAGAGATTATGAATAATATAGTCAGAAAGACCGGACTAATCCTCTAAATATGTCGCTATTAAAAAACAGAGGTGACAAAGATATGAGAACTAACAAGATCGTTTCTTAAAACACCGCGATCTTTTGTGTGACTTTTAACTGTGAGTCTTGTGTGTCTTGTTTTGTTGTTCCACCAGAGTGGTGCTCCACACACCTGAGCTGCAGCCAGGTGGGGTGAGGTCTTTCTCTCCTACCAAATAGGTAAGCGAGTTAAAAAGAAGGGGCTAATGGTATTAATTACCACACTCTTTAGACATGGTGCATCAATGATATGCATTAGCTGAACATAATGATTTATGTCTGTATTACAAATTTTTCTGTGGCTTTCTGTGTTTCCTGTCTGTGCGCATTTCCTTTTCAGTACATTGGAGGAGGATGAGCAAAAACCTGAAATTATACAGGTGATACTTTCTAATTTTTTTGCAGTAGCTGTTAAAAACTAGGTCCTGATGAAAGCAGTGGCGTATTTATAGCCACATATGCTGAAACATGTTGACCCTACTAGCTTGCAGATATTTTGTTAAATCTGTTAGTTTATCGGTGTGTTTTTAATATTGGAAGAGCTGAGAGAAATTATTAAAATTGTTTATCTCTACTCAATCTCTACCTAATTTTACTCACTTAACACTCACTACACTATTGCACACCAATTCAGTTACCTATAAGCACTAAACATCTTCGGTCCCACCCTGTACACAATTTCTTATTCACATTGGGTTGATCGCCCGTCACAATAACAACTAGTGACAGACAACACCTTCTCCTGGGTTAAGGAGAGCCCAGATGATGAACAGGGCGGTACCGAATAGGAACTGATGGGCACTTTTTCCATACTCAGGAATTGTGTGCTTCTGGTTGCACTTTTTTGCATTATTTGTTCACCCTACCTTGGTTGCGTTACATTCTAGCAAAAACAGTTGAATCCCCATTGACCGACAGATACTTTTTGTTGTTATTACACTAGTATTTGGGTACGTATCTGTATGGGTCGTTAATCCTGCCCTAGGACCCTCCCTGTATCGTTTGTTTATTGTCTATATGTGCAGTGTATACTGCGGGTCCGAAGTCTTTTGTCAAGACAATTGCTTGACATTTAAAACTACGTCTGGTATCATCATTACAGACACTTTTTTGTCTCACAGTTTGTCACGTCACATATTCGTGTTACTTGCAAATCATAATTATGGCTACCATTGGGGGCCTGGCTTTTGAGGAAGCTGAGGTGCAATCCATTCTAGATGAGAATCCAAGTCTGTTAGAACATCTACAGTTGAAAGTCAGTACCAACATAGAAGGCTGGGCTAAAATCTTAATGCTTAAAAAAAAGCCATTCAAGAACTATAATCCATGGTATTACCATGGCGGAATACCTTCGCGGGAATTGTGCACCGAAGGGCCTTATTGTCACGAATGCCCCGTGGTTATTCCTGGATGGTAAGGATTTCCTTAAGGATTTCCTTAAGGATTGGTCAATGATAGCCTGGCGGTGCACTCGGGACTGGCTAGTCCTGATTATAAAAACCACCCAAAAAGTGGCAGTCAAAATATTGGTGGAAATTCAGATTCTTGAATGCCAAATTAAGGCAACCATTAAAGGCCCTTTGTTTAAAACCAATCAAGATGATAGTAACAAACAAAACAAAGAGTTTAAAGAATCCATACTCTTTGCTAAATTGGAAAAGTGTAAGAAGGATCTTGCAAGATTCTCAGTGGAAAAAATGTATCCTTACACTAGTGAATCCTATGTTCCTACTCCTTTTAACCGAAATGGACGAAAGGGAGGTTCAACTTATGCTACCTCAAGCTCTGAGGACTTGACCAGTGACTCTGACAGTTCGGTGACTGGTGGCCAAGCCAATAGAAACCAGGGTAGAGGAAATAGAAGAAATCGGAGATACAACTATCAAAATTACAATCAGATGCCAACTTGGTATCAACCGAACCCCTGGATGCTTGGGGGTCCTCCGTTCCCTCCACAGATGGGACAGTTTGGCCCACCATAATTTCAATATGACCCCAATATGCAGCCTTTTTTAGGGCAGGGCCGAGGCACAGGAAGAGGTCGGAGAAGACAAGGAGCAAATCCACGAGTACACTGGGGAGCACAACCACAGCCGCCAACAATGGACCTCAGGAGCGGGAAGAGGATACCTCAAGAGGGGGCAGGAGTGAGCAACGACACAGTCTCGTAATTAACCTTAGCTCCCACACTCTAACTGACACTGAGGAAGCCTACTAAATAAGGGCCTCTTTGTGACAACCCAACAAGGTGACCCTTTTATTGCTCATTCAGAAATGGCTAAGTTTTTTTAGAAAAATACGGTTACACTTTTTCTTTGCCAACAAAAATGTGGATTCAATAGAACATATTGACACAAACACTGGATTAAGGAAACCTTCCACCTTTATCCCTCCTATTGCTAGCACACCGGCCAAAGTCATTACTTTTGAGAAGGCTGTTGAAAATGATATGAGCCTTCTTTTCCAGTCGAAAAAGAATTCCTTTGTGAACCTACCCAAGAAAGAACTGGAAGCCCTACGCTGTTTGACATCTAATGATAAAATCGTTATCAAACCGGCTGACAAGGGCAGAGCAATCGTCCTACAGGACAACAATGCATATCGCAGTGAATGTATGCGACAACTACAAGACACAAGATCTTATGTTCCTTTACCAGTTGATCCAACAGAACGACTTAAAAAGATCATTGACCACTGTAACAGAGTAGACTTGCAGTATACTCCTGTTCATGATCACGGGACATTACAGGAGGTTTCACCACCTTCAACACCCCTCTTCTACCCTTCACAGCCCGTCGATACCGGACCCAGCACACAGGAGACCGAAGAGATACACTGGCCCTTTAATTCTGAGACAGCTGAGGAATGGGCGGGTCTCTGCGATGAGGCGGAGACATCTTATACGGAAGAACACCAGAGCCAGGTGTGCTTGTTCACCCGGAGCGAAGAGTCGTCGTGGAGGAAGAGTGTCGAGGAGCAGAGTAGAGGAGGAGACGGAAAGAGCGGAGGACGTAGAGAGTGAAGGAGCAGTGGCGCCTGCGACGGAGGAGAAGCCAGGAGGCCAACGTCCTCACGAGTCGCCCTGCCACACACCGAGGGGAGGTGTATGGCTAACCCAGATACGCAATACAATCCGGAGCTTGGTGGGACGTAAGGGCGGTTCCACTGTATAAACTTGGTATCTCCCTGTCCCGGTTTACCCTTCCCCGAGCACTACCCCTCATATCTAGTGCCTTGTACAAAAGAGTGTTGCACGGGTTATTGCGTCCTCACACCTTTTCCCCATCACTTGTATATTTGAGAACACCACTCTCACGAGACGTTATTTTTAGGTCTCGCCTGTCGATGCGCATGCGCATCGAGCAAGCGAGACTATAGGGGCTCATCGACTCTTTATCTAACTTGCAAGGAATCGTGGCGATTCCTTGCAGTGCCCGTGACTTTTAAGCTCAATGCGCATGTGCATTGAGCTTAAAAGCGCGTGCACAGCCGCCCGCATTCCTCCGACACCTTTGAAGTGAAGCTTAGCTTCACTTCAAAGGCCCGGCTTCTTCACACCCACATGCCGCTCTGCCCCGCTCCGCCCCCTCCCCTGAGTCATCCTGCCTGCCCCTTCCCGCCGTGTCGCATTTCTCCTCCCCCCTCCCCTCTCTTCCCTCCGTCTTGTTTCTTTTGGCGATGTTCTTGTTTGTTTAAGCACGTGAGGTTTTGTTAGCTGTCCCGATGTTTTATAGCCTTACACGTCTTACTCGCCTTTAAATCTGTAAGCAGACACTCGTTGTGTCACGTATTCAGCGCGGCTGCTGCTTGGGATCATGTGTTTTTTTTAAAAACAAGCAATTTAGTTATAGAAAGAGGAGGGCTCTATATGCTTTGTAACCTGTGTCGGACGTATTTCGCATGTTTGCTGCTTGGGATCAGGAGTTTTTTTGAGGACAATATGCTTTTAAACGTGTTGTACCCCCTGAATATAACTATTGTAGCTGATGCTAATTGAAAAGGATCGAGGAGGCTGCGCTGTTACAATCTAAATAGCAAAGTGCTCGAAATTATTATTAATGTGCAGCGCTACTCCGTGTGATATTTTGTTAGCAATCCCGATGTTTTATAGACTTTTTGGTAAAAAAAAGAAAGACGAGTGCCTTACTCGCTTTTAAATGTGTAAGCAGACACTCGTTGTGTCACGTATTCAGCGCAGCTGCTGCTTGGGATCGCATGTTTTTTTTAAGAACAAGCATATTTTAGTGGGCAGGCACAGGAGTTATTTTTACAATTCAAGCAGCGCTAAACATTTATGTGTGAGGTAATATACGGAGCTAACTAACAAACAGCACTTACGTTTATTACATTCCTAGCTATGGTATATTACAGATTTGCACTTTAAAATGTAAGGTTTTTAACTGTTAAACGGTGTGCGTCTTTATGCAGGTTTACTTATTGCCAATTTCACCCGTAGTTGTAACCGTGCTTTTTATCAGCACTATTTACATTACCTAAAACATATTTGTTTTGTTAGCACGGAATGATGTCTTTTTTGTACTGTGTATGATGTGCACAGATACAAAGCTACGCGCACAGAGGTAGCTAAAACTGGATTTGGTATCGTTGCCGCCACATCCCTTCTGATTTAGCATAAATGTAGTTTAAACCGCTGCCATGCAACTGAGGAACCGGTTCGGCTCTCTGGGAAACGCGGGCTCTATTGGTGCTGCACACCGGTTGGTTATTTAAACTATAGTATTTTCACCTCCTGCAATTGTGTTTAAAAATGTTTGGCATCCCGACAACATATGTCTACACCCTGTGGTATAACATACATTTTAAGTAGAGCTATGGCTGTGCATTGCGAACACGCCACGGTGATCTGTTTATTTTTACAGCAGAGACTGATGTTTTACGCATAAGAGCTTTTTATATTTACAAGTAAAATCCGTAGTACTGCTAGCGAAGAGCTCTGCAATAGGACTATTTAGTTTAAAATAAGCAGTCCGTGTGCGTGATAATTAATAAAAAAGAAAACATATAAATGTAGAAAACAAGTATATGCTATATAATAGTGTACTCCTTTGCCCTGTGCGTTTTGCACATGTGATACGTAATGCAAAGTAGCTTGCATGGCATGCTTTCTTGAGCACAGACGCACATCTTTATTGCGCTTCCTGGAGATAAGCATAAGTTTTATATTATGCTTTTGGTCCACCATAAAATTAATTGTGTTCTCTTTAGAAGTGGAGCTGGGGTGTGGGTTTTATCACTTTTCTCGCCGTTTGTTTACAAACCTGTTGCAGAGGTTAGCTGCATCTGGTACTTTGTTATAAATGTTGCGTTAAAGATGTATTGTGCGATAAATGTAGGCCTTATTTTCCTATGTCTTTTAATAATTGTGTATGCTTGGTATATAGTATTATACAGCTATTTGTGGTTTAACTGTATAGTTAAAAAAAATACTGTTACAGCTTAAACAAAATATTGCAGAGGTTATGAGGGATTTTTAAACGTATGGAATTTATCTAAAAAAATCTAGAGCCCCACACTCCTTTAAACCTGTAAGCAGACACTCGTTGTTCAGTGCATACAGCGCGACTGCCACTTGGGATCCGATGCTGTCTTTAAAGCATCAAATGTAGCTTTTAAAAACGGGGCCCCACACACCTGTCAACCCATATGCAAACACTCGTTCTGCAGCGCATACAGCGTGCCTGCCACTTGGGATCTAATGTTGCCTTTAAAGTGTGTCATTTAACCTTTAAAAAACGGGGCCCCACATGCCTTTCAAACCATAAGCAAACACTCGTTGTGCAGCGCATGTAGCATGTCTGTTGCTTACAATAAAGCAGCTCCCAGCTATGCATAAGTGGTTTTATTAATTACCCACCACATTATCACTCAGCACCACCACAGCACCACTCAGCAGCACCACAGCATCACTCAGCACCACCACAGCACCACTCAGCACCACCACAGCACCACTCAGCACCACCATATTATCATTCTGCACCACCACATTATCACTCAGCACCACCACAGCATCACTCAGCACCACCACAGCATCACTCGGCACCACCACAGCACCACTCAGCACCACCACAGCACCACTCAGCACCACCACAGCATCACTCAGCACCACCACAGCATCACTCAGCATCACTCAGCGCCACCCCAGCATCACTCAGCACCACCAGAGCACCACTCTGCACCACAACAGCACCACTCAGCACCACCACAGCATAACTCAGCGTCACCCCAGCATCACTCAGCACCACAACACCACCACTCAGCATCACCACATCATCACTCAGCGCTACCCCAGCATCACTCCGCACCACCACATTATCACTCAGCATCACCACAGTATCACTCAGCACCACCACATCACCACACAGCACTACCACAGCATCACTCAGCACCACCACAGCACCACTCAGTACCACCACAGCACCACTCAGCACCACCACAGCACCACCACATTATCACTCAGCACCACCACAGCACCACTCAGCAGCACCACAGCATCACTCAGCACCACCACAGCACCACTCAGCACCACCACAGCACCACTCAGCACCACCATATTATCATTCTGCACCACCACATTATCACTCAGCACCACCACAGCATCACTCAGCACCACCACAGCATCACTCGGCACCACCACAGCACGACTCGGCACAACCACAGCACCACTCAGCACCACCACAGCATCACTCAGCACCACCACAGCATCACTCAGCATCACTCAGCGCCACCCCAGCATCACTCAGCACCACCAGAGCACCACTCTGCACCACAACAGCACCACTCTGCACCACAACAGCACCACTCAGCACCACCACAGCATCACTCAGCGTCACCCCAGCATCACTCAGCACCACAACACCACCACTCAGCATCACCACATCATCACTCAGCGCTACCCCAGCATCACTCCGCACCACCACATTATCACTCAGCATCACCACAGTATCACTCAGCACCACCACATCACCACACAGCACCACCACAGCATCACTCAGCACCACCACAGCATCACTCAGCACCACCCCAGCATCACTCAGCACCACCAGAGCACCACTCTGCACCACAACAGCACCACTCTGCACCACAACAGCACCACTCAGCACCACCACAGCATCACTCAGCGTCACCCCAGCATCACTCAGCACCACAACACCACCACTCAGCATCACCACATCATCACTCAGCGCTACCCCAGCATCACTCCGCACCACCACATTATCACTCAGCATCACCACAGTATCACTCAGCACCACCACATCACCACACAGCACCACCACAGCATCACTCAGCACCACCACAGCACCACTCAGTACCACCACAGCACCACTCAGCACCACCACATTATCACTCAGCACCACCATATTATCATTCAGCACCACCACAGCACCACTCAGCATCACCACAGCATCACTTAGCACCACTCAGCACCACCACAGCATCACTCAGCACCACCACAGCATCACTCAGCACCACCACAGCATCACTCAGCACCACCACAGCACCACCCCAGCATCACTCAGCGCCACCACAGCACCACTCAGCATCACCACATCATCATTCACCGCTACACCAGCATCACTCAGCATCACTCAGCACCACCACATTATCACTAAGCACCACCACATTATCACTCAGCACCAACACAGCACCACTCAGCATCACCAAAGTATCACTCAGCACTACCACAGCATCACTCAGCACCACCACAGCACCACTCAGCACCACCACATTATCACTCAGCACCACCACATTATCACTCAGCACCACCACAGCATCACTCAGGGCCACCACAGCATCACTCAGGGCCACCACAGCATCACTCAGGGCCACCACAGCATCACTCAGGGGCACCACAACATCACTATGCGCTACCACAGCATCACTGAACGCCACAGCATCACTCGTCGCCACCACAACGTCACTCCTTGCCCCCACAGCATCAATCTGTGCAACCATTCAACAACAACTGGTTCAAATATTTTCTCTCAATGTTTCAAGCTTTATTACAAATGTCACAAAAAGATGTTAATTTTTCACTTCTGTTCTTGGATTTTTGTCACAATAAAATACACTGAACATAATCTTCACAAAGGTTATTTACAAAAGTTTAAGCTATTGCCATTATAAATTACAATAACTTTTATTTAAGTATTAATTATAAAAAAAATAAAAGCCATTGTTATTTGTAATATCAATACATCTAATTCACGTAAATACAACACTTATTGCATTACAAATGCTATAGGTGTCACATTTGCGAAAGTTATAACTATTGGCATTGTAAATGACAAAGCTATTAATTTAGCTATTTTCAAAACCAACACATAAACAAAAAATGTGTCATTTACAATCCCCATAGCTCAAACTTCCCTAATGCGAGACCTATTGCATTGCAAATGCTTGTTTACTATTTAATCCGAGAGTCAAGACGGACACGGACGAAGTAACGCCCCGACGGAGTCCTGAAGGCTATCGCCGACTCGACCCAACCAAACCTCGCCATAGGAGGTCCAGTAGAAGTCAATCTCCACGTCGAACTGTGCCTCTAAGGAAAACGTGTACTGATCATCTATAGAACATAATAAAACTCGTTAAAACTAAGACCCGCTTATGGCCCATTTCTCTCGAGCCTGTCACAACCACTTGGTTGAGGAAGCAGCTGCTGAGGGTTGGATCACTCCCCACGAAGCTTCATTTCTGAGAAATACCCATCCATCTGTACCTTACTTCTACACCTTACCTAAGGTACATAAACCACAAAGACCTCCACCGGGACGCCCAATAATATCGGGCATTGGTTCTCTTCGTGGACCACTTTCTCAACCCAATGGTGAGAAAAATGCCCACATTTTTGCAGGATACAAAAGATGTCCTTAGACTTTTACCCGAGGTAGAATTTGATCAGTCTGTGGATATCCTTGTATCTTTCGACGTGGAATCTTTGTACACGTCCATTCCCCAGAACGAAACTTTGGAAGTAATAAGGAAACTTTTGGAAGAAAATAAATTAGCATCCATCACTCCTGTCTCTTTCATTATGAACCTGGCTGAAATCGCCATGAAAGAAAATTACTTCAAATTTGAGGATACTGTGTACCTCCAAACTGCTGGGACCAGCATGGGCAGCGTTTTCGCGCCAAGCTTGGCGAATTTATATGTACACAACTTTGAGCAAGAGATCGTCTTAACACACAGAAATCCGTTCCAACATTCGCTTCGCACTTGGAAGCGATACATTGATGATATCCTCGTAATTTGGCGCGGTACGACAGAGAATTTACATCTTTTTCATCAATGGCTTAATACACAAAATGCTTACTTGCGTTTTACAATCGAATACAGTAAAATCCAACTACCTTTCCTGGACCTTCTGATTGTTACAACATCTAATGGCCTAGATTCTGAATTATATAAAAAACCAATGGCCCGGAACTCACTTCTGTTATGAGAGCGGTCACCCACGGTCATTGAGGAATAATCTACCCTATGGCCAATTTTTGAGGGTTTAATGCAATTGTTCTAGCAAAATGGCCTTTGAAAAACATGCACAGAACTTGGAGGAACAGTTACATGCGAGAGGATATCCCAGGAAGCTTATTCGCAATTCAAAAAAACGTGCCTCAAACAACAACCGGGAAGCACTGTTGGAACCACGGATTGAAAAAGAAGAAATGAACCGTCTGACCTTTGTTAATACCTTTAATACGAAATCAAACCAGGTTCAGAAGATTGTACTAAAACACTGGTCTATCCTCAATACTGGAGGCGATCAAATAGCACGACCCCTATTTGCTTTCAAACGAGGTTCTAACCTCAGGGACAAACTGGTGCACACGCGACCGATGAATAAATCTCCCCGGTCGATTGGAACTCTTTGGGACCTACCAGCAGTGGAAGGTCACCATCCCTGTGGGACATGTGCGGCTTGCCCACAGACCTCCAAATCTCTGTCCATAGACATTGGTACCAACAGAGCGTGGCAACAACGAAGATTCACCAATTGTAATAGTCAGAATCTTATATATTTGATCACGTGTCCGTGCAAACTGCGCTACGTCGGCATGACGACCAGACGCATAAAGCTTAGGATTTCAGAGCATAAGAGCACTATTCGTTGTCAAACAAGTGACACGACTGACAGCGCACTTTCTAGAGGTAGGCCACGGCCCAAATGATTTCCAGTGGACAGTTTTAGAACAACCAAATATACCACAACACGTCGCAGACATCTCAAAATATTTATTCAAAATAGAACAGAAATGGGTCTACTAACTGAATAGTGACAAGACAGACCTAAATGAAGACATACCATGGATCTCTCTTTAGATAATTATCTCCTGGACTGTCCAAATGAACAGAGTGTGCAGGACTTCTGATAGCATATATAGACTCACACAATTTACAGATTACATGACACTCTCACAACAACATTGCTGTAATAGTTCATTCAGTATTTTTGCTTGAGATGAGTCAAACTTTCTTGATCTAATTGGAGCCCTTTAACCACTTTCACATTAAACATGACTTATTTGTAAAGACATGACTTGATGCTGAGATTTTGCGATGTGTACATACTGTCTATTTTTGGCATATTATACATTCTGCAGTCATTAAGACAGTGCTTGGCCACCAGCCTCTGAAATTTCGTTCATATAATCAAAAAAAGTGTTCATTCGTATGACATACTTATAATTGCTAAGAGCCTCTATAGTAATGATCCTTGTAAGATGTTTTGAACTACAAATCCCTAAAAACCTGTGGTTTTTTGTAGTTTTTTATCACGTGATCTGGCTAGACACGTGTTATTCAGGTACGATAAAATCAAGATTGAAATTAATGTATACAGAGGAGCGCTTTCTTGATCAGTGTTTGTAATTACACAAAACAGACAATTCTACACAAAACGCGTGACATGTCTGAATACGCGCGTCTTTGAAATAGCGCTCTGCTATAATGTTTAAGATCTCTACGGCGTTGTTTTGAATAAAGCAAGGAATGTTTTTGCTTGAACATGTGTAGTAAGAACACTATCGCCGCATTATACATAAGAATTCCTGTTACAATATTCCTTCGAGCATTGATAAAAACTACAGTTCCCGAGATCCTTAGGGCTTTTAGTAGTTTTGTGACACGTGGTCACGTGAATCACATTACTCTTTAGGTGCTCCGTGACTGCCAACAAAAATGGAGCAGGAATGTACACCGGCGCCCTCCCCAGATTGCTCAGAGGGACGCCGGGTGTACCGACGGAAAGGACAGTGATCGGTAGACTTTAGAGACACCGGTTGTGCACTATAAAAGGCGCGCGTTTCTAGAAATAGGTTCCTTTGATCAAGTCGTCAAATTTTAGATCTGAATAGACTATTTCCCTTTTTGGCATTCAGGCGCCAACTAACTGGTCCAATTTTCCCTATAACACTCAGAAAGATTGGGTTAACCTATATATGGGCCACTATATATAAAAAGCGATTTCATATAAAAAGCAATTATGTATAACAGTCAGAAAGACCGGACTAATCCTCTAAATATGTCGCTATTAAAAAACAGAGGTGACAAAGATATGAGAACTAACAAGATCGTTTCTTAAAACACCGCGATCTTTTGTGTGACTTTTAACTGTAAGTCTTGTGTGTCTTGTTTTGTTGTTCCACCAGAGCGGTGCTCCACACACCTGAGCTGCAGCCAGGTGGGGTGAGGTCTTGCTCTCCCACCAAATAGGTAAACGAGTTAAAAAGAAGGGGCTAATGGTATTAATTAACACACTCTTTAGACATGGTGCATCAATGATATGCATTAGCTGAACATAATTATTTATGTCTGTATTACTAATTTTTCTGTGGCTGTGTTTCCTGTCTGTGCGCATTTCCTTTTCAGTACATTGGAGGAGGATGAGCAAAAACCTGAAATTATACAGGTGATATTTTCTAATTTTTTTTGCAGTAGCTGTTAAAAACTAGGTCCTGATGAAAGCAGTGGCGTATTTATAGCCACAAATGCTGAAACATGTTGACCCTACTAGCTTGCAGATATTTTGTTAAATCTGCTAGTTTATCATTGTGTTTTTAATATTGGGAGAGCTGAGAGAAATTATTAAAATTGTTTATCTCTACTCAATCTCTACCTAATTTTACTTACTTAACACTCACTACACTATTGCACTGCAATTCAGTTACCTATAAGCACTAAACATCTTCGGTCCCACCCTCTACACAATTTCTTATTCACATTGGGTTGATCGCCCGTCACAATAACAACTAGTGACAGACGACACCTTCTCCTGGGTTAGGCGGAGCCCAGATGATGAACAGGGTGGTACCGAATAGGAACTGATGGGCACTTTTTCAATACTCAGGAATTGCGTGCTTCTGGTTGCACTTTTTTGCATTATTTGTTCACCCTACCTTGGTTGCGTTACATTCTAGCAAACACAGTTGAATCCCCATTGACCGACAGATACTTTTTGTTGTTATTACACTAGTATTTGGGTATGTATCTGTATGGGTCGTTAATCCTGCCCTAGAACCCTCCCTGTATCGTTTGTTTATTGTGAATTCAGGTAATCTTAGGTGGCAGAGTGCACTCCTGTTTTATCACGTTTGTGTTGTCTTCAGTTTCGTTTGGTTTTAGCGTACGTCCCGGGTCTGTGGTTTGCCCTCCTACCACGTGGAACAGTTAATCAACATGTAATTGTGGGAGCATCAAGTTGCTCCCTTCCCGGAAGCACTGCTTGTGTTGCTCATTGCAATGAATGCATGTACCACAATTAAATTCGTAGTATTTTCCTTTATTTAAATTCTTCCAATGTTTACAAAGGAAAAAGAAATTGGATGGTCACATGTGAAATCATTTCCCCTCTCAGGAGGGAGTTAAATTTAACTGCTCCCATGTTAACGGACATGGTGGATGAAATGTCGTCATATTGAACTATTTGAACAGCAGACGTTTTCACCACATGTTTTTAGTTTTTGCAATTTATAACAAATGTACATCTTTTGAGAAATGCTTAATTATATATCTAAAGAAATGGCGTAGTTATTACCATCGTAAGGGTGGCGGAGTAATCTAGTTGGTGGAAGCTCCAATGTAATGTTCATCTATCAAGGTGAATTATGGGTCTTGTAGTAAAACGGTTATGAGCAGTGAGTGAACAGGGGAGAAGTCATGTTTAACGTGGTTAAAAGGATAGCAGGTGTTAGAGAGTAGACAGACAGTTGAACAAACTAGGAATGAGGCCACTATACGCACTACAGGTATGAGGGGAGTTCTACAAGGTTGGTTTTGAGGGGCACCATAGAACCTATGTATTCAATTAGTGGGGGTAATAATCTAATAATTCTTTACAAATCGGTTTTCTGAAAAAGAAAAAGAGAAAAAGGAGGGAGTCTTATTTCATTTGAGTTTCATGTTGATTAGCTAGAGGGAAGATGCTGATTCAAGCATTTTTTTCAAACAAATAAATAAAGGGGATTTTTGAGTGAGTTTAAGTCATGCCTGTTTAAACATATAGTTTAATGTTGCTATTTACATTTGTAGTGAATCCCGGACGAAGGGCAAGAACATGGCCCGAAATGCATTGGAAACAATTTACTATCGAGGATGAATTTTGTATAGTTCCTGCTTTAGAAGGTAAAAAGGTCCGGATGGACACGTCTACAGCATTAGAATCAAAAATACATAAAACGGCTTTTCATGTGACAGAATGAAATGGAACGAAATATTGAAAACATTGGAATAATTTGAATAAAGGAAAAAACTACGAATTTAAATGTGGTACATTCATTGCAATGAGAAATACAAGCAGTGCTTCCGGGAAGGGAGCAACTTGACCCTCCCACAATTACATGTCAATTCAGAGAATGCCCAACACCTGATTAGGTATTGGCTTCGTTGAATTAAAGAATAAAAAGAACATGAAACTAGGTGGACTAGTTGACGAGAAAGTGGCAACCACCGTTTGGATTGGATAAGCGGTGGAGAATTAATTCGATCGGGACCACAAAACCAAGTGAAATAGAAGTTTTAGTAGGTCAGGCCCATTGGGAAAGGATTATATACATATAGTGCATAGAATTAAGCAGCGTTGAAGGGATTGATAGATCACTGACTTGGGGAATTTGAAGTATTGTACTTTTTTTTTTGGACCTTGCCATGAAGAAGTCCCTTGAAAAGGGGACGAAACGCATATGCTGTGGCTGTATTTGGTCATACACGTTTGTGTTCTCATTAAGAATTATGAAGACAAAAATAAGAATACAGACCTTTCAAGAAGGAAGAAATTTGTTGTGTTATCCTTTTAGAAAACATTTTACCCGTGATGAATGTCTATACTCAGTATTGAAACTGTGCTCCTCTACTCCCTTTCTCTTGCAATGTTTTCTGGCTATTGAATGTGAAAATAGGTACCTAAAAGTCTATTGAGCACAGCCAGTCCCCTTGATGAAGTTGAGGGTAGATTTGATGAAGACCCTACATCCTGAATTTTTCTTTGCAAACCCATTTGTTTGCTTCTTTCAGGGCCAAAATGGGTCTGCATTTGGGTACCTTTTTCCTCCAGAAAATAACAGGAATAAATTCCCATTCCTTTCAGCTGAGAGAGGACCTTTTCCACTGCATGTTTCTGCAAAAGGATAAAAACTTTTTGATGCAGTTGATCCCACTGGAAGACGGATGGTTTCTTCAGTAGCACAGCTGGTCGTGGACACTTGAATCAGAGACAGTATTCATAATCTAAAATATTCAGAGCTCATTTGTCGGTTGTCATCTTTTGACACTTCCAGGATAGATGTTATGCTCCCCCCTACCAGAGTAGAAAGGTATGACTCATTGTTTGCCACCCATCGTTTAGTAACTGCACTGTTCGTGATTTCTATTTATTTATTTATTTATTTTTTAAGCTTATATGGCGCAAACAGCTACCCAAAAAGGGTTTCCCGGCGCCTAAGAACACAGCATCATGAATGGAGTAATATAGCAGAGGTCGTTCAAGGTTTACTGATCGAACAACCAGGTCTTTATCTCTTTACGGAACCTGGAAAGACTTCCCTCCTTTCGTATGTGAAGTGGTAGCAAGTTCCAGAGAGTGGGACCCAGGTGGGCAAAGGATCTTCCTCCCATCCTGGAGAGCTTGAATCTAGGTACACAGAACTTTTCGGCTGATTGGGACCGCAGGTTTCTTGTTGGAATATAGGGATGTGCTATTGTCTGTAGATATTTGGGAGCAGTACCTGATTTGATTTTAAACACATAGTTTAAGGCCTTAAATCTGATACGATTTTCCACCTTCAACCAGTGCAGTTCACGTAGGTAGTGGGACACACTGGCGCTTTTAGGTATATATGGCAAAGAAGTTGGGCAGCCGTGTTTTGTACCAGCTGTAATCTTTTTATAACTGCCTTGTTTGCTCCCAAATACAGGATGTTCCCGTAGTCAAGCCGAGATGTAATTAAGGCATCGACTACTGTTTTTTGCATGGGGATAGGCAGCATCCACAGAATCTTCTTGAGCCATTTTATGATAGTATAGCAGAGACCCACAACTTTGCTTGCCTGTTGCTTCATGGACAGTGTATTGTCCAGAATTACTCCCAAATTTCTTACATAAGGCGCTGGTGTTGGAAGATCACCCATTTGTGTAGGCCAGTGTGATATATTCCAGAGCTCTGGTTTTTTGCCCAGGAGAATCAGCGTCTTGTCTCCGTTTAATTTTAACTGGTTAGTTGTCATCCAGTTGAAGATGTGTAGGAGACCATCTTTAAGAACGGACGGAGATGAAGATTGGGGTTCAGACAGTGAGAAGACAATTTGTGAGTCGTCTGCATACGTCATCAAGGTGAGTCCTGCTTTTTCCACTAGATCTGCTAAGGGCCTAAGATATAGATTAAAAAAGAGCGGGCTGAGGATGGAGCCCTGTGGTACTCCGTGAGGGTAGTTGAAATGGCCAGAGCTTGCAGCGGCAGATGCTATTTGGTATGTTCGCTGGCTCAGGAAGGATCTAATCCATTGCAGGGCCATTCCACAGATTCCATTTTTTTTCAAGCGTGGTGAGTAGCCTTTTATGCGACACAGTGTCAAAGGCTGCGCTTAGGTCGAGTAAAATAAGCGCAACCGTATGACCGTCATCGAGGAGTTTCTTGATGGTTTCAGAGACTCCCAGCAGGGCAGTCTCTGTAGAGAAACCCGCTCGGAATCCTGACTGGGTAGGATGGAGAAGGGCGTTTTCGTCTGCAAAAAGGGTGAGAGCTGAGTGTACATGTCTTTCAAGACATTTGGAAAAAGCTGGTAAAAGTGATATGGGCCTATAGTTGGCTAGTTGTTCCGGGTCTGCTGCGGGTTTTTTTAACAGTGGGGTCACTATGGCATGTTTCCATAGGGTAGGAACTGTGGCCAACTCAAGGGATGAATTTAAAATATCTGCAATAATTTCGAGGGCGGGCGTATCCAATCGTTTTATTATATTGATAGGAATGGGATCCTGTGGAGAGCCAGATCTAATCGACTTCATGAGGGAGACAAGAGTATCGATTGTAATGGGTGGCCATTTTTGTAGGGTTTGATTTATAGTCGGAGTGTACTCCCATTTTTCCATCAAAGTAATGTTATGATTGTTGTTATCAATCTCAGTGATTAATTTATCAATTTTATCAGAGAAAAATTGGGCTAGGTCCTGACATTGCTTTTCATTGAGCGGGCGTGAAGGAGCTGTGGTCTGCTCACCCGCAAGATCTTTGACCGTGTTAAACAAAGTTTTAGCTTTGTTTACAGCTCCCATGATGGTATTAGCTACATACGTGGCACGTACTTTTTTACACGCGGTATGGTAGAGATTTCTAGCTGAATTATACCTAGATTTTTTGTCGGGGTCAAAGTCTTTACGCCATGCTCTTTCAAGAGCTTTACATTTGGTTTTTTCCACTTTAAGTGATTCGTTAAACCATGGGGCAGGAGGGCGATGTACATTGCCCTTGGATTTAGGAGTAGGTAGACAGGACTCCACTGCACTGGTAAGCCATAATTGGGTGGCATTAGCAATACTTTCCATATTTTTTTTTTTTTTTGGGCGGGTTCATGCTGAGTGCAATGTTAAGTTTAGGAATATCTAAGGATTTCCAATTTTTCCTAGGCAAGGCCGGTAACATATTATGGTCCATGGAAGTAATGGGTGGTTTAAGAGTAAATTTAATTAAAAAATGATCGGACCAACACACTGGAGTGGTGTCCTCCCAGATAAGTTGTGAGAGGTTCGATAGTAGTGGGTCTAATAAGTGTCCTGCCTTGTGGGTAGGTCCCGAGTTGAGGAGATGGATGTTTAGTGCAATAAGATCTTCTAACAGATTGGCACTAGTCATATTTGATTTATCTTCTAAATGGAGATTAAGGTCTCCAATAATGGAAAAGTTTTTTGCCGCCACGAGAAAAGGGGTGATGTAATTGGCCAAATCGGTAGCCCATTTAGCGCAGCTTCCGGGAGGCCGGTACATGAGGATGCCAGAAAATGTGAAGTTGGGATTCAGACAGATTTTAAAGAATGCAGCTTCACACTCCCTGATTGCAAGTGGCTCAAGCGTGCATGTATATTTTTTGTTATATGCAATAGCAATTCCACCCCCCGTTTTGCGAGTTCTATCTACCCTGACAATCGCATAATTGGGGGGGAAGAGCCGTAGCTAAGTCAGGGCCTGAGCCTGCATGCAGCCAGGTTTCTGTGAGAAAAAGTGCGCTGGGTTGATCATCCACTAAGAGGTCGAAGATGTCTAACCTGTGCATGGGCAAGGAACGACAGTTTATACTGTAGAACAATAAGTTATCGTCAGTAGGAGAGAGCTGTTTAAGTAGCTTACTACGCCTAGTTCTACGAGGGGGATAGGGTTGAAAAGATGAGATGGAGTAATTGCAATGCGGGCAGGTGGCTGTTCCCGTGTGCGGGATAGCAAGTAAAGTACAGTTATCATTTAGTATAGGGCGCAATGCCTTAATCTGGGCAGGAGACAATACCTGTAAAGGCCTGACTGTGGGAGCAGAGCCTTCAGCCCCGTGCCCCGTCCTGACACGGACAGGCACAGACGGGCTAGTCTTAGGCGTGTCTTCGGCGCAGATTAGGCGCGGGCGCTGCGCGTATTTGGCATTGTCAGAGTTATGTAGGCTTCCTGCTAGCGATCAGCACCGCCTCCCACACACTAGACCAATCAGTGGCCGGCACCGGGAAACACCCGGAACAAGGTAGCGCCCTGCACCCTCCACAACAAACAAGCCTAAGCGCTTGCGGTGGACCGGGGTAGCAGGGGCGACATGAATCAGCACAGAGAGGTTTGTAGAATGCAAACAATTTAAAAAGGGCAACAAAGATTTTTAAAATGCAGAATGCAGATTTCACATACAGGTTTAAAAGGTTTGCTTAGTCGCGCTCGTGCAGTTATTAAATCAATCTCCGCATCGCGCTTTCAGCGTCCAAGTCGTGCTATAATCATTAAAAAATGCGCGTGTCTTCAGACAGAACGCTTGAATCAATGGGGCTTTGTAGGCTTCGTGCTAGCAATCAGCACCACCTCCCACACACTAGACCAATCAGTGGCCGGCACCGGGAAACACCCGGAACAAGGTAGCGCCCTGCACCCTCCACAACAAACAAGCCTAAACGCTTGCGGTGGACCGGGGTAGCAGGGGCGACATGAATCAGCACAGAGAGGTTTGTAGAATGCAAACAATTTAAAAAGGGCAACAAAGATTTTTAATATGCAGAATGCAGATTTCACATACAGGTTTAAAAGGTTTGCTTAGTCGCGCTCGTGCAGTTATTAAATCAATCTCCGCATCGCGCTTTCAGCGTCCAAGTTGTGCTATAATCATTAAAAAATGCGCGTATCTTCAGCATTTCTATATGGTTGAGATGGTTGTTGTTGCTGCTGTGCTAAGACCAATGAGGGGTTTGAACCCTCTGGTGGAAATAGCAGTGGCCATAGGGACTATAGGAATGTCTCCTAAATTCTCTATTTTTTTCCCAAACTGTCAGCTTTGAGTGTGTCAAGCTCGGACTTCAACCTAGACATCGAATCAGCAGCATGTGAACCCAACAAGGTGTTACCAGAAAAAGGCAGGTTGAGAATTCGATGTTGGGCTGCGTGTTTCAGGCCTGTGAGTCTCAGCCAAGAAATGCGCCGTAGAGGCAGGCCATGACAATAGCCATGTGCGGTTAGAGTGGAGGAGTCTGTTGCAGCCCTGATAACTTGGTTTGACACCATCATGCACTCATTAACAATCTCTTGAAAATCCGGACGCTCATCTCTGGGAAGATCGTCCATGAATTGTTGAATGGAGTCTCATAGAGACTGGCCATAATGTCCTAGGAGAGCAGTTGCACTATCAGTTTTCATGGAAACTGCACAGGTTCTGCAGACCTTTTTGCCCAATGAATCCATTTTCTTGCTCTCCTTTATCAGGAGGTACTGTAGAAGATGGCGCCATGGCATGAAGTTTTCGAGCTGCTGAAACAAGTCTAAGATCAGATCTGTGTGAAGAAAGGAAGGAGTAGTTTCTTACCTGTAACTCCAGTTCTGTAGTAGGGGTATCTCTGTTATAGTCATAATCTAGTGAATAGTCCCGCCCATGTGCGTGGACCCCGGAGCATTCAAAATTAATCACTTAAGTCGTCTTCTTTGCAGTCCTGCATAGACACTTAAGAGAAAATGAAAGACAATAATGCAGCCTGTACCTTCAAGGCTACATTGTCCAGTACTTCAACTAGAAATGCCAAGGATATTTTACCAACATCACATTTACCATAAAGTGACAAGTTCCATCCATAGAGAAACTTCCCCTTCACAAAAACCTTGGAATGATAGAGAGGAAGGGATGGACAGACAAGCCCCCATAGGCTGCCATTATATGTCTGGAAAAGGGATACCATGCCTTTAAGGAACTCTCCAGAGACCCTCGGTATCCCATGATGCACAGCAAACTCCTTTTACTTTGTTCTTTTTGAAGGTGTATAAAGAAAGGCCTGTAGCATACATTACAGTACCATTTTCTCCACCGGGGAGGAGGGTGGGCGCTTATGACTATAACAGAGATACCCCTACTACAGAACTGGAGTTACAGGTAAGAAACTACTCCTGTAGTAGGAGATCTCTGTGTATAGTCATAATCTAGTGAATAGAATGGCAAGCCCATCCCAGCAATCTAACCGGCGGTGGAGAAAAAGACAACACCACTACTGTGCAAACAGATTTCTTAACGAAGCCTGCCCAACCTGAGCATCTGCTCTGGCATCAGCGTCCAGACAGTAATACTTAGCAAAGGTATGGACCGACTTCCACGTGGCAGCCCTGCGGATCTCTGCAATGGGAACATTACGTAGCAAAGCGGTTGTAGCAGCTTTGCCCCTGGTAAAATGAGCCTTAGGCTTACCCCCTAAGGTCTTGTTCGCTTTCTGATAACAGAGCTGGATACATGAAACAATCCACCTGGAAATGGACTGTTTAGAGGTAGCCAGACCAGTCCTGACTGACCCATAATTGACAAACAATTGGTCGGACCTTCGAATATCCTTGGCCTTATCCAGATATAATTTCAATACCCTCCTCACATCCAGGGAATGGAGGGAACGTTCCGCTGGAGTGGAAGGGTTCTGAAAAAACATTGGTAAAGTTATGGTCTGATTAACATGAAAATGAGAGATCACTTTAGGAAGGAACTTACGGTGAGTACGCATAACAACCTTAGCAGCATGAAACACAGTATAAGGTTCCTGGCAACACAATGCTTGAATTTCACTCACCCTGCGGGCCGATGTAATGGCCACGAGGAACACTGCCTTCCACGACAGGTGCTGCAGTGAAGCCTTGTAAATAGGCTTGAAAGGTTCCTTCATCAACCTGGACAGCACCTCATTCAGCTCCCACGAAGGCGAAGGAAGCCGAACAGGAGGGAACACCTTCTTCAATCCTTCCAAAAAATCCTGTATCACAGGAATCTGGAAGAAGGACGTCTGCGAAGCACATTTCCGGTACGCAGTCAAAGCTGCGAGGTGAACCTTAATGGAAGAGAAATTAAGTCCAGACTGAGCTAAATGCAGAAGGTATGGAAGGATGACATCTTCCTTGCAGGTCGTCGGATCATAGTTCTTAGACGTGCACCAGATGCAGAATCTCTGCCACTTGTAAGCGTAAGTAGTCCTAGTGGAAGGCCTCTTAGCCTCCTTCCATATGTCCATGCAATCCTCAGGAAGATTCAAGTGGCCATATTGCACTATCTCAGGGGCCATGCCGCCAAACTCAATGAAGAGAGGTTGGGGTGCACCATCTGCCCCCCGAACTTCGTGAGAAGGTCCGGCTGACACGGCAGCCGCCGTTGAGGTAGGAGCGACCGGTGAAGCAGGTCCGTGAACCACCACTGTCTGGGCCATTCCGGAGCGATAAGGATCAAGCGCGCCCTCGACTGGGACAGCTTGATGAGCACCGCCGGAATCAGGGGAATTGGTGGAAAAGCGTACAGAAAGCTGTTCGACCAGCTGATCCATAACGCATTCCCCAGAGTCCCCGGCTGGTAATACCTCGAGGCGAAGTCGCGGCATTTTCGGCGGTGTCGAACAGATCTACGTCTGGAGTGCCCCACGTGGCGAAGATGTCGTCGAGCACCTCGTCGTTTATGACCCACTCGTCGTTTTCTTGGATCAACCTGCTGAGGGCGTCCGCTTGAACATTCTGAACACCTGGCAGATGAGTCGCCGTTATCGTCAGTCCTCTGGCTAGCAGCCAGTGCCAGATCGCCTGCGCTTCCTGTGACAGTGTGCGCGATCTTGAGCCCCCCTGCTTGTTGAGATAATACATTGTGGTCTTATTGTCTGTCTGCACAAGCAAGGAGTTGGTCTGGAAGGACAGATGAAAGGCCTTCAGTGCCAAGTGAACAGCTCTGAGTTCCAGGAAATTGATATGATATGTGGACTCCGCCGGAGACCACGTTGCCTGGATCTGTAGATGGTCTGAATGCGCTCCCCAGCCCTGGAGAGACGCATCCGTCACGATAGTTTGAGTGGGTATGTCCTTGTGGAAAGGAACCCCTCTGAGGAGATTCTCTGCTGAGCACCACCATCTCAGGGACTGTTGGGCGTGAAGAGACAACTGGATCCTGTCGTCCCAGCACCCTTTCCTCTGGTCCCACTGATCCTCCAAGCATTCCTGTAGCGGTCTCATGTGGAGGCGCGCATGTGGAGTGAGGAAGAAGCAAGAGGCCATCGATCCCAGTAGAGAAGACACCGTCCTCACTGTTGTAGATGGAGCAGCTATAAGAGCCTGAGCCTTCCGAAGGATCGATAAGCGTTTCTCCTCCGAAGGAGACACGCTTGCTGACAGCGTATTGATGGAGGCTCCCAAGTACTGCAGGCACTGGACAGGTATCGGGACAGACTTGGACATGTTTATGTGCAACCCCAGCTGGCTCAACAGAACAGCCGTCTTGTTGAAGTGCAGTTGCGCTTCCTAGAAGGTGGAGGCTTTGATCAACCAGTCGTCCAGGTACGGGTAGACAAACACCTTGTTCTTTCTCAGGTGCGCTGCCACCACTGCCATGCATTTGGAAAACATCCTGGGTGCAGACTTCAGTCCAAACGGTAGTACGGTGTACGGATAGTGATTGGTGCAGACTAGAAATCGCAGGAACTTCTGGTGTTTCCGTGCAATGGGTACATGGAAGTACGCATCTTGCAGATCTATTGCGCAAAGCCAGTCTCCCCTTTGCAGCTGAGGGTAGATCTGGTGCAACGACAGCATGCAAAACTTTCCCCAGCGAATCCATTTGTTTGCTTGTCGCAAATCCACAATGGGCCTGAACTCGTTCTTGTCCTTCTTGCGCACCAGGAAGAACCGTGAGTAAAGACCCTTTCCCCTTTGAGACAAAGGGATGTCTTCTATCGCCCTTTTTCTTAACAGAGTATCGGCCTCCGCTTGGAGCTCGCGCAGTTGAAACTGCGAGCAAACCGGTGGAATTGCTGGAGAGGGGCTGGTGAAACTAAGACTGTATCCATTGCAAACAATATTCAGCACCCACTTGTCCTGAGTAATTTTTCTCCACTGTGCCAAGTAATGTATGCTTCCCCCCACCGGAGCGGGTAACGGACGAGGGGGAAGTAGCACCTCAGGGCCTAGACCCAGCCGGGCCTTTGGGCGTCGAGGAGGACTGCTGGCCGCCACTGCCCCTCTGTCGCTTTTGGAAAGGTCGCCTCTGGAATTGCTGCTGCTGATGTTGCTGCTGGCCAGTCTGACGACCTTGCCCTCTGCACCAAAACGCCTCTGGAAGGGGCGGAACGACTTCTTCTGTTCCTTTGGCTTTTCCAACCCGACGGCCGTCAGGGTTTCAGCCTCCGCTTTCATGCGGGCCATCTCCTCATCAGCGTGTTTTCCAAACAATGTCACCCCAGAGAACGGGAGGTTGGCGACCCTCTGCTGGGCCTCTGGTTTCAGCGACGTCAGACGTAACCAGGCATGACGTCTCAAATGTATCCAGTGGTAATAGCCATGGGCAGCCAAGAGTGAGGAATCCGCCGCCGCGCTGATCACCTGATTAGACACCATCATGCCCTCGTTGATCTCTTGAAAATCCTCCCTTTTGTCCCTAGGGAGATGCTCCATAAACTGCTGGAGGGAATCCCACAGGGATCCGTGGTATCGCCCCAGGAGAGCCATGGCACTAGCGGCTTTCATAGAAGGCGTACCGCACACTTTACGCCCGCTTAATCCATCTGCTTACTCTCTTTATCAGGGGGTACTGTGGATGAAGGAGCAGTAGCGTGTTTCCTGGCGGCCGTAACGATCACAGAGTCTGGGACCGGGTCCGACCTGATAAACGCCGGATCCGAGTCTGGAGGCCTGTATTTCTTCTGCGGCCTGGAGGGGGCGGATCTCGCTGATGCTGGCGTCAGGAAAAGGTCCATCGCCGGCTCCTCCAGCCCCAGCACTAAGGGCAACAGTGGTTGCGATAATTGCAGCTTCATCACTGACGTAGAAGGCTTGGGCACCGTCAGGGTAATACCCAGCTTCGCCGCCCATCGCAATGAAACCTCTTGAAACAACACAATGTCGTCCACTGGCGACACTCTCGTGCGGGGTGAATCTGACAGAGTGGGCGAATACCCCCGAGCACTGGACGAATCCGTATGACGGGATCTCGATCAATCACGTCCGTGACACCGCCGTGACCTTGTAGAGGAATGACGGTCACTCCTAGAACGGCGTCTTGGCCTGGATCGCGACCTGGACCGTGATCTGGACCTCCGAGGCCGTGGGCGATCCACAGGTCTGGTCGGCTGCAGAGGTAGAGCCGGAGTCTTCGGCTGTGGCGTCCCCTTAGGTGGTGACGGGAAGCGCGGCAGCGAGACTGATCGTGGAGGAAGCCTCGGTGGAAGAGGTGGGGGGAGGATGTGGAGGCGGAGGAATAGTCTTCAGAAGAGGAGTCGTCGTCGTCCTCGGAAGCGATGGAGGAGTGGCACTCTTCTGTGGCAACGTAGGAGGTGTAGGCGACCTCGGCTGAGAAGGGGAGTAGGCTTGAGAGTACTCAGAGTCGGAAGATCTAACCACTCTCTTCTTCTTTGTAGGTCTTCGTGACGAAGTCCTAGAAGCGGACCTTCTACTGGGCGAGCGCCGGCACCGCCGCGACCGGGGGCTCGTGGAAGCAGAGGACAGGCTGACAACCAAGCCCGGGGACGCCGTCCTTGCCCTGGATCGCCTGCTGGAGGTTGACTTCTCCTTTCTAGACATCTACCTCTTCCTCGACGTCGAATGCCTCAACGTCAAAACATCCCTCGACGGCCATCTCCATCTCCTCGACGCGAGTGCCTGCTCCTTGACGTCGAACGCCGAGTAGACCTCGACGTCAAGCGCCGGTGCCTGGAACCATCACGACGTCGATGACTCCTCGATGTTGATGTAGTTCTCGACGTCGACCTCGTCCGAGGTCTCGACATCAGCTCCCTCGACGTCGAACGGCGACGCCGCTTCGACCCAGAGCCCTGGGTCGACGGGGAGCACACGGTGGTCAATCCTCTCGACGCCGACGTCGAGGCCATCGACGTCGACGGAGAAATGTGCCGTTTTCTGGCCTTCTCTTGACTGGGGAGCCCCCCAGAGGCCTCAGCACGGGCAGAGGACTCAGATCCAGTCCTCCCATGCCGAGACCCACCTTGATCTTGAAGTTTCCTCTGCTCCAGGCCTTGGAGCCGGATCTTCTCCCTCTCTCTCCTGGTCCTTTTGGAAAAGGACTGGCAGATTTTGCAATCCCCAGGAACATGGGATGAAGGGAGACAGAGGATGCACACTCTGTGGCCATCCGATTTGGCCTTCTTCCAGGCAAACTCGAGGCATCTGTCGAACATTGTAGGCATTTTCGACAGAAAAGGTGGCAAAAACTGGCAAAAAACTCCAGCAAATGGAAGAAGGAACATGTGGACGTCGAGTGAAACACTCTAAACACTTGATAAGTGTCAAAAAATTAGAATTAAACCCAAAAAGGGAGAGCTCAATGCTCCAGGGTCCTGCTAGCAGGAGCCGGAAAAAAGAACTGAAAGTAAAAGGAGTTTGCTGTGCATCATGGGATACCGAGGGTCTCTGGAGAGTTCCTTAAAGGCACGGTATCCCTTTTCCAGACATATAATGGCAGCCTACGGGGGCTTGTCTGACCATCCCTTTCTCTCTATCATTCCAAGGTTTTTGTGAAGGGGAAGTTTCTCTATAGATGAAACTTGTCACTTTATGGTTAATGTGATGTTGGTAAAATATCCTTGGCATTTCTAGTTGAAGTACTGGACAGTGTAACCTTGTAGGTACAGGCTGCATTATTGTATTTCATTTTCTCTTAAGTGTCTATGCAGGACTGCAAAGAAGACGACTTAAGTGATTATTTTTGATTGCTCCGGGGTCCACGCACATGGGCGGGACTATTCACTAGATTATGACTATAACAGAGATACCCCTACTACAGAACTGGAGTTACAGGTAAGAAACTACTCCTTCCTTTCTTCGCACAGATCCGATCTTAGACTTGTTTCAGCAGCTCGAAAACTTCATGCCATGGCGCCATCTTCTACAGTACCTCCTGATAAAGGAGAGCAAGAAAATGGATTCATTGGGCAAAAAGGTCTGCAGAACCGGGGTCCACGCACATGGGCGGGACTATTCACTAGATTATGAGTATACACAGAGATCCCCTACTACAGAAAGATCGTTATCTGGTGGTCTGTCTTTTTTTTAGAAAACGTTCCATCACTGGTTCTAAAAGGCCTGGAACTAAAGGGAGAAGTGGTCTAGCTGCAGACCTTTGATGAAGTGTTTCAAAGATTACCGAAGTTATGGTAGTAGTCGGTAAATTTATATAAATTTGTTAGCTACCCTGATGAGTATCTCTTGGAAGGTGTTAATATCTATTGGTGATATTCTTGGAGGAGGATAATTTTTTAAGTTCTGTGAATAAAATCCTGAAGATGATTTATGACAAGATGGGGAGGATATTCTAGATGTAGAGTATCTACATTGTCTTGAATGACAGCATCTGTGAGACCTCGAACCAGTGTGGGCGAGACATATAGTGCCTTGGTGTATGTGTTACTGGTTCAGTAGGCTGTGGTAGCGGAGAGACTGGCAAAATTGTCAATGGAGGTACCGCTGGAATCACTGGTTGAGAAGAAGGATGAGGAGAGCGTTGCGGAGGTGGAGGGGATGCCGCTGGAACCTGAGGCGTTGTTGGCAGATCCAGAATGGTAACTGGAGAGGTGGGCCTTGATGGCGAGTAGGCCCTAGAGTACTTCGAATCAGACTCTGAAAGAAGTCGGATTGCTTTAATCTGCGAAAGCCACTCCACTGTCTTGGTCAGGGCAGTTGTGCGATGTCTCGACATTGCAGGATGTCTTGATGTCAAAGCCCCACCCAACGTCGACTGTGTTCTCCTCAATGTCAAACCAGCCATTAATGGTGAGCAAGTAGATACAGTGCCTATTCTCGATGTTAAAGTCCTCGACATAGAAGGGGAGGGATGTCTTCCTCCAAATGTTCTCTTTTTGGATCTCCCTCTGAGGGAGTCCTCCGAATGTGACTTAGGGGCACTGGTAGAGCTTGCAGTCTTTCCTTGCCCTTCAGAAATCTCACCAGTCATGGAGTCTTGTCGTCTCCCGTGCTCCACTTGATCATGGATGCAAATCTCTCTCATAGTGCACCTGGAGAGGGTCTTGCAGTTGTGACATGTCTTGGGGGCATGATTCTGGTAAACATAAGATACAGATCTTGTGTGGTTTTGTTTTTGCTATTTTCCTGCCGCAGTCTGGGCGTTTAGCAAAAAAGGGATGGCATTTTACAAAAATATAGATACATTCCCTGTCAGGAAATTATCTAGAATTGCTCTAAGCCCTGAAGGACGTAGAGTGAATCAACATTAGAAAACCGAAGATTGAATTTTTGTGGAAAACCTTTACAAAGGCAAAGCTCTGCTCCAGGATCCTGTCAGCAGGAGTGGGGAAAAAAGAACCGAGCATACGGTCATCTACATGGCATGATGAGGCACTGGAGGTCAAAAGGCCCTTACAGGTGTAGTGTCTTGTTAACATTGTATCAACGCTGCAGCCTATTCGGAATACATTTCTATACATTAGTCCTTAGCTTACTTTAAAAGGAAGTATAGAGCGTTGGTGAAGGTTGTTTTTAAACGATAACTTTTCATTTTTGTTGAAGTGATTTCCGAGCGTATGACTTTTTTCCTTCTAAATTTTAAAGAAATTCAATAAGCATTGGCAATATAGCATGTTTTCAAGGCTGCAAACATGTAATATGCTTGTCACATGTTTTTCTGGCCTTTCCAAAGTGAATCGAAGTAGTTGTGACTTTGAAAGAACTGCCCTGGGATCCTTGCACGTGACTATTTACAGTTTATGATTATCAATGGAGATCTCCTGAGAATGGTGGTTAAACAAATGTACTGAAACATCAACAGGCTTGAGGAGTTTTATGAGAGGAACAGGGCCATAATTCCTCCGATGTGGCAAACCATAACAGGAAATCTTTACTTACACAAGGCTACTGAATGTTGGTGGAGTATTCTTTAATCAATTATGACACAAAGAAATGTAAGTGTGTTATTTGTTACGAATTTAGACTTGTCTAATGTTAGGACCTGGTGAGAAACAGATGAAAGTCAGATATATCCTAAAATGAAAAAACAAAGAATCGAAGGATGGTGTACTTGCTTTTTCGCAGCACTGCATCAACTAGCTGCATGTTGAGGCGTTACCTTTTTTTGCACGAAGCACAACTAAGCATGCTGAAACGTGTAGTTTCACTTTCCCCATTACATATTATGCACTTGAATATCAAAGCAACAAAAAGTGCCTTTACTTCCAAAACAGACTTGCAGAAGATCATGGTTATAACATGAGGCAAGATAACAACTATGTTTCAAAGTATGTGCTTATTCATTGTATTTGTTCTGCACAATGATTTTAATTCTCCTGCGGGCTGAACTTGAACATTTTTATGAAAACAAAAGTGAACAAAACTTTCATCTAGGTGACTCCACTAGCTTTTCATTCCCATATCAAGGTGACTTCATCATCCTTTTCATTCCCTTTCCAGAAAACTCCCATCTCTTGAAGGAAAAGGTATCCATTTTCCCTTGCACCCATAGCATGAGGACAGATCTTATGAAACTCTTGTAGTGGAGTATTTGTTTTAACCAACAAGGTATTGTCATCTTTTACAGTGAAATTTCTGAGATAAAAATGTTGAGTGCCAGGTACGGTTGATCCCAGGCTGATCTAGAACCATTTTCAATTCAGAAGAGCAATGATACAATCTATTTCCTTGTTACATGCTACTGGAGCTAAATTATGGTAGCACTGGCTGTATACTATTTTGAATTGTGTTAGGTCTACTCTGTATTTTTACGAGAACCTTTTTGTATTATGCTATGTTTAGCCTTTATCAAAAATGTCAGGAGTGAAGATTTTGAGGAGGATCACTTTGACTTCTTAAGTAGACAATTAATAGAGCGGAGAACCACTTGCTAAGTTATCACAATCGCTCCAACCCTATTGTTTGATAAGGGCACCCACTAGTGTTTTATTAGGACTCTCCCCACTAGGCTTACCATAGATGTTTTTGTCTCTTGAGGTTGGTGTGGGAAGGCAGACCCTATTGTCAAACATACTTCAAGGATCTGTGCCCAAAACTCGTGCTTTTTATTTATCTTGTAGCTGGAGAGATTATTCTACGTTTAGTCTTGATTTTTCCTTGAACCTTTGACCAGAAACGTGATGCTCTTTAAGGCTTGGTTCATGCTTTGAAAAACCTAGCCCTTGGGAATTACAAGCTGCAATGGAGAATGGATTCAACACTTATCAGTGTTGTGCGATGTACTTTGTATTCAGGATTTCCAAATCTTTATTGAACAGCCATAGTTGAAGACCAACTACATTTTTGCTATACTACTGGGTGCAGATGTATAGTTGGTGTGTATTTACAGTTCAGTTTGGTTATTCTGGCTCACTTTATGTGTGTGCACACAACATATTGTATTCATGCTCAGTCATATCATACACTAGACTCACAGAGAGATAGACTGAGTTTTAAATGTGCCTCAGGAAACCTCTATGACAAAAAACCCCCAACAACTATGAATCCAACGGCTTCCTCAGACACGACTGCTCTTGCCAGCTGCACCACTTTTAGACAAGGAATATTTGACAAGATGTTGGAAAAAGGCTAAATCTATTTCAATAATTTCACTTCTATGTCAAGAAAAAAAGGAGGGAAATCTAGCCTTTGTTGAGTTATGTACAATCCCACAATCAATAGCTTTCATTCCATAATCAAGGAACAAAAGCAGCTGAGGCTAAGCAAACAGTCACAGGAATCAAAGTGGTGATATTTTCAGTTCTGTTGTAGTTGTGAGAAAGAGAAATGGATTCATTCTTCTGAGCACTGCTCATGCTGGAGCACTTTGTGTGCACTTCCTTTCATCCGTGCATTCGCAGAACAGCAGGTTCGTCAAGCCCTGGACTGTTTAGTAAGTCACATTAATTCCAATGTGCCCGGTTATATTTTTATAGTACGGCAGCAATTTAACTCACTTGAAGCAAGAGTCTTACAGGTTGAAGAATAAACGGAAACAAATAATGAAGTGACTCTCTTTCTCTACCACAGTACTCTTGCCCAATAAGTCTTCTCCTGCCGTGATGGACCATCTTTTATTCCATGTAATGGCTATAAACCCACTTGTACTCATTACCTCCTCTTCATTTCGTCTTGCCGCTGATTTTGCTGCATTTCAAACAGAACTTCATTTTCCCCTCTTCTTTTTCAGCTGTGTTCGATTAAGTCTTCTCTCCATCCTTATCTCTTCATCTTCACACAGTGTATGCCCTTCCATAGGAGTGACACAGTCCCTGGGAGATGTAAACATGTAAAAGTCTCCATGTTTGGCTCTAGTGAAGCTGTCCAGAAACGTGGACTAATTTGCTTCAAAATGGAAAATGTTCATAAAGGCAGCTCTTCCCAAGCACAGACTACCGTCCATAACCCCAACCACTGAACACTTAGCATCTTCACTAAATCACATCATGGGATGGTTAACTTTAATTGCCAGCAGCTGTGTAATGGACAATCTTGACAAAGGGCATTGGTGGGTGGGATAGACACCTAGGAATCTTGATAAATGGCATTGGCGGGTGTGTTGCAACACAGTCTTCACAAAAACTGTGTATTGTGTGGTGTACTGCATCTTGCCACTGTCAAGCATACTGGAAAAGGAGTTGACTGAAAGTTAAAATCTTGGAGCACCGTAATCATCCGGCATCCTCTCGATGTTATACCTACAAGTAAAAAAAATAGGGAATTATGTTCTTTGGTAACTTCAGGGACCGTTACATCAAACATAGGTGGGTAGAGTATAGGGAGAAAGGGGACTAAAAATGGGGAGAAAGAGCAAAGGTAAACGTGATATTCAGTAATATCCTAATGAACTACAGACAGGGTATGAACACTGCATATCGGACTATAAAAAAAAGGATGAGATGACAAAAGATGGGAGAGAAGACTGGAATGCCAGAAAGAAAGGGTGGGCAAGCAAGGCAGCGAGCAAGAGTGACAGAGGAACCATGAGTGGGAAGTAAGAGAGAGAGAAGCAACAGGAAGTGCACAAAAGAGGTCAAATGAAAAAGAGGGCAAGAAAAGGCAATCAAGAGAGGGTGAAAGGGCGAGGGAGATGGCAAGGTAGAGAGGCAAAGGTATATGTAAGGTGTAAGGAGAAAGCGTGTGGGGAAAAGGCCAAGCAAGAGAGTAGGAGGGGGAGGCAGAGTCAAAGAGTGGGAGGAGAGGACAAGCCAAAGGGGTGGGAGAGCCAAACAATGGAATTGTGGCCGAGTCAAGAATAGGAGGGTGACAAGTCAAAGAGTATTGGGGCCATGGGAGTTGGGGGGAGGACGACACGTCAAAGATTATAGGAAAGGGCACAAGTCAGAGTGATGGGGATAAGACAAAGTGGGAGGGGACATGCTAAATGGAGGGAGCAGGCAATTCAAATAAGGAGAGAGAGGGGCAAGCTAGAAACAAGAGAGCAAGCAAAACAGGGAGGAGACCAGAAAAAAGAAACCCAGCCAAAGCCAACTAAAAAGAGGGCAAGAAAAACAGTAAGTAAAAAAAAAGTTACAAAAAAAATGGGCAAGCACAAAAGAAAGACAGGTGAAAAAATACATAGCGTGGAGGGTGACTACTTCTTAAAATATAGGGCGGGGAGAACAGGCAAAAGATACAAACAAAAGGGAGCATAATAGAGAGGTGAGGGGAAACCGAGGCAGTGTTCAAAGAAAAAAGTGGGGGCAAGGGAAAGAAGTGCTGGAGAAAATAGGGGTTAGAAGGAAAGAAGAGCACGGGCTAAAGAAAAAGCAAAAGAGGTGGGCCCAAAAGGAAGCGTAGGGTGAGGGGCAAAGGGTAGGCAACGATGGGTGGGGGAAAATGAAAGACAAGAGTGGCTCAAGGAAAAGACAAGAGGGACAGACCTTTGGGAAAGACAATAGGGGGTTTGGGATTAGAATGTAACTGTACCCCTTACTGTGTGTGTATAGTCGGGGATGCAAGTGTGCAAGACAGGATGCCAGTTTAAGAGGAAGGATGAGTGCATTGGGGAAGATGGGGGGAGGGGTGGATGAGGGCCCGGATAGGTGGATGAGGGCTGATAGGGGGATGAGGCAGATGGAGGACGAGGGCAAAGGGAGTGGAGGACAGAAATGGAGGATAATGGCAGAAAGAGAGGATAAGGGCATATGGGATGAAGGGATAGGAGTGTGTGGGGGAGACCGACTGGCTTAACCAGTGGCAAACTGTTGGGTACAACAAGGACAACTGCAAAGGTACACGTCTTCAAGAGGATCAACTATAGCATCCTGCCAGTACTTCCTAATATTGAATAAATACTGTTCTCCCCAGAGTTAGTAACTGGTGTTTCATCTGGACATTTAGGAGATCTGGCACACCTATACTTGGAACAACGTGTACCCAAGTCAGAACATTTACTGGTGGCAGTCCTCCTTAAGGACTGGAGGATGTTGGAAGAATCATTACTGTGTTCAGTGACCTGAAAATAACACACTTCACTGTTTAGAGAGAGTGAGAGCGAAAGGCCAAGAAAATGGAAACAGCAAGTGAAAAAGAGATATGAGGTGGCAAAAAAATATGGGTAAGCTATGGAGTGGGCAATAGATATCATGTGAAAAGGAAACTGAAAAAGCCCAATTGACAGAGGGCATCCCAAAGATATCTGAAGACAAAAATACAATGCTTTAAAGAATACATTTTACCATACTGCTCAGTGCTATTTTAAAATACATTGATGAGCACAGACATGCTATGAAGTGTTTGGGGACTTATTGCAGACAGTCTGTTTTTTTCTTGTGCACGTGACATTTTAACTGCCCTGTTTTATTTATGCACTTATACATTTCTACTTTTCCTCGCAGACAGAACCTTCTGGCCATTCAGTTTAATCTGTGGCTATGTACTGAGCATTTTGTATTTGAACTTGCAATAGGGATACAAATGAGAGAGAAAAGTTTGAAGGTAAGTTGGGCAAGAGAATATAGAGAATGAGCGAACCAGGTTTGGGAGCGGAGACTATGGCAACAGTGGAAAGCAAGACACTCAGAAAAGGGACCGAAAGAGTAAGGAATGTTAATTAAAAAAAAGGAGGAAATGGAGAGAAGGTTAGGAGTCACAGAAAAGAGCAAAAAGGTAAGTCAAAGAACAGAGCAACACAGGAAAGGACATAAAAAGAGAGGAATCACTGCTAGAAAGAAAGAGGAATCTTTCAAGACAAGCATTGGAAATGCAATAGGTCTCGCATTAGGAAAGTTTGAGCAATTGGTATTGTAAATGACACTTTTTTTATTTATGTGTTGGTTTTGAAAATAGCAAAAGTAATAGCTTTGTCAGTTACAATGTCAATAGTTTTAACTTTCGCAAATGTGATACATATAGCATTTGTAATGCAATGTGTGTTGTATTTACGTGACTTAGATGTATTGATATTGCAAATACCAATGGCTTTTAATTTTGTAAATAATTAATACTTAAATAAAATTTATTGTAATTTATAATGGCAATAGCTTAAATGTTTGTAAATAACTTTTGTGAAGATTATGTTCAGTGTATTTTATTGTGACGAAAATCCAAGAACATTGCATTTGCACCTACACACACACAGCCACACACACACATAGATGTGGTGGTGGTGGATCTGGGGGATTTGGTGGTGGTGGATGTGGTGGTGGTGGATGTGGTGGTGATGGTGGTGGATGTGGTGGTGGATGTGGTGGTGGATGTGGTGGTGGATGTGGTGGATGTGGATGTGGATGTGGTGGATGTGGTGGATGTGGATGTGGTGGATGTGGGTGTGGTGGATGTGGGTGTGGTGGATGTGGTGGTGGATGTAGTGGTGGATGTAGTGGTGGATGTAGTGGTGGTGGGTGTGGTGGATGTGGCGGTGGATGTCATGGTGGATGTGGAGGTGATGGTGGATGTGGAGGTGATGGTGGATGTGGTGGTGGATGCGGTGGATGTGGATGCGGTGGATGTGGATGCGGTGGATGTGGATGCGGTGGATGTCATGGTGGATGTGGAGGTGATGGTGGATGTGGTGGTGGATGTGGTGGTGATGGTGGATGTGGTGGTGGATGCGGTGGTGGATGCGGTGGATGATGTGGTGGTGATGGTGGATGTGGCATGACATTTTTGGGGTACTTATTTTGTACCAATCACTGACCGATGTTAATGTAAGGGTTGTAGATGGTGGGTTGCGCATGCCTTGTTTTCATTTCCATTATAATGACAATAATCCTTTCTTTGACCCTGTGCTCAATCAACGTGGACTGTATTATAGTGAATAGTGCAATGCAATAGGTCTCGCATTAGGAAATTTTGAGCTATTGGTATTGTAAATTGCATTTTTGTTTATTTCTGTGTTGGTTTTGAAAATAGCTAAATTAATAGCTTTGTCATTTACAATGCCAATAGTTATAACTTTCGCAAATGTGACACCTATAGCATTTGTACTGAATATGTGTTGTATTTACGTGACTTAGATGTATCGCTATTACAAATAACAATGGCTTTTAATTTTTTTTAAATAATTAATACTTCAATAAAAGTAATTGTGATTTATAATAGCAATAGCTTAAACTTTTGTAAATAACTTTTGTGAAGATGGTGTTAAGTGTATTTTATTGTGACAAAAATCCAAGAACAGAAGTGAAATATTAACATTTTTGTGACAATTGTAATAAAGTTTGAGACATTGAGAGAACATATTTGAACCAGTTGTTGTTGAATGGTTGCACAGATTAATGCTGTGGTGCCCCTGAGTGGTGGTGCTGAGTGAGTGCGATAGATTGAGTGAGTGCGATAGATAGAGTGAGTGCGATAGATAGAGTGAGTGCGATAGATAGAGTGAGTGCGATAGATAGATAGATAGATAGAGTGAGGGCGATAGATGGAGTGAGGGCGATAGATGGAGTGAGGGCGATAGATGGAGTGAGGGCGATAGATGGAGTGAGGGCGATAGATGGAGTGAGGGCGATAGATGGAGTGAGGGCGATAGATGGAGTGAGGGCGATAGATGGAGTGAGGGCGATAGATGGAGTGAGGGCGATAGATAGATAGATAGAAAGTGTCTATAAATAAACCCATTACAAACAAACACCTAATAAACAAAAATGCCTGATTATTGAAAAGGAATAGACCAAGATATTAGATTTGTGCAAATACAATAAACAGAAGCAAGACAGTGAAGGGGCAGGAGAGAGTGAGACAGAAATAGAGGAAGAGTGGAGAGGCCAAGTCAGTGAAGGGGCAGGAGAGAGTGAGACAGAAATATAGGAAGAGTGGAGGAGCCAAGACAGTGAAGGGGCAGGAGAGAGTGAGACAGAAATAGAGGAAGAGTGGAGACGCCAAGACAGTGAAGGGGCAGGAGAGAGTGAGACAGAAAAAGAGGAAGAGTGGTGAGGCCAAGACAGTGAAGGGGCAGGAGAGAGCGAGACAGAAATAGAGGAAGAGTGGAGAGGCCAAGACAGTGAAGGGGCAGGAGAGACTGAAATGGAAATAGAGGAAGAGTGGAGAGGTCAAGACAGTGAAGAGGCAGTAGAGAGTGAGGTGGAAACTGAGGAAGACTGGAGAGGCCAAGACAGTGAAGGGGCAGGAGAGAGTGAGACAGAAATAGAGGAAGAGTGGAGAGGCCAAGACAGTGAAGGGGCAAGAGAGAGTGAGACAGAAATAGAGGAAGAGTGGAGAGAGAGGAGAGATTGGGGAGAGTGAGGAGAGGGGAGATTGAAGGGAGAGGGAGGTGAGAGAGGTGAGAGACGGGTGAGTGGTGAGAGGGGAGAGTGAGGAGAGGGGCGAAAGGAGAGAGGAGGGGAGAGAGGAGAGTGGAGAGACTGAGGGGAGGGGAGAGTGAGGAGAGGGGATAGAGTGGTGAGAGGAGAGAGTGGGGGAGTGAAGATAGTGAGGAGAGGGGGATAGTGAGGAGAGGGGGATAGTGAGGAGAGGGGGGAGCTGGAGAGGAGAAGAGAGGGGAGAGGGAGGGGAGTGAGGAGGAGAAAGGGGAGAGTGGTGAGAGGGGATAGTGGTGAGAGGGGAGAGTGGTGGGAGGGGGCAGAGTGGAGAGTGGTAAGAGTGGGGATGGAAGGGCATGTTCTTCACTTTGCCTAGAAAATACGTTGATAATCCGTTCCTAAAGTTGTCACAGTATCTGGTTTTTCTCTGCTGAAATGATTTAGCGGTCTCGTTTTTTCCTCTCTTACAAACGGAAAATATCAATGACAGCATCTGTAAAAAGCTAAAAAAGAAACTTGTTGTAGGCCAAAGATGATAGGCGCATACCCTGTGTATGTTGCAGCACAGAAATAACAGAATGGAAAGTCCAGGCAGGCTCTTCAATTCCATCTGAATTTAAGGACCGGCCAAAGTATGCCTGGGGATGCGGCGGGACCTTTAGAAGTGCAATTACTAAGTACGGTTAGAGCATAAATAAAGCTATTACTCCATGCCAGGCATAAAGAAGCCAGTAAAAGCTGAAGACCTGGCTGTTCGAGCAGTAGCGGCACCCCCCCCCCCCCCCCCCAGCGCCTTGAGACCCTACGGGTATGTAGCGCGCTCTATAAATGTCACTGATTGATTGAGTAAAATGGCTAGATAGCATTTGAAAAGCACAATCAAGTTACAACCGTTTGAACCAGCTTGTTGGCTTTGTAACCAGGCAGGGAGCATCGGAGGAGTACAATTTAATAATTTCCACATCTGTTTACAGATACATTACATCTCCAGACCTTCGAACTCACACCATGTAACAGTGTGCCACACGATATCGACTGCCCTCACACGGTGGGAGGGAAACTGCTGGAGACCACTGCGCAATAGTTTCTTTTCAGCTGTTTTGGGAGGCTCTGATTAGCTGATGCCAACTAAGAAGTGTGAAAAGACCCCAGGACATCGTCTGCAGCTCAGCAAGCTTTTGTTACTTGTTTGTTGTTGTTTTTTTCCTCGAGGGGAGGCAATCAAGGGGGGCAGAGTGCCTCTTCCAGAAGCAGTTCTCGGCATGAAGCCCGCCCCTTTCAGGGCCACGTCTCCGCCACAAACTGTGAAATCTATTAAGTTGGCAGGTCTGCAACTCACATTTTTATTAGTATAATTGAATAGAAATAATCTCAGTATAGCTAGAGAAATACACGAAGACTAAAAAATATAGCCACATTAAGTGGAAACTTTGGAACAAAAGTGGAGATTTTTTAAAGCCCGTACTATCTTTTTTACATATTAAGTGCTTGGTCATTGTACAGAAGCGTGGTGAGGCCCTACAAAGTGTGCTAGGGTAGTAATTAACGTTATTGATGCAGGAGAAGTGTATGTGTTTTTAAAATTCCATATTAAGGTGCACGCACAATTGTCCACCATTTTATGAGCCTTATTGTAAGTTTGATGTGCTTTTTTCTTTATTACTGGATGGATTGCTGAATAAATTTTTTTAATTAAACTGGGCTACAAAATCATTCAATGTACCCATTCCCTCTGTTTTACTTTTCTGGATTTCCTTTACAAAATGCAGTTCTTGGTACACACCCGCTCGATAAGGTATCAACAAAAAAAGAGAACGAGAGAGAAAAGTTAGATTCAGATTTAGTGGGGGTGAAACGAGGACAAAGGCAGAGAGGAAAGGAGAAATACAGAGGGAGTGAAAGAGTGTATAAGGAAACGAGACCGGCGCAGACATCAGTAAATAATAAAAGACACAGAGGAAGAGAAAGAAAGGAAACGCTAAATTAGAAAGTTAAACAAGAAAAGGAAGGGGCTGCAGCCTCGGCTCCTGGGCTCCGGCCTGGAGCGCTGGAGTGCCCTGTCTGCTGTTTTGCCCGTGGACTGAAGGATAGGACGGGGAGGGGGCAGGCGCTGGGGGAAGGTCCTGTAAACGAGCGGTGGAATAAGAATCCTATTGCTAAACTCAAACGTCAAAGGGACATCACTAGGAGAGGTTGCTGTATCCTACGGTGATTTCCAAACCCATATTAGTGAAAGATGTGGTATTCCTGCACTGTGCTGTTTTATGCTGAACGTCGGGATTCGCAACCCTCTGAGAATGAAGCTTTGCAGGTTAGAAGCTTAAACAAGACAAGGAGAAACACGAGAGACGGCCTGTGGCCGTCAAAGTGAAAGTACGGCCGGCGGAGGGCATTGCTGTGGGGAGGGGGGAGGAGAAATGCGACACAGCGGGCAGGGGAGGGGGCGGAGCGGGGAGAGCGGCATGAGGGTGTGAAGCAGCAGTGGGGCGTGGCTAGCAGCCAGCAAAGATGGTGGCAGCCTAACGAGGCTCCCGTACCCACCGCCGATAATCCGCGATTTTATCCTGTTTTTGAAGCCCGAGGACCCCGTGGACACTCGGGGGCCCTCGGTGGTACACTGCTGCCTGCTCCGGTGCTGCGGAGGAGCCGCTTCTGGCACCGAGTGAGGCGTACTGCCCGGCGAAGGACTGGCGGCCCTGCGACGCAAGATGGCAGCGGCCCCGTAGTCCCAAGAGGCCGAGACCTGCGGTGCGTCCCCGAAGCCTGGCTGAGCGCACCGACGTGCGGCCTCGGGGAGTGTGGAGAAGTCCGCCCGGCGACGGACCCCGGTGCCTTCGGCGGCCGAGGAGAGGAGCCGCTGCGGAGCGGAGTTGGGCGCCCCTGCGGTCCTGGGGAATCTCCTCGCACCCCGGGAAGCCAAAATTGAGACCCCGGCGCCGCTGAGGCCTGCGGCCCCCGAGGTCAACGAACGCTCCTGACCGGGGCGGAGGCCCGCGGCTGCTGCTCCGGAGCGGGTGGCGTCCCCCCCTGGGTGAGTGCATCCCCACCCCGAGTTCCTGAGGCCCCTGACCTGGCGCCCGTGATGCCTGCCCGAGGTGCGGTTCCGGGGGGCCCGGGAGAGTGGCGGCCCTGCCCTCGTCCTCGGGGCCGAACTGACCTGCAGTGCCCGGCCTGCGTTGGTGGGTGCAAAAAGTGATCAGGGGGGCCGGAGAGGACCGGCGAAACGCTGCTGCTGCCTGGCCGGTGGAGTGACGAGACCGCACCTCGGCTATCCGGGAGAGCTGCCACTACCGAGGGTGCGACCGCCGGCCCATCTGTGGGGGTCCTGCGGCGGGGGCCCGGGCTGCCCGGGCTTTGGTGGGCCCTGCCCCTGATGAGGACCTTGTGAGGCAGTGACGCTTGACCGGAGCGGGGGGGGGCCCCGATGTCTGGGCCGGGCGGGCCCCGCTGAAGACGTGACCCTCGGTGTGCTGGGGCCATTGGAGGCGACCACGAGATCCGAGAGCCTACAGTCCGGATAGGGGTGAAACCCTGTGGTGAGAGGTGGGTCGCCCTCCTTGGCGGCCAGCGACGTGGCCGTGCAGCGCCACGAAGCGAGCCCACCTCCCGCGACGCACGCTCCAGACCAGCGGCGCCTGTGACGGCGACGACCGTGACGGGCCCCCCCGGATACTCCTGCGGCGGACTCCCACAGCTGCGCCGCATAACGACCGCCGGACATTCCCCTCACTCGCCGCGGCCCGGCTCTCCTACTAACACGCCACTATGGGGAAACCGAAAGGACCAAAGGGGGATGCCAGCCCCGCCGCGGACCATCCGGAAGACGCTCCTCCGCGGCCCACAGACCTACAGCACCTGCAAGACACAATCCTCCAGGCAATCACGGACACGAGAGATGCCCTACACCGTGACATTGCACAAGTATCAACGGGCCTGGGCCTCCTGCGTGCGGACCATGCGAAATTGGCGGATAGGGTCAAGGGGACGGAGGAGGCCATCGCAACCCTGACACCGGCGCAGACCTTAATGGAGGGGCGACTCACCGAGGCGCTGGACCGCATTCAGGCGCTAGAGAGGCGGGCTGAGGATGCCGAAAACCGCAGCCGCAGGAACAACGTGCGCCTGGTGGGCCTTCCGGAGAAAAAAGAAGGTACGGACATGGTGGGCTACCTTGATGGCTGGCTCAGAACTGTAGTGGCCCCCGAGGGTCTCTCCCCGTTCTTCACGTTGGAAAGGGCGCACCGTGTCCCGTCCAGACCTCCGAAGCCGGGCCTGCCTCCTCGCCCCGTGGTCATCAAACTACTGCACTACAAGGACAGGGACTGGCTGTTGCAGCGGGCCAGGGAAGCGGGTCCCTTCCAAGTAGACAACAGCAAGGTAACCCTGTTTCCGGACTACACATTTGAAACGCAAAAACAGCGCGCCTCTTTCCTCTCCATCAAAAAGGAACTCCGCACGGAAGGTATCCAATACTCTCTGCTGTTTCCCGCCAGGCTCAGAGTAGAACTCGATGGAAAAGCTCAGTTCTTTGCGACTGCGGAGGAGGCCTGGGCCTGGTGGGACACCTACAAAGCAGGCACGGATGGGGCGCTTTTCAGGGCTGAGGAGGAGCGCCAAAAACAACCCATAAGGAAATCACGGAGGCTCCGACGGCGCACCGGGAAGCCGACACAATCCCAAACGGAAAGCGAACGGCAGGCGGCGCTCCAGGCGGTGAAGGACGTTTCGGGATCGACTCTGCATCTGTTGGAGAGGGAATCGGGATCAGAGAACCGGGGCTCCGGCTCCGAGACTGAATTGTCAGAAATGAGCAAGTCTGGTGGCCCGAGACTAACGCCACAAACTTCGGAGGTTATCGTTGGCAGCTAACCTCCCAACTGTGCCCACTGGAAGCTTGGCGATGACGAGCTGATTGGCCAAGACGCGCACCTGAGCAGGACAATGTTAGTCTGCAGTTTCGTAAGTTGCACAATGAATGGCGGGAGGGTTCTGTGGAGACGGTATTGGAATCTACCAGGAACTAGCTCACGCTCCCTAGAGCCCATAAGGCTTCCGTGATACTAATCACGACTACCTGGAGGTTTTGAGCACGGTTGCTCGCCTGTTTGGACGGGAACTACTCTGTTGCAGTTAGGTCCTGTTCTGGGGGGGGAGGGAGCCTGGAGCAGTTGGGGACACTCGGGGCGCAGTTTGAGGGGGGGGATTGTGGGGATTGTTGGGAGGGTGGGAAATGTTGTCGAACCTATTGTCTGGTTGCTCACCAAGCTTGAATTGACTTGTACCCAATGGGACTATGGCTAATATGGGTTCACTGAACTGTGTGTCCTGGAATGTGCGGGGGTTGAATACGATGACGAGGAGACACAAGATCCACTCTTATCTAGTCCGCAGGGGGGTGCACATAGCTTTCCTGCAAGAAACCCATCTGACACGGGAGGAGGGGGTGGCACTACAGCGTAGGTGGAGGGGCCACCTTTACAACACCACATACTCGGCCTTCGCTAGAGGGGTATTGATCTGGATCAGAGCGGGTGTCCTTTCCAAGTCACTAGACACACAGTAGACCCGGATGGGCGGTTCGTAGCAGTTGAGGGCCTGCTTAGAGGCCGACACATAGCGCTTGCTAGCGTGTATGCCCCGAATGTAGACCAAGCGGCATACCTCACGAAACTCTCTCGAGCTCTGGCTGGCTACTTCACTAGCCCGCTGCTAATTGGAGGCGACTTCAACTCGATAGTGGATGTCTCCCTGGATAGATCACACCCGCCATTACAGACATCCCCAGTACATAGACTAGCTAAGCACCGTGCAGACTGGCAGGGGAAGTGGGACCTATCGGACGCTTGGCGGGTACAACACCCGGGGGACAGAGACTATTCATTCTACTCCAGCATCCCTTGACCCAGTCTTGAGGCGGAAAGCCGGGGCTGGAGGTACTCTGTTGTCTTTTTTAAAAACTGTACATTTCACTGCACTCTGTCTCTTGTGTGGTGTCACTATTTACTTGTATTTTAAAAACGAAGCACTATTCAGCGCTCGCTCTTACCTTAGCGCTCAGCTGATTTTAATAGCTGTTCGCGCCTTCTCAGTTCCTTGCCTGCAGCCGCCATCACCAGCGGCGTGCGCGCTGACTCCGCCCCCTTGGAGGCCACGCCCCCTACTCGCCCTACTTAAACCCGCTGATTCCTAGCGGCCACCAGCAAACCTTGACCCAGTCTTGAGGCGGAAAGCCGGGGCTGGAGGTATTCTGTTGTCTTTTTAAAAAACTGTACATTTCACTGCACTCTGTCTCTTGTGTGGTGTCACTATTTACTTGTATTTTAAAAACGAAGCACTATTCAGCGCTCGCTCCAACCTTAGCGCTCAGCTGATTTTAATAGCTGTTCGCGCCTTCTCAGTTCCTTGCCTGCAGCCGCCATCACCAGCGGCGTGCGCGCTGACTCCGCCCCCTTGGAGGCCACGCCCCCTACTCGCCCTACTTAAACCCGCTGATTCCTAGCGGCCACCAGCAAACCTTGACCCAGTCTTGAGGCGGAAAGCCGGGGCTGGAGGTACTCTGTTGTCTTTTTAAAAAACTGTACATTTCACTGCACTCTGTCTCTTGTGTGGTGTCACTATTTACTTGTATTTTAAAAACGAAGCACTATTCAGCGCTCGCTCTTACCTTAGCGCTCAGCTGATTTTAATAGCTGTTCGCGCCTTCTCAGTTCCTTGCCTGCAGCCGCCATCACCAGCGGCGTGCGCGCTGACTCCGCCCCCTTGGAGGCCACACCCCCTTCCTCCCCCTACTAATGTGTGTGCATAAGACGCGCAGCGGACGAGCGCAGCGGGAGCGCCGTTTGCGCGCCGAAGGCGCGCCTAAGGCAAGCCCGTCTGCGCCCGTCCGCGCCAAGACCGCGACAGGCGCAGGTAACTCTGCCCAACTCACCTCCCGTATCTCCTACCAACCCAGCGATCTTCTTCAACTACAGCCCTCTAAGCATTGTCCATGTATACTCGACCCAACCGCTTTTTCAGGCCTAGTTAGTTGCAAACTCTGCCACTGGTCCACTGAGCTCCACTCAGCTGTCCCATCGGCCAATATCCTTCAGGCCCCTCTACCCTCCTTCAAAGGTGGCCTAATCAACGCTCGCTCCATGTGCAAGCACAACCAAGATATACACGACCTCATCTTGGAGTCCGACCTCGACTGCCTCATGATAACTGAGACATGGCTTACAGCAGATAGTAACCCTGATATTGCTGTTGCTCTTCCCCTGGGCTACTCCCTTTTCAGGGAAGATAGAGCCAAGGGCCGAGGCGGAGGTGTTGCAATCATCCTTAAAGATTCCTTCCCTTGCCACACCTTTAGTCTAGAGCCTCTGAAAAAGACCGAAGGACTAGGTTTCTCTATTAAACTGAACGAACATACTTCGTTCTCTGGCGGACTTATCTACCGCCCACCCGGCAATGCATCTGAGTTCCTCGACTCTCTGTACGATTCTTTAGGACAACTCTCCCTTAGATACCCTTTTTTCACCCTCCTTGGTGATTTTAACCTCCATCTAGAATCGAAAACAGATACTCATACCATCAATTTCTTACAAACCCTCGAGATGTTCAATTTTAGGCAACTCGTCACCTCACCCACCCACTCTCTAGGTCATACCCTTGATGGAGTCTGCACCAATTCCCCTTCCTTGATCACTCTTTCCCCTTTGCCCCAGATTTGGTCTGATCACTCCCTGATCCCATTTCACATCTTGAGCAAAAACCTACCCAATCGCGACAAAGTTGCCTTTCACCCCGATAATTATATCAATTGGAAAAAGGTCCAGGATAACATCACTCTTAATCCTTTAATGCAAACTCAAGCTCCTATTCTCTCCGGCAATGTCGACACTGACGCCGATCTTTTCCAAAACTGGATCACTCAAGAAATCAAATCCAGAATCCCGCCCTCACGCCCCTGCATCTCCCGGCGCAAAACCAAAACTAAAATCAATGCCCCCTGGTTCACACCAGACCTTGCAAAAGCGCATCTGCTATGTAAAAAGGCAGAAAGAAAATGGCGGAAGACATACGAGGCTACTAACCGCTCCTCCTATATCGCAACAAGGAAAAACTACCTTTCGGAAATTAAACTGGCTAAAAAAAACCACTATGTCAATGCCATAAAAAACGCAGGCCAAAAACAAAAGGTTCTGTTCACGATTGTTAAATCATTCACGCATCCAAAGGTACTTCAGCCTGAAATCCCCCCTTCCCAGAAATTTTGCGATCAAATTTCTGATTATTTCGAGGAAAAGATTGCCACGCTCCAAATCAATTCCCCCCCCCCCATTGCTCCCCCAGTGTCCCCTCCACTGGTCCCCCCAGGCCTTGCACTAAGTCGTTTCTCCCCTGTCACTCTTGAGCAGTCGAAAAAAGCCATCTTGGCCTGCAAATCTGGCGCCCCGACCGACCCTTGTCCCCCCATGATACTTCACCAGCTAATTGATGAGGTCAACCCGACCATCAACATCCTAATCAACTCCTCGCTTAGCTCAGGCTCAGTACCCAGCTGTTGGAAAAAAGGTATAGTCAAACCCCTTATGAAGAAAGCAAATAAACCCCTGACGGATCTCACCAACCTCCGCCCAATTTCGCTACTCCCGGCCTTGGGAAAAATTACGGAACACCTAGTCCATAGCGAGCTGAAACGCTACCTGGATGATAACAACCTTCTTCATCCCCAACAATCCGGGTTCCGCCCCAAGCACTCGACAGAAACCGCTCTCATTGAACTGTCTGACACCATAAAAACTCTACAAGATCAGAGAAAAAATTCCATCCTAATCCTTCTCGATCTAACGGCGGCGTTTGACACCGTCTCCCACACCATCCTCATCAGTAGACTCAGGGACATTGGTATCTCCGATGCCGCCCTATCCTGGATTACGTCTTTTCTCTCGGACCGCTCCCAAACCGTCACTCTGGGCCCATTCCACTCCAAAGACAAACTTGTCTCCTCAGGTGTCCCGCAAGGATCTATCCTAAGCCCTCTCCTTTTTAACGTATATCTCATTCCCCTCCTTAATCTGATAGAATCATTCGGCATACCTGTCACTTCGTATGCCGATGATACACAACTCATTGTGCCACTTGACAAACTATCTACCAAAGCTGAACTCAACCTGAAACACTGCCTGACCGAAGTATTTCGATGGATGGACAACAACCACCTGAAATGCAATTCGAGCAAAACAGAGATCCTCCCGATTGGCACAAACATCTCTTTCTGTCCAGCACTATGGTGGCCGGATAACTCTGTTGCCCCCCCCCCAGACGGTGTCGTCAGCCAGGAACCTCGGCGTAATCTTTGACTCTGAACTCTCCTTTGACCAGCATGCCAGAACCATCGCAGGTAAATGCTTTGGAACGATCAGATCCCTGAGAAAGTTCTTCGACTTTCTACCCATCGATGCCAGAAAGACGGTGACAGTCGCACTCATAATCTCGCGACTGGATTACTGCAACGGCTTGCTTGCAGGAGTTAAAAAGAGCACCCTCCTTAAACTGCAGAGCGTACTTCACACAGCCGCCCGTCTCGTCCTGGGCTTACCCCGCAGATCCTCCATCTCTGCAGCGCTTCATTCACTTCACTGGCTCCCACTTCACAAAAGGATTCTCTTTAAAATCCTGATTATAGCCTTCCGTGCCTACAACAAGACAGGCCCTAAATACCTCATCAGGCGTTTTCCCCACTACGTGCCCAGCCGTCACCTTCGTTCAACCAATGACAACCTCATTCTTCTCCCGAAACACAATCTGAAAACGAAGGGTGAGAAGACCCTTAGCTTCCTTGCATCTAAAGCTTGGAACAAACTGCCCAAAACCCTCATACAACAAACCCAGGAAAAACCCTTCAGAAAGCTGCTAAAGACATGGATTTTTAATCTTCCGGACGATTACTCCAAAGCTTCCATCTAACCCCCTAGACTGGTTCATTTAGGTTCCCAAGCGCCAAGATGCTCCCTCCGGAGCGAACGTCGCGCTCTAGAAATACCCCACAAATATCACAAATAAAATAGCATCCATGATCTCCATGTCCGTCTCGATGCCTTCCTGTGCTCGCAAACGGTGCTCCCATCGGTGGCCCGAACTGAATACTTAGCGCGAACGATATCCGACCATAACCCCCTACTCCTTACACTGAACTGGATGAACGAACATACACGTATCCCGACGTGGCGGCTACGGCCGGACACGCTCGATGACCCACCCTTCCGCGAGGCGTTAGGAGAAAGGATAGACCAGTATTTTACGGAGAACGAGGACACTGCCTCCTCTAGGGCTGTGGAATGGGATGCATTCAAAATAGTGGTGAGGGGTCACTGCATAGGGAAATTTGCGGGGGCGCGGAGAACGCTGATAGAGGACCTGGATAAGGCGGAATCAACACTGAGAAAGGCGGAGCGGGAGCGCCCCACCCATCCTGAACTTCAGGATAGGGTCGTTGGTGCGCGGGAGGCAGTAGCTGTGGAAGTGGAACGCCTGCGCAGCTTTGATTATAAACTGTACCTGACGAGGACCCTCGCGGAAGGAGATAAACCCGGCGCGCTCCTGGCCTGGCTAGCGAACCCCAGCCGAAACAGTAAGCCAATTCTGTCTCTCAAGGGGAGCGGAGACAATATGCTCCATACGCAACCAGAGATACTGGCCTGCTTCCGCTCCTATTACAAACGGTTGTATCGGAGCAGGCTGGCGGACCGAGGCGCGGCAACGGACACCTTTCTGGCGGACTTGCATCTACCTCAATTAACTCCGGAAGACGCCGAGTCCCTTGGCAGCCCGATAGACTTAACGGAAATAAGAGGTGCGGTCAAACATATGGCGCACAACAAAACGCCGGGACTGGACGGCCTGCCCGTTGAATTCTACGTCAAGTATCTTGACCAGCTGGCCCCGCGTCTCCGAATAATCTATAATGAAGCTAAGGAGACAGGCCGCCTCCCTTGCTCCCTGCGCGAGGCCATAATGATTCCCCTCTTAAAACCTCGGAGACACGGCACGGACCCGGCGTCCTACCGACCGCTCTCTATGCTGACGACGGATTACAAAATCCTCAGTACCATTCTGGCCACCAGGTTATTGTCCCACATGCAACATTTAATCCACAGAGATCAGTCGGGATTCATACCCACGAGAAACACGACACACAACATACAAAGGCTCCTTAGATTGATAGATAACCCTCCTCCCGGAGCACAGTCCCCCCTGGTGCTCGCTGTAGACATAGAGAAAGCATTCGATAGCCTATAGTGGGATTACCTTTATAGAGTAATGAGAATCTTTGGACTGGGCGAGGGGTACATTGCGTGGACGAAAGTACTGTACGCGTCGGCGAAAGCCAGAGTGAAAGTCGGAGCCTTGGTATCGGAGAGTTATGAGGTGAACCGGGGAACCAGACAGGGGTGTGCACTCTCCCCCCTATTATTCGCACTAGCAATAGAACTCCTGGCGGCAACTGCCAGACAGGGTGTCCACTATTGTGGCCTGGCCTCCGGAGACGCCCGCCATTTTATCTCCCTATATGCAGATGACCTGCTCCTCTTCTTAGAGAATGCGGAGGAGGCAGTGGAAGGCGCCGAGAGGCTGCTAGAATGCTTTGGCGACGTCTCTGGCTTACGGGTAAACTGGTCAAAGACCTGTCTCTTTCCACTGCGGAGGGAGGGGGCGCGTCCCTCGTCCCACTCGTTGGTGAGATGGGAGCCCAACTGCCTGTCTTACCTGGGTGTGCACATATATCATGACCCGGCGGACTTATTGGATGGCAATATCGGGCGCTGCATCAGAACCCTGCAGGGCAATATCTCCTTCTGGGCGACCTTGCCCCTATCTATGTCAGGTCGAGTGTCACTGCTGAAAATGATAGCCCTTCCGAGACTGCTATACTTTTTCCGGACCCTCCCGATATGGATTCCGGGAACTACGTTTAAACGACTGAAGTCATTAGTAATCTCCTTTTTATGGGGATCGGGCAGGCGTAGAATCGCCTTAACGACGCTGACCCGCTCGAAGGACGAGGGTGGCCTGGCGGTCCCGGATTTTGAATTATATTACCTGGCAGCCCAATTACAGCACTTTACGCAAGAGGTTGCAAGAGCCTACCGAGGCCCGGAGCAGGAAAGAGACGCCGGCACACCCCGCCATGTTTTAGCGTACATTACCATGCAACAAAAACTGGTCCTTAGAGGACTATCCCTGGAGGAACGGACGCTGAGGCTATGCTGGAACAAATCGCAGAAGCGAACGGGGCGGAAGCACCCCTACGCGCCCGAAATTCCTCTGGGCATGGTGACAGCGCTGCCACATGGGGGGGGGATTGGTCGAGACTGCAGGATTGGGAGGAAGCAGGCTTACAAATGATAGGGGACCTTTATGACGACGGTACCATTTCAGACTCTTCAGGAGCGCTACGATCTTCGAAGGGGCGACTATCTAACACACGCAGCGGTAGTGAGGGCCATACAAACACACTGGGGAGAGGGACTGACCGAGCCACAGACAACACTGGTGTGCCAATACGCAATGATGGCAGCAGGGACATTCAAAGCAGTCACGTGCCTTTATTCCCGACTATCATCAGACAACATTCAACCCCTCACCTCACTCAAACTGAAATGGGAAGCTGACTTGCAGAAAGACATACCCGACACAACATGGTCCCAACTGATACGCAGGGCTAGGAAAAGTACGAGGAATGCGCGCTTTCAACTTATACATCTGTACATCCTTCACAGAGCCTACTTAACCCCGAACAAAGTGGCAACATATTTCGGAGTTACAGATGCAGCGTGCCCCAGATGCGGCCTGGTGAAGGCAGATCTACTCCACATGCTCAGGGGTTGCCCTCAAGTACAGGAATATTGGAGTGAGATAGGTGACACATTGAACACAGTGACGGACAGGGACCTACAATTCGACACCGGGGTCGCTATACTCCACTGGTTCCCACACACACGCAAAAACAAGCTAACCAGCAAATTCATAGACATGGGGTTGCTTTTAGCCAAACGGGAGCTGACCAAGGGCTGGAAGGCACGGAAGGGCCCGACACACAGGAAATGGCTCTCCGAATTCCTGAAATGGGCGACGGCCGAGAGCACGATTAGGTACCAATTGGCACGCCGCAGCTCAGACGAGAAAGCACAGGACGCAGCGAGGGCATGGGAATCGTTGACCCAAGCTCTGAGGGACACTACACTGGAGGGACTAGAGGACGAAGAAGTAGCGGGCCCCCCAACTCCTCTGGCACCCATCGCCCGCCCTGCACCGACGCCAGGCACACACACACAAGAAACCACATGAAACTCCTTCAGCTTATACCATGGACATTGACACCAGCACCGGACATAGGCACAGACTCACAATGGGGTGGGGGGGGGGGGGGGGAGCGCAGCCCACAATAATCATCGCCAGAATCCCACGAGCAAGGCAGGTAGCGGAGTGGGGGGAAGGGACAGTAAATATAAAGCAGAAACTGATTGGCTTATCCTCCTATGTCATAACTCAAGACTCCCATGAACGTACCTGCTCCTCAGGAATTGCCGCCCGGCCTCCGGGATGAGGGCTAAATGGCTGTGTATCAAACTGTGGTAGGAACTGGGATTACGCCTATGATATGCAAACTGTTTATGCATCTAATGTGTGGTTCTGCAATAAAAATTGTTTTACAAGAAAAAAATGAGGGTGTGAAGCAGCAGGGCCTTTGAAGTGAAGCTAAGCTTCACTTCAAAGGTGTGGGAGGAGTGCTGCTGGTGATTGACTGGCGATTTGATGATGTGCACGCGCATTTTAGGTCAATGCGCTTGCGCATTGACCTAAAAGCGCACGGGCACAGCATCAAATCGCCAGTGGAATCGCCAGTTAGGTAAACTCTCGATAAGCCCCTATATATCTAGCTCCCGCTCAATGCGCATGCGAATTGAGATAGGTCGCTTGACCTAATAAAAAGGAGAATGTGAGAGGCAAAAGGGATAAAGGAAGAAAAGTCGAAGTATACCCAATATCATCCACACTGTGGTGGTTGTGAAGAAAGATGTAAAATAGAGAAGAGGATAAAAAGTGAGCGGAGGGGGGGGGGGGGGGGGGAGAAGAGTCAGAGAAAAAATTTAAAGGATAATAGAGAAAGAAAAGGGGATAAAGAAAATAGGCGAGAGGAAAGGAGAGGTGCGGCAAGAGTAAAAAAGAAGGCAGAGCAAAGGTACATTTGAGATAAACAGGAAGGAAGGGAAAGGAGAAGACTAGAAAATATGATCTAAAGGAAGAATGAAGCATGGAAAAAAGTTCCAAAAGGCATTGAATTTTTCAGGATGTATACACTGACAAATATCTGGCCAAAAGAAAGCAGCGATGGTAGGAGGTACTGAGTGAGAGAGAGAAGAAAGTTATTTGGGGTCTGGTTGGCAGCAAATAATATAAAAAAAGAATAGAGTATGAGTGAGTTAGGAGGGAGCATCAGACCTGTGGCTAGAGATGTACATAATGGGAACTCCTGGAATTTTTCGGATCCTCCTCTTCAAGTCTCTATCTACGGTTGCTACGATGTAGCACTTATGCTGAAGGAAGAAAAAAACATATAAGTATAGGAATGGGCTGTGCATCCAAAGACTCTCCCTGAGCAGCTGAGGACCACCAAACGCACAAGATCAAGGCAACTGAGACACAGGCATTGGCCAACTAAGCAAGAGGCCTGGTGGCTAAAGTAATTGATGTAGGCAAACAATTCCACCAACTGCTTAATTTTACTAGCCTTGTAGAACCAGAGCTAAAAATTTATCATACGTAAGTAGTGCACACAATTGAGAGAGATGCTTCCAGGATGGAAAAAAAGCAGAAAGTGCAAACTTTGAATCCATTCCAGCAGCAGCATGTAAAAGCAGGTTGCAGTTTCCTGTTGCGGATTTGTAAAAGAAAACACAAACTTATTTGACACTTCTGATGTTGCTGTAATTGAGCTGCAGTTGGCATCTGTAGTTTCCAATGCTCAAGATAATTCACAAACAAGGCAGTAGCCCAAGACAGAAAAAAATGGCACACAAAAAAAATCAGGCTTCAAATTAAAACATTAAAAGAAAGGAACAGCAATTTGCTGGAAAGCTGTTAACCCATTTCAATACATTTAAATCACCCTGTAGGGCAGAGATCTTCAAACTGTGTGGAGGGCCCCACTGGGAGGCCGTGGCTGCATTCCTAGGGGGGTGCAGATAGCTCAACAAGTTTCCAGGCTGGCTTCATTTACATGCAGTCCTTTTTTTTGCAAACATATTTTATTGGTATTTGTAAACAAAATGAGCATCACATTTCAAACTATGCCAGGTCGTGTTAGCGACAGTCTACACAACATCCATTGATGCTCATGCCCCTGAGTACGAAAAGAAAAACCCAGGATCCCCCCCCCCCTCCTCCGTGCCCCCCACCCGTCAGTGCGCCTACAAGCAGTATATAAAAACACAGTATCTATGGATATCCTCCACACATCGTGAGCTCTCTTTGTGCCAGGTAATGTAAAGGGGACAGCTTCCTGAAACATGCTCATCACATTAATCACTATCCTTTCTTCTTTCGTCAGTATCATTCCTACCAGGGTGCTAACGCCTAAGCTAGTTCCTCCTCCCCTTCACTCGAACTAGACGCTGGAGCGCTGTCACCAATGCTTCTAAGGATTTATCATTATGTAAGCGCCTGGCCTGCTGCAGTCGGAGTGTGCCCTCACCTCGTGCCCAGCGCAAGAGATTCGCCTTCGATCTTGAATGCAGTCCTTTAATGGGTAAAAACACATACACTCTGGTAATGTTAAAGAATGTATTTCCATCCCAGTAGCTCAACTTGCAATTATTATTCGTTTAAGCTTCCTGTATTATTTTATATGCAGGAAACAAAGTGGAAAAACAAAACTTCCTTTTAGCCACATGGTGGAAAAAAAGAGCAAATTATTATTTAAGTGTTTTGTTTTTCACTTTCAGGTAACTGCATGTAAAATAATGGAGATAAACGAAAAATTAATGCAGATTCAGTTAATAAAACAGAAATACATTGTTTACGTTCTGACATTTCATTTGGGTAATGTGACCACTGCAGATGTGAGTTATAGCGTGTATTTATAGCGCTACAAGGTCCGAGCCTGCAGTAGAAAACACTGTTAATAAGGAAGTCATTATTTAAAAAAAATACTATACAAAGTATAAGCTAGACTGCTGCAAAATGATTTGATGTTTTAAGATAAAGTAAGTGCTTTAACCATATTTGAGTAATAGGTATATAATACCTAGTGCACACATTTGTCTATTAAAAGTACACTTTCTAGAACTCATTTTATAACACCCTGACATTAAGTATCAACAAGCATTGGAAATGCAATAGGTCTCGCAATAACGCGAGTCTGAACTATTAGCATTGTAAATGATAATGCCCTTTATTTTTGCGTTCTGGTTTTTGGAACATAAATAAAAGGCTTTGTCATTTACAAGGCCTATAGCTTAAATTTGCGTTAAAACGAGACCTATTGCATTGCAATGGTGGTGGTGCTGCTGAGTTTTCTCTGAATCTGCACTCTGAATCTGCACCCACAATCTGCACCCACAATGTGTGAGTGGCGTGGCGTGGCTGAGTGGCGTTGCGTGGCGTGGCTGAGTGGCGTGGCGTGGCTGAGTGGCGTTGCGTGGCTGAGTGGCGTTGCGTGGCTGAGTGGCGTGGCTGAGTGGCGTTGCGTGGCTGAGTGGCGTGGCTGAGTGGCGTTGCGTGGCTGAGTGGCGTTGCGTGGCGTGGCTGAGTGGTGTTGCGTGGCGTTGCGTGGCGTGGCTGAGTGGCGTTGCGTGGCGTGGCTGAGTGGTGTTGCGTGGCGTGGCTGAGTGGCGTGGCTGAGTGGCTGAGTGGCGTGGCTGAGTGGCTGAGTGGCGTGGCGTGGCTGAGTGGCGTGGCGTGGCTGAGTGGCGTGGCTGAGTGGCGTGGCGTGGCTGAGTGGCGTTGCGTGGCTGAGTGGCGATGCGTGGCTGAGTGGCGATGCGTGGCTGAGTGGCGTTGCGTGGCTGAGTGGCGATGCGTGTCTGAGTGGCGTTGCGTGGCTGAGTGGCGTTGCGTGGCTGAGTGGCGTTGCATGGCTGAGTGGCGTTGCGTGTGTGAGTGGCGTTGCGTGTGTGAGTGGCGTTGCGTGTGTGAGTGGCGTTGCGTGTGTGAGTGGCGTTGCGTGTGTGAGTGGCGTTGCGTGTGTGAGTGGCGTTGCGTGTGTGAGTGGCGTTGCGTGTGTGAGTGGCGTTGCGTGTGTGAGTGGCGTTGCGTGTGTGAGTGGCGTTGCGTGTGTGAGTGGCGTTGCGTGTGTGAGTGGCGTTGCGTGTGTGAGTGGCGTTGCGTGTGTGAGTGGCGTTGCGTGTGCGAGTGGCGTTGCGTGGATGATAGTGGGCTTGCGTGGGTGTGAGTGGCGTTGCGTGTCTGTAAGTGTTGCTGTGTGGGTGAAAGTGGCACAGAGCCTTTGATGTGGCCTGGCGCAGGAGAAATGCTGCTGCTGCTAATTAAATACAAGAGTGGCCGGGAAACACAAGTGCGGCCGGCCACATAATTAGGGGAGGAGAAGCCGCACAGCACACGCTGGGAGAAGCCCTTTGATGTGCTGTGCGGCCGCGATGCGCGCTCTGTGCTGGGGGAGGGCCAATAGCCTGACGAAGGGTGGGAGGGACATTGAGGAACAGATGGCCATGAAAGTGTACGGGCCAAAAGCGCGTGCCTGTACGTGCACTCGAAGAGAACGCCACGAAAAAAAGCGGTGGTTTGGCAATCAGGTCGAGCACTTGAATTCTCGGCCATTTCCCATTCCTTCGGAATAGTAAAGGACGAGACCTAAAAAGAACACCTTGTCCCCATGTAGCCTCAAGTGATTCCATCAATTATAGACTAAACTGGCTTCCAAGCAGCCTTTACATTTTGTTATTAACCTATAGCACACATTTACATTATTTTAGATAGCAGACACCCCGGTGAGAATGCCTCATTCACACTTTGCTCAGTGTCCCTCCCTTGGCTTCACATCACAGGAAAACTCCTCCACACCCCAAACCCTCCCTCCCTTCACTGTTACGCAGAGGCACTTCAAGGGCCACAATAACTGTTCAGAGATTGTTGTTTTTTAACAAAAAGTATGGGAACTGTTTTTTTTAAATGAAAAAAAGCATGGGGCATGGGAGTCCCCATAGATCCTGTCCACTTCGACCTCTGTTTACATGCACATGTCCTTCAAGGGGAGTCAGTGGGTGACAGGGAGGAGCCAGCAGGGTCATGTTCAAACTGAACGCTCTGATTGCATAGACCCCTTGGATCTCAGAGTAATGGTCAGGAGAAAAAGGAAAGTAGTGAGATCTTTGGATAGCATCAAAGAGATAGCCCAGAGGAAGTGCTGCTATATGAGGGTCTTTGGATTTTTTTTTAGATTACAAATGATAGAGACAGCTTCCTCAGAGAAATGCACTGAGGAAGATGGGGAGTTTTTTTTGTAAGGCTTTTTAGTGCAGCAGGTGCAGTTCCATTGGGACCCAGGCTCACAACATCCCAATATTGGTCAATTTCGGTTTGGTTAGATATATGGTCAGAGACCTGCTCTCTCCCCCAGAAGTTCCGATGTTTTGCCGCCTGCTGCTTCCCCTACACCTCTTCTGGTAGGTGTTCGAATTGCCTGTCCTCATTGTGCCTGTATTTGTATTTTTCTTCATTGTGTCTGTATCTGGATTTCTGGTAATTTTTGTACTGTATTTGGGATTTCTGTACCTGTGCCCTTTTGCCTCGGTCCTCCTTTTTCGCCGCCCTGTCTGCCCCCGCTGCCCGTGGCGTTTCCCGCTCACACCTCACCTTCCCTATTTAATGGTGGCTGCTGCTTGGGTGTCTGAGCAAGACCTCTGACCTCCTGGTCAGAGACCTGCTCTTTCTCCCAGCAGCTCTGCTGTTACGCCACCTGCCGCTCCCCTACACCTCTCCTGATAAGTGTTCGAGTTGCTTGTCCTTATTGTGGCCATACTTGTATTTTTCTTTATTGTGCCTGTATCTGTATTTCTGGTAATTTTTGATTTGTATTTTGTATTGTATTTGGTATTTCTGTACCTGTGCCCTTTTGGCTCTGTTCTCGGTTTTTGACGCCCTTTCCGCTGCTGCTGCCCCGCGTCCCCGCCCCCCTGCCGTTTCCCAATTCCGCCTCCCAGCTGTGCTTCCCTCCCCATCTCTATTTAATGGCGGCCGCTGGCGCGCCAAAGGGAAGCCTGTCTGCGCCCGTCCTCAACCTGACTGCGACCAGCGCCAGGGACCCTGGGTCTCCGACCTCCCACCGTTACGACTCAGCTGCCCTCCACGCACTCCACCCCGGAAGGAACAACTGCCAGCTTTCTACGCCCAACACCACCCACCGCCAGTTCTCCATCTGACAATCCTTCACCATTCTCTGCAGTGCCAGGACCGCCACACGAAGCCCTGAAGTGTATGCTCCTCAACGTGCGCTCACTGCACAGACATGCCGCAGAGATTTGGGACCTCCTCGACACCCTCTTGCCAGGCGTCGCCTTCTTCACGGGAACCTGGACAAACGCCTCCCCTGCCATCGCCACCGCTATTCCTGCCGGTGACAAGATTTAGAGGAAGGACCGCCCAGGAGGAGGACTCTGCATTGCACATAAGAGCTCCCTCTGAAGCTCCACCTCCAGAATGAGCAACTACCTCTTCACCACCGAACACCAGCACTCCCAGGCAACTCCCCGTCCACCACCGAACACCTGCACTCCCAGATCTAAACCAGCCCTAGGACAAAGCTTTGCGGCACTCTCACCTACAGACCCGCCCAGACCCCGCATTTCGTTCACCACTACCATCACTGACCTAATCACACCACACAACATCGCCTCCATGGACTACATACTCATCGAAGACCTGAACTTCCACCTCGACAACCTGAGCAACCCCAACTCCACCGCCCTCCTGGACAACCTCACCAATATAGAACTGAAACACCTCATCACTACCCCTACTCACAAGGCAGGATACACCCTCGACTTCATCTTCGTAGGGAACAACATCTGCTTTAGCCACACCACTTAACCCCTCTGGACAGACCACCACGCCCCACAAAGGAAATGGAGCAAGATCACAGAGGAGCACCTCAACTTTACCCTCATCCACGACTCCCGCCTCAACCGACGCCAACTCTGCAGCCAAGGAACTACACTGTTATATCACCAACTGCGCAGACAAGCTTGCACCCCTCCACACCACTGTCAGTCAATGCCCCCTGAAGGCCACCTGGTCCACCACTGACCTCCAAGAAGCCAGACGCTCCTGCAGACGACTTGAAAAACGGGGGAGGAACAGCAGTAACCACAGCACCGAGACCGCCCTCCTCGCCGCCACAGAGGGCATCCGCACGCTCCTCAACCAAGGCCACATCACTGCCCTCAACCTACTGGACCTCTCCACAGCTTTCAGCACTTTCGCAGCCAGATTCCACGACGCCAGCAAACAGGGAACCACCGTCGACTGGCTCTGCTCCTTTCTCACCGGCAGAACCCAAAGGATCGGACTCCCGCCTTTCCTCTCCGAACCCACAGATATCAACTACGGAGTATCCCAAGTATCTTCGCTCAGTCCCACGCTTTTCAACATCTACATTGCCCCCCCTCACCACAATTGTCCGAAAGCATGGACTCAGCATAGTATCCTACGCTGACGACATCCAGCTCATCCTCTCCCTCACGAAGGACCCCAAAACCACCAGACTTCGCTTCCGAGAAGAAATGAAAGACGTCACAGCTTGGATGAGCAGTAGGTGCCTGAAACTAAACTCGGAGAAGATAGAAGTCCTTGTCCTTGGACCCACCCCCTCAGCTTGGGACAACTTCTGGTGGCCGACTACCCTCAGCAACCACCTCTGCATTATACTCAACTCCTCCCTCCCCATGACCCGACAGATCCCACATAAATGACTGAACACACACTCCAGGGAGCCACCCCGCTTATAGGCTGGAAAGGAAACACTTGCACAAAAATCCTTCACACACTATTTATTTGGTGGTAAAGGACCCACAAACTACTCCCTGCAACTACAGCCACTATAGTAGTATGGAACAGAACAAATAATACACTGGGCTGGACACACAAAATATCTAGGTCCACCCCTCTGTGGAAGGGAAATTGGTTTAAAGAACTGAATAAGCTCCGGGGATTCGAGGCCTGGGATCTGCTTGGGATCTCCACGGTGTGGGATATCACGCCAAGGGCAACCGTAAACCCTTCCCAGCACTCCAGGCGGAATTCCAACTTCATGCCTCCCAAATTTTTAAATACACCCATCTGTGCAATGCTTGGCGTGCAGAGGGAATAGAGGCTTCTGAGCTCCCCAAGGTCGCACCACTGGAGGGAAGATTACTCCAGGAAGAATTAAAAATGAAGGCAGTCTCTGCCACCTACAAAATTATAAATAACAATATGCCAGACACCCTGGTTAAATTAAGGGAGGTGTGGGAGGGAGAGACCTGGGGAAATGGAGGACCTAGACTGGTATGCGGACCTGATGCACCCTAGGCAGATTGCAATTAAAACCAGGCTTTGCATCATTCAATTCAAAATTCTCCACTGGGCCTATTACGACAGATATAAACTACACAAAATGGGTAGCACGGAATCGCCTCAGTGTCTGCATTGTTGGACTGTCACCTGCACTTTTCTCCACATTCTTTGGGAGTGTAAACAAATAATGATTTATTGGCAGAAGATAATCGCCAAACTTAATGCAATATTTATTTATTTCTTTCGATTTATATAGCGCTATATAACCCAGGGGTCTCTAAGCGCTTGTCCAGTAAACACCCCAGGAACCAAAAGGAACACTACAGGCGATTTATAGCCCTCCCCAAGCTTTCTGGAACAGAACCGTCTTCAGCTTCTTCCGAAAGGTCAGCAAATTGGGTTCTTTGCGCAGGTTCACCGGTAGACTGTTCCAGACCCCTGGAAGGGTGTTGGAAATGGCACGACCGCCCACCGTCGCCAATCTGAACCGGGGTTGCGTGAGCATAGTTGCTTCGGCAGATCTTAACACCCTGGACGGTGTATATGGGGTCAGGCGAGTCTTGATGTAACTAGGTGCCTTACCATAAAGGGATTTATGTGCAATACATAACCCTTTAAAAAGCACCCTCTGCCTTACTGGGAGCCAATGTAACTCACGCATGAGTGGGGACACATGCGTGCTCCTGGGTTTCTTGTGAATGAGCCTGGCAATACAGGGAATCTCCCTACCACTGGACCCTAGATTCATTCTGCTAGGGATCCCAGGTGACGTAGATGTCCCCCGACCCAACTTCTTTTCAGCGCACTTGGCCTGGTGATGGCCAAGCAGGATATTGCTGGTCGATGGGGTGCACAAGAGCCCCCTACATTATAAGAATGGAAAGGGGGTATAGATCTATACATGGCAGCTGAGAGGGTTAGATACGAAAGTAGAGGCTGCCCCAAAACGTTTAAGAAAATATGCGGGTGCTGGATGAGATAATATGGTCTGAGCTCGAGCAATGGAGATACCCAATCTACTGCAAATGGGGTGTCGGCCCAATTATACCTTGCTGGACCCGGGAGGCGGTTGCGGGGACTGGGTTGTGGGAGACAGTCATGCCGTGATGTGTACCAGTGTCTGATATGCAATTTTGTCTACATCATGATTTGTGTCCCTCCAACACCCACCGGATGTGGGAAATACCAGGGGGTTGATTGTGGTTTAAGTGCAATGTTGTTGTTGCAGTTATGTCCATGTTTACAATTGCTGCAAATTAAAATAAAAATATATTAAAACATTTTTTTTTTACTGAAAAAGCCCTGAAATGATCTCCTAATCGCTGTCCTGGAGCTCACCCCTTTCCGTCCCACTCCCCCTATTCTTGTTATACATTTTTGGAGGAGGGACCCGGTGTCAAAACATTTTGCTTGGGTGGCCCAGAGCAAAAAAGTTTGAATACCTCTGCTGTAGGGACTGTCTTAAACAAATGTCTGTGACAGACTCCCATCAGGTGTATCTGTGGTCGAGTCATGACTCTAAGGCCAGCAAAGACTGTCCCAGATGGCCTTCAGGTAATGGGTGCACAGACCGTGAGGTGAAGCTTTACATCGCCAAGCACATGACCTGAAAGCCCTCTATAATGATCTTTTCCCCGTAATCAGCTCTCTCCTCACCTCTGCAAATGTTCCCAGAGCTTCCACTGGTGATAGTGATCGCAAGGGTCAGCCTTTAGCCCTTTCTATCCCGAAATCCATTCCCCTACCTAAAGCTCTCTCCCGCCCGAGAAGATGCGAGACCCACCTGGCATCCACAGATCTCTATGACCTTCACAACTCTTATTCTACCTGGTCCAACCCCAACATGATCCAGCCGAGACCGATACAATCCATTCACTCAATCCCGTACAGGGAACCTCCTCGCAATCGTAGAGGTAGCAATCATGACAACCTCACTCGTGTGACGGTCACCCAGACTCCTTCCTCCCTACTCCATTACGACTCCAATGTGTATAACTTAATTACCGATCAGCCAATAAACATGCCTCCGACATCTTCGACCTCATCCAACACAATGACTTAGACATTATCATCCTCACTGAAACTTGGTTAAATCCCTCTTCCACTCCGATCCTAGATCTACTAGTACCTCCCACTCACTGCATAATTAGGCTAGACAGAGTTCTGAAGTTGGGTGGAGGCCTAGCCTGTATTCATAGAAACACACTCTTGATCTCTTACTTGGAGTCCTCTAAGCCTTCCTCCTGTGAATACCTCTGTCTCAGCATCTCAAGTATGAACTTACTGGTTTGTAAACTTCACACCTTCTTCCACCCCCGGGAGACAATCTCCTCTTCATCGAGCAACTAATGGAAATCATCTCTGTCAATGTTGATTCAACAGTGTCCCAAATCTTCCTTGGCGATTTCAACCTTCACTGGTCTAACCCAAACGACCTCGCTGTTTCTTGCCTTAAATCATTCTTAAATAATCAAGAACTAACTCAACACTGTGACCAGCCAACTCATATTAAAGGAGAAACTCTAGATCTCCATCTCGAAAGGGCAGACCATCTCCTTGATCTCCATTACCCCACGTGACTGGTTCGACCACCACTGCATCTTCTTTTATATTAACAGGGAGGTGTCAATGAGGAAGGCTCAACCAATGAAATCAAAGATATGGGAAAGGGATCTCAGATCAATAAATTCTGATGAACTTGCTGCCCAATGTAAATCGGCCCTCACCACCCAAGGTGACTTGGTTGAGGTGCAGTCACTCACCGACTTCTACAATTGGACCATCTTCAACATCATGGATGCCATTGCTCCAATCCAACAAAAAAATGCCTCCACAAAAACATCCAAACCCTGGTATAATGACAACTTAAACACGGAACGCCGCAACCTTAGAGGAGTTGAACGTTCCTTGCGATCCAATCCCTCCTCGGAACAACTAAAACTCCTAAGAGAGGCTAGGAGCCTCTACAACAAACAAATTAAGATCGCTAAGGCTGACTACTTCAGACTCCAACTGGATCAAGCGGCAAACCGCCCCAAGAAACTATTCGAATTGGTCAAACAGCAATCAGTTGCAGGTCCAAACCACTCCAACCCAGGTGGTAGCCCACCCTCTTGTGACAAGCTTGCTGCTTTCTTCACTGAGAATGCTGGGGTCGTATCACCTCCTGACCTCTTAGATAAGCGCAGATCTACCAGCCTGATCACCAAAAACAATACGTCATGAGGCACCTTCACCCCTTTCAGTGAAAAAGACATCAACAAGATCCTTCAGAATATCAACCTATCCAGCCACTTCAGTGACCCGTTGCCCCCGCCATCTTGAAAAAAAAAAATCAAGAATGTACTCATCCCCTCCTGGACAAGGATTGTAAACGCTTCTCTTTCACAAGGCACGATCCCAGATTGCATAAAAGCAGCCCAGGTCTCCCCTATTCTAAAAATACTGAATGCAGACAAAGCTGGCCTCAATAACTTCCACCCTATCTCCAACATTCCCACCCTAGTGAAACTCATAGAAAAATGCGTACAATTTCAACTTTGTGCTCACATAGAGAATTACCCACTCCTTGACCAGCATTAATACGGATTTCGAAAAGAGCACAGCATCGAATCAGTGCTCACTAACGTCATGGACAACATCTTAAAAATGCTTGACCAAAACCAATCCGGTCTCCTGATCCTCCTCGACCATTCCTCCGCATTCGACACGGTTAATCATGACAACCTCCTTGTCATTTTGAAAATAGGATGGGCTTCTCTGGTCAGGTGCTACAATGGTTCTCGTCCTTCCTTCACAACAGATCTCAAAGAGTTAAGGCAAATCACTCTCTCTCCCAGTCCTCCCCAGTTCTCATGGGGGTTCCCCAAGGGTCCGCTCTATCTCCTATCCTCTTCAACCTGTTCTTGGAACCTTTAGCCAACTCATTAAACTCCACTAACTTTCTCTTCCACATGTATGCGGACGATACGCAATTCGATTTAAAAATCTATTCCCCGGAAAACAATCTCCCTCAACAGTACCCTAACGTCTACTCAAAACTGGTTAACTGAGAACCATCTCCTGCTCAACACCTCCAAAACGGAATTGCTGCTCATCTCTCCTCCAAACCATATCCCCAAGATAGACATGTGGTTGAGTCACCTCACTGCCATCAACTTTACCCCTCTCATCATAGATTCAGCCAAATCGCTCGGCGTCACCATGGACAAGCACCTAAATATGAAAAATCATATCAGCAAGGTGTGCAAGGGAGCAAACCACTTGATGAGGACACTCGGAAATATCAAACCTTTCCTTTCACAAAATGATTTCAAGCTGGTGGTCCAGGCGATTGTCTTGCGGAGGCTTGACTATGGCAGCGCTACCCTCGGTGGCCTTCCCAAATACACCCTGGCTCCTTTAAGGTAATCACTGAACACAGCGGCTAGACTGGTTACAGGCACTAATCGAAATGAGCACATATCCCCAGTCCTACGAAGCACTAATTCAGTTAAAGATTGCAGTTCTGGCGCACAAAGTCCTTCACTTCAATACTCCCAGGTATCTTGCACAAAAACTTGAGCTATTTTGTGGTGCAAGAGCCTCAAGAAGCGCCAATACTTTCCTCTTTAAACCACTTATCCTCTGCAAAAAGAGAACTTGTCACAGAGCCTTCTCTGGCGCTGCCCCAAAGATATGGAACTCTTCCCCTGGAAATACGCAGAATCTCCTCAACGACAGCGATCAAATTGGAAGCCAAAAGATTCCTTATGAATAAATTCTCACCCTAATTGGGCTAGGATCATCTGCTCTAAGACCTTCTTTCCTACGTCCGTTGTACCATCATTTGTTACTGCTCCTCTTTACCGCGGACTGTGACCCCCTTTATTGCCTGTTTATACCTGTTTTTTTGTATTACCCTCCACAGTGCAATTGTCCTGGAATCTGTGATTAATGCTGTTTTGTTACCCCTACTGGTTGACAACTGTGTATTTATGTCCTTCCTTCCGTCCTATTGTAAAGCGCTCAGATATCCCTCGGGATCTTGTTCGCCATATATAAAACTTTTTAAATAAATAAAATAAGCACAAGCGCACTCCGGGTCTAGACCAGGTTGTTGGCAGGGTTGTTGCAAGAGTTGGTACTGAAATGAAATATTAAAGTAAATCCCATGTCATATGTAATCATCAATCAGTCCTGGCTTTTCAGTCAACATAACATTGCACACTGAGGCTCGTAGTTTCACTTATGTAGGACTTTTTACATGGACTACTGTGTTTAGACTTGCACAAAATGAATGGGGCCACTCCAATGGAATAGCATTCCAGTTTCTGTCTTCAAGAGCTAAATATACTATTACTAACCACCTTGAAGGAATAAACTTAGATATGCAGTGCTATCTTGCGATCTGCCACTTGCGTTTTCTCAGTGGATTTCGAAATCTGCTAGTCTAACAGAGGAGCTCCATTTTTTGAGGTCTGACAACCACCTCTAGGGTGTACTGGTATAGTTGAATATGGCTAATGTCCTGTAATTCTATAGAAACTTCTATCCACAGATTACCCACCTTTTGAATATTCCCCAGGCCCCAGACTAGATCTGGAAGCTTTTCAGCAGTACCTTGGCCCACCGGTAGGTGAGGCTCTGTATTTTATTGTAATTGCATTTATATAGTGCTTATTACCCCTGACGAGGCATTGAAGCCATTTTTTGGCGATTAGAACACTACTCCGGAACCCTTAAAGGATTAGTGGTGGATATGTTAGTCAGTTATCTGGATTTAGAAGGATAGTGGAGGGATAGCGAAGGGAAAAAGGTTTGCATTTATATAGCGCTTGCTACCTCTGATGAGGTGTTGAAGAGCATCTTCGACAAGAAGCACGCTACTCCAGAACACATAAAGGATTAGTGTTGAATTAGTAAAGTGAAATATGAAATCAATTTGAGTGGTGGACATGTTAGTCTTATTTTGATTGAAAAGGATAGTGGAGGGATAAACGGTAAGGCTTTAGATTGTTTTTTGTTTGTTTTGGAGCTCATAGCAGTAGGAGGAGGCTTGGGATGAGTAACAGGGAGGTGGAGGGGGAAGAGTCAGATGGAGAGTTTAGTAAGGCTTGTTTTGGTGGATCAGAAGAGGTATAAAATGATGCAAGGATGGGTGGAGTAAGGAAGAGTCTCGAAAGGAATATGCTACTTACCAGTATGCATCTGTTCTTGGCATGTAGGGCTGCTGACATTCATATCTGTGCATAGATCGCCGCCTAGTGTTGGGTCCGGATGATTGCACTTTGTTGTCTTGGAAGAGTCTTCGAAGTATCACGAGATAGGTGACTCCTCCCCTGGACTACAGTGCGCATGGGCATCCTCTCCATCCTCAGATTGGTTTTCGCCATTGTGGCAGAGATGGAGATATGAAAGTAAGAGATGGCCATGCCAGAGATAATGCTGCAGCTGCTACAGGCACCGGGGAGGAGGGCGGGCGATATGAATGTCAGCAGCCCCACATGCCAAGAACAGATGCATACTGGTAAGTAGCATATTCCGTTCGAGGCATGTGGGCTGCTGAATTCATATCTGTGCATAGACTGAATAGCAGTATCTCCTCTAGCGGTGGCCACCTGTGCCAGCTGCAGCAGTTTGGAAAAGAGTTTTGAGGACAGCCTGGCCTACAGCAGCTTCCTGTTTTGCTTGCACGTCTACACAGTAGTGTTTAGTGAAAGTGTGTATGGTGGACCATGTGGCTGCCTTACAGATGTCTTCGAGAGGAATATTCCCTAGGAAAGCCATGGATGCCCCGATTTTCCGTGTTGAGTGCGCTCTAGGGGGGACGGTTAAAGTGCGTTTAGCTTTTAGATAACATATTTGAATGCATTTAACTATCCATCTGGCTATTCCTGACTTTGAAATAGGATTTCCTTTGTGGTGTGGTGCAAAAGCAACAAAGAGTAGTTTGGTCTTTCTAAATGATTTAGTTCTATCCACATAATAGAGTAGAGCTCTTCTTACATCTAGTGTGTGCAGGGCTCTCTCCGCTACTGACTGTGGATTCTGAAAGAATACTGGCAGTTCAATTGCTTGATTGATATGGAAATTGGATACGACTTTGGGCATGAATTTTGGGTTTGTCCTAAGGACTACCCTGTTAGCATGTACCTGCATGAAAGGTTCTTGAATTGTTAGTGCTTGGAGTTCGCTCACTCTTCTGAGTGAGGTAATGGCAACTAAGAATGCAACTTTCCAGGTCAAGAATTGTAAATAAAGTAGTGAAAGGTGCTGCCTGTTTTGAAGGTATGCTGCTATATCAGCAAGGTGTAGTCGTATAGAAGAGTATGCTAAGTTACATCTTTGTAAATGCAGCAGGTAACATATAATGTTTTGTATGGAAGCGTCTAATGGGTTGATTTTGTTATTGTTGCAGTAAATAACAAATCTCTTCCATTTAGCTGCATAGCACGCTCGTGTGGTTGGTTTTCTTGCCTCCCTAATGATGTTCATGCAGTCTGGGGGCAAGTTAAGGTATCCGAACCCCTAAGACCTCAGGCGCCAGATCGCTAGGTTCATCTGATTGGGATCTGGGTGTCTTATTTCTCCATGGTTCTGAGTTAGAAGATGGGGAGCAAGGCACAGTCTTTGATGAGGAACTACTGAAAGTTCTAGGAATGTTGTGTACCATGGTTGTCTGGCCCATGTGGGAGCAACTAGGATTAGGGTGAGTGAGTGTTGCCGCAGTTTGCGTGCCAACAGCAGGATCAGTGGTGCTGGGGGAAAAGCGTACGCAAATCTGCCTGACCAGTTAATCCATATCGCATTGCCCAGTGACAACGGATGTGGGAACCTGGCGGCAAAGTACTGGCATTTGGAGTTTTCTTTTGTGGCAAAACAGGTCTACCTCTGGGTGACCCCATTCCTCGAAGAATGGCTGGAGAACCTGGGGGTGAATCTCCCATTCGTGTATTTGTTGGCTGTGCCTGCTGAGCAGGGCGTCAATCTGATTGTCCTTCCCTGGAAGGTGTTCTGCTAGGAGAAAGATGTTCTTTGGAATCGCCCACTTCCATATGCTCTGCGCCAGATGGGACAGCTGTGGAGAGTGCGTTCCCCCCCCTGTTTCTGGATATAGTACATTGCGGTCATGTTGTCCGTCCGGATCAACACAGTCTTGTTGTACACGTATTTTTGAAAGGCTTTTAGGGCTAGGAATATCGCTAGCAACTCTAGTTGGTTGATATGCAGCGTTTTCTGTTTGGTCGTCCAGAGCCCTTGTACCGTGTATTGGAGGAGATGGGCTCCCCAGCCTGTCAGTGATGCGTCCGCTGTTAGTACTAGTTGTGGAACCGGCTCTTGGAACAGTCGGCCTCTGGAAAGGTTTTGTGGGTTCCACCACTGCAGAGAGTTGTGAGCGCGACTGTCCACCAACACTAGGTCTTTTAATTGTCCACGAGCCTGGTTCCATTGCCTTGCTAGGCATTACTGTAATGGGCGCATCTGAAGTCTGGCATGGGGACAATGAATATACAGGAGGCCATCATGCCTATGCATGAAGACTTGAGCTGGCAGGGAGTGTTGTGGCTGGAATTCGCGAATGAGTATCTGCATGCTGGCTATCCTTGCTGTGTTTGGATATGCCTTTGCCACCGAGGTGTTTATAGTGGCTCCCAGGTATTGCTGTATGTGGGAAGGTTGCAGATGCGATTTTATGTAGTTTCATTGAAAAACCTAGGCTGTGTAGCAACTGGATTGTTTGGGATGTGTGTGCTGCACATTCTTGGTACGATTTTGCTTGTATTACCCAATCATCCAGGTAAGGGTACACATGGATGTGTTGCCTCCTGAGATGTGCTGTCACGGTCGCTAAGCATTTTGTAAACACTCTTGGAGCCGTGGTAACCCCAAAGGGCAAAACCTTGAATTTGTAGTGTTGACCTTCTATTGTGAACCTGAGGTATTTTCTGTGGGCTGGATGGATGGGTATGTGAAAGTACGCATCTTTGAGGTCCAGAGTTGCTAGGAAGTCTCCTTGCTGTAGCAACGGGAGCACTTGATGTAGTGTGATCATATGGAAGTGCTCCGATAGTATATATTGATTCAGGGGCCTGAGGTCCAATATTGGTCTGAGACAACCGTCCTTCTTTGGAATAAGGAAGTATAGGGAGTATACTCCTTTCCCTTGTTGGTAGAAAGGGACTTGCTCTATGGCCCCCTTTTCCAGCATGTATTTTACCTCTTGTTGTAGAAGGGTGATGTGTTCTGTGGACATCGGACGATGTCTGGGTGGTATGTTTGGTGGCGCGTAGAAGTCAGTTCTAGGCAATAACCAGACTGAATAATTTCTCTCACCCACCTGTCCGTGGTAATTGCGTGCCAGACAGGTAGGAACTGTTGTAGTCTGCCTCCGACTGGTGTTAAGTGGTCTGGAGGCAGCGTAATGAAGTCACTGTTTTGTGGCAGTGGAGGCCCTGGTGTTATTGCCTCCACGCCCTCTTCCCTTATTACGGTCACCTCTGTAACCACCTCTGGCTGTGTTCTTTGTGAAGGAGCCTTGTGTGTTACTTTTGTATAAGGCAGATGTTTGTGAAGCATTCCCTCGTGTATTTGCTCTGTATGAGGAGCGTCGAAAGGAGCCCCTATGTTGCAGAAATTGCAATGCACCCATAGATTTTGCGGTTTCTGTGTCCTTTTTCATTTTGTCCAAGATGGTGTCTACCGCAGGGCCAAATAGAAAGTCTTGATTGACAGGTTGGTTAAGAATGGTGGACTGCACCTCATTCTTAAAACCGGAAATACGCAGCCATGCATGTCTGCGTAGCAGGACACTAGTATTAATAGACCTAGCTGCGGTGTCTGCAGCGTCAAGCGCACATTTGATGGAGGCGTTTGATATGAATTTACCCTCCTGAATGAGATCATTGGCTTGTGCTTTGAAAGTCTCGGGCAGGTGTTGCATAAGGCTCTCGAGCTGATCATAGTGCGCCCTGTCGTAACGAGCCAGTAGGGCTTGTGTGTTAGCAATTCTCCAGGAGTTGGATGCTTTTGCAGCTACCCTTTTGCCTGATGCCTCTAGAATTTTTGACTCCTTGTCAGGGGGAGGTGCTTCCCCTGTTGTCTGAGAGTTGGCTCATTTTCGTGCGTTAGCAACCACCAGTGAGTCTAGTGGTAACTGGCCCTTGATGTAAGTAGGGTATGTAGGAGCTGGTCTATATTTTTTTTCTATTCTGGGATTGATTACCCGTGCCCTGGCTGTGTCCTTAAATATGTCAGGTGCGTGTTTTAGAACTCCTTTTAACATGGGAAGAGTTTTGACACTTTTTTCTGCAGTAGTAAATGTGTCAAACAGGAAGTCTTCTTCTACAGGGTCGCTGTGCATGTCCACGTTGTGGAATTGTGCTGCCCTGTCTATGAGTTGGTTGAAAACTACTGTGTCATCAGTGGGTGATGGCTTAGTAGGATAAGTGGGCACATCAGGGATGGGATGGTTGTCATAAGGGTCTGTTGGTTCTTCCCAAGGTTCCTCCTGATTAGGATCTTGTGGGAAATCATATAGAGGCTGTGGTTCATATCCTGCGTCCCCATCACCGTCCCCGTGGTAAGAAGGTGAGGTAGGTGCAAAAGGTGTGGCAGGCATAATAGGTTGAAAAGGGCTGAGGGCTCTTGAGGGAGAAGTCCCAAAGTCCTTTTTAGGTTTTGCCTAGCGAAAGCTGCGCTCTGCGCAGCTTTTCGCGCAGGCGAAATCCTGTTGAGAACTGTAGGGTGCTTTGGGTCGGCCCTCGTCATTGATTGGCTGGCTCCGTAAACGGAGCCTTGCCATTGGACGAGGGGCCTGTCCGTCAATGCCGGACCAGACACGGGGGCGTTCCTGACATTCTTTGCCTTTTGCCGACGTCACGCGACGCCGGGAACGCCCCCGAGTCTGGTCCGGCATTGCCGGCACCTCCCTTGCTCTACTGTCATCACCACAACACTGCGCCCATTTTATCCCAAGCTAAACACTCGGAGAGGCGCAGTGACCGGGTCTTTGAAGGCCGCTCTCCCAATGAAAACAAGTTTTCTCTCCGAGTCAGCACGAGCAGGAAGACGAGCAGCGCGCCCTCCCAGCTGGCCTCTCGCATCAGCATCCAGAGCTGCCCTGCGCGGTGTGTAGCTTCAGTGGAGCTTCAGAGTGCAGAGTGGAGCTTCAGAGTGGAGCTTCAGAGTGGAGCTTCAGAGTGGAGCTTCAGAGTGGAGCTTCAGAGTGGAGCTTCAGAGTGGAGCTTCAGAGTGGAGCTTCAGAGTGGAGCTTCAGAGTGCAGAGTGGAGCTTCAGAGTGCAGATTCAGAGTGGAGCTTCAGAGTGCAGAGTGGAGCTTCAGAGTGGAGCTTCAGAGTGGAGCTTCAGAGTGGAGCTTCAGAGTGGAGCTTCAGAGTGGAGCTTCAGAGTGGAGCTTCAGAGTGGAGCTTCAGAGTGGAGCTTCAGAGTGGAGCTGCAGAGTGCAGATTCAGAGTGGAGCTTCAGAGTGGAGCTTCAGAGTGCAGAGTGGAGCTTCAGAGTGGAGCTTCAGAGTGGAGCTTCAGAGTGGAGCTTCAGAGTGGAGCTTCAGAGTGGAGCTTCAGAGTGGAGCTTCAGAGTGCAGAGTGGAGCTTCAGAGTGGAGCTTCAGAGTGCAGAGTGGAGCTTCAGAGTGGAGCTTCAGAGTGCAGAGTGGAGCTTCAGAGTGGAGCTTCAGAGTGCAGAGTGGAGCTTCAGAGTGGAGCTTCAGAGTGGAGCTTCAGAGTGGAGCTTCAGAGTGGAGCTTCAGAGTGGAGCTTCAGAGTGGAGCTTCAGAGTGGAGCTTCAGAGTGGAGCTTCAGAGTGCAGCTTCAGAGTGCAGAGTGGAGCTTCAGAGTGCAGAGTGGAGCTTCAGAGTTCAGAGTGGAGCTTCAGAGTGCAGAGTGGAGCTTCAGAGTTCAGAGTGGAGCTTCAGAGTGCAGAGTGGAGCTTCAGAGTTCAGAGTGGAGCTTCAGAGTGGAGCTTCAGAGTGGAGCTTCAGAGTGGAGCTTCAGAGTGGAGCTTCAGAGTGGAGCTTCAGAGTGCAGAGTGGAGCTTCAGAGTGGAGCTTCAGAGTGCAGAGTGGAGCTTCAGAGTGGAGCTTCAGAGTGCAGAGTGGAGCTTCAGAGTGGAGCTTCAGAGTGCAGAGTGGAGCTTCAGAGTGGAGCTTCAGAGTGGAGCTTCAGAGTGGAGCTTCAGAGTGGAGCTTCAGAGTGGAGCTTCAGAGTGGAGCTTCAGAGTGGAGCTTCAGAGTGGAGCTTCAGAGTGGAGCTTCAGAGTGCAGAGTGGAGCATCAGAGTGGAGCATCAGAGTGGAGCATCAGAGTGGAGCTTCAGAGTGGAGCTTCAGAGTGGAGCTTCAGAGTGGAGCTTCAGAGTGGAGCTTCAGAGTGGAGCTTCAGAGTGGAGCTTCAGAGTGGAGCTTCAGAGTGCAGAGTGGAGCTTCAGAGTGGAGCTTCAGAGTGGAGCTTCAGAGTGGAGCTTCAGAGTGGAGCTTCAGAGTGGAGCTTCAGAGTGGAGCTTCAGAGTGGAGCTTCAGAGTGGAGCTTCAGAGTGGAGCTTCAGAGTGCAGAGTGGAGCTTCAGAGTGCAGAGTGGAGCTTCAGAGTGGAGCTTCAGAGTGGAGCTTCAGAGTGGAGCTTCAGAGTGGAGCTTCAGAGTGGAGCTTCAGAGTGGAGCTTCAGAGTGGAGCTTCAGAGTGCAGAGTGGAGCTTCAGAGTGCAGAGTGGAGCTTCAGAGTGCAGAGTGGAGCTTCAGAGTGGAGCTTCAGAGTGGAGCTTCAGAGTGGAGCTTCAGAGTGGAGCTTCAGAGTGGAGCTTCAGAGTGGAGCTTCAGAGTGCAGAGTGGAGCTTCAGAGTGGAGCTTCAGAGTGGAGCTTCAGAGTGGAACTTCAGAGTGGAGCTTCAGAGTGGAGCTTCAGAGTGGAGCTTCAGAGTGGAGCTTCAGAGTGGAGCTTCAGAGTGGAGCTTCAGAGTGGAGCTTCAGAGTGGAGCTTCAGAGTGGAGCTTCAGAGTGGAGCTTCAGAGTGGAGCTTCAGAGTGCAGAGTGGAGCTTCAGAGTGGAGCTTCAGAGTGCAGAGTGGAGCTTCAGAGTGGAGCTTCAGAGTGCAGAGTGGAGCTTCAGAGTGGAGCTTCAGAGTGCAGAGTGGAGCTTCAGAGTGGAGCTTCAGAGTGCAGAGTGGAGCTTCAGAGTGGAGCTTCAGAGTGGAGCTTCAGAGTGGAGCTTCAGAGTGGAGCTTCAGAGTGCAGAGTGGAGCTTCAGAGTGGAGCTTCAGAGTGCAGAGTGGAGCTTCAGAGTGGAGCTTCAGAGTGCAGAGTGGAGCTTCAGAGTGGAGCTTCAGAGTGCAGAGTGGAGCTTCAGAGTGGAGCTTCAGAGTGGAGCTTCAGAGTGGAGCTTCAGAGTGGAGCTTCAGAGTGGAGCTTCAGAGTGGAGCTTCACGAGCAGGAAGACGAGCAGCGCGCCTCCCAGCTGGCCTCTCGCATCAGCATCCAGAGCTGCCCTGCGCGGTGTGTAGCTTCAGTGGAGCTTCAGAGTGCAGAGTGGAGCTTCAGAGTGGAGCTTCAGAGTGGAGCTTCAGAGTGGAGCTTCAGAGTGGAGCTTCAGAGTGGAGCTTCAGAGTGGAGCTTCAGAGTGCAGAGTGGAGCTTCAGAGTGCAGATTCAGAGTGGAGCTTCAGAGTGCAGAGTGGAGCTTCAGAGTGCAGATTCAGAGTGGAGCTTCAGAGTGCAGAGTGGAGCTTCAGAGTGGAGCTTCAGAGTGCAGAGTGGAGCTTCAGAGTGGAGCTTCAGAGTGGAGCTTCAGAGTGGAGCTTCAGAGTGGAGCTTCAGAGTGGAGCTTCAGAGTGGAGCTTCAGAGTGGAGCTTCAGAGTGCAGAGTGGAGCTTCAGAGTGCAGAGTGGAGCTTCAGAGTGCAGAGTGGAGCTTCAGAGTGCAGAGTGGAGCTTCAGAGTGCAGAGTGGAGCTTCAGAGTGGAGCTTCAGAGTGGAGCTTCAGAGTGGAGCTTCAGAGTGGAGCTTCAGAGTGGAGCTTCAGAGTGGAGCTTCAGAGTGGAGCTTCAGAGTGGAGCTTCAGAGTGGAGCTTCAGAGTGCAGAGTGGAGCTTCAGAGTGGAGCTTCAGAGTGCAGAGTGGAGCTTCAGAGTGGAGCTTCAGAGTGCAGAGTGGAGCTTCAGAGTGGAGCTTCAGAGTGCAGAGTGGAGCTTCAGAGTGGAGCTTCAGAGTGGAGCTTCAGAGTGGAGCTTCAGAGTGGAGCTTCAGAGTGGAGCTTCAGAGTGGAGCTTCAGAGTGCAGCTTCAGAGTGCAGAGTGGAGCTTCAGAGTGCAGAGTGGAGCTTCAGAGTGCAGAGTGGAGCTTCAGAGTGCAGAGTGGAGCTTCAGAGTGGAGCTTCAGAGTGGAGCTTCAGAGTGGAGCTTCAGAGTGCAGAGTGGAGCTTCAGAGTGGAGCTTCAGAGTGCAGAGTGGAGCTTCAGAGTGGAGCTTCAGAGTGCAGAGTGGAGCTTCAGAGTGGAGCTTCAGAGTGCAGAGTGGAGCTTCAGAGTGGAGCTTCAGAGTGCAGAGTGGAGCTTCAGAGTGGAGCTTCAGAGTGCAGAGTGGAGCTTCAGAGTGGAGCTTCAGAGTGGAGCTTCAGAGTGGAGCTTCAGAGTGGAGCTTCAGAGTGGAGCTTCAGAGTGGAGCTTCAGAGTGGAGCTTCAGAGTGGAGCTTCAGAGTGGAGCTTCAGAGTGGAGCTTCAGAGTGGAGCTTCAGAGTGGAGCTTCAGAGTGGAGCTTCAGAGTGGAGCTTCAGAGTGCAGAGTGGAGCATCAGAGTGGAGCATCAGAGTGGAGCATCAGAGTGGAGCATCAGAGTGGAGCATCAGAGTGGAGCATCAGAGTGGAGCTTCAGAGTGGAGCTTCAGAGTGGAGCTTCAGAGTGGAGCTTCAGAGTGGAGCTTCAGAGTGGAGCTTCAGAGTGGAGCTTCAGAGTGGAGCTTCAGAGTGGAGCTTCAGAGTGGAGCTTCAGAGTGGAGCTTCAGAGTGGAGCTTCAGAGTGGAGCTTCAGAGTGCAGAGTGGAGCTTCAGAGTGCAGAGTGGAGCTTCAGAGTGGAGCTTCAGAGTGGAGCTTCAGAGTGGAGCTTCAGAGTGGAGCTTCAGAGTGGAGCTTCAGAGTGGAGCTTCAGAGTGGAGCTTCAGAGTGGAGCTTCAGAGTGGAGCTTCAGAGTGGAGCTTCAGAGTGCAGAGTGGAGCTTCAGAGTGGAGCTTCAGAGTGCAGAGTGGAGCTTCAGAGTGGAGCTTCAGAGTGCAGAGTGGAGCTTCAGAGTGGAGCTTCAGAGTGCAGAGTGGAGCTTCAGAGTGGAGCTTCAGAGTGCAGAGTGGAGCTTCAGAGTGGAGCTTCAGAGTGCAGAGTGGAGCTTCAGAGTGGAGCTTCAGAGTGGAGCTTCAGAGTGGAGCTTCAGAGTGGAGCTTCAGAGTGGAGCTTCAGAGTGGAGCTTCAGAGTGGAGCTTCAGAGTGCAGCTTCAGAGTGCAGAGTGGAGCTTCAGAGTGCAGAGTGGAGCTTCAGAGTGCAGAGTGGAGCTTCAGAGTTCAGAGTGGAGCTTCAGAGTGCAGAGTGGAGCTTCAGAGTTCAGAGTGGAGCTTCAGAGTGGAGCTTCAGAGTGGAGCTTCAGAGTGGAGCTTCAGAGTGCAGAGTGGAGCTTCAGAGTGCAGAGTGGAGCTTCAGAGTGGAGCTTCAGAGTGCAGAGTGGAGCTTCAGAGTGGAGCTTCAGAGTGCAGAGTGGAGCTTCAGAGTGGAGCTTCAGAGTGCAGAGTGGAGCTTCAGAGTGGAGCTTCAGAGTGCAGAGTGGAGCTTCAGAGTGGAGCTTCAGAGTGCAGAGTGGAGCTTCAGAGTGGAGCTTCAGAGTGGAGCTTCAGAGTGGAGCTTCAGAGTGGAGCTTCAGAGTGGAGCTTCAGAGTGGAGCTTCAGAGTGGAGCTTCAGAGTGGAGCTTCAGAGTGCAGAGTGGAGCTTCAGAGTGGAGCTTCAGAGTGGAGCTTCAGAGTGGAGCTTCAGAGTGCAGAGTGGAGCTTCAGAGTGGAGCTTCAGAGTGCAGAGTGGAGCTTCAGAGTGCAGAGTGGAGCTTCAGAGTGGAGCTTCAGAGTGGAGCTTCAGAGTGGAGCTTCAGAGTGGAGCTTCAGAGTGGAGCTTCAGAGTGGAGCTTCAGAGTGGAGCTTCAGAGTGCAGATTCAGAGTGCAGAGTGGAGCTTCAGAGTGGAGCTTCAGAGTGGAGCTTCAGAGTGGAGCTTCAGAGTGGAGCTTCAGAGTGGAGCTTCAGAGTGGAGCTTCAGAGTGGAGCTTCAGAGTGCAGAGTGGAGCATCAGAGTGGAGCATCAGAGTGGAGCATCAGAGTGGAGCATCAGAGTGGAGCTTCAGAGTGGAGCTTCAGAGTGGAGCTTCAGAGTGGAGCTTCAGAGTGGAGCTTCAGAGTGGAGCTTCAGAGTGGAGCTTCAGAGTGGAGCTTCAGAGTGGAGCTTCAGAGTGGAGCTTCAGAGTGGAGCTTCAGAGTGGAGCTTCAGAGTGGAGCTTCAGAGTGGAGCTTCAGAGTGCAGAGTGGAGCTTCAGAGTGCAGAGTGGAGCTTCAGAGTGGAGCTTCAGAGTGGAGCTTCAGAGTGGAGCTTCAGAGTGGAGCTTCAGAGTGGAGCTTCAGAGTGGAGCTTCAGAGTGGAGCTTCAGAGTGGAGCTTCAGAGTGGAGCTTCAGAGTGCAGAGTGGAGCTTCAGAGTGGAGCTTCAGAGTGCAGAGTGGAGCTTCAGAGTGGAGCTTCAGAGTGCAGAGTGGAGCTTCAGAGTGGAGCTTCAGAGTGCAGAGTGGAGCTTCAGAGTGGAGCTTCAGAGTGCAGAGTGGAGCTTCAGAGTGGAGCTTCAGAGTGCAGAGTGGAGCTTCAGAGTGGAGCTTCAGAGTGGAGCTTCAGAGTGGAGCTTCAGAGTGGAGCTTCAGAGTGGAGCTTCAGAGTGGAGCTTCAGAGTGCAGCTTCAGAGTGCAGAGTGGAGCTTCAGAGTGCAGAGTGGAGCTTCAGAGTGCAGAGTGGAGCTTCAGAGTTCAGAGTGGAGCTTCAGAGTGCAGAGTGGAGCTTCAGAGTTCAGAGTGGAGCTTCAGAGTGGAGCTTCAGAGTGGAGCTTCAGAGTGGAGCTTCAGAGTGCAGAGTGGAGCTTCAGAGTGGAGCTTCAGAGTGCAGAGTGGAGCTTCAGAGTGGAGCTTCAGAGTGCAGAGTGGAGCTTCAGAGTGGAGCTTCAGAGTGCAGAGTGGAGCTTCAGAGTGGAGCTTCAGAGTGCAGAGTGGAGCTTCAGAGTGGAGCTTCAGAGTGCAGAGTGGAGCTTCAGAGTGGAGCTTCAGAGTGCAGAGTGGAGCTTCAGAGTGGAGCTTCAGAGTGGAGCTTCAGAGTGGAGCTTCAGAGTGGAGCTTCAGAGTGGAGCTTCAGAGTGGAGCTTCAGAGTGGAGCTTCAGAGTGGAGCTTCAGAGTGGAGCTTCAGAGTGGAGCTTCAGAGTGGAGCTTCAGAGTGCAGAGTGGAGCTTCAGAGTGGAGCTTCAGAGTGCAGAGTGGAGCTTCAGAGTGGAGCTTCAGAGTGCAGAGTGGAGCTTCAGAGTGGAGCTTCAGAGTGGAGCTTCAGAGTGGAGCTTCAGAGTGGAGCTTCAGAGTGGAGCTTCAGAGTGGAGCTTCAGAGTGGAGCTTCAGAGTGCAGATTCAGAGTGCAGAGTGGAGCTTCAGAGTGGAGCTTCAGAGTGGAGCTTCAGAGTGGAGCTTCAGAGTGGAGCTTCAGAGTGGAGCTTCAGAGTGGAGCTTCAGAGTGGAGCTTCAGAGTGGAGCTTCAGAGTGGAGCTTCAGAGTGGAGCTTCAGAGTGGAGCTTCAGAGTGGAGCTTCAGAGTGCAGAGTGGAGCTTCAGAGTGCAGAGTGGAGCTTCAGAGTGGAGCTTCAGAGTGGAGCTTCAGAGTGGAGCTTCAGAGTGGAGCTTCAGAGTGGAGCTTCAGAGTGGAGCTTCAGAGTGGAGCTTCAGAGTGGAGCTTCAGAGTGGAGCTTCAGAGTGGAGCTTCAGAGTGGAGCTTCAGAGTGGAGCTTCAGAGTGCAGAGTGGAGCTTCAGAGTGGAGCTTCAGAGTGGAGCTTCAGAGTGGAGCTTCAGAGTGGAGCTTCAGAGTGGAGCTTCAGAGTGGAGCTTCAGAGTGGAGCTTCAGAGTGGAGCTTCAGAGTGGAGCTTCAGAGTGGAGCTTCAGAGTGCAGAGTGGAGCTTCAGAGTGGAGCTTCAGAGTGCAGAGTGGAGCTTCAGAGTGGAGCTTCAGAGTGGAGCTTCAGAGTGCAGAGTGGAGCTTCAGAGTGCAGATTCAGAGTGGAGCTTCAGAGTGCAGAGTGGAGCTTCAGAGTGCAGATTCAGAGTGGAGCTTCAGAGTGCAGAGTGGAGCTTCAGAGTGGAGCTTTAGAGTGCAGAGTGGAGCTTCAGAGTGGAGCTTTAGAGTTCAGAGTGGAGCTTCAGAGTGCAGAGTGGAGCTTCAGAGTGGAGCTTCAGATTCAGAGTGGAGCTTCAGAGTGCAGAGTGGAGCTTCAGAGTGCAGATTCAGAGTGGAGCTTCAGAGTGCAGAGTGGAGCTTCAGAGTGGAGCTTCAGAGTGCAGAGTGGAGCTTCAGAGTGGAGCTTCAGAGTGGAGCTTCAGAGTGGAGCTTCAGAGTGGAGCTTCAGAGTGGAGCTTCAGAGTGGAGCTTCAGAGTGGAGCTTCAGAGTGGAGCTTCAGAGTGGAGCTTCAGAGTGGAGCTTCAGAGTGCAGAGTGGAGCTTCAGAGTGGAGCTTCAGAGTGGAGCTTCAGAGTGCAGAGTGGAGCTTCAGAGTGGAGCTTCAGAGTGGAGCTTCAGAGTGCAGAGTGGAGCTTCAGAGTGGAGCTTCAGAGTGCAGAGTGGAGCTTCAGAGTGGAGCTTCAGAGTGGAGCTTCAGAGTGCAGAGTGGAGCTTCAGAGTGCAGATTCAGAGTGGAGCTTCAGAGTGCAGAGTGGAGCTTCAGAGTGGAGCTTTAGAGTGCAGAGTGGAGCTTCAGAGTGGAGCTTTAGAGTTCAGAGTGGAGCTTCAGAGTGCAGAGTGGAGCTTCAGAGTGGAGCTTCAGATTCAGAGTGGAGCTTCAGAGTGCAGAGTGGAGCTTCAGAGTGCAGATTCAGAGTGGAGCTTCAGAGTGCAGAGTGGAGCTTCAGAGTGGAGCTTCAGAGTGCAGAGTGGAGCTTCAGAGTGGAGCTTTGGAGCTTCAGAGTGGAGCTTCAGAGTGCAGAGTGGAGCTTCAGAGTGGAGCTTCAGAGTGGAGCTTCAGAGTGCAGAGTGGAGCTTCAGAGTGGAGCTTCAGAGTGCAGAGTGGAGCTTCAGAGTGGAGCTTCAGAGTGGAGCTTCAGAGTGCAGAGTGGAGCTTCAGAGTGCAGATTCAGAGTGGAGCTTCAGAGTGCAGAGTGGAGCTTCAGAGTGGAGCTTTAGAGTGCAGAGTGGAGCTTCAGAGTGCAGAGTGGAGCTTCAGAGTGGAGCTTCAGATTCAGAGTGGAGCTTCAGAGTGCAGAGTGGAGCTTCAGAGTGGAGCTTCAGATTCAGAGTGGAGCTTCAGAGTGCAGAGTGGAGCTTCAGAGTGCAGATTCAGAGTGGAGCTTCAGAGTGCAGAGTGGAGCTTCAGAGTGCAGATTCAGAGTGGAGCTTCAGAGTGCAGAGTGGAGCTTCAGAGTGGAGCTTCAGAGTGCAGAGTGGAGCTTCAGAGTGGAGCTTCAGAGTGGAGCTTCAGAGTGGAGCTTCAGAGTGGAGCTTCAGAGTGGAGCTTCAGAGTGGAGCTTCAGAGTGGAGCTTCAGAGTGGAGCTTCAAAGTGGAGCTTCAGAGTGGAGCTTCAGAGTGGAGCTTCAGAGTGGAGCTTCAGAGTGGAGCTTCAAAGTGGAGCTTCAGAGTGCAGAGTGGAGCTTCAGAGTGCAGCTTCAGAGTGCAGAGTGGAGCTTCAGAGTGCAGAGTGGAGCTTCAGAGTGCAGAGTGGAGCTTCAGAGTGCAGAGTGGAGCTTCAGAGTGCAGAGTGGAGCTTCAGAGTGCAGAGTGGAGCTTCAGAGTGCAGAGTGGAGCTTCAGAGTGGAGCTTCAGAGTGTCAAGAGCAATGCCAATAGCTCTAACTTTAACAAAGGCAAAACCATTGCATTGTAAATGCTTGTTCTTTAGTGGCATAGGTGAATCAGGTTCAAAGTCCTAGGGCCTCTTTTTCCTATGCAGGATGGTAACTTTACCAGTCTCTGGGTTAATGTATATTTTAGCTTGGTTGTCTGATGGATCTGGGTGGAATAGTTCTTCCTCTACAGTCCTGGGTTTAGTGTTTGACTTTTTGTGGTCGGCAACACTAGGTTTTTCAACGACTTTTGGAGTTTTGTTGGACTTTTTAGGCTCGGGCCTGATTTTGGGTCGACACGGTTTTTGTGCTCCGTAGGCTTCTTTGGAGGAGTGTCTTTCACCGAGTCGATGTTCTTTTTTGGATCGACTGGTGTCTTTGGAGCCGTTAACTTCGGGTCGACAGGTTTGTCCGGCTTCAATATTGGTTTCGGTATGGCACCGGATGCCGGGTCGACGGATTTCGGAACAGCAGGCTTGTTCAGGTCGGCGACCTTCTTCGGTTCGGCACCCTTCGGCTGCGTGCTCTTGTTCGGGTCGACCGATTTTTTGGGGTCGACGGCTTTTGGCTGAACGGCCTTTGTGGGGTCGACAGTCTTTTTTGGCTCGACGCTCTTTGGCTGTGCGTCCTTTTTTGGATCGACGCCCTTCGGGTCGGCGACCTTTTTTGGCTCTGGAACCTTCTTCGGGGCGATGGTACTGGGCCCTGGGGTTTCTGAAGGTTTCGGTTTCGGAGCCGAGCCGGAAGGCGGGGCTGTCGAAAGTCTTTTAAGATCTTGGTTAAGGCCTTTTGGCGATGCCTCGACCGGAGCCTTTGGTAACGGGACAGTTGGTGTCGGGGGCGTTGTACTCACAATTTGCCCCAACGGGATTTCGTCGTCAGAGTAGTCCTCGACGGAGACAATTTCTAGGTCCGAGTCTTGAGCGTCCGGTAGTTCCTGGTCATCATCGAAGATGTTGTCCGGTTCCGGTGCCTGTCGCTGCATTTCTTGCCTAGCGGCCAGTCGGATCCGTATGGTTTCCTTCGACCGAAACTGGGCGCAGGCCGGGCAGGTTTCTTCCCTATGGTCTGGGGAAAGGCACTTGTTGCATACTGAGTGTTTATCAGTATGTGGAAACTTGGAGTGGCATTGTGGGCACCTTTTGAAAGGGCTTCTTTCCATTGACGGTCGGCTCACGTGGCGTCGAAAAGGCCAACGACCGATTCGAGATGGTAGTGTGGATCGAGTAGAGAGGTACCGAACGAGAACAATACCGTCGAAGCCTAAGGCCTTTTGGCCCTTAGAAAAGTTTTGTTTTCGATTCCGAGTTGGAGTATAGGAGTTTACATCCGAACCCAATGGCGAAAAAAAACAATCTGAGGATGGAGAGGATGCCCAAGCGCACTGTAGTCCAGGGGAGGAGTCACCTATCTCGTGATACTTCGAAGACTCTTCCAAGACAACAAAGTGCAATCATCCGGACCCAACACTAGGCGGCGATCTATGCACAGATATGAATTCAGCAACCCACATGCCTCGAACGGGTTATTTTGGGGATCATAGTAGTGATATGGGGTTTGGGATGAATGAGAGAGTGAAGGTAATGGATACATCGATAGAGGTATAGGGTGAGAAATAGGCTAGTGCATTGGAAAGAGAAGTAGAAAGATTTGAGATGAGTCAGAGTTCAACTAGAGGATATTTTGAGAGCGGTATAGGGTGAAACATAGGGTTGTGCATTGGATATGCTGAACTAGAAGAAAGTAATAAATAAGTAAAAGTAATAAATATATAGATCCAAAAGTAATAAAGATATAGATCCACAAGTACATGGAAGGTATATAGATGCATAATGGAAGGTAGTACATGTAAATTAATTATGCATTAAATAAACTCTGGCTTTCAAGTGTTGTTCTACTTTAAATTAGTTTGATCTATTTTTATATTTTTTTTCGTAAAATCAATAGTGAAGCAATTGTAGATAGTTATGATAAAAAGATTTACTTATTTATGCAGTCACTTATATACATGTCAAAACATAGAAATATTTAACTATCAGTAATATGTACATTTGTTAAGCAGAACTAATGAATATATATATATATATATATATATATATATATATATATATATATATATATATATATATATATATATATATATATATACGATAAGATGTTTAGATGGATTGTGTGTTAATCAATATAGACATGGTTTTAGGTACCCGTGATATTTAAGGCGATTTATCAAAGTATTTGTACTGGTATAATGTATATTTTCACAATATTATGTGAATATACAATGGTCTAAATCATGTGGTTTCTCTATGAGAATTGGCAATTGGCATATACAAAATAGTATTTGAACTGATAGAATTAACTGCCATTATTTTTAACCATATTGGTTAAAACACCATGTTTTAAAACAGTCTGTCTACTATGTTCATCATGTCATGCAATGTAGTCACGTGGTACAAAACAAAGTGCTATGATTGGTGAATTGCCATTTTTTTTTTTGAAATGTGTTTTTATTGTTGCCAACACAGAATAATCACGTGTACACATTCAAGATATATCGCAGCGTCAACATTCAGCTGCATGCAGTCAATATAGCAACTTTTCACATTTTCTCATTTTCTCCCCAACAGAAAACATACTACTTAAAAGGTCAAGATCAACAGACCGTTCCACGAATCAGTGACATCATTAGCGTTAATAGAGGCATAACAAGCAATATCCACATTGTCTGTCAGAAACAGTTTTGTCTACAAGTTCAGTGCCGGACGCCCGATCATTCCCCCCCCTCTAGACCGAACTCTGAAGTCCCAACATCACTCCATACCCTCACCCTCCTCAGAGCTATCTACATCCTCATCCTCAGGCAAGGGTTCACAGATGTCCCCCCTATATGAATTCCAAGGTGACCATGTCTTGTTCCATTTGCGTGGATTAAGCCTCCGTTTGTAAATCGCCCTCTCTGTCCCCATAAGCATATCCATGTTCCTGCACCATTGCGACAATGTCGGAGTAGTCGGTGCCCCCCAGTTCTGTGCTATATCCCTCTTTGCCAGCATCACACCAATGATCGCCCAGCGTTTCCCATGCGATGACAGATCAGTTGGGCCCCACACATTCAGTAGGCATATCCGAGGGTTAGGTGCGAATGATGACCCTAGCGTTTGACTGATTGTTCGTGCTACACGCCTCCAATAAATTTGTATAGTAGGACATTCCCACAGAGTATGGAACAGCGTACCCTCCACCCCACAATTCCTCAGACAGTATGGATGTTCCGTCCTATTTATTCTGTGCAGTGTTGTGCGGGTATAATACACCCTATGCAGTACCTTAAATTGGACCAGTCTGAAACGTGTGGATATACCTGCCTCTTTAGGTGACCCCAATGCTGCGTTCCATTCCGTTTCATCCAAGTCCCCAATCTCCTCTACCCATTTCTCTTTCAAACGCACCAGCGGATCCGGCAGGTTGTTTAACAATTTACGGTATGTGAGGGATGTTGCACTAGTCTCAATATAGTCTGTAAGGAGCCGGTCCTCTAACGGAGCCGACTCCGGGATTGTCACTCCCATTTCCAACACTGACATAAGTGCGTGTCTAACCTGTATGTATCTGTACGTTTCTGTCACCCCAAGGTCGTATTGCTCTCTCAGAGTTTCGAAGGTTATCACCGCACCTCTGGACCACAGATCTCCAACCGTGGAGATCCCGATGGTATCCCATCGATCAAACCCCTTGCTAGTACGCAAATTACCGAGGGCCTTGGAGTCCCACAGCGGCGTGAGTTTAGTAATCACTCCCTCCCATCCCAGCCGCCTCTGAGCCTTATGCCATATAGATATCGTGTGTCTGGTAGGGCCCACTAGCCTCCCCACCATGCCTTTGTTGTAGAGCGGGGCCAGAAGAGTGTTCGTGCCCAATTGCCTTCTATCCGCCCTATATGCCGGGTCATCCTGTGCACCATGTATCCACTGGTTGATTACCTTAAGGTGCGCCGCCCAGTAGTACAATTCAAGGTGTGGGAGCGCTATCCCCCCACTGTACCAGTCTCTAACCATTTTCAATTGCGCCACTCTAGCTGGTTTGCCACTCCACAGCAAGGCCGACAGCTGCGCCGACACTCGGCGGAAGAACAACGGTGGGACCATCTCCGGTGCATTCTCCAGTGCATAGAGGAAGCGAGGCAACGCCAGCATTTTAAATAGTGCCGCTCTACCCAATAACGTCAGCGGAAGGGCCTTCCAGTGGCGTACGTCCGCCTTCAACCTAGTCAACAGGGGCACAAGGTTCAGCTCCAAAAAGGTCGCCGAGTCTCTCGTGATTTGGATCCCCAGGTACTTGAAGGTACGGGTCTCCACTACTAACTGACAGTCCGGAGGCAGAACCGGTGGGTCGCCCCGTATCATATATAGTATGGACTTGGACCAATTAAGTTTATAGCCTGACGCTGCACCATGTTTCTCGCACAGGGCTAGCAGTACCGAAATACCGCTCTCGAGGTCCATCAGGTAGATGAGCATATCATCCGCATATAGGGAGACCCTATCCTCCCATCCATCTCCCCATTGTATGCCCCTCAACAGCTGGGTGGATCTGAGAATTACGGCCAGGGGTTCCAGCACTAAAGCAAAAAGCAATGGCGAGAGGGGGCATCCCTGTCTCGTGCCCCTTGCCAACGGGAATTCTCTCGAGACACAACCATTGGCCGTCACCCTCGCCACCGGTTCGGTATATAACAACCTGACCCAGGAGATGAAACCGGGTCCTATACCCATGTGTTCCAGGACCGCAAAGAGATACCGCCACTCCACCATGTCAAACGCCATTTTGGCATCCAATGAAAGCACCGCTGCCGGTTCCGCCAACGTCGGGGCGCGAGCCAGCACGCCGTGGAGCCGTCGCAAATTCAGCGCCGTGCTCCGGTGCGGCATAAAGCCCGACTGGTCTGGGTGGATTAGGTGTGGTAGATGGGGTAGCAGTCTGGTGGCCAGTAGTTTCGCTAAAATTTTATTCTCCGCATTAAGGAGTGAAATAGGGCGGTAAGACCCGCAGTCTTCAGGGGGTTTGCCTGGCTTCGGTATCGCCACAATGGTAGCCATACGCTGGTCAGGGGGCAGCAACCCACGCTCCCGGCTCTCCACGTACATTGCGAGCATGGGCGCGGAAAGCGTGTCGCACATGATCTTGTACCATTCTATCGGCACCCCATTAGGGCCCATCGCTTTCCCAGGGTGGAGCGCCGCTATGGCCAGCTGTATCTCTTCAGACGTCAGGTCCGATTCAAGTTCGTCCCGAGCGTCCTGGGGGAAGAGTACGGGTCTGCACCCCTAGGAGCGACCCCTCCACCATCTCACGTGTGACTTCAGTGTCAGGGGAATAGACAGAATGAAAGTGGTCCGCCAGGAGCTCTACTATCCGGGCCGGATTGGTCTGCAACACCCCTTCCGAATCCCTCAGCTGCAGTATCGCTCTTTGCCCTCCACGCTTCCTTTCCAACCAAGCCAGCAATCTACCTGCCTTATCGCCCACATCATAGATCCTATTCGTAATTGCCAGCATATTGCCCACCACTTTGTACCGCATATGGTCCGTGTGTCTTTGCTGACACATCCGGAGCGTGTGAAGGGTATCCTCACTTGGGGTGTGCTCATGATCCTGTGTCGCTTTGCCAAGCTGCTCCTCCAGATCCAGTAGTTCCTGGCCCTGTGAGCGTTTATGCTGTGCGATAGCCGAGATTGCCTGCCCTCGGAGGACCGTTTTATAGGCCTCCCATAACGTTACATGGGAAGACACCGATCCCTCATTGTCAGTGAAGTAGGATCTCGTGCCCGTCTTTAAAGCCTTAGTTATGACCGGCTCTTTGAGGAATCCCGGGTATATAGGATAGAGGCGCCTGTAAGTGCAAATTTGGCTGGACAGAGTGAGCATCAGCGGGGAGTGCTCCGAAACCCCTTGTGGTTTGATGTGGGTGTCAGTAATATTGAGACGGCCCCCCCCAGTGTGAGGAAGTAGTCAATCCTCGACAGGCTGTCGTGAACTGCTGAGTAGTATGTGTACTGACGGTCCTCTGAGTGAAACTGCCTCCATACGTCCACTAATCCCTGCGCTTCCATAAAATCATTTAACTTGGAGGGCCCTGGCGAGCGCGTGTGCACAGGATATCGGTCCAGGGAGTTGTGTACCACCGCATTGAAATCACCCCCCCAGTATAAGATCCCCCTCCGGGAGGCTTAACAAAAAGGTTCCCAGTTCCGGGAGGGCTATGGCGTGCAATGCCGGCGGGATATATACTGAGACCACATTAAGCGGTCTCCCCTCCCATTGGCCATGAACCGCCGCAAAGCGACCCTGTGTGTCAGTGCTAACTGATTGTGAAATAAACCTGGACGAGCGGTGCATCAGTATCCCAGTACCCCTGGACCCTCTAGTAAAGTCAGAGTGAACAAGCATCCTGTACCCTTTCCTATCCAGGGCCCTGGTGGCCGTGCCCATCAGATGAGTTTCCTGCAACAAAACCAGGGCTGGGTTCGTCCTTTTTATGCTGTGCAAGACCAAACCCCGTTTTACCTTATCTCCCAGGCCCCTCACATTCCAGGACATTAGGGTCAATGGCGATGCCCGCCCCATATTAGCATCCTCCCCCCCCATGGCATAAGAAGTGGTCGGTCGGCCGACCTCCGCCTAGTAATAAACGGCTGATAAAGTGAACATGTAATCCCCCTTGCATTACCCCTACTCTACACGCTCTCAACATACTGAACAGATCCTGACCCTGTGTAGTATTAAAAAACCAAGAACACATCCTACCCCCAACTCCCCCCCTCCCTGCCCCCCTGCTCAACGGACTCAAAACTGCCCGCCCCCCCAACTCAGCAGAGTGCCCGATCCCAACCCAAAACAAAGTACTTGCTTGCTGGGGTGAAGGACCCTCCGGTATCAGCGGCCTCCACCTACGGCCGCGGAGGCCCTCCGCCCAGTGTCCAAGGCGGCACTGCCGGTCAACATAGCACTCAGTTCAGCCGCTCAAGAATCGTGAATCATTGTTCCTCCTCCGCATCATCTTCCTGAAGATCGTTCAAGGGGGAAAGCGCCACTGCACCCTCCTCAGCGGATTGTGAGCTCTGTCGGGAGCCTGCAGTACGGTTCTTATTGTGTCTGTTAGAGCGACGCGGGGGTCCACTTGTCTCCAACCCTCCAGCCACTCCTGTGCCATTTCCGGGGAGTCAAAAAACCATGTCTTATTGTCTGCCACAATCCGAAGTTTGGCCGGAAAAAGCATTGAGTACGAAATTTCCCTCGCCCTCAGTTCCTTCTTTACTTCGAAAAAGGTCCTCCTCCTCCGTGCGACCTCGGCCGTGTAATCTGGAAAAAAGGCCACAGTAGAGTTCTGTATCTTAAGAGGCGGCGAATTCCTCGCCGTCTGCAGGATGGCATCACGATCCCTGAAGTTAAAAAGTCGTGCTATAATCGGCCTAGGGTTTCGCCTGTCTGCCGGCGTCCTCCAGGGACCCTGTGTGCCCTTTCCACTGTGAAGAATGCGGAGAGGCCTTTAGGCTGAAGTTTCTGCTTGATTAGGTCCTCCACATATAGGTCCATTGCCCTTGTGTCTTCCGACTCCGGCACACCTACGATACGAACGTTGTTCCGCCTCGAGCGTCCCTCCTGGTCATCGAGTTTTTCACGTAGTTCCTTATTTTCCTTCAGCACTCGTTCCATACCAATCTGCAGCTCCGACACATCTTCCACTAAGGACTTGGTCACCACCTCCATACTGTTCACTTTCTCCGACATCTTATGGAAATCCGCCCTTATGAGCGTGATTTCGGCTGAGATTGAACCAACCGTGGCTTGTACTTGCGTGAGGGCCCTCATAACATCGTCCAGGGTTGCCTTCTTGGTACCCGCCGTCTCCGCCGACTTGCCCTGCTGCGACTTGGCGTCGGGGGGGGATGATGCTGAAGCGGGCTTGTCATACGCGAATCGATCAAGGCGGGACTGTGACCCTCCCGCCTTCGGTCCTTTGCCAGCCATCTCAGCCGTGGCGGACGGCCAACCCTTGTGTAGTCGGTGTCCCACGCCACCGAGTCAGTATGTCTGCGGCAATGCACCCACACCCGTCGTCGTCCGGGCCAGGCCTCTCCCAGGGCGTGTACAAGGCGCAATTCCAGATCGTCGGGCAGCACCGGGCCCTCCCACGGTATCCCGCAGGAGCGTGGAAGCAATGCCGCCCCACTCGTGTGCGGGGTGGGTGTGTAAGCTGTCACCCCGGGTAGTGCGGATGCTCCCCCACCACCGCGTCCCACTCGCCACCACTGCGTCGTTGTCCTCGGGGCACTCAGCAGGCTATCCCGGTGAATCCGGCAGGGCAGCGGTTACTGGCGCACAGGGCGGACCAAGGCCGAGGAGTCAAGTCCATGCGCACGGCCCCCCGCTATCCGGATAGTGTCCGTGAGGGAGAGTACGGGGTCCCCGTTCCAGCTGGGAGTGATGGCTACAGTAACACGTCCCTAGGCAGCTGAGGATCCCCGGTGGGCCAGTGCACACCGCCCAGCAGCGAGCAGCTCTTCTCGACCCAGCACTGCCGGTCTAAATCAAAGCGAGGTCTACTGCGGGTGAGTCTGGGCCTTCAGTGCGTTTCCAAGATGGCGGCCCCTCTGTACCGGAGTCTACGCTCCTCACTCCTCCTCCCGACTCCGGAGGCCGACAGGAGCAGAGCGGCCCCCTCCTCACCTCTTCTCCTCGGCGGGGCGCCCGGGTATTCACTCCGCACCGGCAGATGCCGGCGGTGCGCAAGGGCGATGCGGGTCCCTCCTCTCCGTCGCCAGGTTCCGGCGAGCGCTTCCGGCGCTCCTCTGCCCGGAGCAGTGAACTTCCTGTCCGCTCGGCAGGGCAGGACACTCCCCGGTCTGGATGATGAGCGCAGGCCCCCCCTAGCGTCGGCTAGAACTTATGATTCCGACCACCGAACGTGATCCCGATATGGCAGGATGCTGCCGCCCGGTCCTGGGCTTCGGTGCCTTCCCGCCAGGGAAGTATTGCAGGCGGATGAATGGACGGATATGCTAGGAGGCCGCTTCAATCACGGAGCTCTCCTCTTAAGCTGCCGCCATCTCCGGCTGCTGGCCACGCCCCCGAATTGCCATTTTTTCAACTTGTTTGGTGTGTAATGGCAAATACTCTTTAATTCCGGTGAACAAGGCGACAGGGTCGCCGAAACGCGTCAGGTCTATGGCACTTCCGCTGCACTTATCAAAGAAAATAAAATAAAATAAGAGACACTGCAAACGCTACCTAAAGTTGTTGTCCGTTTTTCTCCGTGAGGGTGGTGCAGCTTGCAGTATCCTTTGGAGCGGTTGTTTATATATATATATATATATATATATGAGATAAAAAATGTAACCTAAGTATTCTACACGTTTATACAAAGCAATAAACATACATAGGTACACATCTATAGTACAATAAATGCTTATATACAAAGAGCTATGCTGTATATTTCTATCTGTTTGCGTATTGTGTTATATGGGGAACAGCCAATTTGTGAATAGTTTTTTGAAGATAAGGTGGTCATCCGTGGATCTTATGTTGGGAGGGTAAAGAGTTCCATAGTTTGGCTGCTTGAACAGAGAATGAGCAGTCCCGTTTCATGTATTACTTTGTGGGTGATACAAAGCAGCTTGAACGTGGATCTTCTGGCAACCAGTAACCAATGCAGGGGAGATGTGGTCTCACGGTTTTATATGTAAGAGTAGTCTGGCAGCCGAATTCTGAATCCGTTGTAGTCTTTTCATGGTGGTTAAAGGTGATCCATGGTAGAGGTTATTGGCGTAATCGAGTTTGGACAAAACAAGGGAAATGGTAGCCTGGACTTTGTGTGGAAATTCCAAATGGGGGAAGATTTGTCGCAGAGTTTTTATAGTAACAAAGCTTGATTTTGCTCATTTATCCACTTGGGCATTCATCGATAGCTTGGAGTCCATGGTCATTCCGAGGTTTATTGCGTCTTTCGATATTTTAGGAGGTGTACCCAGATCATCAGGCCACATGGCGAGTGGGTCATAATGTTTCCAAAGGCCACATGTTATTATTTCTGTTTTGAAAGCATTCAATTTGAGATAGCTCCACGTCATCTATTGATCCACATCTCTGAGACAACTGAATATTGGTGAGTTTCCAATGTCTTTGGGGCATTGCAGTTGAAGGAGTATTTGTGTGTCATCTGCATAGTTATAGCACGGGAGGTGAAATTGATTGATCAGTGCCGGTAATGCCTTCATGTAGATGTTGAAAAGCATGGGAGAAATAATAGAGCCTTGAAGGACCCCAGCTTTTGTGAAGTACTGTTTGGACGAGAAAGGTGGGATATGGATGGCATTAGTTCTGTAGCAAACGTGGGAGGTGATCTAGTCTAGCGCAGTCCCCTCTATGCCGGCTTTGTGGAGTCTTTGTATCAGAGTGGCATGGTCAACCATGCCAAAGACAGCTGAGAGGTCCAAAAGAAGTAGCGCTGCAACCCCATTGCAGTCAACTGTGTTCTTCAGGTCATCCAAGATGGCAAGGAGGGCAAATTCTGTGCCTCTTCCTGAACAGAATCCCATTTGGAAGTCTGAGAGTATGGCATTCTCTTTAATGAATTGTGACATCTGGGCGAAAGCTGCTCTTTCTATCAGTTTGCCCAGGAAAGGTCCATTTGAAATCTGTCTGTAGTTGTCAGGGTTCAGCGGGTCAAAGTCTATTTTCTTCAGTAATGGCCGTATGTATGACTTGGAGTTCTCTGGAAATATTACGGTAGTTAAAGAGTTGCTGATGACTCTCCTTACTGGAGTAGCAGCAGAGGCTGTTAGAAGAACTGTCTTGAAGGTTTGTGGTGGACAAGGGACAGAAGGACTGCCGACTGGCCTGCTTGCTTTGGCTAGGTCAATAAACTCATTGTGTGAAATGCGTTGGAAGGAGCGGAGTGGCTGGGTTAGAGTATTCTTGGATTGTAGCTTTGTAACAGGGTTAGTGCTGATGCTTTGTCTCTGTTTTAAGTACGAGTCCAAAGAGTCTGCTTTGTCCGTGTAATGATTTACCAGTTTGTCTGTGAACTCTAGAGTAATGGGATGAGCGGATTCTAGGCAATTTGGTTTACGAAATTCATTGAGAATTTATAGAATTCTTTATTTGCACATTTAGCATTTTGAATTCTGCCTGAATAGTATTTTTTCTTTGCTTTTTTGATAGCCGACTTGTACAAACTGTTAATTTACTGTAGGCGAAGTTTGTCTTGGTTAGCGTTTGTTTTGCACCAGGCACGTTGTTGCTATCTAGTTTGAATTGACCCTGTTCCAATCCATGGAAATGACGGTTAGAGCCTATATAGGCACCCCTCTCGCATGCTGAAGTCAGTTCTTCTCTTTCCACACCACTAATTGCAGACCCGGAGCTCTTCCTTGTCTTTCAGAGATACTTATCTAAGCATGTTTTGGCAAACATGTTCAGTGTGCAAGGGGTGTCACCTCCAAAGACGTCAGGTTTAAAGTCCTGTAGAAATGGTCACAAAAAACATATCCTTGACAGTACCCCAATTAGGCGTGCCTGCGGTCTAGTCATGACTAAGTGTTACAGGAACTGCACGCCCATCACAAGGGAACTCTGGGTCGAGACGGTCTAAGTAGCTGTTTAAGTCCAGGTCCAGTCCTGTTCCAAAGGCTGGTTCATCAAGATCTAAATCTTCGGGTAAGTTGAAGAAGCAAAAAAAAATCAACACGGAACTGGGCACCCTCTCACCACTTGCATTTGCCAGAGCAGGGCCAGCACCATGGCTCTCATCCCGTAACTGGAGTTTCCCGACTTCCGAGCCGATCCCACCAGCCAGAATCTCCCAGGAATAGTTACAAAATTTGTAACTGAGGAACTAGCAAGATCATTCCAGGATTAGTATTGTAATGGGTTTCAGACTCTCTGACTTGCCAGGAATCCCAGGGGGAGGGTCCCGGATCTACCAAAATCCAGCCCTATTAAGACACAACCTTTTTTTCTCTTTACCTCAGAGTTCTTTGGGTTCAGTTGAAGAAAGGCAGACATCCAGATTTATGAACTAAAGAGAATGGCCTTCCTAACTCAAACAATTCCTGAATTATTGAAGTTTAGAGCCACAGCTGCAGCAGATTATAAATCTCAATTCTGAGCGTAGTGGTCTAGCTCATGAACCTAGTGGGTGCAAGCAAAAACCAAAAAATCTAGTTCAAGAGTTGTCAGTTCCAACATCCATACCTTCAAATTTGCTTTGATTACACGCGCGAGCCAAACCCCCCCCCCCCCCCCTCCCCCTCTCCCCCCCCAGACTCTTTTGTGTTTAATGGTTTTGGACTATTTGTGAGGGAAAAACTGCTACAGAGTTCAGACTACTAAGCTGCCTGACCATAAGCCCTGGGCCACCAAGAAGCTATTGGAGAGTGCAAACATACAAGATTCAACAACATACATTGCTTATGTATGTTTAGCACCTCTTCGCCACTGACTTAACTGGTAGAAAATAAAATGGTGACTCAGAAGAATTCTGCCACTGATGCACAAAACCCTGCCAGAGGATAGCTGTGGACATAAGGGCCCATGCTATAAAACTCTGGAGCTGAAATACTATAAAAGTGTTGGGTTGGAACACATGCAATGGTCCAATGGGTCAAATACATCCATAGATCTACTAACCCAAATCAATCGATCACATAGAAGTTGAATAGTAGTATAACAGTCAATAAATCACAGGGCCCAGCTCAATTAGAAATTTAGTGTATTGTTCAAATATCATAATGCAGCAGATGTTACAGCTCATTGCTGACAGCGCAAGTTTCATAAAACACTCAGTGTGCCAGAAATAAATATATATCTATATATACACACACACACACACGCACGCACAGAGTTGGGAATCAGTAAAAGCTCCAATAAGTAGCAATATTTCTCAAGTCAACCCGAACACAGCCTTGTAATAGAAAATCTATAGGTTAGCCCTTGATGGTGCCAGAAACGTATGGGTTTTCTCTGTATAAACTGTTTTAGCTGCTTTTATCCCTGTTTTTGCTTAACTATAAAGAAAAGCCTTTTGTTTGAAAATACATTAGAAGCCAAACTGATTTTATTGAGTGTGATTTACTGTGCCGTGGTCTATTGAGTTTGCAACCGTTACCATCCTCTAAATTCATTGATTGACCGCTGAACTTTCGTTGGAATCTGGGGATGCCAAAATAAAAAAATAAATGGTATGCAGGAGTATCTAATTGTCAGTACCCCCACGTTATTGCCTAAGGAAAAGCATGCATGGGGAAACGCACACACAACAGCAGTAGACCCACTTCACTTTTATGAAGGTGAGCAGGTTTCTTGTGACTTAGAGATGGGTCAGTTGACCTTGGCTTTATCTTTAATGCTGTTCCTGGCACTACAATCTTGCTGCTCATTGTTGAACATAGTGCTCAACCTCACACTTAATGTGAATATTTCTCCCTGCTCCAGAGAACTACAAATTAAGCTGGTTCCCTGGAAAGTACTGGACAAAACATCTATTTGGCCAGTAGAAGTACATGTGCTCAGTACATTATCAGCGTCAGTTCATGTCATTCATGTTAGATCCTCTCACTCACACTGCTTCTGCAAAGCATGAAGGAAGTTCTTTTTCCCTTTTTGTAATAAACTTGAGAAAAATCCAGTTTTAAGTCCAAAGGTTTAATGAAGAACAGCAGCACAGTACTCCAACATTCAGAAAGATTTCTCCAACTCCCAACATTTCATAACATTACAATTCCAAATAGAATCACTGAATGGTGTGCATGTGCCATAACAAAAGATACATTCTATTAAAAGGGAAATACATACAGCAACTGAAAATCATAATAAAAGGGAAATGTACATGGAGGATGTAACACATTTCCCCCCTAAGGAAAATAAGAAACAAGAAACTTATAAGAGCAAAAATAACAACACTAAGATGTACACTTAGACACTCTTCTAACATTCCACACCTTACCATCTTGGGTCACAACACTGTTACGATTAATCTTTACAATTTTCACTGGTTTACCAAACTTAGCTTCACCCTTGGAAATATATCCTGCTTTGCGAATTCTTACAAAATCACCTACCACAAATGTAGGTTGTTTGACCTTCATTCTAGTATCGTAATTGCATTTACATTTGTCTTGCTTAATCTGCACATTGCGAGCAACATCATTGATGTTCATCTCAGATTTGTGACACTCAATGCTCTTCTTGAACCACCAAGGACACAATTTCGATACAGGATCTCTACCTTTCAACAACCTGAAAGGTGATACCTCTGTAGTGGCATGAGGTGTTATACGATACAACCATAACTTTTCTCTCAACTTTTCCTTCCATTGTCCCCCAAAACCACGTGCCCATAGTATGTCTTGTTTGAGAACCCTGTTGTATCTCTCAACTTGTCCGTTTCCTTGTGGTTCATACAATGCAGTGGTACAATGTTTTATACCATAAGATTTCAAAAACTCCAACATCTCTAACGATTTAAACTGCACACCATTATCTGTTATGACACACTCAGGAAAGCCTTCCCGAGAAAAAACTTCTTTCAGAAACAGAATTACATTATCAGTGTTAGGATGATGTACCAACTTTCCTTCGGGCCATTTGGAGTGGTAATCAACAGCAACAATGGCATATCTACACTCTTGAGGCAAAAAATTTAAAGGACCAGCGATATCAATACCTAACTTCTGCCATGGCTGGTCAGGCCATTTCACTGGTATTAAAGGTGCAGGATCACACCTACACATCTTATCACGTTCAATACACTCAGGGCATTCTCTCACAAACTTATCAACAAACCTGTTTACCCCCGGCCACCAAAAATTGGATCTAATTAATCTTTTCATGGACGACATTCCCATGTGACATTCATGACTCATAGACAAAATAATGTTCTTGATAGATGTAGGAGGAATACACTTTCCACCTCTAAACAACAAATCTCCTTCTAAGACTAACTCCTCAGCAACGTTGAAAAAAGGCATTATCTCAACCTGAATTTGGCTTTTGACGGCCGACCCAAATTGATGTAATCCCTAACTTGACACAGAACAGCATCTTCGCTCATGCCTTTCATCCACATTTCCTCAGAAATGGTAACAAATTTCTCAGATAAAGTCTCAGTTATGCTAACCACAACTTCTTCATCATCAGTTTCCTCCTCGCTGGCACATGGCAGTCTGGACAAACAATCTGCTGTCACATTAAGCTTACCTGGGACATACTCCATGTCAAAACAATATTCCTGCAAACGTGACATTAATCTAGCGATACGAGCAGTTGCTCTAAGACCTCCACCAGGTGAAAGAATAACCACCAACGGTTTATGATCTGTTCTTATCAAACATCTTGCACCCCAAATGTAGTTACGGAAATGTTCCACTGCCCACACGCACCCAACAACTCCTTTTCAATGACTGCATATCTTCTTTCGGTGAGATTTAAAGATCTCGAAGCAAACGCAACGTTCCACTCCTCTTTACCTAAACGTTGTGATAAAACACACCCTAAACCATAAAAACTGGCATCTACAGTCAATACACATAATCTATTCAAACAAAACAGTTTAAGCGTAGGTGCAGAAACCATATCAATCTTTATACCTTCAGAAACATCTGGTTGTCTACTACTCCAAAGACACTCTACATCCTTTCTCGTTAACTCTCTTAATGGCTCCACTTTAGCAGCAAAGTCTTTGATAAATTTACTGTAGTACTCAGAGTCCTAACAACGATAACTTATCCTTGCAATCTCCTGGTGACATGGTAGACATCTCCTGGTGCGCAGCGGGCCGTAGGGCCAAACAGCGCGGCGTGAGGCGTACATAGAGGCGCTGGAGCGTAGGAGCCGGGAGGCTGGGGGCGGCCCCGTACGGCGACAATTGGCCCTGGCGCAGCAGCAACATGCTGCGGCCCTCATGGACGAGGCGCGGCAGGCTTGGTTGGCTACCCGTAGTCGCGTCTATCAATGGGGCGACAAGTCCTGCAAGATGCTACACCGCTTGTGTCAGGGCATTTTACACGCCCAGCTGCTGCCTCGGATTGTCTCCCCGGAGGGGGTGCCCGTGCTCGAGCCTGTGGACTTGGCGGAGAGTTTTGCAGGGTATTACGAGGAGCTGTATGCGCCCCGCGAGTACCTGGAGGCGGACACTGTTCAGCGCTTCATTGATGATCTCCCCCCGAGAACGGTCTCGGATGAAGTGTGGGATCTCTTGGACCAGCCGCTTACACACGAAGAGCTGGGAGCTGCGCTTGGCGAACTTAACTCGGGTAAGGCACCAGGCCCCAATGGGTTTCCGTGCGAATTCTTTCGTCGCTTTCTGGTTCAGCTGGGTCCCCATCTACTGCCGGTTATCGAGGAGGCACGCGAGACGGGTACGCTTCCGCAGGATTGGCGGCACGCCGAGGTGGTGGTCTTCCTGAAGCCTGGACGACCCCCGGAGGACCATGCGTCGTACCGGCCGATCTCGCTGCTGAACACAGAGGCAAAGGTCTTGGCGAAGGCCCTGGCCACAAGGCTCAAACCGCACATTACCGCTCTGGTGCACCCTGATCAGGCGGGCTTTATGCCTCGGAGAGCTACTCGGCATAATATCAGACGGGCCCAGGTCGCGGTATCCACTTGGGAGCGCCTTGGGAACCGGCGGCGTTATTTTTGGCGGACATGGACAGGGCCTTCAACTCCCTAAGCTGGACTTATTTGTTCGCCCTGCTGGGGCGCCCGAATTTTGGGCCGCGATTCCTGGGTTACATCCGGTTGCTGTACACAATCTTAACGGCATCGGTGCGATGGGGGGGGGGGGCGGCCTCTCGTTCGTTCCCGGTGTTGCGGGGGACGCGACAGGGCTGTCCTCTCTCCCAGTATCTCTTCGCGCTCGCCATGGAGCCTCTGGCGGCGTGGGTCCGGATCGACGCCCAACTCAGGGGATTCCGGTGGTCTGTTGACCATGCGGATAGGATCGCGTTGTATGCCGACGACATCTTGTTCTTTCTTACGGATCTGGCTCGCTCTGGGCCACGACTCCTGCGCATCCTACAAATCTTCGGTGAAACTTCGGGCCTGTACGTGAAAACCGGGCAAATCCACGTTGTGGCCGCTGGGCGGCTATCGAGTGGTGGGCGACTGGGCGTCGGGACTGCAGCTGGCCTCGGGCGGGATGAAGTACTTAGGAGTATACTTGACGGAGGACGCAGCGGTTTCCCGGGACCGCAACCTCACCCCGGTGTGGGACCGTACACGGGAGGATATTAAGGTGTGGGCGAAGATGCCGCTGTCCATCCAGGGCAGATCTGCCATTTTCAAGAAGGTGGCGCTGCCTCGACTGGTGTACCAATTGCAGAATCACCCGCACGTTATACCGCCTGGTTCCGTCGGCTCAATTCGGCCCTGAGTAGCTTCCTGTGGGAAGGGGGCGTCGCGATGGTGGCCCTTAAGACCTGCTTTTTATCCTCCTATACGGGGGGGATTAGCCACCTCTGATGTGCTCTCTTACTATCAAGCGGCACACCTTTTAGTATTGAATGACTGGTAGTATGGAGATAGGGGGGATCCGGCCTATGCGGTTGAACGGATACTGATGGGCTCGGCCTCGCTGCACACCTTGCTCTATTCGGCGCCGAGGCGGCGGTCCCTTCCCGTGGCCACGCAGGTGGTCTTCCACGTGTGGAGGCAGACGCAGCGGAGAATGGGATGGTGGAACGTTCTTACTCGGGAGACCCCCTGTGGCACAATGGACGGCTGCCCCAACTGATGTCCCTGCAGGGCTTCCGAGACTGGGATGCGATTGGCATCTCCACTCTGGGTGACATGTTGTCGGGTTGCACCCTTAAATCCTTTGCGGAACTTCGGGAGGAATTCGGGATGCCCAACGCCCAGTTTTACAGGTACCTCCAGCTCAGTCATGCTATATCGCCCTACCTAACAAACCTAGAACAGCTCCCGGAGTTCAGCCCCCTTGAGGCCAAGATATTCATGGGGGAGTTGCCCGATATGAAAATGTCGCGCATCTATCAGACGCTAGTGCGCCACTGCTCGTCGGACCTGGCCAGCTTGAGGGCTGCCTGAGAGCGGGACGTTGGTGAGTTGGACGAGGAGGACTGGGTCGAGGCCCTGGAGAGCCCTAGAGGTGCGGCGATTTCCACCCGCCTTCGCTTGATACAGTTCCGATATCTGCATCGCACTTACTATACTCGGCAGCGCTTGTGGAGGGTGGGCTTGATTGCCTCGCCCGAATGCCTTAGGTGTGGCACAGGGGAGGGTACGCTGTTGCATACGGTATGGGATTGCCCTGCGCTGCGAAGGTTCTGGGAGGGGGTGCACCGCTGTTTGGCGGAGGTCCTTGCATGGGAGGTACAGATGGACCCTAAGCTAGCACTATTACATGTCATGGCTGGGGTGGGGGGCAACCGGTATAAGAGACACTTGCTGCTCCTGGGCCTCACATTGGCTAAGCGCGACATTGCCAGAGCGTGGAAGGCCCCCCGGGCCCCGTCACTTGCCGCCTGGAAGAATAGCATTGACTTTAGTATGGGTCTGGAGCAGCCTATTTTTGTTTGCAAGGGGGTGCCCCCGTAAACACTACAAGATATGGAAGATGTGGGCGGATTATCGGGGCCTTGACCTGGACCCGCCGGCGGAGGAGGCCGTTCCTCTGATCCCCTGATTGTCGGACTAAGCAAAGACACTATCTGTGTACTGTGTATATTGTTCAGGCCTGATTTTGCTCCAGTGAACTGGTGGGGTGGCAACTGCGCAAGAGGGTGGGGGAGGGGGGAGATTTGCTTCTTTTTTCGATACTCCTTGTTGGGGGATTTTTTTTGGGGGGGGGGGGGGGTTATGCGGTCGCCATAACATTGTTGATAATGATCAAGATACGTTGATTGTGGCAGTGAACTCTCGATGTCAGGGCACTGCATGAGTCATGTCTGATACAATAAAATTAGTTTGAAAAAAAAAAAAAGACAAAATTCAAAGAGGATCTTGAGAGCCAAATTGAAAAACATGAGGAGGTTGTCCGTCAAAGAAAGCACACCAAATTTGTACGAGACACGATTGACTACTCTGAAGGTAAAATATTTACATTCTCTCGCAAATTTGATCCCTTCAGGAAGTGATGTAATTTATTTTGAAAATAGTTTAAAAATGAGTAATATATGTGAAACCTTACCGTGAGCAAGGCATTTGTAATGCCGAAACGCTTCGGAGTTTCCATTGCCTATTTTCAGCTTGGTTAAAGACGAAATGCAAGAAAAATAAAATAATCATCGAAGTAACCGAAGACGAGTGCGGCCCGTTTTTCCCGGGAGACCGGGGAATTTTTCTGGATAATATAGCGGTTTGGGTTTCTACCGCAGGAGCAACGCACCGCAGAGGAGCGCCACATACACTGGCACTGTGAAACCGATCTGGGAGATATATCTATATCTATATATATTTTACACCAAAATGAGGTATAGTGTGTATAGAGTCCAGGTGATACCCAGAGGTAGGCAGAGGTTAAAGTTAGATAGAACCTTACTCTCTATTTGTGGTAGAGTGTTCGAGCAGTAAGGCAGTATCAGAGGACAGTGTTATGCATTTGATGTACACGCTCAGTCAGCAAATTAATTCACACACTCAAGAACCGAACTCTAGGCCAATTGCTTTTGTATAAAAAATATACAGTTATATTTTTAGAACCAAGCAAGGCTGGCACAGGTAAGCATTAAATACTTTATTGTAATAAGTTGCTGAATGTAGAGCAGTTTGAAAATGCAATAGGGATTGTACTTTGTTTGATTTACAGTGGATGCAATAGGTTGCAATACTTAGCAAATACAGTACATTGGAATGAATATGCTTTTTCAGTAAATTACCGTTATTTTTTACGTTCCTTTTCTAACTCAGAGCTGGATACCTAGATTCAGCACTGGGACATTTACTGCAAACAGATAAGTAAATACATTTTGGTTATTCGTGTGATATTTAAAGAATATTTTTAGATTTCAACACTCCACACTTAGAAATTTTTGGAAGAAAATTGTCAATGTTATCCTGTGGAGGAAAAACAGGTTATCGGTTCAAAGGTAAGTTATCGACTGTGGGAGTTAAGGTTTTGGGGTAAGACTCAGGGGTCCCCCAGGGTTAGCGATGCACTCTTGTTACACCCTCAGCGGCACTAGGGCGGCCGGGTGCAGAGTGTTGTGGCCCAATGTTATCCAATGGGGATAGGGGACCTCCGGTTGGTGGCTGCTGGCAAGCAGGCCACTGGGTTGTGGGAGCAAAGCTCCTGGACTTTAGCTCAGGGCAAATGGGGAAACAAAGTAGTACCAAAGTGCACCCTCTGCAGCACTAGGGGGGCCGGGTGCAGGGTGCTGTTTAGAGGTTGGGTGCCCTGTTTTCAATGGAGAGACTCCGGTCGAAAGAAACACTGCAGGCTCAGAGACGAAGACCTTCTGGGTGCGACCACCACTTTGAGGGGTAAGTTGGGATGTCTTGGGTTGGCTAGGCACCATTGGTTGTGGCACACAGGGCATGTGGGGCGTCGGGTGCAGGTTGCCTTTTGAGGTCGGAGAGTCTTACCCGCTATTTGTCGCGGTAGAGGGGGTCCTCTGTATTGAGGCTGCAGGCGTCGGCTGGGTTCTTGAGGCTGGTCTGGGATCTCATGATCTTGGGTTACAATCGCCTGGGAGACCTCCTCCTGGTGTTTTACACTCTAGCTCGGGCCGGGTTCGTCGGGTGCAGAGTGGGCTGGATTTGCGGTCTACGGCTGCTGCCAGAGGCTGCAGTTGAACAAATCCGGTGTTCACGGAGAAGCAGTCTTTGGAAGTGAAGGCAGGCAGGTCCTCCGGGGATTTTGAGGTTGCTTGCTGCAGGACACACAGTGGTTTCGCAGGAGCAGGTTTGAGGGGAGGCAGGCCTATAGGGCTGGGTTCCAGTCAGTGGGCGTTGTTCTCTTGTTAGCTCTGCATGGTTCTTCGGTCCTTCTTGTTATCTTCTTTCTTGTCGTTTCTGGAACTGAGGAAGCAAGGTTCAGGGTGCCCCCTAAATACAAGATGTAGGGGTGTTACAAGTAGGTACTGGGCAGGGACCAATGGGTCCCTTCCCTGGGGTGGGTACACCCCTTATCATGCCACCCTCCAGAGGGAGGGGGGCAGGAGCCTGTCTCTGGTTGGTTGGGTCCCCCCATTCTCAAGATGGTGGGGACTCAGAATTGTGCTTCACCTCGCCTACCCACCAAAGGGGTGGAGTTGGCAGAGCTGGGCACACCTCTTTCCCTCACTCATTTTCCCCGCTGGTTCTCCCGCCCTAAGTAGGGGGTAGAACCAGTGGGGACCAGTTGCTGAAAGCAGGAAATGGTCTGGGGAGGCTCACAAAGGCGGAATGCCTTTGAAGATTCCCCTTCGTGAACCTTGCCTATTCTGGGGGAGGAGGCTTGGCACCTCGCCCCAGGATGTGCATTGTTTCAGGCCCCCGAGAGCAGCAGGCTCTAGAACCAGGTGTCCAGAAACAGGTCTGTTGGTGGCAGTCACTCAGTCGGGATACTAGAAGTTGGTCGAGTTTCAGGGGGCATCTCTAAGATGCCCTCCATCGTGCATTTTACATTGATCCCACACTGACATCATTGTGGGTTTAATGTGCTGAGACGTTTGATACCAAACTTCCCAGTTTTCAGTGTAGCTACAATGGCGCGGTGGAGTTCGTAATGACAAACTCCCAGCACCATATACTCTTAATGGTAGCACTGCACTTACAATGCCCAAGACTGGACTTGGGCACTGTAGGGGTACAGGGCTCATGCGCCTGTACCCTCACCACTGGCATAGTGCACCCAGCTGGAGGGGTGGCCAGGGCAGTGGGTTGTGGGCATGGCACACAGGGATGTGTGCATGTCGACTCTTCACTTTGTTCTGCACCATTCATGCAGCCTGCAAAGGCAGTGTGTGTGTGTGTGTGTGTGTGGAAAGGCGTAGGGCCTCTAAGGGTGGCACAATAAGTGCTGCAGCCCTTAGGAGCCTTCCCTGGTCACAGTGCCCTGGGTACCTGTGGTATCATTTACTAGGGGCCCACCTGTGGCCAGGGATGCCAATTGGGTTTAGGATTCAATGCAGTTTTAGGGAAGGAACATAGGCACTGGGTACCCGATTAGCAGGAGCCCAGGGCACACTCAGTCAAAGAACATCAGCAATTCAGCAAAAATTGGGGGCATACCATGCAGAAAGAGGGCACTTTCTCACAGTTTCTCCTGAATTCCAAAATGTAATTTAGAGATTACGTTGCCTGAGTGGTAGGTTAATCCTTCCCATCCCAAGTGCCCCTCTGTGACAATTTTATAGCAAACAAAAATAACAGACAAATACCAATATATAAATTTTCTTTTAAGCCTAAGCCTAAAGGGATACCAATCCATGGCATCCACAGGCGTACATGACTACCTTTGCACTCTTGGGTTAGAAGAAATTCCGATGTATAAATGGGCAAGTCACATGATACCTGAAATGCACCATGTGAACTACAAATAGCATGTTTACCCATTAATAGGAGGCTTATTCTGATCTAAATGCAATCACCTTGTTTCCAAATGCTGACATCTCAAAGAATACAGATTCACAATAAGACAAATTATCTAGCTAAAGCTCATTATCCTAAAGATGTACTGGGAATGGGACTATATTACATGCCATGAGGAAAACAGCATTAATAACTAGACAAGACGACTGTAGCATCTGTACAGTGCTGCTCACGTGCAGCCAAGTAAGGAAGCATTCACATAATGATTTGAGAGGTTAGGGCATCAGCTCAGGATGGTGCAGCTGGGATTAGCAAGTATATGTTTTGGAATGTCGACACCGGGCTTACTTGAGTGACTCTCTGCACCAGGCAGTCATCTGCGTAGGTACCCTTATGTGTGCATGGCAGGCGCTCAAACCGAGGGTCTTTAGCTATTCTATGGAATGAGAAAGAAAAAGCTTCTGTCAAACTGTAAAACAGTGAGAGGACACAAGAGGCAAGAGAAAAAGGACAACAAATCAGCGAATACAAACAGAAACTAAAGGCATTATAGCCTACCAAATTTGTGTACTACACAATACAAGAAAACATGCACACTACAGAGCAGGCAATATATGGACTGCTAGAGAAAATCTCGTTTTCAACAGGAACTCTGACAGTGAGAGTGCTGCAGTGTTGCACATACTGACTGTGTGAGTGTTCAATATAATGACTAGTCAAGAGAAAGAGTTCCAATATTACATATTCTAACAGCGAGAACGGCCCAGTGTAGTAATCTTCTAACTTTGTACGAGTAAGTGCTTGCGTTGTGACTGTAGTAGTGTATGGCGTCCAGTGCTTGATTTACTTTCAGAGTGCCCTAAAGATAAGCTATCAGCTTGCCTCATTTTTGATTCTACAGGAATGTTCCCTCCTTAGTGTACATTTGCGTGCCTTACCCTGCATGCCAAACTGAGTGTGTCTGGTATACAGTTTTGGGGGATTTTGGCCCAGCCTCATGCTAATCTAGCATGTGCGCAAAGGCCAGGACCTGCTCTTTGACAAAAGTCTAATCCGGGACATGCCAGAGAGCACCTTTCATAGTGGCAGAGGACTAATGTCCCTTTTACAGTGCAGTGGAACCACCATACTGCGCTTTAAAAACTCTGCAGTGCTAGACCTTTTTATCTGTGTCATGCGTGGGGTTTACTGGCCCACTCATGTAAAGTTCTGCAACAAAAGGTGAACTAGAGTACAGCGACAAGATACTGAGCTCAGGGATACATGTATTTTGTGTGTGATGAACCTGTTACATACTGAATCATTGTCTAAGCGAACCAGAGTAGCACAGGCCGGTGTGTACCATTTTGGAAGCCCCTTGCCAGTTCATGAACAGTAGATGTAGGGGAGGCTACTTTCCCAGACAGTGGAAGCATATTGCTGACATTCCTTAGTGTAGGGGGAGGAAAACCAGACAGTGAAGCAGGGAGAAAGGTGACGGGTTTCCTTTTAGAAATTCAATTAGGTTCTTTTGCTTAAGAGGGCTGTTGATTAGTCTTCCTGGCACTGTCATTTGGTGGATGGTAGAGGTGAAGGGTGGGACAGCAGTGCCTACCATCAGATTCAGAAGGTTTCTTTAGAAGGGGGCAGCCTGCAAGTGGAACTGCTGATAGTCAGGTGCCGTTGCTCACACTGGGTTGTGCCTTTCTCGTGGGTGCACAAGCCAGGACACATTGATGCTGTGAGAAGCATCGTTTCAGACAAAGGATGCGCCTGTGAGACAGCCTGAGAAGGACACATGAAAGGAGAACTGACCCCAAACCGGCTCTGAAAGGTGCAGACAGAGAATACACATCCCCTGACTGCCATCCCTGTATGAAAGCAGGAGTTGTTAACCCACTTGCTTCAGTTCCAAGTTCTCTTTGACAAATGAGGGTGTGCTCCACACAGTGCAAGGAGTACTACTGCGCAACCAGAGTTGGGGCCTGCTTTCCAGGTGAGGGGATATCACCTGGAGTCTGATGTGGAAGAAATTTTTTTTCCCTGTCCTGGAACAGCTGGAAAGTACTGCCTGAAAGAAGGGGGAAGATGTGAACTGTCCCTGCAGGAGGTGCAAGGAATATGCTACTTACCAGTATGCATCTGTTCTTGGCATGTAGGGCTGCTAACATTCATATCTGTGCATAGATCGCCGCCTAGTGTTGGGTCCGGATGATTGCACATTGTTGTCCTGGAAGAGTCTTCGAAGTATCACGAGATAGGGGGCTCCTCCGTCGGACTACAGTGCGCATGGGCATCCTCTCCATCTCCATCCTCAGATTGTTTTTCGCCATTGTGGCAGAGATGGAGTATAGTACAGTAAGAGATGTCCATGCAAAGAATGAATGCTACAGCTGCGACAGGCACCGGGGAGGCGGGTGGGCGATATGAATGTCAGCAGCCCTACATGCCAAGAACAGATGCATACTGGTAAGTAGCATATTCCGTTCGAGGCCTGTGGGCTGCTGAATTCATATCTGTGCATAGAATGTATAGCAGTATCGCCCCTAGCGGTGGCTGCCTGTGTCAGCTGCAGCAGTCTGAAAAAGAGTTTTGAGAACAGCCTGTCCTACAGCAGCTTGCTGTTTGGAATGTACATCTACACAATAGTGTTTGGTAAATGTATGTATGATTGACCATGTGGCTGCTCTACAAATTTTGTGTAAAGGAATATTCCCTAGGAAAGCCATGGATGCCCCTAGTTTGCGTGTAGAGTGCGCCCTAGGGGGAACTGTTAAGGTGCGTTTTGCTTTTAAATAACATATCTGAATGCACTTAACGATCCATCTGGCTATACCTGATTTTGAAATAGGGTTGCCTTTGTGTTGCGGTGAGAAAGCAACAAACAACTGTTTTGTCTTTCGAAATGCCTTAGTTCTATCTCTATAGTAGAGCAGAGCTCTCTAGACATCTAGAGTATGCAAGGCCCTTTCCGCTACTGTCTGTGGATTTTGAAAGAACACCGGCAGTTATATGGTTTGATTTATATGAAAATGGGATACCACCTTTGGCATGAATTTAGGGTTGGTTCGGAGAACTACTCTATTTGCATGTACTTGAATGAAGGGCTCTTCAATAGTTAGGGCTTGCAAGCTCACTAACTCTTCTAAGTAAAGTAATGGCAATAAGGAAAGCCACCTTCCAAGTAAGAAATTGTAGTTCGCATGAGTGTAGTGGTTCAAAAGGTGGTCCCATAAGTCTGGTTAAAACGATGTTTAGATTCCAGACTGGTGAAGGTGGGTGTTTTGGTGGAATTACTCGTTTGAGTCCCTCCATAAATGCTTTAATTGCTGGCACTCTAAACAGTGAAAGGTGTTGCCTGTTTTGGAGATATGCTGCTAACGCAGCTAAATGTATCCTGATGGATGAGTAGGCTAAATTGCAACGTTGTAGGTGCAAGAGATAGCAAATGATGTTCTGCGTAGAAGAATCTAATGGGTTGATATCGTTGTTACTGCAGTAAATGACGAAACGTTTCAACTTAGCTGCATAAAATGCCCTGGTAGTGGGTCTTCTTGCCTCTTTGATAATATTCATGCAGTCTGGAGGCAAGTTCAGGTATCCAAACTCTAGGATTTCAGGAGCCAGATCGCCAGGTTTAGCTGTTGCGGGTCTGGGTGTTGGATTTCTCCATGGTTCTGAGTTAGAAGACTGGGTGTGAGTCGCAGTCTTTGATGAGGCACCACCGACAGTTCTAGGATTGTTGTGTACCATGGTTGCCTCGCCCATGAGGGAGCAACTAGGATTAGCGTCAGCGAATGTTGGCGCATTTTGCGTGCCACTAGCGGTATTAATGGAGCTGGGGGAAAGGCGTACGCAAATTTGCCTGACCAGTTCATCCATATCGCATTGCCCTGCGACTGCGGATGTGGGAACCTGGCGGTAAAGTACTGGGATTTTGCGTTTTCGCTTGTGGCAAACAGATCTATCTCTGGTTGTCCTTACCGCTGGAAGAATGGTTGGAGCACATTGGGGTGAATCTCCCATTCGTGCATCTGTTGACTGTGCCTGCTGAGCAGGTCGGCTATTTGATTGTCCTTGCCTGGGAGGTGTTCTGCCATTAGGAACATGTTCCTCTGAATGGCCCATTTCCACACACTCTGAGCTAGGTGCGACAGCTGTGGGGAGTGTGTTCCTCCCTGTTTTTGAATATAATACATAGCTGTCATGTTGTCCGTCCGGATCAACACAGTCTTGTTGCATAAGTGTTTCTTGAACGCTTTTAGGGCTAGAAAGACCGCCATCAACTCTGGTAGGTTGATGTGCATTTTTTTCTGTTGTACAGTCCATAGTCCCTGGACTGTGTAATGCAGGACATGGGCTCCCCAGCCTAGCAGGGATGCGTCCGCCGTCATCACTATTTGTGGGACAGGCTCCTGGAACAGTCGTCCTTTGCAAAGGTTTTGTGGATTCCACCAATGCAGAGAGTTGTATGCGCGACTGGTCACCAACACTAGGTCTTTTAATTGTCCCTGAGCCTGGTTCCACTGCCGTGCTAGGCACTCCTGTAGCGGACGCATGTGTAGTCTGGCATGAGGGACTATGAATATACACGAGGCCATCATGCCTATTAGTTGCATAAACACTCGAGCCAGCAATGAGTGTTGTGGTTTGAACCTTTGGATTAACATTAGCATTCCGTTGATCCGTGCTGCGTTTGGATATGCTTTTGCTGCCAGTGTATCTGTTGTCGCTCCCAGGTACTGTTGGACGTGGGAGGGTTGGAGGTGTGACTTTGGGTAGTTTAGCGAGAAGCCTAGACTGTGCAGGAGATGAATAGTGTTTGACATGTGGCTGGCACATTGCTGGACCGATGGCGCGTGTATTAGCCAATCGTCCAGATATGGGTACACATGAATGTGTCGTCTTCTGAGATGTGCTGCCACTGTTGCTAGGCATTTGGTGAACACCCGTGGAGCTGTTGTCACACCGAATGGGAGGACTTTGAACTGGTAGTGCTGTCCTTGAATAGTACACCTCAGATACTTTCTGTGAGCAGGGTGTATTGGTATATGAAAATATGCGTCTTTGAGGGGTAGAGTTGCTAGGAAGTCTCCCTGGCGCAGCAGTGGTAAGACTTGTTGGAGAGTGAGCATATGAAAATGCTCTGATAAAATGTACAGGTTGAGGGGCCTGAGGTCCAATATTGGTCTGAGAGAACCGTCCTTCTTTGGAATGAGGAAGTATAGTGAGTATACTCATGTTCCTTGATGTTGGTATGGGACTGGTTCTATGGCCCCCTTTTGCAGCATACTGATGACCTCTTGTTGCAGTAATGTTATATGTTCCTGTGACATTGGACGGTGTACGGGCGGTATGTTGGGTGGTGTTGATGCGAGTTCTAGGCAATAGCCATGTTGGATAATTTGCCTGACCCACTTGTCTGTAGTGATGTTTGACCAGACTGGCAGGAATTGTTGTAGTCTTCCCCCGACCGGTGTTATATGGTCTGGGGGTAGTGCCAAGAAGTCACGGTTTGGTGTTAGTGGAGGATCTATTGGCATTGCCTCCACGACCTCTGCCCTTGTTATTATTTCCTCTGTATCCACCCCTGTTTGTGTTTTTATTGTATGTGGATTGCGTGTTACTTTTGTATGTGGAGGATTGCTGCGATGTGCTACCTCGTGCTCCTCCTCTATAATTGGAGCAACGAAAGGAGCCTCTGTGTTGTTGGGACTGAAGAGCTCCCATGGACTTTGCAGTCTCAGTGTCCTTTTTCATTTTGTCCAGAATGGAGTCAACTGCTGGACCAAACAAAAAATCTGGATTTATAGGCTGGTTAAGAATTGTGGCCTGTACTTCACTCTTAAATCCAGATATGCGAAGCCATGCGTGCCTCCTAAGCAGTACGCTTGTGTTAATAGATCTAGCAGCTGTATCTGCCGCGTCTAGAGCACACTTAATGGAGGCATTGGTGATGAGCTTTCACTCCTGTATAAGTTCATCGGCCTGCTCTTTGAAAGGCTCAGGTAAGTGTTGGAGAAGTCCTTCTAAACTGTCATAGTGCGCCCTGTCATATCTGGCTAGCAAGGCCTGAGTATTGGCTATTCTCCATGAGTTTGCTGCTTGAGCTGCCACTCTCTTGCCTGATGCTTCTAAGATCTTTGACTCCTTGTCAGGAGGAGGAGCCTCTCCAGTAGTTTGTGAATTAGCACGCTTTCGTGCGTTGGATACCACCAATGAGTCTAAAGGCAGTTGTCCCCTGATGTAAGTAGGGTCTACTGGTGCAGCCCTATACTATTCTAGGGTTGATGACACGTGCCCTAGCAGTATCCTTGAATATGTAATTTGCGTGCTTTAGGTCGCCCTTTAACATGGGGAGTGTTTTGACACTTCTCTCTGATGTTTAATAGTGTATCAAATAGAAAATCTTCTTCTATAGCATCTGAATGCATGTCTACATTATGGTGGCTTTGCTGGGTATACAGTAGGGTCTGTAATGGGTAGAGCCCCCTCAGTGTCTAGCTCACCCCCCCCATGGTTGTGAATTGGGGTCTACATATGGGTTTTGTGGATAACCAATACCCACATCTGCGTCCTGATCTTCATCTGGGTTGTAGTCAGAGCGTGCAGGTGAGTATGTGGCATGTGGAGTAGTAGGCATAGCTGAAGAGATAGGTTGGAAAAGAATAGGAGAGGTTGCACAGTCTCTCTTCTTTTTGAGTGGAATTTTAGAAAAGTCTTCAGCAGGCACTGGTCTTTTCTTTTTTGTACAAACAGTCACTTTTCCCAGTATTTAGGTCAATATATAGCTTGGACTGTTCTTCTGTGGAGGGGTCTGGATGGATGAGCTCCTCTTACACAGCCTTTTGCCTTAGCGTGGTAGTTTTAGGTTAGACCTTCTTTGGTTCGATGCCTTTAATTGGTTCGACCACTCTTGGTGCCTGGATCGTTTTTTGAGGCTTTCCGACCGGTTTTGTCGGTCTGACGTCCTTTACAGGCTTTACCACTGTTTTCGGACCGTTCGGTCCGAAGACTGTCGTGTCAATGAGTTTCGGTTTCGTTTAAACCGGCCTTGGATTACGTGTCTCAGAAGGCTCTGTTTGTATGTTCTTAGCCGGGTGGTATGGCGGGGCTATAGAACCAGTAGTTTGATCTTGGCTAAGGCCTGTTGGCGATGCCTCGACCTGAGTCTCTGATAGTGGTGTAGTGTCGCCCCTCGTTGTCATCGGAGTCGTCTTCGACAGCTACGATGTCTTGACCGTATTCCTCGATATTGACGATTTGTTCTTCCTCGTCGATATAATATTCGGAGTCGTGCTCGGAGTTTTGATCGTCCTCTTGATCCGAGTCTTCGGCGTCAACTAGTTCTTCCTCATCGTCGAAGATATTCTCGGGCTCCGGTGCCGACCTCTGCATTTCTTGCCTTGCTGCCCGCCGATTCCGGATCGTCTTTTTTGACCGGAATTGGGCACAAGCTATGCAATTATCTTCATTGTGGTCTGGAGATAAACATTTGTTGCACACGGGATGCTTATCTGTGTGCGGAAACTTTGAGTTGCACTGCAGGCAGTATTTGAATGGACTGCGTTCCTTCGACTGTTGGTCCACGTGGCGTCGAGAAGGCCTAACGGCCCGATTAGACGACCGGAGTGCAAGCAAGTGGTGAAGAAAACTTATCGGTACCGATCGAATACAATACCGACGCATCCGAAGGCCTTTTGGCCTTTTTGAAAAGTTTCTTTCGATTCCGAACTTGGAGTGCTCGAAAGTACATTCGAACCCAATGGCGGAAAAAAACAATCTGAGGATAGAGAGGATGCCCATGCGCACTGTAGTCCGCGGGAAGAGCCACCTATCTTGTGATACTTCGAAGACTCTTCCAGGACAACAATGTGCAATCATCCGGACCCAACACTAGGTGGCGATCTATGCACAGATATGAATTCAGCAGCCCACATGCCTCGAACACAAGAGTACCTGACCCAGGTGGTGTAAGCCTTTTCACAGTCCCTGCACTTGTCTGAGTGCCCAACTACTCTGCACTGCCAAAGAAAGGGCCAACACTGGCCTGAGGTACAGCTTGAGTAATTGAAGTAATCCTGTGGAGATTGCTGAGGCACTTGGTCGTATGTGCCTGAGTAATCTGCACCACTGAAGAAGAGACCTGTGAAGCTGTGGTACTCACCAAGCGTGCACAATTGAGAGATTGTGGATATCCACAGGCTTCTGAAGAAGGCAATATTGTGTATGTTCAGCCCAGTGCTCCTCTTTGATAAAACGAAAAGTACTTATTACACAGTAAAACTCAATACTACATTACACTAAAGTATCAAATACCTGGGGTCTGGTCTTAAGGCTAATACTTCCAGGTAAGGCTGTCCCCATCTACCAACCTTCCATACGCTAGGGTAATTATGTCTAGAACACTAACCAATCTCTTCCAATCATGTTAATGAACTCCTGAAAAGCCTGTAACCACTGCTACCACTGAGAGTCAAGTGCTGAAAGGATCGAGCTTGCCCAGTTTGTAGAGCCACATTAGGATGTACCCCATCAAAGACAAATGACCCCAGCCCCAACGCTGTGGCCCTGTAGCCTCTGCTTGACCCATAGTCAGTCTAACACAATTGGACGTCAACCTAGATTCATAATGGACAGCTTGTGGTGCCAGCTGAACAAAATGATGTTCTTGTACGAACTGAATGGAGAGCCAGGCCATTCGAGGAGAAAAAGCTCAACAGTTAGTCTCATTTGAACTTGAGGTTGCTGGGGTTGTCTTTTCTGAGTGATCTGGTGCTTAAAATTGCACCATGTGTGCTACACTGCCTGATAGAAGCAGTTTTGTTAGTTTACTATTCCTTTTTTGCTCTGCTAATTTTTGATGTGTGTACGTGTAGTGATACTTCCACCCCCTCCTCTGTGTCCATTTACCAAACTACAGGAAGTTCCTTCTACTATGTGGTTGTCACATTTGGCATAAACACAGTCCGTCATTGAACTATGTCCAGTTTTGATTTTATGGAGAAGTTGATCTCTATGGAGATGTAATAGGTTGGTCCCAGGGTTTGTAATTTTCTGGAAAAATATACAGAAACGTTGCCAGGGTCTATGAAAAGAAGATATCAGCAATGTGTGTTAAATATGGCTTCTACATTACAAAACGTGATAGACACTAGAATCTTCATCTCTCTCCCATTCTCTAACCTCTACTTAACACCTCCTCTCAGGCCATCAAGGTAGGGCAGCTTCCCTGTTTAGGCTTTCCCAGTTTCACACCCCAGTCTTTTCCATCACACCTCTATTTTTCTCTCTGTTTCATAACCTAAATCCTTTCCATCCTCAGATGTACTGGTGGCATTCTTGCAATACTCCCATAATACACATGCAAAGATAAACTGGGCTAGCAATACTCCTTGGTGGACTTCATGGCCCAAATTACAAGGCTTAACTAATATTGGGCATTCCCAATAGTTTGGTCCCACTGCTCCTGGTTTCCTCAATGCTTATTATTGCCTGGTGGTGCAGTGTTTGATCCTCTGCATTAACAGGATGTACCCATTATTGTATCTTTTTGGATACTTAAGTGTCATGCGATTGCTGTTGCTTCTTGTTGGACTTCATATAACTATGGCTGATTAATGCACCTCCAGAGGATGGGCCTCTATCGCTCTTGGGCTGAACTCCGTATAGAGCCCCCGTTTTTTTTTACCACACCTATTGAGCCTGGCTTCTACATCTCCTGGTGAGGTATCTTACTTTATTTTTAAATCTCGGAGTAGACAGGGGGCAACAGTTACTAAAGCATGCAATTGTTACTTGAAACCCCGACACCGAGCTTTTATTTTTTTTTATTTACCACAAAAGATTATAACTATCAATGCCTTTTAAAATTTGGTAACTCTGTCTGCCTCAAGATGTCAGACTATAATTTTGCCTGTTTTAAACACTCACAAAATACAGCTATTTCTTGGAATATATAATTCTTACCCCACTTATATTACACAGCTGGTTAGACAGAGCGTGCAATTTAAAGCTGTCCGCATGGAGCGTCAGGCATGAAGTGGCCCCAGGTTTTTAAGCAGTACATTTTACAAAACATGCTCTGTAGAGATTCTGCTAATGCAATGATACTTCTGACTTTTAACGATTAAGTGACAGTGCAATCAGGACTGCAATGCGTAAATTTTGATGAATAAACTGTGCAAGAAATTAAAAACATCACTGTTTACAAAGTTGTGCTAGTGTGGTCCAGATGGCTGTGGTCGAGTTTGCTTTAACGTGACTGCGACAAGAGATTCCTCATGAAATAATGATGTACTTAGCAAATAGTCTAACAACAATAATTATTTTGTACAGCACTCCGCTGCCTTTATAGCTAGATTTGTACCGTTACAAACATTGTCTGTCAATATGTATTGGCAAAGTTAGTAGGTCTGGCTTGTAAATTAATGTGGCTCTTCGTTGATGGTGTGTGAGTGCATGTAGAGTATTGTAGAGTGATGAGTGAATTATAGAATGAGTCAAAAAGTGGATGAATGAATGCACAGGTCTATATATGTATGATGAGTGACACAGTAATAAATTCCACAATCAATGAAGAGGCACTCTTGTAACCCAGACATACTGGTTTTGCCAATGATATTTTTACCAGGTGACCATACTTGTAGTATTACCAAACGTCTATCTCCCTTCAAAAATGGTCACTGACTTGCTCTTGTGTAACATTGTGATTTAATATTAAAGCCTGTGCTTCCTTTACACATCCTCCAGGAGCATTTTAAACATAAGGTGATGTGGGTGTGGAACAATGTGAAGCACTTTGGACGAAATTTGCTTTCTAAGCGCAGTGCTTTTCAAGAATGTCTTAAGTCCATGTTTGTGCCCTTCCTCCGAGCCCCATGCCTGACCGGTCAGCTTGCTCGTCTGTCTGTTCTCAATATCATTGAGCATTCAGCTACTCTGGCACTAGTAATCAATGCCAGAGCCAAGTCTTCTTCCCGGTTGTGTTTCAGGTCCGCAGAGTTAAAATCTTCCAGGTCAGATCTCAAAGTCAAATAACCAGTTTACAATTTAAGTTATGTTGCCATGTTATTTTTTGTGCAGCAAATTTCGAGCAGGTTTCCTCATATATTGAAGATTTCTGATGATCAACAAATTACATTATACAGCAACAATTATCTAAGCAGCCATACTGGCAGGAATGAGCACCCTCCACCGAGCCCCACTGCAAGGGGGATTTCTAGAAACTGCACCCTGGTCTCCTCTTTTGAACCCGACTCCAAAGAGTCACAAGGACAGAAGATATGGAGTTTGATGGAAGGCGGGAGGAGGGGCATTAAATGGAACACAGATCGAGATAGCCAATCATTTTAACCTTGCCCCATTGCGTATGTCCCCACGAAGAAGCAAGTCATGAGGAAGAGTAGCTAAGCATCAGGGCCACTAGAGATAGTATATACAGCTTACATTAAAAAGAAGGTTATGGCACTTGCATGGAGTTAAAAGCTCTGAAATTATTTGTTCTCATTTTCTCAGTAGATCATGGTGCGTTAGCCTTTTTGCTGCTTGTTTGTTTATTTACTGGACCCCCTCCCTGCCGAGGCCTGTACTCTTCTCTTGCCTGCTCATTCTTCCCAATCGCCATGTGTCAGGGCAAGCTTCATTCAATTTCAATAAACTCTATAGTTTAAGTAATTAGGCATTTTACTGCAATAATTTTTATTATGCAGATGTAGATTAAACAGAAGTAGTCCTGAGCATGGGTTGGGAAAGCCACTTGTTCAGTGGATTTCACATGCTGCATATCCATTCAAGGTGTTCCATGATTTATAAGTGTCATTCAAAGTGTGTTAATATCTACACTCCATGTAGCTACTGCCTCCTCTTACCAGGCTATGAAGCTGCATGTGATTGAACTGTAAAGCCAAGCTGACCAAGCTCATGCACTGCTTTCATTGAGCAAGGAAGCACTGCCAGACTTAATGCAAGTCTGTTCCTCCCATCCTAGGATATGGTGGGTAGCTGGGTGCCCCACTGGCATCAAGTCATACTGTACAGTGCTAAGCCTCTATAATAGTTAGAAGAAGACAGTTCAAACCTCTAGTTCACTGTTTCCTGAGCGCTGATGAAACCTTAGCGCCAGCATCCAGGCAAAACAAATGACAAGCATGGTTGCATGGGCAGGGAGAGAGAGAGAGTGGTGAGGGCAAGCACATCCAGCAATGGCAACTGGGCGTTCACTGTCCCACCAAGGTCCCCATCTCTTACTGACAGAGCTGTTGCAGCTCAGTCACTGAAGGAGGAATCAGGGAACCGGGGGCCGGCTGATAGGCGGTCAGAGCTCAGAGAGAATATCTGGCTCGCACAGCTTTAGCAGGAGGTTCCTGAACTCATATAGGACACACAACTCACTGTGTGGGTTACTTTGCTCTGCTGGACACTTAACCATGATGCTAGAAGTACCAGTGAAGACCAGCTACCTCCAATGCTTATAAGGCACTGCCCCACACATCCTGATGAAATATGTGTCCCATGATAGGACTCAACGAATTCTAATGTCCAAACCCCCCTTAGCTATGCCAGGATTCCATGAAAAGACCTCATAGGTGCATGTGCTTTTCATTTATGGGATTCTCTCAATTATCTTTATTAATAAATAAACCATTGCTAAGTTGTAATAGTATGCAGCCCTTGTTTAAACGAGTAACATTTTGCATATATGACCATTAATTCCAAGGAGTATGAACAAAAAGTCAATGGACGTTACTGAATTTGAGGTTCACAGAGGGCTGGTCTTGCAAAGTTACACATTTCAGTGTCAGATATACAGACCAATAGCTAAAAGTGAATCCATAAACATCCTTCTTGTGAGTTTTCATTTCATGTTCCCAGCTCTATAAAGACACCCTCCCGTTTGACTTTGATTCCGCCAGCTATTCTCTTTTTGACCCCTCTGGTTTTTTTACGTACCTGAGAGCTACACGGTATTTTTGACCCAATTTCTCAATTTCTGCCATTACACAGTCCGTGATACAAGGGACACCTGCAAAAACAGAGTCATGTACTTAAACATATATACATTTTATGAACACATTAAAATGGCAAGAATCATTTACCCACTATTAAACTATGGTAAGAGAATAATCTTTTGTACTAAATCATACTCACACTTGGCATAAAGACAGTCCATCATTGATTGAACTATGTCCAGTTTTGCTTTTATGGAGAAGTTGATGAAGTTGGTGTCTACCAGGATGTAATAGGGTGGTCCCAGGTTTGTGTTGTACTGGAAAAACAGACAGGAGGGGTGCTGGGGGCTGTGAAAAGAAGAGATCAGCAATATGTGTTACATATGGCTTAAACATTACAAAACGCTAGAGACACTAGAATTTTTCTGCACAATAAGCCTCTCACAGAAATAAAATGCTCAAGTGCAAAATCCCATCCTCAAAGAAAAATCGAAGAGCAAGAATATGCAGATAATTCACACCAGTCCACCATTGTGGTGATGAGTCAGTCTTTTGAAACTTACGTTTCCAGTGCTGCAGGTCACTTTTTAAATGTATTATAGATATGTTATGCGGCATCAGCTTATTGATAAGAAAACGGTACAGCACATTTTTCTTCTCGTGGGACCTTTGCCATATGAATATTTCCTAGCTAAATTTTGAAAACCATAACTGTGCCCATTTTATATCCTTGTACTTCTAGAGGTTGGCAGAGATGCATCCAGTTCTTTCACGATTCCTACATCTCAAGGTCCACAGTAAGGTGCAAGTATCCAAGCTGTGGCAAAGCAACTCATATGTATTACCCTCCTGATTGAATAGAGGGACCCGAAGCAGCAATTTAAAAATCAAGTTTCAGGGTCACTGAAAATTAGCTAATGGTACGGATGTGTGAACAGGCTCATCCATCGATTCTGCAATGACTGTGTTTAAAAAAGGGAAGAATTAAGTAATACCTTGATAAAGAGTTTTGTTTTGCCCCCACATCTCCCAATTTCAAGTGCATTTACATTTCTTGTGGAAAAAACAAATAAACAAGCTACCTGAGCCTTGGTGCGCCTTTCAAAATTATCTTAGTGGCAGATGGTAAGCCAATTTCAAACATATGGCTAGTTGCATGGCTAAGCAACATTTTTAAGGAAGCCTCTGCTGGAATGAGTAGGAGCTTAACAGTCGAATAACAACAAAAATGCTCAAAGTGTTTTCGAAAAACACCAACAAAAGCTTATCCTAAAGCAGAGAGATATTAGGCAACAGACCTCACCCAAACCGAACAATCATGGGCCACCATGGGCTGAAGCATCGCAAAGAGAAATTTTGCCCAGAAGTGGGAGGTGGATACTTTACCAAGGTTGCGGGATTGGACTAACGACATGGACCATGCTATGGTAGCGGAGAAAACTGTATATAAAAAGGTAGAAGCTGCCCTCGAAAATGGGATCAAAAGTGGGGGCGTTGGAATAAATATAGGGGGGGGGAATCTGTATCTCTCCTACGGTGGAACTTAGACGGGAGAGAAATACAATACTGTGGCGGACACGGATCTGACAACATGATTCCCCGTGCTGACAAAATGTGTAGAATGTGGTGACTCCCAGACCTGTGGACATAAGTGTACCCTCTATACTGACCACTATACTGCTTGATGCTTCTGTTGATGCTCCAGTATGATACTGCACACTTTACTTGTACCTGAATGTATGTATGTACAGCTGAACTGCCTATGTACTGACTTTGCAGCTGCCGTTTAGTTTTCTAATAAAAATTGTTTAAAAAAAAAAAAAAAGATATTATAATTGCTAATTAACCTCACATCAGCGGCATCCCTCATTAACCTTCATTTATAGTACGAACTCCAAGGCTCTGTGCTCATCACCATCAGGAATGGGTGCTTGGCAAAAGAGATGTGGGAAGCATATGAACAGTGAAGACTGAAGAACCTGTCTGTGGCAGTGTATGAAGATATGCAGAGTAAGAAGGGTTGTAGGTGTGTTTAATGGGCAGCAAAGCGATCATGAGTCAAGAGGAATGTAAAATCCGAACTTGCACATTTTATTACTAGACAGTGCGAATGAACGAATGATTTTTTTCACTTTGTACAATTTTCAGAGTGTACACTTCCTAAGGGACACTCACATCTCTCTTTCTTTGATGGCGCTGGGATCGTCCTTCTTTTTTGTAACAGTTTTTGCTCGATCCTTTTCTTTGCTAAGACAGAAAAATCCACATGTTATTATACTCTTACATAATAGTAATGTCTCACCACAACCACACAAGTCTTGCAAGATTTCTGATCATTGTACAAACTTCCATACACCATAAAATACGGAGGTCATTATTGTGATTTCAGATATTAACTGCTAGTTTATAGCATACATGACAAATCAGTTACTAGAGCTGTACAATGGTTATTGCCTTTTTTATTAGGTCGAGCCTAGGCAGCACACATGCGCTGTCTCTCGACATGGAGTATCTCCTCTGTGGGTTTCTGGCATACCCTCCATTTCCCATTTGTTATATTGGGTGCCATTCTGAAATGCAGGCTCTTCATTGGTACAGTGGTTGTATTTGTACTGCCTTTGTCGTGGTTCCCTCACATGGCGTCCGCCTCTTGTACATGTACCTCTCACCCCCCCTTGCCGTACTATTTGTTTCTTCTGGTTTTCTTTTGTTTATGCAGTGGGGTAGGAAGGATCTCCTCACACACAGCTGCTCGAGTGTTAACATGCCTGTAAATCTGATCAGGCGCCTGCCCAGCAATCATGTACAGTAATGTTTTCACTTTTACATGCTGCATTCTACAACACATTTTTACTTTAGCAGCAGTTATTTCATCACATTAAGCAGGAAGCGATCATTTAAAGGTTAGGCACCTTTGTCCTCACTCCGTGGGGCGTTTTGATGTTAATCTCGCCGGTTTATATATGTGGTAACCTAGATGCGATTGAAGCACCTCGGACAGTGTGACATGCTCAATGAATCAATGGCGCAGTTGTGTGATGTGAAGGGAAATCCCTTTATATACTACCGTTTACTCAGGATTTTCCTTCTCTTACCACAACTGCGACTTAATTGATTGAGAAGAAGTGATGCACCAACAATCCTGCAGGTAGACAGGAGCCCTCCCCCATCACGCCAGACCAAAGAGCAGAAAAGTCATCCATCACGGAGAACAACTAACTTTCCCTCTCAGCCTGGTCTATCCTGCTGCAGCGTGTGCCTGCTCCTGCCCCCACCTCTACTGGACACAGGAGAAACAGGGCCTCCAATTATCAGAGAAAATACCTTTATTTGTCCAACTCCTCATTGCTGCCATCGTGACCTGCCCAACCCTCCTAATGCCAGTACTTTTAAAGATCAATTGTAAGTGGCAGGGTTGGAATGTGATTTCTTGTTAAAAAGTTCTGTGAAAGGCAGGAATTATATTGACATAGAGTATCTTTTAAAATCGTCTTAGATCATTTTTAACATGGCTTTTCTATCTTTGTTTACCTTATCAGTAGGGAACAGTGCGGTGCCGGCACTCACGTCTACTAAGTACTGGCACTTATACATTTTCTCCTCTTAAGAACTGAAACTTTTCTGTGCAAAGGAGAGACAAATGTGTTGAGTCAGAATAAAGTGCATATCTGCAACACCTTTAAAGTCAAAGCATTAACTCCGCTGCTGATGAGCTGGTCAGTCATTTAGGAGAGCTCATTTACATTCACTAAGGGGGCTGGAAGGGGCCAGAGTCGCCTCAGAACAGTTTCAGGGCCAAATTGTCCCAGCATAGTGATTAGTTAATTAGCTGTATTTATGTTTGAACATAAAGTCATTTGATTTACAGCTATTCTAGTTGTCAGAGGCGGAGGTGATAGCATGGATGTCACAGAACCTTGAAAGCACCATGTGAAATATTCAATGCACCTCAGGTGACAAATTGAATCCTCGCGAGGCAGATTTGACTTTTCATCCTTCCCTTGGTGGGAGAGTGAAATCTGAGTAGTAGTACCCATTATCAAAGGCATTCAAGTGCAATGTGAAAACCTATATACAGACAAAAATGCAGTTTTGTTTCTCAACAGTAATGGTAAACCCCTTTATATAAACCATAGCTGTAATGCAATGCTTGTTTACAACTCACATATTCAGTTACATTATACATCCTCTAAATGTATTTGCTTTTTCCAGATTTTTCTGTAATTTTATTGTTTATGCAGCAATCAGAGAGTGTGAATTTCTCACAGAGCATGTCAGTGGGTAATAAAAGTATTATTACTAAATGTAGATCTAATCATTGGCTTCACAACAGAGAGCAATGGTCACTTATGTGCAGAGCCACTGTATTTATGCTGCACCACCCAAGCATCAGTGCAGCACCCCCACCATACCATAACTCGGCACCACCTCAGCATCACTGAACACCACCTCAGCATCACTGAACACCACCTCACCATCACTTAGCAACACCTAAACATCACTCAGCAGCACCACAGCATTACTAACCACCACCTCAATCTATCCTTGGAATATGGCATCTATTCACTCTCCCCTACTGTCTGCTCGCATTATAATTTAATAACTAGATCACTAACCCGATCCTTCTATTATTTGTCCCCCCCCCTAACAAAAAAAGCATTATAATATGCAGAAAAAAGTTGCCACTAATGCAAGGGCAAAAAATATGCAAAACATTAATTAGGATATATTTTTTTAATAAGGTCTTCAGTTGTACACGTCTTCTAGGTGATATATAAAGTAACTAAAATGCTTACAATACATTTTTATTATCACTTATAAGCATGCTGTGCAGCAGCCACAATACTCTACAACATAGCTTACAGAAATTGGCAAAATTACTAGGTCTAGCTAAACACTTAGAAGGTCCCAAAGGCAAGATCTATTGGTTATGCCAATGCTTATTTTTATGATGTGATCCAAGTTATTTGCAGCAAGGACCTACGTTAATACAACATTACTTTAATATTTTATATACTTTCCTGTGGAGCACTCAGCCATGGGTTGAATATAAGAAGAGAATGTCACTTGTATGAACTGAATATAAGTAGATACTACAATACTCACATTCTCTGGTCTTTCAGGCTTATCATGCGTTTCATGGTTGCATATTTTTTTGTCTTCTTCTGTTTCCCCTGGGAAAAGAAAAGACATCCGTCAACTCCAACCACCACCACCTATCACATGGGAGGCCTGAGTTCTAGTCAATGAGGTGCTGAATGACAGTACTTTAAGGGACATACATGTAGGGCTACAACATATGTGAGGTTAGTTAGCAACAACCATGCCTTTTCTTAGGGATACTCTTGGGAAATTATGATTTCTAAGTACTCTCCTAAATAGATACATTTCGTAAGCACTGGTACACCAGGACCTTCAATACTACTGCTCTAAAATGCTTTGTGTCAGAACCCCTTTCATAGGCCAACTGTGAGGGTTGAGATATTTTACTCCTGATGTCCCCGGGTCCAACTTACTATGGATTCCGAGTAATTGGGCCAAATGCCACTTCTGCACTCGACACTCAGGGTTGCCTGGTCGCAGTGGTCCAAGGCTATCTTGGGGGTGGGGGCTGGGGGAGAAAGGTAGGAGGTGTGGAAACAAGATAGTGAACACAGGCGCACAACTCAAAATATGCCCACAGAAATAGCAATAAATCATTGTCCAGCCAAATACTCACTTTTGTGAACAAGCACTGGCAAAGTCAACAGGTCTCGCCTATGCAAGAGCTAAATATGTTTTAGCAATGTTGTACACCAGAGTGGCTGCTGTTCAGCATGGCTAAAAGTTAACAGGGTAAAGAAGAGTGGCGTGGAGTAGAGTGTAGTGTTATGAAGTGGCATACAGCAGAGTTGAGTGGCGTGGAGTGGAGAGGAGTGAAGAGGAGTGTCATTGAGTAGCATACAGTGTTGTGGGGTGTCTTGGAGGGAGTAAAGTGTCGTAGAATGGAGTAGAGTGGAGCACAGTGTCAGTTGAGTGAAGTGTCGTAGAGCGGAGGGACTGTCGTGGAGTGGTGCAGAGTGGAGAGGGGTAGAGGGTGTTGCGTAGATTGCACTAGTGTTGGAGAGTGAAGTACAGCAGAGTAGATTGTCAGAGTGGAGTGGCATTGAGTGGAGTAGTAGGTCATAGACTAGAGTGGAGTAAAGTGGCATGGAGAGGAATAGAGGGAGTTCCTTAGAGTAGTGTTGTAGAATAGTATACAGGGGAGCAGAGTGCAGTGGCATAGAGTGGAGTTGAGTGTCAATGGAGCAGAGTTTAATGGCGTAGAGTCCCATAGAATGGAGTATTGTGGAGTGTCAAAGTATAATGTAAAAGAGTGGCCTGGAATGTGGCATAAAGTACAGTGGTGCAGAGTAGATTGGAATAGAATGCATTGGTTTTGAGTAAAGTGGTGTAGAGTACATAGGCATAGATACAATAACGTAGAGAAGAGTAGAAGAGTAGATTGCAGTGGCAGAGAGTGCAATGGTGTAGAGTGGAGTGGTACAGAGTGGAGTATAGTCACAAAGAGTGAGGTGGCATAGAGTGGAGTTGTGCATGTGGAGCGTAGAGAGCAGTGGCAGAGTGCAGTCATGCAGAGTAGAGTGTCAGAGGGCAGGGTCGTAGAGTGGTGCAGAGTAGAGCGGTGCAGAGCACAGTGACGGAGAGTAGTACAGAGTAAAACAGAGTGGAGTAGAGTGCAGTGGTGCAGACTGACAGTGTGCAGTGACATTGAGTAGAATGTTGTAGAGTACAGTAGTATAAAGTGCAGTGGTGCAAATTGGTTGGCATAGGTGCAGTCCGTAGGGTGCAATGATTTTGAGTAAAGAGGTTTTGAGTTAGTTGCGTAGAAGGCAGTGGCATAGAGTAGATTGTTTCCGAGTAGAGTGAAGTGGTGTGGAGTGGGGCAGGGTAAAGTGGAGTGGTATAAGTAATGGTGCAGAGTGCAGTGCTGTGGAGTGGCAGACTCGAGTGGCGTAGGGTGCCAGAGACAGAGTTCAATGGTGCACAGTAGATTAGAGTGGCAGAGTGCAGTCTTGCATAGTAGATTAGAGTGGCAGAGTGAAGTGTTGCACAGTAGATTAGAGTGGCAGAGTGCAGTGGCGCACAGTAGGTTGGAGTGGCAGAGTGCAGTGGTGCAGAGTAGAGTGGCAGATTGCCAGAGTCAGAGTGCAGTGGTACACAGTAGAGTAGAGTGGTGTGGAGTAGAGTGGTGTGGAGTAGAGTGCAGTGGTGGAGAGTGAAGTGAGAGTGCAATGGCGTAGAGTGGCACTGATTGCAGTGTTGTAGAGTATAGAGGCGTACAAGTGCAGTGTTGTAGAGTAGACTGGTATAGAGTGCAGTGGTTTTGAGTAAAAAGGTGCACTTGAGCATTGGTATAGAGTGCAGTGGCATATAGTGCAGCGGTTTAAAATTGAGTGGAGTGAATTGGCGCAGGGGTGGAATAGAGTGGCGTAGACTGCAGTGGCACAGAATAGTGCTGCAGAGAGTAGTGACAGTACATTGGTGCAGAGTAGAATAGAGTGGTGTAGAGTGCAATGGTGTAGAGTGATGTCACATGCAGTGGCACAGAGTAGAATGTTATAGAGTATAGTGGTGTAAAGTGCAGTGGTGCAAAGTAGCTGACATAGGTACAGAGGTGTAGGGTGCATTGGTTTCGAGTAAAGTCGAGTCAATAGGCGTAGAGTGCAATGGTTAAGAGTAGAGTAGTGTAGCATATAGTGCAGTGGTGTAGAGTAGTCTGGAGTGCAGTGATGTAGAGTAGTGTGGAGTGGCTGAGTGGAGTGGCATAGAGTGTTCCCGGGTAGAGTGAGGTGTAGTAGAGTGGTGCAGGGTAGAGTACCGCGGTGTGAAGTAGTGTGCAGTGCAGTGGCGTGGCATAGAGTGTTTCAGAGTAGAGTGGTGCAGGGTAAAGTGCAGTGCTGCAGAATGGCGTGGTACCGAGGCATCGCGTGGAGTGGCGCAGAGTTGATTGTTGTAGAGTGGAGTGGCATAGAGTGTAGTGGTGCAGGGTAGAGTGGAGTGGTAGACAGTAGTGGCGCCGAGTTGCAGAGTGGAGTGATGTAGAGTGCAGAGGCAAAGAATACAGTGGTGCATAGTAGAGTGCACTGGCATAGAGTGGTGCAGAGAAGAGTGGTGTAGAGTGAAGTAGCATAAAGTGCAGTGTCATAGTGCAGTGGTTCACAGTAGATTAGAGTTGCCTAGAGTGCAGAAGAGTGGTGTAAAGTGGCATAGAGTTGAGTGGCAGAGAATGCAGTGGAGTAGAGAGGTGCAGAGTGCAGTGGTGTCGAGTATAGAGACAGTGCAGTGGTGTAGAGCGTACTGATTTGAATAAAGTGGCGCAGAGTGCATTGGGGCAGAGTGAGTGGATTGCTTCAGAATAGAGTGCAGTGGTATAGAGTAGAGTGTTGTAGAGTACAGTGGTGCAGAGTAGATTGGAGTGGCGTAGAGTTCAGTGGCATGGAGTGGCATAAAGTAGAGTGGCAGAGTGTATAGTGTTGCAGACTATGTTGTAGAGTACAGTGGTGTACAAGTAGAATGGCATGGAGTACATTGGCATAGAGTGCAGCAGCATAGAGTAGTGGCGTAGAGTGCAGTGGCGCAGAGTGGCATAGACTGCATTGGTGCAGAGTAGAGTGGCGTAAACTGCAGTGGTGCAGAGTAGAGTGGCATAAAGAGCAGGGCGTAAAGTAGAAGAGTGTGGCGTACAGTGACGCAGAGTAGATCAGAGTGCCGTAGAGTATAGTGGCGTGGAGTGATTTGGCGCAGAGTAGATTGGCATAGAGTGCCTTGGTTTAGAGTAAAGTGGTGCAGAGTGCATTGGCATAGAATGCAGTGGCATAGAGTGCAGTGTTGCAGAGTAGAGATGCATAGAGTTAAGTAGCGCGGTGTGGTGTAGAGCGCAGTGATAAATAGAGTAGTGTTAGGTAGAGTGCATTGGCAAAGAGTAGAGTGGAGTGGTGTAGAGTAGAAAGACACAGAATGGAGTGGTGCAGAGAAAAGTGCAGTGACGCAGTGTGGAGTTGAGTGGTGTAGTGTAGAGTGGTGCAGAGAAGAGTGGAGTAACGTGGAGTATGCATGGTATGATAGCGTACTGCCATTACAGACACCACATCTTCAATTGAAATGACCATTACAAATGCATTCACATACAATTTTACTTGAAAAAGTATACAGTGCACAAACGATAGTGTGGAAATGTCATCACCCAATGTATTGATTTGATCGTCAACACAGTTAATTTACAGTTAAACACATAGAAATGCACCACCAAAATAACAAAGAAAACAGAGTTATGATTCTGGTCTTTATTTTCTTGCTTCTTTAACCGCTTGCATGGCATTGGAGTGCAGCGGTCCTACAGCAGGGACAAACGCACCAATCGGAGTGGCTCACTGGCCTATTGGCCCTCTGATTTCCTTGGTGCGAGATTTTACTTGGGTACTTATTATTGCAGCATACAATCGCCCACATTGTGGATGACAGTGTTTAGGTTTTGTGATTCACTGTCTATAATACTGATGATGCACATCACTGTGGGGGTCCAATTTGAAACCGCACCGCAACATCCTGTCTAGGCTGAGATCCTTCTGGGTTTATATTTACCCAAAAGAAGTCCATCCTATGGACGAAACGCGTTGGCTGTCTTCACTGCATGCATGTTAAACTTTACAAAAAAGAAAGTGAAATAAAAAAATAAAGACAAGAATCACACATGTTTTTTGGGTTATTTTGGTGGTGCATCTCTATGTGTTTATTTATTTTACTTTTTCGTGGAGTTTTATATAGTGCGAACTAGACTGGAGGGTATCAGAGCGCTTTACATGAGCACCAGTTACGTTACAGACGGACACATTAATTTTTGTTAGGCACAAGGAGATTAAGCGATCTGCCCAGAATCACAGAATGTGGAGCGTCCTTGCAGAGACTCGAACCTCGTTCCCCAGCTTCATGGTAGACCACCCTAGCGGTTAGGCAACATTCTCTCCTCTAGAGTTTGATTCCAATTTGTAACCATTTTTGGTTTATGTGCCATGGCAGCGGGTGCTTGTAGAGTGTGCACACAACTGTGTATATGGTGCTGTATGTCACCATTTGAAACAACGGGTCAGGTGCTGTCTTCATGGACTGCTGCTGTTGCTTTTACTAACAATTCATTTACAGACATTTAAAATGTGTTTTGTGCTACAAAAACAATCTGTATAGCCTTCTGCAGACCCCACTAGCTATAATGATTATCACATAAAGCCTCTCTCAATGCCTCAGTCAAAAATTATTTGATATGGAAAGCAAAAAGCATGTAAATTAAAGTACATTCAATATAAAATGTGCCATATAGTAAAAATACATAATTTAGGTAAAATACTGAAGATCATTAAAAGGTTACTGAATTCTATAATGGAGAATATAAACAAAGATAAGAAGCAAAATAGCAACTCAACAGGATTAATCAAATAAACATTTTTTGACAAATCTGTCACAGCCTCAACAGAATTCCATTTCCCTCCTGCAACAAAGAGGGTAAATAAATCCTCTCACTTTGAAGTAAGAGAAAGAACAATTAACACCAAGTTCCCGGGAAGACACTGCATGGAATTTGACCTCCGTCTTTGAATGCACAACAAATGTGAAATGTTAAGCTCGAGGTTTAAAGTCCTGTTTACAGAAATTCCTGGAAGAATACAGTAAACAAAGTTTGGACAGTGAGAGGGACTAACTCGAGCTGGACAGCCTAAAGTAAATAAAGCCAGCAAATAGGAAATGTGAGTTACAACCCACAAAGCCAATGATAAGCAATGGGGGAATGCATTCTTAAGTTAACTTTCTGAATGTCCCCAGATGTCTTTAGCAAACCAGACAGTTATGCTGTTTGGTGGGTTGAGACCTAAAAAGAAGAAGTATTTTATTTCCTGCTGCTAACCACACGAAGGAAAAATATGACAAATGTAGGAAGCTGGCTTTTTATGTAGTGGACCAATGTACGGGCAAACCATGCTAAAAGACCAGGCAACCCTTATTGGTTTAAAGGGCTTACTTTAATAATGCCATATGCTCTATTTGTGGTAGTTTGGTCGGGCAGTTTAGGCTTATGTTAAGCATTTGTTGTACACAGAGTCGATAAATGGTAGAGGAAATCTGTGACCAATTTATTAAAAAAAATACCACAGATTGGTATCTATTTTTAGACACCAAGGTCAGTAAAATACTTTAATGGATTTTGAGGTATGACTCTCGAATGTGGTAATGATATCCTATGGAAGGAAAGACATATTCTGCAAAGAGATACTTGTAGTCTAAGTTCGGGGGTGTCCTTTGGAACTTAAGGTGATAGGGGGCCAAGGGGTCCAAAGAACCACGGCAGTTTTAGTTAACCTACCCTGGTGTGTCTGTGCGCAAAGCTGCTAGACGAATTGATAGCCTCAAGCGATACACTGTTAAAGTCAATGGGCACCTAGAAACAAAGGCTGCAAGGGGGTACTTGGGGACAAGTCCGCCAGAACCCATAGGGGCTTGTTCGGCTCCTAAGGGTCTCTGGAGCAAGGGGGCACAGTCTGTTACCGTGAACCTGGGCTCTGGGGCTCAGGTGCATAGTTGGTTGGCCGGCTGGCCACTTGCGTTGGAGGCTCTCACGGTTTTCGTTAGACCCGTAGAGGGGAGGGAAACAAGACAGCAGGGCCACCCTCGGTGTCGGCCTTATCTGTCATGAAGTCACTCATCGTGCAGGTCGCTTTGACGGTGGTGGTGGTGTCCGGGATGGATACTCATCAAGCCTTGGTTAATGCAAGTGCTCTGGTACACAGGGTAGTGGTGCAGGTTGGCTCCTGGAGGGTCTAGCATCTTAAAACTCGGTGGAGAGATGGGGCTGACCTCTTGGAACCACAAAAACCTCTTCCTGTCACGATGCTCCCCTCGGTGGGCCCAATGGTCAGCAACCCAGCATACCGGACAAGTGAGGTTGGTGCCAGCAGATGCAGGGGAGTGGCTACTCCACCCCAAGGCATATGCTAAGTGGTTGTTGAAGCAATGGACAGTAATCCAAGGGTTTAGAAGGATGCACAGCTTTTGGAGGAGTCAGATCAGTGCAACTGTTGAGGTACCAGAAGTCAGGCAGGGGTTGGTATCAAGTTCAGTGTTGGTCCTCAGTTCTCACAGTGACAGCTCTTCTTTGTCCTTTTCCTGTTCCCAGGTAGACAAATCTGAATCCCCCCCCCCCTGGTGTTTGGGGGACCCCTAAATACTAATACTGTGCTTAAAGGTGCTGAGGGGAGTGTAGGGCAGTAACCATTGGTCTACCTACACCTGGGGTGTCTAAACCCCCTATATGACCACTTCCTGTGAGGAGTGGGCATGATCCTGACCTGGAGTTTCTAGTTTCACCAAAACCAAGACAGTGAACCCCCTTCTACATTATCTACTTCAGGTGGCCCACCTTGGGGGTGTCTCTAGCCTGTAAGTGTGACACGCCTTCTATCTAATTTCCCGCCTGCTCTGATGCCAAATGGGCCTCAGGGCAGGGTGCGGCGTTCCAAAGGTCTGGCAGAAGCGGGGCTGCATTTCTAAGGCTGTAGAGGCTCTGAAGCCTCTAGCTTTGATATGCTAATCTGCTAGCCATTCAGCTGGAGGAGATGTGAACACCTTCTGCCAGAGCAGGCATTGTTTCCGACCTCCGATACCATGGGTTCTCCCTTGAAGGGGGTCAAAAACCTGACTGTGGTGGCAGGCTTGAAGAATCTAGTCTGCCAGCACACTATTCGTCTTCTAGTGTTTGGGAGCATCTCTAAGATGCCCTCTGGGTGCACGTTACAATAAATACGGTACTGGCATCAGTAAAGATTTATTAAGACACGGTGTTGATCCCAAACATCAGTATTTTTAGTAAAGCCGGTAACTCATAATGACCAATGACCCGTACATATCTTTAAGATGGCATCTTGATCAATTGCAGTGCCTTGCAATGGAACTAGGCATTACAGGGAGACATCTGCTCCGACAGATATGCCCTTGCATGTAATATAAGGCACCCTGTCTTAGGGCTCCAAGGCCTACTGTAGCGGTGACTTACATATAGTAGATGCAGTGTATTGGGACGTTGCACACAGTGAGTGTGCCATGTCATGTTTTCAGAATGGTTTGCACTGTTTCACGCATCCTGCAATGGAAGTCTGCATGCAATTTGTATGTGGGTCCCATAGGGTGGCACAATGCATGCTGCAGCCCTTTGGGACCCTCTTTAGTACCCACGTCCTAGGTACAAGGGGTACTATTTACTAGGGACTTATGGCATGCTAAAGTCCTTGCCAATCAACATCGGTATCAGTGAGCAAAAAATGGGGGTGACCACATCAAAAAGGGGTACTTTACTGTAATAAAGAATCACACAATTCCTCCTAGGGTCTTGGCTCTAGTGTTTCTTTAGCGATTCCTTGTCCTATTCTCTCATAGCTTTACCAGTTATTCCCCATTCGCTATTGGCAACATCCAGGGTATGCCCCACTGGTAGTCAGAGTCTCAAGAGTCCACGTTGACTTTAACTTAACGTCAAGAGAGTTCAAGTGCCACAGCACTACTAGCGGCAAGTTCTGGTTCAAACGGCCTGAAACCAGCACTACCTGCACCACAGGTGAGAAGCGTCTGAAGTTCCTCGGAGTATCTGGTCCGTGGGCGCTCACTCCAAGTTCATGAGTTGGCTGCAAGCGGCTACACTCAGTGGGTGCAGTGCGCTCACTTGCGTTCCTGAAGCGGCCAGAGGCTCTCTGTTGCTCTTCCTGTGGGGTAGGTATCCAGTTTCTCTCCGGGTGAGGGGTTGGTTGCAACATTCCTGTTTTGGGACCTATGTGATAGTGCTCCCATGGCATCCTTACTTCTCGGCGGGAGATGGCAGATTGGGTCGCAGTACTTGATGCTCCCGATCTTCACTAGCATACAAGGTGACCCTACCTCACAGCACATGGGCTCCTGCCACTTGGCATACGGGGTCCTCGACTTGGCCCTACACAGGGCTCCAGGCCGATCAGCAGCTCAATTCACTGCGGTCCTCTCCTGGTAAAGGTTGCAACTTTGTCCTACACACGAGCAATGACCAGATTGGTGCAGCATCTATTTCCGCACAGGGAGTCTACTCAATAGGGACTCTCACTGGAACCAGCTCCCTCCAACGCTCTCCGCTTCCGTAAAGGGAACCCTGGATTTAGCGAGTAGGCAGACTCTGGTGCTCCAAGCTAGGTGGTGTCTTGGATTCCATGGGTGATATCCCTTTACCCAGCAGGGATACTAGTAGCCCTTGGCCCCCAGTTTCGGTCACAGGCAGAAGTCTGGGAGAGCTTCTCCTCCTAACACAGCCCATCTGGCTGCCTGACGGATGACAATTCTTGGAGTCTCAAATTCCCTTTCTTATAGTCCATTTCCAGACACCAAATGTGATTTAGGGTCTGAGTCTTAAGTTTTATGCTGGGGTTCTGCTTCTTTTGAAGTGTCCACTCCTCTGCCTCCTTTTGAAAAGTAGTCTGTCAGAGCTCCAAAGCTGATAGTCTCACAACACAGGCCATAAGAGTGACTAGAGTTCACACCTGGATGTCAGCCACAGTGACTTGTACATCAAAAGGCTAGCCCTGGGACCCAGCCCTATTCTTTATGATTCTCTTATCAGCCCTGTCTCCTTCACGGGATGTGGTCAGGCCCCTTTCTTGTGAGCTCTTACAGATTCAAATAGCACCATTGTAAGTGTACACAGAAAACTTGGCTCTCCCCTCCACAGTGTGTGTGCCACCCAGCTTACAGGAATGCAGCAATACACAAATCTGTCTGGGGAGGTGGGGTTTGTGGCGAGGTGTGGTGGGAAATCTCGCTACCTCCATGCAGGTCTGGATCATGAAAATTTGAACCTAAGGCCCATCATGTATTTTACCATCCACAGGCACACATACACCTAGTGCATGTATACAGCATACACACACTGCACAGTATAGTATCCTCCATGCACTGTACCACTCTTAGGTACATATACAACTTGCATAAGCATTTAACATCATACACTGCCCAGCATTGTATCCTTTATGTACTGTGCCATTCATAGGCACATATACATCCAGCACAGACATTCACCAGGTACACACTGCTCACTACAACATGATTCCCAAATTGTACCCATCCCAGGCGTGCGCACACCTCCCCACCTCCACAAGCAGACACACCACTTCTGCACTGTGCAGCACTTTCCACCAAAGCGATGTAAGCAAAGGGCGAGTTAAGCACACAGCAACAGAACTAATAAAAGGTGAGTAAGCCTGTAGGCCTCACTCCAGTGACATAGGTTAAAAGGGATCTGGTAACTCCTACTTAGCACTACAGTGTGTGCGGCCACCACCACGCTCGTCCTACTTAACTGAGCAGAATGCGGTAGTCTACCACCACTATGAGGGAAGCGCTCTGGGCACTCCTCCTGCTCCAATAAGACTGGAATCCATGACGCACCCATCATCCAGGTGCCTATGATAACAATAATCAGCATTAGGGATATAGACATCAGTACACTGGGGCACTCAGGGCAGGGGTGTATGTCCATTTCCATGTAGAGGACTTTCAGATCAGAACACCCCAAATAAACTCCTACCCTGGAGAGGTTAGGTGGTCAGATTGACAAAAACGGCAGGAAAGTACATCAGCATTCCCGTGGCTCAATCCGGCTCTATGCTCCAACACAAACTCTAACCCTTGCAAATAAACAGACCACTTCAACAACTTGACACACTCTCCCATAATAGCCAGCAACCATTTCATTGGCTTAAGATCTCTTTGCAACACTAACTTAGTGCCAAACAAATGAGAGAAACATACGCAAGGGTCAGACTACGGCAAAGCACTCCACCTCAATAGCAGCCCAGTTCTGTTCTCTAGGTAGTAATCTCCAACTAATAAAGGCTAACAGACGCTCTCAACTTTTGTCACCCAGTTGAGAGCTAACACTGTCCAACTCCTTTCTTTGAGGCATCTGTCTGTATAATGAAAGGTTGACTGTAGTCCGGTGCTTTCAGTACAGGTGCAGTGCATAGTGTTTTCTTCAGTTGCTCAAACGCAATCTGACACTTTGCAGTGCATATTATTTTCCTGGGCTGCTTCTTAGGTGTCAAAGCAGTCAACCATAATTCCACAGTTTGCCACAAAATTCCTGGAATAACCACCGAGTCCCAAAAAGGCCCGAACTTCTGTCTGGGTAGTAGCCAACTACCACTTCATCACAGAATGAATCTTGGGCACAAGGAGGGGAACGGGAAGATTTGGCTGTTGGATGCCAAGGTAGACTACAGAGGACTGCCCCACCTGACGCTTGGTCGCCTTGATGGTGCATTTTGCCTCCTGTATCCTGGCCAACACCTGCCATAGGTGCCTTAAGTGGTCCTGTCAAGAATTGATGAACATTGCAATATCATGCAGGTAAGCCACATAGACATCTTAAAGCCATGCGAAAACATGATTCACCAGGTGCTGAAAAGTGGCAGGAGCATTCTTCAACCCAAAGGGCATCACCTTGAATTGAAACAGCCCCTCTGGCGTACAGAATTCAGTCTTCTTGTTGGCAATTGGTGCCCCAGCAATCTCCCAATATACACTAGTCAAATCCAAGATGCTTAGTGCTTTGCAGCACCTACCTGATCTACAAGTAGATCCGCTCTTGGAATTGGATGGGCATTAGGTTTGTTTTACCTCATTGAGGGCTCGATAGTCCACACAAAACTCCAAGTCAGTGGAAACTTGCTTTGGTAGTAGATCCACAGGACTAGACCTAGGAAGACGAGATCTCTCAATAACCCTCAGGTGCAACATCTTGGCAACTTCCGCCTTAATACATCCCTGAACCTGGTCAGACATTCTGAACATCCTGCCATTCAATACCAGCCTGCCACCCGTGTCTATTTTATGCACACAGACCGGTGTCAACCCTGGAGTCAGCTGGAAGAGGCTGGCAAACCAGCTCAACACCTCTCTACATTGTCTCTGCTGCTCAGGGGTTAACTCAGATGCTAACTTAACCCCATTCACAATTCCGCCATTCATGTCACTTTGCAGCAAGTCAGGAAGAGGCTCACTGTCTTTCTCTACCATAGCCATGACATTCATTGTTTAATTTCTCGGGAAGTAAGGCTTCAGCCTGTTCATATGGAACACCCTTTTATGTTCCCTTGTGGCACCTGTGCCCACCAAATAGTTTACCTCAGAAACAATTTCAACTACCTTGTATGGCCCACACCGTTTGTCCCCCGAAGCACTGAGACAAATAGGCTTTTGAATCAAGACCGTCTGACCTTCCGGATACCCAAGTAGCGTAACCGTATGGTCGTACCCTTCCTCTATCAGCGCTTAGCAGCCCTGAAGGTTTTCCTTTGTCTGACTCATGTATGTTGCCGTCAACTTCCTGATTCCAATATCATAGTCCACCACATCCTTCTGTGGAGACTCTGAGGTTGCTTTCCACATTGTCTGACTAAGGTGAGTGGATCCAGCACTGGGTGTCCATACAGAAACAAAATGCAACTGAACACTACTCCCTTCTGTGAAATCTCACGGTAGGCAAACAAGAGACATGATAGGAGAAGATCCAACTTGCTTCTGAGGTTCTCCAACAGAGTTCCCATCATGCTCCTCAGAGGCTTGTTTAACCGGTCCACCAAATAATTGGTTTGTGCATGGTATGCCTTGGAGGAGTGATATATTACACCAGCTTGCTCACTCCTGTAGGAAGAGATTAAGTTGGTTCCCTGGTCAGAAATGATCGCCCTTGGAAATCCAACCTTAGAAAAGATCCCCTCGCTACCCCCCATGCAGTTAGTACAACTTCAGGGTACCTTGTGGCATGATCCACCACAGCCACAATATACTTGTAGCCTGACTGAGGCGGGAGGGATCCAATGGACCAACTCTGTTTAGTCCCAACAGCTCAAATCGACCACCCACAACTGGTAGAAGTACTAATGGTGCTTTAGTTCTCCATCCTGTCTTACCATTCATCTGGTAAGCGGGACAGCTTCTACCAAAACTCTCTGAGCATTTTTGACCAGTAGAACAGAGGGTCCAATCTATCCAGAATTTTTCTACTGCACAATTGTTCTGCTAAGGGCACTTCAGGGGCCACTGACAACAGGATGTTTCTGTGCATCAATGGTACCACTAGCCTCTTGTGAGTTCCTAGCTCATGATTTACCAGCTCACTATAAAGTAGGCCTTTCTCCCAGTCAGCATAGCGTTTCCCAACCACTCTTTTGCTGACCAGTTCCTCTGCTTCCTTCTGAAGTCCCACAAGCATAGGGCATTCCTCCTGTGCCTTATGGAAATCTTCCTGGGAAGACTCTCCCTCAGCCCCCAGAGTCTGCCATTTCCTGAAACTACCTTGTCCTGGTCCTTGCAAATTAGGGATGATCCCATTCCCACTCTGAGACTGATGTGCAGCATGTGCTGTGGTCAATACAGCTTGTGAGAAGTTGGCATGGTATATGTTCTAGTGATCACGTTGTACCATGCCAAGCAACCCTTATGATGATTGGTTGTAAGTCAACCTTAATAGACCAGCTATCCTAGTAGCGTGGACAAAGCAGTCTTAGGCTAAACTCTGTAAAGGCATGTGAAGCAAGCTGTTTTACCATACACAATCCCCTTGAATACCAAATGAAAGGACACCACACAGATATATATTGAAAATATATATAGATTTATTTCTACAAATATCCCCTATACTCTTTATGAGCACAGAAGCAAATGCGTTAAAACAAAACACAGTTTAAATATACAAAAGTTGCACAATATGGATGAGCCCTAGGGGCCACCAAAACCAAAAACTAAAATAGTGGTATAAGAACCACTATGGGAAAAGGAAAGAGGCTTAGGGCCTGGGGAATCGCTGGAGCTGTTCGGGACTAACAGTGATGAAGTCGGGAAAGGCCGCGGGACTCGGGTGCAGTGCTCAAAGTGCACGCGCATACACCAATGCAAGTCAATGGTGCGTAAAAGTTACAAAGTTAGTGTTTTAGGAACCTTCCGATGGACCTACAAGGATAAAACTTTAGACACAGGCACTAGAGGTGTATACCAGTGTGGGAACACCGGCGTTGCGGAGTTACCTCACCCACAGGAAGCGGGTGCACAGGTGCGAAGTAGTGTCGGGTTTCGTCACGCAGGTCGATGGTGCTTGGAGCTGAAGATGCTGCAGGCGGGTCGTCGAGGAGAGTTCCGGTGGATCCAAGGGTGGATCTGTAGAGGTGAAGACCTGAAAGCTGGACAATGTTCAAAGTCACTAGCCAGTGACTACCGTGGAACCAGAATGGAACCAGGCAATGTCGGGTGCAAATAGGTGAAGAGGTGCAGCTTGTCTCCGCAGCCACGTGGACACGAAGAGGTCAAGGACGTCCAGGAGTCTATCACGAGCTGTCCCACGAAGGCTCTAGCTGATGGCGGTGTCGGCAACTTGATTGGAGCAAACAGGCCTTGGCTAATGCAAGCCACGCAGGAAGTGGAAAAAGCTTAACACTTGGACCAGCAAGGTCAGAGCGGGTGCTCCTTTTCAGGGGAGCAAGGGCCAGTCTGGAGCAACCAGACCAGCGGTGCAAATCGTAGTTTTCGTCGCCAAGATGGCCACTAGCCGTGTGGCAAGTGACGGGGATGGCGCGTCGAGTGGCAAAGTGCAAAAGGGCCCCACGCAGATCATGGAGATGCTGGGGGGCTGATCTTCGGTGTAAATGCTGCTCGGTGTTGGGGCTTCTCAAACCCCAAAGCACAGCGTCGGGGGTGCCTCAGGTGCTGCGCAGTCAGCTTTTCGAGGGTCTTCCGAGATGTCCGGTCCCACGTCTCTCGGTGCCTCCACGGGTCCCTTCTTTGCAGGGACTGTGGATCGGGCTCTGAGATGTCTGGGAGTCTGGGTCTTGTCGGTGTCTGGGCTCGGGCTCGGGCTCCGGCAGGAGGCGGCGGCAAAGCAGACGTCGAGTTGCTGGTTGGTGCCTGTATTCACAGGGTGGTCACTCCTTGGCCACAAGGGAGATTCTCTTCAGTCTTCTGTGCAGCAGAATGTCGAAGTCCAGTCTTCTTCTTAGTTTCAAGTCGAGTTCAGGATGATCTGAAGTCTTGGGACACAGCTCCTACTCTTATTCCAAATCTAGGGGCCGGATTACCTGCTAGGTCCCTCCTCTGGGTGGGACCAGGAAGGGGGGGCGGTTACACCCCCTTTCCTTTGTCCAGCTTCGCGCCAGAACTGGGGCTGGAGAGCCCCAGTACCGGTTTGAACTGGCATATGCACAGGGCCCCATGTCTGATTCTATTCAGCCCTGTCCTATCCAATACACAAAACCCTGTCTGGGGTGGTGCTAGCACCTCCCAAGGCAGGAAACCCTTTGTCCAAGCCGCCCTCGCTGGAAGGACTCCCAGCAGCAGGAGGTCAGACTTGTGTCTGTGGTGGCAGCATCCATTTTGTGATGCTGAGGCTCATGTTTAACTTTACCCGGGTTTCAGGTTATGTACATGTCGTGTCCCTCTAGAAGGGTGGAATGCTACCCCCGTTGCCAGAACTGGCGAGGGGGTAGTATTCCAATTCGTATGACACCTTACTCGACATGTTTTGATAAAGCCAAACCAAAGATTGCATTTAACCGCGAGGTTCACAATGCACTTAAGAGTATATGGTATGGCAGTATCATGGAACAGCTAAAGGAATTGATTCCGAAAGCTGCAGACAGGCTCAGCTCATGCCAGAGCACCATCTCACATATTTCCAAGCACTCTGCCTCCAGGATTGATGAGGCCTTCCATAGGAGTGGCTGATAGGAACATATGTGTCCATTTTGGGTTAGGTATAGGCATACTATACCTAAGTAAGGGGTGATTACTCCGACTTACCCCAGCTGAGTGATCAGCCAGTTGTGTAAAATATGGAGGCCAGGCCAGGGGTGGCATAATACGTGCTGCAGCCCCTGGTAGGCCTTGGAAGCACCTATGCCCTGGGTACCTGGGGTACACTGTTACAGGGGCCAATAAGGTGAACCAGTTCCAATTTCGTAATGCACCTAATGTGCATTGGCATCAATTTAGAGAGAGAACAGCAGGCTGTGGGTCTGATTAGCAGGCCCACAGCCACATTAAGTCATAAACCAGTGAAGCAAAAAAGCAAAAATTTGGGGTGACCATAGGATAGCAGACCCTACTCTCCTACACAGCTGACTTTGTCGAAGCGATAAAAACTTCTGGTCCTGGCACCAAGCCAGGAGCAATCAAATTATTGCACTAGAAATGTCCAGCATTTTGCTTTTCCCTTACACAGACATCAATCATGGCCGCCTTGCCACCGAGCTCTAGCTCAAATGTGGCTAGCTGATACTCCAGCACTTCCCAATGGCTACCAAAACTATATCCTTGATCCCAATCAGACAGTTATTGCCTAAGAGTGGTAGAGCCCTCCTCCTTGACACTCTGTCACCATCAACTGGATATAGACTAAAATTCCTAGGCCTCCCTCCCTATTAGCCACTCATTACTATCACACAATACACCATGAATACAAGTTTCACACTGAACACCATCTACGCTCTTCCAATCCAAGAATCTCTGTAGGTAATATGCTAGGTTTAGCCAAAAAAGAGCTTCCTTAATTTACCCATAGACCATCTGGTCTGCCACAGGAATGATCCCAATGATGGCCGTCCCTTCCAGTGCATGCATGCTATTGAGGAAGCTGCCTTAGATGCCTCTTTTAAGGCATGTGCCTTACCAGTATCCTCAAAGCTCACAAACCATTCCAAAATGGTTCCACATGAACAAGTTATTTTGAAACCATGGCCACAACCCACCCTGAACTGGATGTAGAGTCAATTATCCCAGATGGCGTGGTCACTGCTGCCTTCCTAGGTTTCTCTCTGTCAAGGGCTAGCTTTTCACTTTCCAACTCTCTTCTCTTTCTTCTCCTTCTCTAGCAATTTCTCTTCCCAAGCCCATTTCCCCTGTCCCACCTGCTTCTTCCTCGCTTGTTCCCAGTTAACTACTCCACACTATTCCCTCTTTAACTCTCTGGCTTTCTCCTTTTCCTCAGCCTCGGTTTTCTGAAGTACCAACTGTAGGAGATCTGCTTCTTATAGTTACCCCCACTTTTTGCTGATGGGTCACTGTTTTTCGACTTTAGTCTGGCTGAGGCAATGCTATCCAGGACCCCAGCCTAGCTGCTTTCGCTCTAAAATGATTGCATGTACTTTAGGCACACCACAGATTGGATTCTGGGGCACCCTTATAAGTCCCTAGTATATGGTATCCTATATACTCAGGGCATAGGTATGATAGAGGCCTCTCAGGGGCTGCAGCATGTATTATGCCACCCCTGTGAGACCACTCAAAATGACACCACAGGTCTGCTACAGCAGCCTGTGTAAGGAGGTGTGGGCGCTAGGTAACTGAAGAATCTCCTTTGGAATGAAGTAGTTACTCCCCTGCTTGGCAGGCACCTACGACGCATCTGACCGGTTTGCATCTCCGAAGCTCCCACTGGACTCCGAAGAATTTGCAACGCAGGAGGTGAGTTCCCAGACTTCCCAGAGGCCGACCCGAGCTCCTAGCAAAGCTGAGACCCGTACCCCTCGTAGGGACTGTGGAACCGGAACCCCTGGACACCGTGCACACTTGCAAGTGCATATGCTTCTTGGCGATCCTGGAGGCTGTGCTTTGGGCTACGTGTAGTCCAAGCCCCTGAGCAGCGTTTCCACCGAAGATTACTGTCCTACGCTCACCGAGTGTCCCGTGGGCTGGCATTTCGCGATTCCTCTCGATGTCCCTTCGCGATCCCTTGTCTGTCGACTGGTGGGACCCAGTGAAGGCAACTCTAATGTTCAATGGGCTTATCTGGTTGCTCTAGACGTGCCCCGACTCTCCACCACTTGGGGAGTCGCCAGGACCTTGCTGGTCCACACCGGAGCATCTTTTCTCCTTCTGCGTGGGTTGCTGTTGCCAAGGCTTGCTGTATTCAATCCGAGCACCGACGCCGCAGCACTCAACATCCTTAGTGGGACAGCTCGAATACAGCTCCTGGTCGTTGTTGACACCTCCTGGCTGCAGAGTCCAGCCTTACCTCTTTGCACCTGAAGTACCTGACGTCGGTGGGTATTCGTCTATCATGCCCCTAGTCACTGGCAAGTGACCCAGACTCTGTCCCCTCTGCTTTAGGTTCTTCACATCTTCGATCCAGGATTGGATCCCTCCGGACACTTTCCTCCTTCCCGGCAGCAGCACTTTGCAGCAGGTCACCACTGAAAACGACGACACGGCCCGACACCATTTGACACCTATGCACTCTGCTTCCCTGGGTGAGGTAACTCGAGTACTCCGGTGCTCCCGTGGGTGTTGGCCCTAGAACCCCCTAAGTCTAAAGGTGTTTGCTCAAAGTCCTCTCCTGAGTGTCCTTAAACTTTAAAGTTTCAACTGCGACTTTCCCCATAGAAGCGAAGGGAGCTCGTGGCTGTGTTCTCACACTGCACGCGTCCCCCGTAGGTCCCCTGTGTCACTACCTTGGGTGGTTCCTTGGAGTCCCAGTGATTCTACTTGCTCTAGACACGGTCTAGTCAAGTAATGGTTCTTATATCACTTTCTTAATATATGGTTTGGTTTCCCCCTGGGGCCCATTGTATATTGTGCTATTTACTGAAGTTCTAAAGTGTTGATATTGTGTATCTTGTTCTCTAATCTCATAAAAAGGTTAGTTAAGAGTGTTTACTAATAAATACATATAGGTTATATATACCTTGTGCGGTTCCCCTTTCATTTGGTCATTCAACGGGTTATAATCTGGTAAACCACGCTCCTTTACACTCCTTAAAGACTTAGCCTGAAGGCTGCTCTCCATAGCTACCACTAGGATAGCTTTCAATAAAGGTTGTCTTTAAACCTATCATCAATAAGGTCTGTTTGGACTGGTGCAAGGTGTCCACTATAACTAGTGGACTGCATATGCCAGGCCAACTTCTCACACCAACTGCAAACTAAGTGTCTCTGCTAGACTCAACCCTCACAAAGGATTTACTCTTGGAAATGGGACAGTAGTTCTCTAGAAATTTGAGGTGGTGTAGACACCCAAGGAATTCTAGTAACTAAAAGGTGATGAGTATCTTGGTGAAACTCTGGAAAATGCATTAGAAAATATACTTGGTGTGATCTGGGATAGAACTTTGCTAAGGACATCTTAGAGCTTAAGTCCACAGTGCTCTCTTCCTGGGTTCCTCGCTACAGTCAACTATAGGCTCAGCCCTTTCAACCAGTATCTCAAACTGGTCCTTGATGCAAGTAACTCTCTGTCCCTACTCCTGGGAATCCATCATCCCGTCCCTAAATAAATCCTTCATCTGATCTATTGACAAGGTGCAACGGTCACTTCCCAACCCGGTGTTGTTCATAGTCTAGGCTGGTCACCTTTGTGCGTAGAAGAAACTGGACTTATTGTACTGTTGGCGCAATTTGGAAAATGGCAATGCAACACCTGTATCCAGGCTCCTAAACGTTAGGCGCCCCACTGCTCGCCACCGATTGTAAGAATCTCTTTCAGAGGTCTATGGGGCACACAGGTGTTACTGGGCCCAACCGTTGGAGTCAAGGCCTCTTTTAGTACATCCTTTAGGTACTGTACCACTCACCGGCACAAGCACATCCAGCATATGCATTCACCAAGCATGCACTGCCCTGTACTCTATTAGCTCTGTTATTGTACCCTTCCTTGGTACACATACCTCCAGTGTTGATACACCACTTCTGCACTGCGCAGCACTTTTCCACCAAACCGATGTAGGTCAAGGACGAGTTAAGCACATAGCAGCAGTACTTGAAAAACAAATGAGCTTGTAGGCCTCAGTTCAGTGACCTATGTTGAAAGGGACCTATTCACTCCTACTATGCTGCCACAAACGTGCTTGTGCTGCCAAACTCCTAGTGAAGGTGGTAGCCTCCCACCACCATGAGGGAGGCGTTTTGGGAACCCCTTCCCGGTCCAACACTCGCAATCCATGAGACAGGCCTAAGTCATGACGAACACGTATGATCCGTGTTTGCCTATGACAACAACAACAAAAATCAGCATTAAGGATCAAGATATCTGTACACTTGGGCACTCATGGCAGGAGTGCACATCCATTACCATGCACAGGTTTTATTGTCTAAACCAGGTGTCTCCAACCAGTCAATTGCAAGCTACCAGTAGCTCGCAGAAACCTTCGGAGTAGCTCCCAGCCTTGAGTTCATTTTTAACTAAGAACTGCAATAAATAAGTGTTGCACTTTCCTTTTAAAGTAAAGGAAAGGCTATGTTTACTTTTCATTATGATCAGGCTGTAATCAGCGGAGCCTGATGATGAGCAGTTCTCCACTTAGATGTATGACCCATATGGGTCACAGAGGTTCAGAACTGATGCACTGAGGTATCTAACTCTTAAATAAAAGTCGTTCACAACTCAGTATTGGAGCATGATAATATTATATTTCTGAATGCTTTTAAAATGAGAGAAAATTAAAATGAAGAGTTAACTTAATGATTGAGTTAACTCATTTTAATTTTCTACTTTTTCAAAGTGCCACATTTATTAACAGCAGGCACTTTGCTCCCAGTGGCTGGTATACCCAGTGCCATATTTGTAACTGAAAAATACAGTAATTTTCTTTTAAATGGGAGAAATTTAAGGTGAAGAAAAATGTTTCTATGAAACACTGTCTTAATGTTTTTTCTTTACTTTAAATTAAGCCAACTAACTGCTAGGGTTTTATGAAGCATCTGTGTTAAATTTAAATTCCTCACACTTATACAAATGACTGTATTTTCCTATTATAAATATGGCACCATGTCTACAGGCCACTAGGATTAATATGCCTGTTGTATGTAAAGACACCTTGACGTGGGAGAAAATTAAAATGATGAGTTTTTATTGTAATACACGTAAACATAAAGTTAACTCTTTAAATTTTCTCCCATTTCAAAATATCACATTTATTCACAGCAGGCATCTTGGTACCAGTGGCTGGTAGACACTACCACATTCATAACTGAAAAATACAGCCATTTTTTTTAATGGCAGGAATTTAAAGTGCAGGGAAATGTTACATCAAGTGCAGAAAAATGTACTTTTATTATGAACATTTCTGTAGAATATATTTCTACACATTAAATTTTAGAATGGTTGTACTTGTAATAGTGCCACATATGGCAAAAGTTATGTCCTGTGCCACAATTACATACGACACAGGCTCATAGTCACCCATACACATATATCCCATTCTTTGACACACATGTTCATATATCCCCACAGACCATACACTCACTGACACACATAGCAAACCCTGTCATAGTGCCCCCCTAGTCACTTGTTCAAACCATAGTATCCGGCTCCATGGACATTTGGATCATAGTCAACTAAGGCGAGGAGGGTGTCTGGTAAAAATATACTAGTCACATAGCCTTCAGTAGCTCACAACGATTTTCATTAATCAGAAGTAGCTCTCATTGCAGAATAGGTTGGAGACCCCAGGTCTAAACACTATCTTTGACACTTAACTCTCCCCAGGGCTGCAAAGTCATCCAGATTTTCTTCCTCCACTGCAATATTGTTAACTGTCCCAATGTAGTAGGACATGAGGGAGGGGGGGGGGGGGGAGTCGGGGATGGTGGCATGGAGTGGGTCAAAACCTGGTAGGTTGCTACTAATAAAACTAGAGCTACAATTTCATGGGGAAGGCATTGAGCTGGTTCACATCGTAGACCGTGTCTGGCTCCAAGGTGAGCAGGATGAAGACTTATGTGCATTTGGCTGGGTTTAGACTGCTATGGCATGATGAGCAAAAAAAGACGGATTTAGGCCCGATCTCTGTACTCTGGTGAATGCTTGGCATTGTTCAGCATTCGATCCATCAATTGTTCTTTTTGCAACCAAAGTGACTCCAACATAAACTAAGAAGCTGAAAGTATGGATTTTCTTGAATCATGGTTTCAGACCCTATAATAGATGGTTCTACACAGCCGAGCCTCATTGCGTGATATGCTAATTTGCCCCACTGACTAGGCCACCCCACATGCCTATAGAAAAGCACCAAACAACAATTGGTAACCTATGTAGTAGCGTTATGGTACAAACGCGGAGGCCCACACAGTTCGCTGTACGAATTGGACTATAGCTAAAGTGGAGTGCGTGGTACCGCTATACTCGTCAGATCTTCCCATTCTGGACAACCGTGGTATACATCCTACCCTAGATACAGAGGTGAAAACTAGGCTTGTGAAAGCAGAGCTGTGGACACTAGGGCAAATGTTCATGGGCAACAAATTCTTGACCTATGAATAATTTGGGGGAAGGACAAACACTGACCGCCCTTTACAGATTGAACTACCTCAGGATCTTACATGTCATGATCCAGATGGCCGTCATTCCCTGATGAACCAGCTGAGCTTTCCCCACTCACACATATAATCAAAGATTCTCACGGATCCAGACAGAACTTCCTATTGTACAAGATGCCGAGCTGACCCTGCAGGTTTCCCCTATTTAGCTTGGGGATGCCCGCCAGTGGGGGCATACTGCCTGAAATAGAGCGAGTGATTGCAGATATTGTGGGCCTCACAGTTAACTGTATCCCTATCCCTGTTACTATGCTATGTCAAAGACTTCACTAGACCAGAACGCAGACTTCTAATCGTACTCCTATTGTTCAGCGAAACATCAACTCCTGAAACCCTGCCCTCAAGACCAAAGACTGGCTAAAAATGCTGTATATGGGGGTGAAATGGCCACAGAATATGCAGCGCTACAGATTCCACAGGACAGGCCTAAGCATATATGGACCCCGCTCAGACAAAACATTATAATACAGGGGCCGGCTACCATATAGGTCTATCTACTCTCACCACAGCTGAATGGGGTCATCACTGACCGGTGCATGGCCTCACACTCTCTAAGACCAAGGGTGGCCAGTGTGTTCTTGTGAGACTTCTTGATTCACTATCATATGTATGACTACCCAAGATGCACCACTACTGCCTTGTCCATATTTGTTGACATTTATCTGTCATATTTTACATCTGCGGCTGCTTCATTGTACTCCATTGTCTGGGGATTTACGGGAGATCTTATTCGCACAGCCTAGGATGGATACTGCAGTGACCAACCCTCTGTTTCTATATTCACTATTTTCTCTTTCAAAGTCTTGATCTGTTTCTTGTTGGTCACTTGGCTCCTCTAAAGAGCCCTCAATCAGCAATGCCATAGATCAATAATTTTTGTTATACCCCAGGTGTTCAACGGGTCATTGAACAAGAACGAGGAACGGTGAATTAGAGTAGCATAACTGGGGACTCGTGCATCTTTCTAAAGTTCTCCCAGGTACCACAGGGCAGAAGTAGGAAGCAGCGAGAGGTCCCTCTTTTATTGAGTGTTTGTTTATTCTATTTAAGAGGAATGATGAGATTGCAAAATACCACACAAAGTAATCCAGAACAGAGCAAAGTCCAAGACATTCAGCAACAGCCTACTACACTCACAGGAGATCTTAAGCGGCAGTGATATTTCTATAGCGGCCGGCAAAAATTGACCCTTTTGTTTGGACATCACATAAGCATTCATTCCATCATAAGCCAGAACTTCCAGCCCCTTCATCACTGTCAAACTAGGTGGGCAGCCAAGTGCAAACCCCATGCGACAATGGTTACAACATCAAGTACTCAGTCAACTCAAGCTACGTCCAAACCCTTAAATGCTCAGAAAAGTTAAACAACAAAAAAAAAATCACACCTTCTTACTCTATCAATGATGGGCCACTTGTGTGGCTAGTGGTGTTGTGATCACCATCTTGCTCCTTGAAATCACCATTGGCATCACTAAATTCTCAAGTCAGAGAGAAAAATGAAGGAACGCACTTCACAAGTTTTACCGATTCCAATGATGCATTCTTGGACACCCTCAACAAGTTCCTTGCAATCTCACCCAGTCCCCAGAAAGGGGGCTACAATGGAACTCTGATGAAATGTTTGCGGAAGGCAGATTGGCAAGCTCCACACTCATTCACAAAGGGGTTTTAAGGGTGAAAAACACAGAACAGGGGACTGTAGACCATACTTTGGTTCTTGAGTATCAATAAATTACCAGGGGACGGAATAAAGAGTGTCCATCCCACAAAATAGTTCTTGGCCAGATTAAAAGATGTCACACAGGCCTGAAATATATAAGGCCTGTATCTTTAAATCTTATGGCTTAAGTACTTGGCTGGCAAAAACATAGTAAACACTAATAGGAAGACTAATATCAGGGCTCAGAGATTTTCAATTCACATGGCTCATTACTTACACAAAGCACTCTGCACACACACTGGATTGAATTGATAACAATGGCAACATAACTACTTACAAAACACCAATTCCGAGCTCAATCAATAATCTTGCCATTACTACAGAACAATGACAGATCCAAAAGGGGCAGTGAGACAGATCTTGATCAATCTCTCTGCTGAATTTAATACTGTCCATCACCCAACACTACTGATCAGAATCCAAAATGGAGGATTATTAGATAAAGTCATGGTTTGGATTACCTCCTTCCAGTCAAATGGTTACCAAATCGCCTCCATACCACGATAAACCTACAATCATTACCTCCTTGACCCTGGGTGTCTTTGTTGTTTGTAGCAGGGCTGGCACCACCAGACGGTTGAGCCCTAGTCCGGTCGTGTCACACCACTAGCCCTAAACGTGCATGGGTAAGAGACCAAGTGCCAGGTAGGTTGCTGCCCCCACAGGACTTAATTTAATCAGCCTACCTCAGGTTACCCATCTGCCCTCATCCCCTTCATGTTAGCCAAGATACTTTTAGTATAGATTGCGTATTATCCTGTTTTGTTGTCCTGATTCACTGTGCTATTGGATGGCAGTAGTAATGTTAAGAGAATATAGATGTCTATATCGTGGGTCATGCTTATACAGACTGGGTCAGTGAGTATGGTGGGAAGAGCTTAGCAGTGTTTAGTGTGGAAGGTCAAGCAGTATCGGACAAAAGACGACATTGACTGAAATTAACTTGTTATGCATGTCATATGAATTGTGGTGATGGTGTGTTGGGTCATACCACGGACTACAAGTTCGAGACACTGTTTTTTATGGTAGCTTTTCATTTGTAATTATAGAGTTTTATCCTTCATATTAGGTACTGCATTTATCCTCTTTCTTAGATGAAAGCAGCTATACCATCTCAGTCACTGTTGTGTTAGATTTGATGTACTGCGACACAGCAAACTGTCATGGTCAGGAGTATGTGATCCCCATAGTTTCTTGTGTCAGCATCATTGACCTTCGTCTTCTTTATCTCCGCCTGCATGTGTTCCTATAAAGGCTCCCCCGGATGACAAAAGAGCAAGATGCCTTCAAAAGACCAATTTGGAGGTCTCAATGGAACTATACGATGATATCTCACTTTCTTGTTGATCAACTGCCTAGCAGAGGCTAGGAAGACCAGATGTTGTATTTATACTGCCACAATCCAAGGTGACCGCAGGGACTTTTAGAGTCTCATGAACCTCGGATTCAGGATTGGAAAACTTCCAACATGCTCAGCTACCTAACAAGTACCTAACCCAGGTCCCTCGTCCATTTGAATGACGAATGAGAGCTCAGGTGCCAGAGTCCTCATTTCTCCAAGCATTTATTTCTGGGAAAGAAATGCTATTACCTAATTAGTGCCATGTGGCACAGAATGCAAGTCAGACCAGACTGTGACCATGACATCTTGGTGTTATAGAAAACCCCACTTCCTGTTAACATGGAGTTACTTACTCTATGTATACCACGAGATTCATTTGCGGAATAGCCACGTTTTCAGAATCCTTTTTAAGTCCAGGTTATTTATGGGAGTTGGCATCTTTGCAAGGAGTAAAATCCATGCTCAAAGTTTGAATTGAGATGGTGTACCACTGACAGTTGTCTTCTTACATGGCAGAACTATTGATTGTGGGGCTAATCAGTGCTAAATGATGACTGATGTTACTTTAGAAAATCTTATGAAAACACCTTGAACAGGTATTATGTGTGAAGTTTGTATTTAACTTTCACACACATTGCCCAAGTGTCCTTAACAAAATGTGCTTACTTTTCAAGAAACTTACATACATTGTGTGACAACAAAAATGCAATTTCACTAGTCATGATACGGACCTCATGCACCCACCCAACTAACTCCACTAAAGGCACACTACAGGCAACATGTCTCCAACCAAATATTTACCACCTTTAGAAAGTTTGGGCGCTACGATGCGACACTAGTGGCAGTTACAAGCTATAAAACTGCACGTTGACAAAACAAGGAACCTAAAGGAAGACAAGCCACTCAGTTATTAGTTACAAGGGAGACAATAAGCGGTCTCCTCAACTGGTAGCAGGTAAAAAGATCTGCACCTCATACTGTTACAAGTAGTAATCACTGGTCATCGTCTCAGCCACTGGTATGAGGGAGAATTGCTAGCCAAACTTACAAGCTAGAACACATTGCGCAGACTTAGGCAAAATGACTGGAAAATCATGTTTAAAAACATAACCATGAAGCAGTCATATTTTGCTACAGAATGTCACAAAAACGTGACCTGATGCAAGATTAGACTCGGTGAATGACATACGTTTTTTAGCCAGGGGAGGGAGTAAAGTTTTATTCAAACAGTATTGATAGATTTCAAGTTAGGACTTCAGCAGGTAAAGGCCTCACTAAGTGTGGATTGAGCAGGTCTGTCTCCTAGGAGATTCTGAACAGAAGAAGCAGCTTCCAACTCCCTGGCCAGCAAACCTTGTCTGAGGTCGCTGGGACCTTATATGGTCTGCTAGTGGTTGGTACATGTGTACACTGATTGGTGGTTGTATCTGGTGTTTCTTTAGGATTAGGGCTGGTGTCCTCATTGGTTGGGTATTTGAGGGTTCTGATTGGTTTCTGGGTCTGTGATTCAATCAAAGTAGGGTTGTGACTAGGGCTAGGATTTCTACTGGAAGTAGGGACTAGGGCTTCCTATGTTGTTAGGAGTAGGGTGGGGCTAGGGTTAGACCTTTAATTGGAAGTAGTGATTAGGGTTTCTGGTTTGATTGGTAGCTGGACTAGTTGTGGGACTAAGAATAGGGTTGGGATTTCTATTGGAAGTAGGGACTAGGGCTTCCTGTGCCATTGATCGCTTGGACTTGGGTTGGGACTACTGGCAGGGCTAGGGCCTCTATTGGACGTAGAGATGAGGGTTTTTGAACTGATTGGGTGCTTGGACTATGGCTAAGATTGGCTGTAAGGTCCTGGTCTCCTATTGGTTCTAGATTTTAGGGCTAGTGTTGCGATTGGATAGTGTTAGGGCTAGGGTTCCCATTGGCTGAAGGGGTCACCTTACTACCAGGGCTATAAAAGGCCAGGGTTAGGGCATCGCAGCTAAGGGCAGAGAGGACAAGGGCAGTTGCCTGTTTGAGACTGACCAGGGCCAGAAATGCTGCCCAATACACTTCCCTCCTTTATGTATCTACATACTTTCAATGTACTTATGGATCTATAGATTTATCACGTTCTTCTAACTTAGCATTTCCAATGCACTACCCTATTTCTCAGCCGATACTTCGCTCAATACATCTTCAAACCCAACCTTCTGATTCATCTCAAATTTCTTTCAACTACTCTTTCCAATGCACTACCCTATCTCTCACCCTATACATCTATCAATATGTTATGTTAGGTTATCCGGATTTATAGAGCGCACAGATGCCCCAGCAAAGGGGCATCCCGGCGCTAAAAGGACGTAAAACCGGACAGAAGCAGTACCAGGACACAAACACAACAACCCTAGGAATCCAATGGAAAAAGGAAAGTTTTTACAGCCCTCCTAAAAGCCAAGAGACAGTCAATCGCATGAATATGGACAGGGAGAGAGTTCCATAGCTTAGCAGCAAGTACTTTAAAGGAGCGGCCGCCGATTCTGGACCTCTTAAAACGTGGGACTGTAGCCAGATGTAGACTTGAGGACCTCAGAGACCGTGTAGGTGCATAAGGAGAAATGAGATGCTCCAGGATCTGAGGAGAAGAGTGTTTAAGAATTTTGAACGAAAGGCAGAGAGACTTAAACTTAATTCTCTGGGCAACAGGAAGCCAATGGAGCTTCTGAATAGTTTTTTTGGCCGAACAGAATCTTGGTAGGCCTACCAGAGCTCTGGCGGCAGCGTTCTGAACGCGTTGAAGTCTGGAAAGTTCAGCCTGATTAGCTCCAAGCAAAAGAGAGTTAGCATAATCCAACCTAGACAGAATATATCCTCTACATCCACTCTCTCATTTATCCCAAACCCCATACCACTACTATGATCCCCAAAATAACCATTTCTAGACTCTCTCCTACTCTACCCCTCCTTGCATCATCTGACACCTCTTTTACTATACCGATCCCCTAAAACAAACCTTTCTAAACTCTTCCCTCTTTTCTACCCCTCCCCCAATCCAAATAACTGACTAACATATCCACCACTAAAATTACTTTCAGGTTTCACCATACTAATTCAACACTAATCCTGATGGGTTCCAGAGTAGCGTGCTACTTGCGCTTGAAAACCCCATCAGGAGTGGCAAGCGCTATATAAATACAAACTATTTCCCTCTTCTATCCCGCCACCTGCCCTTCTCTATCCAAATAACTGAATAACATATCCACTACTCAAATTACTTCATATTTTACTATACTCATTTTCAATACTAATCCTTTATGAGTTCCGGAGTGGCGTGCTACTTGACAGAAAAGCACTTCAACACCCATCAGGGATAACAAGTGCTACATGAATGCAAATCTTTCTTCCCCTATTATCCCTCTGCTATCCTTCTCACTCCAAATAACTGACTAATATCCACCACTGAAATTACTTCATATTTCACCATATTGATTCACCACTAATCCTTTATGGGCTTCCTGAATAGTGTGCGTCAACACCCCATCAGGGGTAACAAGCGCTATATAAATACAAACCTTTTTCCACCTCTATCCTTCTGTTATCATTCCAAATCCAAATAACTGACTAACCTATCCACCACTTAAAATGTACTTGCATGTTTCACTATACTAATAAAACACTAATCCTCTATGGGTCCCGGAGTAGAGTGCTACTCGCCGAAAAAGCGCTCCGGCGCCTCGTCAGGGGTAGCAAGCGCTATATAAATGTAATTACAATACAATACCAGAAGCCTATATCAAACACTCGGAATTATGACGAGAAACTAGGCTGCAACACTCTATATACAGTTCAGCGTGCCCAAGCCAATGGCTTACCGGCGCTCGAGTTGGTAAAGAGCACAGACCACCAGTTCCATCTCCGCCGAGATTCCCGCAACAAATCCGTGCAAGGAACTGCCTGCTCCTCTCATCCACCTCATCGCCTGGAATTCATCAGCACAGACCGAGAGTTCTACGAGCTCCCATATCCACGTGTGTGTACCTCACACAATCGGCTGTTTTTAAATTGCATGTTGGGATGTGTAGTCTTGTTAACCCATTATTGCCTGGAATACATCAGGACAGACCGAGGGTTCTACGTGTTCCCATATCCACGTGTGTGTACCTAACCTCACACAATCGGCTGTGTTTTTGAATTGCATGTTGGGATGTGTAGTCTTGTTAACCCATTATTGCCTGGAATCCATCAGCACAGACCGAGGGTTCTACGTGTTCCCATATCCACGTTTGTGTACCTCACACAATCGGCTGTGTTTTTGAATTGCATGTTGGGATGTGTAGTCTTGTTAACCCATTATTGCCTGGAATCCATCAGCACAGACCGAGGGTTCTACGTGTTCCCATATCCACGTGTGTGTACCTCACACAATCGGCTGTGTTTTTGAATTGCACGTTGGGATGTGTAGTCTTGTTAACCCATTATAACGCCAAGATTATAAATCCTAGAACTTAAAAAACTCAGCCTATGGACTCGGCGAGATATACACGCATGGACATATGCCACTATGGAACAATGCTGACCAAACCCCTCGCCGAAAACATTGTTCTCGATTACCCCTTGCATTGCAACTCCCCATTGCCACTTGTAGGCTCTACTCGTCTCAAATTCCGCCCCCCCCAATCACCTTAAATACTCCCGATACGGCAAAAACCCTTACCATGCTGTGACCAAAACTTGCAGCCGTCGCAATAATGTTACGTCAGTGTAGACGCTGAAGCCGGAAGAAATAAGAGAACCGGAAGTGACGTAAGAGAAACAGCGGTTCTGAAGCTTCAAGGAAGCAAGATTCTGGGGGAGGAAATAGAGGTGAGGGAATAGGTACGAGACCTGGGGCAAGAGAGGGGAAACCTGGGAAAGGGAGGAGAGGGAAGTTGGGATAAGATGTTTGTGGAAAGGACATTAAGAGGACCGATGAAATAGGTTAGTAGAATGGATATTGGAAGGGTGGGGAAGAGAATGGAAGGCAGGAAAGGGCAATGTTGATGATTGTATCAGGGACAAGTAGAGAAGAGCGTCCGGTAAGGGAAGTATTCTTAAAAGTCATGGAAAGTGTGTGAATTAGATCATGAGTGAAAGTGTCTTAAAATGCTTTCTGAAGGATGCAACATTCGTATCGTTTGATCGAGTGTATTCCTGGGTATGGCAGTTTCTCCGAGAGTTCTGTTCATAGTGTGGGGAGATGCAACTCAACGTCTTGCACTGTTACCTGCTGCATGCTTTTTTATTGTCAACCGCCCGGCATTGCATGTAGAGCCATATCTGAACGACCATTCTATATGGCGTTGGTAGCTTCTCTGCTCCTCACCTACAACCTGCCATTCCAACTTCGTCCTGCCATGCTATCCACTTCCCAATAATGTACTTCCATTGTACGCTAAAAGTCGCATTCGCTCCTTCGTTTATCCGCACGTTCGTGGCAAGCACATTGTTGCTCTCTATAACCAGAACTTACTTTGAATCCGTAATTCATATAAATTGTCTCCCTAAATGAATGCTTTCTTTTTCCAGTCTGCTGAGATTCCACTAGGAGAGTTTGAAAACCAGTGAGAGGAGTAAAGACAGAATTCGATGTATTGTAGGTTACAGCCAATAATTTGTAACCAGAGCTCGAGTCAAGGGTAGACTTTATTTAATTTAATTATTTATTTATGCATTTTTATATAGCGCAGACTTTACCCAAAGGTGTCGGAGTACTTCACAATAGGACCAGTTATGTTACATGAGGATAATGTTACAAATGTACATGTTACAGAAGCAAATGAGTTACAAGAAGAGGTCAAATACAGCAATAGATGGCAGTCACTCAAAAACACACTGGGATGACACTTGCACAGGCATAGAATAAAACATTTACAATAGTGAAAGAACTTCCTTGAAGGACTTGAAAGAGTGTGTATTAGTTATTGAAGTGTCTTTGGAAGAGAAGAGATTTGAAGTCAGTTTTGAAGGTCTGGGTAGAGGTGGTGGTGCGGAGCTGCGGCGGAAGCGAGTTCCAGATTCTCCCAGCATTGCCTGAGCCATCGATCTTACCCTTTTTAAAGTGGGAGGCTCAAGCAGTAATTTTTCCGCATTACGAGACGGTCTAGAGCCTCCAGAGATTTGCAGTTTATTCGCCAGGTAGCGAGGGGAGGAAATGTGCAAGGCTTTGTGGGTGATACAAGCCGTCTTGTAGATTGATCTTGCCTCGATGGGATGCCAACGGAGGAAAGACAAAATGGGTGTGATGTGGTCACTTCTTTTGGCCCTAAATATAAAACGAGCCTCTGAATGGAGAATGGATTTAAGAGGGGAAAGGTGGGATTTGGGGAGGCCAGTAAGAAGAGAATTGCAGTAGTTCAATCTAGAGAGAACCAGCGATTGGACCACAGTTTTAAGGTCTTGCTCCGGGAAGAAGCGTTGAATCCCCTAAAGAAGGCACAGTTGCTATCGAGCATGCTTTGTAAAGGAGTTGATGTGGGAGAGTAGATTGAGCCTTTTCTCGAGTAAGACACCAGTGGATTTGTCGACAACAATAGGTTTATTGTTGAGTAGATTCAGCTGATCCATCCAAGATCGAACAGGAGGAAGAGAGAGAGGTTGAGAGGAGGAGGAATTCTGTTTTAAAGGGATTCAGAATGAGTTGATGAGTTAACATCCAGTTTTGAATAGAGTAGAGTTGAGGATTGAGAGATTGTGTGTGGAGGACACCTTAAGGTAGATTTGGATGTCACCTTCATAGAGATGGGAGAGGATCCCAGATTTACTTAGGAGACGCCGTCTACCCACTGTTTTCGGAGGGTAGACGCCTTCTACGCTGCTGCAAAGCTGACCACGTTTTCAGATGAGTAACTCGTTCCCTTCCAACTTCTCCCGTAATTCAGCCCTATGCTGAATTCGTCCTGGTGTGATTTTCTCACACTCGGACACTTTCAGCAGCACCTGCACGTTGTGCTTTTGCTCCGAGCACCAACGTGCAGGTGGGGAAGGGGCTGATCAGATTCCAACTTTGCATATAAAAAAAGACAGAGTTAAGGTGCAATTGGGCCTCTTTTTGTTGGAGTATCCTGACTGGGAGCTATTGGGATCCTCACACCTGGATGCGATGGAGGGAAACAAAGGCTCACATTTTATTCTTTCACAGTTACGTAAAGAGAGAAATGCTTTTGACTTTGTTCAGTCCCTGTATATAAGAGATACTCAAACAGTGTAAGAATGTCAGATGTGTTGGGTGCCCCGTATATACACAAATAACATTTTAAATACCACTATTTGTTTTATTTTTTATAGTGCTTTAGCACTATTCATCCCAATGCAGGGTGTCAAAGCGCTTTGCATCACCTGTACAGATTATACACTGACAATAAGTCATGTGTGTACATCAATATAAAGGCTGTGTTGCATAAGACAGCGAAGTTTCAAGGTGTAGGCGCCACATGCCCTTCATACATCACTGAGCTGTATTAGAAGGATTACAATTCATGAATTGCAAGTAACAAAATTATCTCAGTCTTAAAAGCAGTAACCCACTCACACATTTAAATAAAATAAAAATCTGTCTTCTGCGTTTTACATAATGTGCTTTGCAGGAGACATTAACCCTCTATGCAACTTTGATTCAAAACTAGAACTAGGCAAAACACAGATCTCTCCAGCAAATATGTTATCTTACCATTATTATTGTTCTCTGAGATTTAGCTGCCACACAAAGGTCTCTGCAGCAGGTACCTTAACCCCATAAGATAATGTAAAATACAGACATTGCAACAAATGAAGCAGAACAGATTTACTGCCAAGTTTCTCCTTGTTGTCAATTCCTTCTTGCCGTGTTTAAAAAAAAATGTATAAGTTGAGTCTCAAATTTTGCATCAGGCTTGCTTCAATATTTTGGCACAACTCGATCGCAACATCTAATTTTTTTAAATATTGTAATGCACTCAAATGTATTCATGATAGACCTGCTAAACATATGTGAGGTCTTACAATCTGATGTTACTTCTTGTGAGGTCATGGGTTGTGATGCCACTTCTTGTGATGCTACATGTGATGTTACGTGCTGTGATGTCACACTCATTCTGCCTTTCTAGTTGAGCCTCCTCCACATCTTTTTTCACCTCTTGAGCACTGATTAACTGCCTTTACTGGTGCATCACCCATTTTCACGCTTTACTTCGCCAGAATCCTTATTAATGAAAGCACCCAAAGTTGACAAGAACCTTTGAGTCGAGGTTGTGACATGCTCTGCCAAGAAGCTCTTACAGCAGGTTCTTTGTGGAGCAGCACTGGGCAGGCTCGAGAAGCTTGAGACGTGTACTCATTTAAAACATTTTTTTAAAGATAATATATTAACTTTTTTTTTAAAGCTAATGCGAGGTACATCATATAAAACACATTACATTATATGACATATAGATGATCACAAATGCATTTGTTTTCACCATCACAACGTTATGTAACCCCTCCCAAACTTGCCAAGGCAGCTGTTTTTGACAAATACTGCTGTAACTCCACAGTTCTGGATGACATGCCTCCCCCATGTCATCATCTCACTGAAATCTTCGCTTGCTCCCCCTGGTCGTCTCAGGAAAAACAAATGCCAAATCCCCTCCATCATGGGGGCAATGAATGAATGTGGGACCGTTCTAAAAGATGGCTTAGTAATTGTCTCCGGTGTCCTTCGAACTGGTGGTAGGTACCTTCTGAATTACAGTTGAGGTTTCCTATAGCTAAAATATTATACAGGAGCTGGTACCACTGTCCTATGGTGGGATATTTTTCTCTTTTCCAGTTAGGTGCAGTAGCCAGATTGGTCACTCCTAAATACTGTAATGCTACTTAACATCCTGCTTTAGTCATATGCATATCATTTTTTTGTGAACCCCAGCAATAATGTCTTTAGGTCGACTGGAAAGGGGAAACCCAGAATGCTCAGAAGGGTATTTGCTACTGCCTTCCCGAATGGTATACGTTTGGGACAATCCCTCCATTTGTGTAGCATATTTCCAATCGTCTCAGCTATTGTATCCCAGATTGAAAGGGTGGTCCCCCTTGGCATAGATAAGTCGGCATTTTGTGCCCTATCTTGCATCCTGAGCCAAATTAAGTCATACAAGGGTTGCCCCACTATGGCATGATGCATAAAGGCCCATATTTTGTCCCTCTCGGATTTAGATCAGTCTGTCATGACCATAATTTGTGCAGCCCAATAGTATACCTTAAGGTCTGGGAAAGCCATTACCTCTCTGGGTTGCTGCTAAAGTCGCAGCGTCACCGTTGGCTTAGACCCCATCAGGCAAACCAATCTACGTAATTGTTAAAAAAACAAATATTCTACTGTTATAGGCAGGGCCTGAAAAACAAACAGTATCCTCAGGAGGATATTCATTTTAATCAATCCAATCTTGCTCATCCAAGAGAGCATTAAGTTCTGCCATTTGTTAAGATCATTTTTCACCTCAAGGAGCAAGCGAGGATGGCTTGCTCCATACATCTGGTGCACATTAGATGTAACGTGTCTCCTTTGAAGCCCACACAAACAGAATCTCCTCCCTTGGAACTTGTACCCCCAAAGGTGGAAGGGAAAGATTTAACACTCCTGATTTCTCCATAATTATTTTTAGCCCTGCTATCCTTTCGAGCCATTACAGCCGTTTGATCACGACAGGCAGCAAGTCATCGGAATTGCCCATAATTAGGAGAATATAGCCCATATAATACGAAAGTTTGTATTTGGATACCAGTTATATTGTTGTCTCTCCGTATTCTGTCAGCCAAATGCTTAAAGCAACAAGCATTTGCAATGCAATAGGTCTCGCATTATGAAAGAGCTATTGGTCCTGTAAATGACAATTTTTTTATTTAAGTGTTGGTTTTGAAAATAGCTAAATTAATAGCTTTGTCATTTACAATGCCAATAGTTATAACTTTCGCAAATGTGACACCTATAGCATTTGTAATGCAACATGTTTGTATTTACGTGACTTAGATGTATTGATATTACAAATAACAATGGCTTTTAATTTTTTTAATTAATTAATACTTAAAAAAAAGTGATTGTAATTTATAATGGCAATAGCTTAAACTTTTCTAAATAACTTTTGTGAAGATTGTTCAGTGTATTTTATTGTGACGAAAATCCAAGAACAGAAGTGAAATATTAACATCTTTTTTGTGACATTTGTAATTAAGCTTGAAACATTGAGAGAACATATTTGAACCAGTTGTTGTTGAATGGTTGCACAGATTGATGCTGTGATGGCGCGGAGTGATGTTGTGGTGGCGACGAGTGATGCTGTGGTGTTCAGTGATGCTGTGGTAGCGCACAGTGATGTTGTGGTGCCCCTGAGTGATGCTGTGGTGGCCCTGAGTGATGCTGTGGTGGCCCTGAGTGATGCTGTGGTGGCCCTGAGTGATGCTGTGGTGGCCCTGAGTGATGCTGTGGTGGCCCTGAGTGATGCTGTGGTGGCCCTGAGTGATGCTGTGGTGGCCCTGAGTGATGCTGTGGTGGCCCTGAGTGATGCTGTGGTGGCCCTGAGTGATGCTGTGGTGGCCCTGAGTGATGCTGTGGTGGCCCTGAGTGATGCTGTGGTGGCCCTGAGTGATGCTGTGGAGGCCCTGAGTGATGCTGCGGAGGATCTGAGTGATGCTGTTGTGTTCCAGAGTGATGCTGTTGTGGTGCTGAGTGATGCTGTGGTGGTGCTGAGTGATGCTGTGGTGGTGCTGAGTGATGCTGTGGTGGTGCTGAGTGATGCTGTGGTGGTGCTGAGGGGTGCTGTGGTGGTGCTGAGGGGTGCTGTGGTGGTGCTGTGGTGGTGCAGAGGGATAATGTGGTGGTGCTGAGGGATAATGTGGTGGTGCTGAGTGATGCTGTTGTGGTGCTGAGTGATGATGTGGTGGCGCTGAGTGATGATGTGGTGGCGCTGAGTGATGATGTGGTGGCGCTGAGTGATGATGTGGTGGCGCTGAGTGATGATGTGGTGGCGCTGAGTGATGCTGTGGTGGCGCTGAGTGATGCTGTGGTGGCCCTGAGTGATGCTGTGGTGGCCCTGAGTGATGCCGTGGTGGCCCTGAGTGATGCCGTGGTGGCCCTGAGTGATGCCGTGGTGGCCCTGAGTGATGCCGTGGTGGCCCTGAGTGATGCCGTGGTGGCCCTGAGTGATGCCGTGGTGGCCCTGAGTGATGCCGTGGTGGCCCTGAGTGATGCCGTGGTGGCCCTGAGTGATGCCGTGGTGGCCCTGAGTGATGCCGTGGTGGCCCTGAGTGATGCCGTGGTGGCCCTGAGTGATGCCGTGGTGGCCCTGAGTGATGCCGTGGTGGCCCTGAGTGATGCCGTGGTGGCCCTGAGTGATGCCGTGGTGGCCCTGAGTGATGCCGTGGTGGCCCTGAGTGATGCCGTGGTGGCCCTGAGTGATGCCGTGGTGGCCCTGAGTGATGCCGTGGTGGCCCTGAGTGATGCCGTGGTGGCCCTGAGTGATGCCGTGGTGGCCCTGAGTGATGCCGTGGTGGCCCTGAGTGATGCCGTGGAGGCCCTGAGTGATGCTGTGGAGGCCCTGAGTGATGCTGTGGAGGCCCTGAGTGATGCTGTGGAGGCCCTGAGTGATGCTGTGGAGGCCCTGAGTGATGCTGTGGAGGCCCTGAGTGATGCTGTGGAGGCCCTGAGTGATGCTGTGGAGGCCCTGAGTGATGCTGTGGAGGCCCTGAGTGATGCTGTGGAGGCCCTGAGTGATGCTGTGGAGGCCCTGAGTGATGCTGTGGAGGCCCTGAGTGATGCTGTGGAGGCCCTGTGTGATGCTGTGGAGGCCCTGTGTGATGCTGTGGAGGCCCTGTGTGATGCTGTGGAGGCCCTGTGTGATGCCGTGGAGGCCCTGTGTGATGCCGTGGAGGCCCTGTGTGATGCCGTGGAGGCCCTGTGTGATGCCGTGGAGGCCCTGTGTGATGCCGTGGAGGCCCTGTGTGATGCCGTGGAGGCCCTGTGTGATGCCGTGGAGGCCCTGTGTGATGCCGTGGAGGCCCTGTGTGATGCCGTGGAGGCCCTGTGTGATGCCGTGGAGGCCCTGAGTGATGCCGTTGTGTTCCAGAGTGATGCCGTTGTGTTCCAGAGTGATGCCGTTGTGTTCCAGAGTGATGCCGTTGTGTTCCAGAGTGATGCCGTTGTGTTCCAGAGTGATGCCGTTGTGTTCCAGAGTGATGCCGTGGTGGTGCTGAGTGATGCCGTGGTGGTGCTGAGGGGTGCCGTGGTGGTGCTGAGGGGTGCCGTGGTGGTGCTGAGGGGTGCCGTGGTGGTGCTGAGGGCTAATGTGGTGGTGCTGAGGGCTAATGTGGTGGTGCTGAGGGCTAATGTGGTGGTGCTGAGGGCTAATGTGGTGGTGCTGAGGGCTAATGTGGTGGTGCTGAGGGATAATGTGGTGGTGCTGAGGGATAATGTGGTGGTGCTGAGTGATGCTGTGGTGGTGCTGAGTGATGATGTGGTGGCGCTGAGTGATGCTGGGGTTGCAAACAACACAGAGCCACCCAATTATCCCTCGAGGACTGGGTACAATATTAACAAATCTACATAAGTGTCCCCATAGGAATTATTTCTCAATTATTTCTTCTTTATAAATAGTCACAGCAAGTGAACCTATGTTAAACAATACATGGGATTCTTCTCAAATATCATTATTTATTCTGATCAAGATTCAGTATGGCAACAACAATACTACTGACATTTTAAATCTCATTGTAAGTAGTATACAACATCTTTTGCTACCATACATCACAAATTTTTCAAAAAGACTTATAAACGTTTTCAAATAACACAAAAGTTCATTTGTGAGCAAACGGATGTTAAAGCGTTGACGTTTCGGTCCACTACTGGTTTTAGAATTCCCCGGGACCATCTTCAGGACGTAAACGTTGCACATCCCTAATTATAATACAAAGTAAACATAATCAATGAAAAACCCACTTAGTATCCCTGTAAACTGTATCGTCTGCTCACCCGAAAAGACGTGAGATATAAATCCTGCAACCCAGTGTATATACATATTCAATGGTCTAATTAGAGAGTGCTCCCCAAAAGTGTGACATATCAAGACCAGAAACCAAATAATTGCTAAAAAGGTATTCGCACCAAACACATACCTAATACTTCCAGCCGGAAGTTTCAATTTCGCCAGGTGGACCTCAATGTCCAGGCATCTAAAAATACTGAAAAAGCCACCTACTGATTACAAACCAGCTTTCTCATATACTTAAAAGTAGGCTGACCTAAACAACTCAGTGTTATACTCACTCTCATACGGAGCTGGTATTCCCACTTGTCGACCCTATACAATGAAAAACCACAAGCAAACACTTAACGTTTACTCATGAACGACTTCCTATATGTGAAATAATCAACAGAACCCAAACGAGAAACTTACTAACTCAGTTCGAAATTTTCAATCTGTAAAATAAATGGAAGAGCACTCAATTAATATGGTGTGTCCCGCTCGTTGTAAAAGCCTATTACAATCCCCAACAGCGTGATAGTGTAAAACCAATCACTTACTATCGACGTCTGTGTATCCTAAGTTGTACACCTATAAATAATGAGAAGGTATTAGCACGGTATATACACGGGGTTGCAGGATTTATATCTTACGTCTTTTCGGGTGAGCAGACGATACAGTTTACAGGGATACTAAGTGGGTTTTTCATTGATTATTTTTACTTTCTATTATAATTAGGGATGTGCAACGTTTACGTCCTAAAGATGGTCCTGGGGAATTCTTAAACCAGTAGTGGACCGAAACGTCGACGCTTTAACATCTGTTTGCTCACAAATGAACTTCTGTGTTGTTTGAAAACGTTTATAAGTCTTTTTGAAAAATTTGTGATGTATGGTATTTTACTTATCCATGCAAATGAAGCAAAATATGTTGTATACTACTTACAATGAGATTTAAAATGTCAGTAGTATTGTTGTTGCCATACTGAATCTTGATCAGAATAAATAATGATATTTGAGAAGAATCCCATGTATTGTTTAACATAGGTTCACTTGCTGTGACTATTTATAAAGAAGAAATAATTGAGAAATAATTCCTTAGGGGACACTTATGTAGATTTGTTATGAGTGATGCTGGGGTGGCGCTGAGTGGTGCTGGAGTGGCGCTGAGTGGTGCTGGAGTGGCGCTGAGTGGTGCTGGAGTGGCGCTGAGTGGTGCTGGAGTGGCGCTGAGTGGTATTGGGGTGGCGCTGAGGGATGCTGGGGTGGCGCTGAGGGATGCTGGGGTGGCGCTGAGGGGTGCTGGGGTGGCGCTGAGGGGTGCTGGGGTGGCGCTGAGGGGTGCTGGGGTGGTGCTGAGTGATAATGTGGTGGTGCAAAATGTTTCTCCCCTGGCTGAACTACTGTCAGTGGGATTAGAAGCTCTTTTAGTATAAGGTGGGTGGGTGCTCAACCTTGCTTAATGCGGGTACGCCAACTGAGCTTTCTTTATCGTCCTCCATTGCAGAACAGATCTTCCTGCCATTAAACTATATTAAGGAAGGTACTGTAGTTTTCTGAAAAGCCTAAACTGGTTTGATGGCTTTTAAGTCAGACTACTGAATTATGGAAAAACAATTGCTTTAAAAGTATCAGCTTTCAAGGATGACATGACAGAAAAATATGATGACGTGTGCCACCTTTTTTTAAACTTTAGTGGCAAATGAGTAAATACAATGGGGTTTACTGCAACACTGGCCTACTGTTGTGGGCACAGCAGAGAAACAAACAAAGCCCGGACGTAAATTGTGCTCTCATTTAACAGAAAAAGTGCATCATCGTTCAGGTTCATTAGAGTACACATCTAGTCATCACACTTAGAACATGGAAAGAGAGTATAAACTAAACCACAGAAATGAAGCGATGAGTGATACAGTGCAGCACTAAGAAGGATGAAAACACTTGTACAGCCTTTCCGGGAGAACTAGCAAATGAGACACTTGCATCTGAAGTGTCTGAACGGTTGGGCAGGGAAGTGTTGCGACGTTCGCAGCATTATTTTGGAGCCTCCTAGAGACCAGCAGACCGCTCTAAAAGCGATGTGGGCATCAAACCACGAAAACTCTCAGATAGCAAGCCCAGTACTGATGCTGCGCCAAGCCTGATTCACTATTGTGAGCGGTGGAACAGTAATTTTATTTCCTGCTCAAACCCCAATGGATCTTTTGGTGAAGTGTGTGTTCTATGTTAAGTGCAAGCCAATCACAATGTTAATTCAAGGGTGCATAACTCTACACAGAAATATTTGCCATATTACGAATTTAGAAATATGAAAGGATTCAGCACATACAAGAAAGATTCTTCAACTTTCTGTCCGAGGGGCAGCAGTAGTGTTCTGGTCTCAATGTATGTATTACCCATAGATTGCGCAAAGGTATTCTAAACAGCACAAGGAGACCTTACAGAGCAGATGTCTTCACAGGTAACACTTAACAAGCAAAAATACTCTACACATGGAATAATGCTGTAGAATATGGGGGAATAAAAGACGGGTTCCTATACTAAAAACACAATTCACTTGAAGATTACAAATAATGTTGTATTGGCTGGTAACTCTGTCCACCTGTGTTACCGTGCTAGCTATGAATGGAATGCAGAAGTGCAGCGTAAAATGTGGTGTGCTGTACTACGATGAATGCTGGAAAGAAACTGCTGAGAAGCAAAATGAAACAAGCGCAAAAGACACGCAGGATACTTAAAACGGCCGCGAAATGAAATTAAAAGCGGCCGGGATATGTTCTTGGGGGCGCATTCCTTTGAAGTGTGAAGCAGGGGGCGGGGGAGTGTATCTCATTGAAGTGAAGCTCTCGGCATTGCTGTGGCGGGTCTGATGCAATGATGCGAGGCAGGCGGCTCGGGGAGCAAATGGCAAGCGCGTGCACGGGCACATGCACTCGGCGCAATCTGCCTGGTTTAGCTTTCGTGGATCCAACGCTATAAGTCTCGACATCTGCAATGCGCAAGCGCATTGGCAGAGGCCGAGACCTAAAAGAGCGATATGATGCAAACGCCATGGTTAAAAACTGTCGTCTGAATCCCATCCTCTCTCTGGCCACCCTCAGGAAGGACCAGCCACATGCCTTCTCAGCATCAAGAGACACCAACAGTCATGGTATACATTTTTCTGAACCTTCTCGACCAGTGGACTGTTTTCTGTTTAGTGTCGTTAGATTGCCTAGTGGGCACAAACCCAGACTGGGCTGCATGGATCAGACGGGAGAACCTGCTCCATCTTACTTGCTAAGATTTATATGTAGGAGTACAGGTTAAGATTACTGTTTCCAGTGCTGTTTGCCTGTAAGAGGTGCATAGCGGTGGGTTCTTCCCTTGTTTAAATTATCGCCTCCCCAGATCTCTCAGGATTCCTCCATTCTGTATTATATAATTAAATAATTTAGGTAATTTGGAAACCAGGAGACCCGCAAAGGTTTTAGAAAAAGGTATGTATACCCTTCTAGGCAGGGGGCCTTATTTTGATTCAGACTCAACAACAGGTGTTGCTTGCAAAGGGGCGTGTTGCTGTAGCCCCGTGGACGCTGTTTCCCCTGGGTTTGTCTCCTTGGAATGTGTGACTCCACGCCTCGCGGCCCCCGCTTCGCGGGAGCCGCTCGTGCTGTTTGAACACCGACGGAGTGCTGCCCCATCTTTCTACTGGCTTCAGGATTTCATCTCTCTACCGGAACATTACACAGAGGCTGCGGGACTGCGAGGACCAGCGTGCTGTGCGGCCTGACCTGCCGCAGCTGGTCCTCTTCCCGCCTCCATCGCTAACCTTTAAAAGTGGGCTGGTCAATCATCACCTGTGTTGCTTGAAAAGGGGCGTGTTCGCTCCTACTATATAGGTCGACTCTTATTCCCGGCCCGCGGGACGCGCCCGGGCGAAGCCCGGGCCAAGGGCGGGCCCATTTGTGCCCGTTAGTGACCGATAGAGACTGGACTGGGCCCTTTCTTTAACCTCTGAATCCTTCTAACTTGTAAGTTACTGTTTGAGTGTACTAACTTGTTCTTCACCGTCTTGTACTATAGACGTACATCTTTACTTACACACGGGTCCATCTATTACGATGTCTACCCGAGGCACACGGAGCAAAACTGCAGCGGGTGGGAAAAACTCACAGGCCCAATAGGCCATTTTATAATAAGGGCAAATTCCTTTATCGATCAAGAGATAACCCAGTTGGAACGAAGAGTTTCACAGGATCTTGCCCTCGCAAGAAGATCGTCCCTGGGTCTTATCTCAGCCGTAAAGACTCCTGATAAGGCTAAGGACAGATCCCCCGTGCACGCTGAAATTCATAGCGTACCGACCGAGGTAGACTTATCGGTATCACAGTTTCTAACTGACTCACAGCTAAGCCTTGCCCTGGGAAAAACCCCGGACCTCAGCCTGAAACTATCTACTGAAAGTAAAGTCACTAGACAGTCCAGGGGAAGGCGGGAGGGCGCTATACCAAAGAAATAAACTAAAAAAAAGAAGAATATAGAAAAAGCTGGTGCTACACATAAAATGTCAGATAACACTAGAGAAGAACTTGACCATTTAGCACCTTCAGGTCAGTCACACCCTGAAATTAATCTGACAAACGGGGATGTAAGTCCAATGAGCCCCGAGGCCTCTGCTATCCTTGTGGCCGACAGCGATACTGACGAAGTTGAGGGGCGACTTTGAACTAAAATAGATAATTTATTTAAATTCCATCTTTCCCCTTTGGAGGTTAGACTGTCCCGTCTAGAGAATTTTCTATTTGAATTATCTGCTCTTATTAAAAATGGAACATCTAAAACTGTACCTAAAAGAATGGCCGCTAAAGTAAATCAACCTCCCAAGCCACTGAGTAAAAATACGGGGGGGACCCTGCTAATACTAAAACTATACCTACCAGTGAGTTGCAGCCAAAACCTAAGACCTCTGCAACTATAGATAACAATAAGGGAACTAGCTCCAAGAATACTACTAATCACCCCATCCAGGAAGTGAAAACAAACGGGGCTTTGCCTCCACTTCCTAATAGAGCTCGGTTTGGGGGCGGAGGATTTGGTAGATCCATTGTAAACTTACCACCCGAGTCAGCCCCTTATGTGGTAGTGATGACAGGGGTCCCTGAGTTGAATGACCATAAGGAAGAACTGAATTGGTCATTGAAAAATAAGGTCATACACTGGTTAAACATCAACAGACCACCCCCCCCCAAATCACCCTAGTAGGATCTTAACGGTCCGCAGGGTACATTGGATAGGGAAGGAAATGAAAACAACCCAGGGTGATTGTATCGTGATAAATGTTGAGGATCCCTATATGGTCGATCACATATGTTCTTGGAATTTGCATGGAGGAAATGACGGGATTGAGACTAAACGTCTCTCTTTCTTCTACCCCCCTAGGTGGCGTCCTGGTTTTGACTATGATGATTATGAGGGAAACTGGCGCAGAGTAGGCAGACGTGACTGCGGGAGCGTTTGGGGGATTTGAATGGCAACTTTGGTTATAACAGAGAGCGAGCCTTTAGAGAACCTTGGAGAGGCATACAGACCACCAATAGATATGAGTGTTTGGAGATGGTGGACTGACTGGTCCCGGTCCCCGTGGGTAAGGTTAAGGAACAAGTAGTACCCTCCAAGCCTCTTTGCCCCATAGTAAACGAAAACCCAAGTTAAAACCCAACCGAGCAGCCCAGGATAGATAGCCCAGCACGTAGTATGTCTCCTGTTGAGATCATAAGGGATGATGAGATGACTTTGGCTTCTTTATTTAGCCCAGGTTGTACTCCGAATCCCACCACACTAGACATAGGATCATCACGACGTGCCCAAAAGGCTAGGATGGGGTTATTATCATGGAACATAGCGGGCCTTTCAAACAAAATTAGGGACCCAATCTTTGTGGAACTCACAGATAAGTTTGAAGTAATTTGCCTGCAGGAATGTTGGGTGAAGGCTGAGATACATATGGTGGGGTTTCGCACACATTTTCTCGCAGCACAAACTAATTATAGAGGGAGGTGTTCTGGGGGGCTATGTACCTACACATCAAATAAAAGTAATATAACCAGTAAATGCTTACCCAACGGGGGATCTCAATACTATCTAAGGTCAGGCGAAAACCACCCTATCCTCCTGATTAATTTTTACAATAATATCCCAAAGGCCGCTTTACAAAGGGCCTTAGAGGAATTAAATGATGCTATTCGTAAGGGATTGGGATCTGACCAAAAAGAACACTTTATCATCTTAACGGGGGATTTTAATTGTCATTTATGCATGCATAGGGATACGGAGAAATGTGGCATGGTGAATCTTAGGGGTGATCCCTGTACTCATTTTGAGCATTCTGTACTCTGAAATTTACTAAACCATATACTATTTGAGTGGGATCTGGGCTATGTGAATGAACTTTGTGTTCCATCGATCCATTTTGAACCCACCTTTTGTGGGCGGGTGTCCCGGACTATCATAGACTTTACATTGGTCTCTACCAATTATCACCGCAGTGTACTCTCGTTTAACTTAGAGTACATTGCACTTAGTGACCACTATCCAATTGGTTCTAGTTCTGAAATAGGGCAGAGAGGCAGCAAAGCCACCAATGTGGTGGAAAATATCTATTTACATGGTATTTCCTTGGCTAGAACCAATGGATATGTTATTAAATGGAGTAAGGTAAATCCGACTAACTTCTTAGAGAACCTGGTAGTGGAACAGAAAAATGATTTTATGACCTGCTTAGAGGAGAACCCTAACCCCACCAAGGTCATTGCAGCTTTTGACAAGATTTCAGTCCACATTAGCAATAAATTAACTGGTACAGCACGAAAAGGGGGTCAGAGTAGAATAGAGAGATGGTTTAATCAAGAGTGCACCAAAGCACATTCTCATTTGATCCAGACCCTAAAAAAAAACCAAGAAACCAGCTAGATATTAGAGTAGCCAGAGCTTCCTATAAGGATGCCTTAAAAAACGGAGGAAGGATTTGAAGCACTCTGCCTGGGAAGCCCTATTAAAAACGAGTGCATTAAAAGATACGACTGCATTCTGGAATGCAGTCAATGCCCCATTTTTTGTGGAGAGGAACTCTGACCAGGTAGAGATTGTCATTGAAGAAACGCTCTGGGTTAAACATTTCACCGAGTTATACAAACAAGAGACTCATACTGGACTGATGAGTTCATTGGTGGGAGTTACGAGCACCACAGAACCTGATGCATTAGACCTATTTCCCCTTAATGTAGTCTTCTCTTTAGACAAGGTGGAATCAGCATTGGCAGATAGTTCAAATAGTAAATCCCCGGGACCAGACGGTATTCCAATTGACATCTATAAGGATAACGTCGCCCTGTGGGCACCGCTCCTGACCAACGTTTTAAACAGTTGTAACATCAAGGGTTTTCCAACTAACTGGCAGGAAGCTATTGTAGTCCCCATCTTTAAGAAGGGGGACAGAAACGATCCTAAATGCTATAGGCCAATCTCCCTCCTTGACTCGCTAATGAAGGTAGCGGGCAGAATTCTTTTAAATCGTCTCCAATCATGGGCTGAGGAGAAAATCGTTCTTTCAAAATTCCAGTACGGCTTTAGGTCAGGTCTTGGCACTGTCGAACAAGGCCTAAACCTGGCCTTAGTAATAGGTAAATACCCGGCAGCAAAGAGGGGAAATTTATTTATGACCTTTGTAGATCTCAGCTCGGCCTTCGACTGCTTGAATCATGATATTTTGTGGGCTACCTTAGCAGATCTTGGTATTGATTTTAACATTCTTAACTTTTTGAAAGAGCTATATAGAGGAGCAGGGGCTAAAGTCCGCTATGGAAAACTGGGAGAATGCACGCCCAAATTCCAAATTGAGAAAGGTGTCCGCCAGGGATGTATCCTGGCTCCTTTTCTTTTTAATTTATATATAAATGGGGTGGCAGACCATTTATTAAAAACAGAGGTGGACTGCCTGCAAATAGAAGGCGAACGTGTCCCTATCTTTCTGTATGCCGATGACGCGGTCATTATGGCCCAAACACAAACCTGGCCTCCAGAAGGCCTTAACCAGCTTCTTGGCATACATGGGAGATAGGGGCCTTAGGATTAACATAGGAAAGACCTTCACTATGTGCTCCTCGAACAGAAGCAGATTGCCATGAAATTCAAATAAAGGAAAATGGTTTTCTCTGCTACCTGCTCGCTGTTCCACGCTCCACCTCTACCTATGTTTGTCACAAAGAGCTAGCTTTGTCCTTTATCTCGGATCTAATTAAAATCAGCCCTATTTTGTTGTGGCATAAGATCTGGACTACAGCAGAAACTGCTCTTAATAGGGCGATTATTGCTGATTGTATCAAACTTGAAGGCTCTAAAAAGATCCAGTGGCTCTCTTATGTTCAGGAATTTTTTAAGAATATCGGACGCCTTGAATTTTATGATTCCCCCGAGATAATGTCTTCGATCTCCAGACGGGCACTGAAAAAAGTTTGCCTTGCCCATCTGGAAGATCGACGCTGGTGCCTCGAGGGGAAAAAAGGCCTCTGTTGTTTATCATCAATTCCTGCTGCAAAATTCTGGGCTACCGCTTTATTTGTCACCCGATCAGACAAGTTATGCAGAATGCTCTTAGCCCGTTTGAGAACTGGAAGTTTTTTCAGGATGTTAACTTTTCCTACCCAAAACGATTGGTCATCGCAATTAACGACTTGTCCGTGTGATGATTCTTCCACTCAATCAATCATTCACTCCGTTTTGTTTTGTAGATTTTACGAGTGGGGGCGGAAAAGATATTTACTACCTCTCCTTAAATCTTGGAACCTGAGACAATGCAGACCAGCTTTATTTAAACTATTGACCTTATCTGATGAAATTACTATTACCGCTGTGTCTAGGTACCTGAAATATGTGATTAGATGCAGATCCACTATGGTTTGACCGAAATCCTCATGAGTTTTTATGACTGTTGTTTTATCTTTGCACCCTTGGAGTAAGGGGTGTTTGGTATTCATGAACTATGTATTGTATATAGCTTTTTAAATATAAATTGTTACTGTTTTATTGGATGTAATTACTCTATCTGCGTTTATGATTTTAATGTAAAATCAAATAAAGCTATCTTTGATTTGATTTGATTCCGACTCTTCAGCACTAATTTTATCTCCTACCAAGAAATCTGTGAGTCTAGGGCCTGTGGTTGGATGCCTGTCAAGGGGCAGCACTACTGCCTCTTCCAAAAATTGCAATTGGATACCCATCTCAAGTTGGTCTCTCTAATATAATATATTGTAATATTGGCGGAATGCCTCCAGTTCATCCTGCATTATTTGAGAGAACTCCCCCATTTGTGCCCATATTTCCTTAATAAACGTTTGCTCTCTTTTTTCTCTTAAGCGTCTGGCCAAATGGGATTCCCCTTTATTTTCTGCTCCTAGGATGCCTGCTTAAGATATAATATGCATAGTCCTGCCATATCACTACGTAATGCTCTACTTTGACCCGTAAGTTGGTTAGCTGCTGTAAGTGCGTTTTAGATGGTGTCTCTTTCTAACGCATTAATTTTTTTCCTTTATAACCGCCTCCAAATTTTCAGTCCCCGGATTTTACGTAGGTGAACCATCAAAGACATGTACTTCCCCCGCACAGCTGCCTTCATTGCTCCCCAATACTCCCACTGGGCTAACCACTCCTGTTTTATTCCTATAGAACTCTTTTTTTAATTTGCTTCTCCATAGCTGCCCACAGCAGGGATCCCTGAGTAGCCTCCAGGTCACAGTCAGTCTCTGCAGTTGGCCTGAGTCGAGGCCATCTATAACTTGTGAATGATCTGAGAGTCCTATTTGCACCTATTGTGACTCCTCTAGTGCATTCTATCAGAATTGTTCATAAGAATGAGTTCAGTGCAGGAGTACATGCGGTGGACATGAGAGGTGAAAGAGTACTTTATATCTAAGGGGTGTCAGTTCTCGAAAATGTATTTGCTTACTTTTTTCGTTGAGTCAGATTTTATCAAGGAAAGCTATTTTTAGGGCCTATTGGTCTTTTCTGGCAAGAGAACTCTAGTTGGCAAAGAACAGGTGTTTTGTTCATTCAAACATTGAATGAGCAATAACGATCCATTTAAATCTTTTGTTTTAATCTTGTCACATGTGCTGTGTTTCAAAGGCAGAGGGGAAATCTCAGTTTGTTTCTTTACAATTTGCTGCTTATTTCATCCAGGAGATTAGTGTGTACTTTTCGTTCTCTGACTGCAAAGTTACTGTATTTTGTGAAGTGAACTGTCTGAAAATCATGCTGGGGTACAGGGAGTGTGAAATGAAAGGCTGTAAGGTGTCAGTTTTTTTTTTAACACAAAGCATTTAAATAACTTGTAAATAAACAGTACAACTATTTAGTTAGAAAGGCAATTTTTGTTGTAATTCTGAAGTGTGGTGGAAACAAAGAATTTGAATGGGATCAAAACCAATAAGAACACTTTACTTGGTGATGTACAAGTGATTAATATTTGCTGAAACCTGATTTCCACACATTGTTTTCATGCTATATAGTTTTATCAGAAAAACTGCATGTCCGTGGGTAAGTTTATGCCATTTCAATGAATGTGCTGCCTGTAAATGACAGTGTGCTACGATATGCTTTAGTAATATATTTAAGAAATGTGAGAGTTTTTAAGTCAAGCCTAGCGGCAGTGCGCATGCAGTATGCTGTGGAAGTCTCGCCTTCTCTCCGCCCATATTTTTGATTGGCTGGTGTCATTGTCCTTGGTAAATGCTGGTTTCCGATTGAAAATGAGTCTTGTTAGTCCCTTCTTGTTACCGGCCTGTCCCCATTTCTTACCTCCCATGAGCACTGGATCTTTTACTTATGGCGTCACACGGTCTCCTTCACAAGTCGGTAAGCACTATTTTAATATTTTTATTTGCAGCGCGGTCTGCTTTTACTTTAGCTGTCACGCTTGTTTATTTTTTATTTAAATAATGTACTGCGCGTGCCGAAAATGAGCGTTTCTACCCCCTAATATAACAAGCATTTACAATGCAATAAGTCTCGCATTAACGCAAGTTTGAGCTATTGACATTGCAAATAACAATGCCTTTTATTTTTGTTTTCGTTAAAAAAATAAAAATAAAAGGCATTGTCATTTACAATGCCAACAGCTTAAACCTGTGTAGATGCCAGACCTATTGCATTGCAAATGCTTGTTTTTTTTAAGCAGCATGACCGCCCGTAACACAGACCCCTGCTATCTATCACTTTAACATGGCATTATCTCGTCTTTTTCACCCATTCCCCTCCCCCTCCTCCCACCCCACAAAAGTAAAATGGAATTCGAAAGGATTAATAAATTAAGGCATGTGAATTCCAGGTAGCACATAATCATGTTCTAATGGGCTGAAGATGACAACAGCACATCTGTGTTATGTCATCTGTGCTAAAGCCACCTGGCAGTTGTTTTCAAAAGCCTGTTTTATTAACAACACCACTACCACCACCACCACAAATACCTCCACCAGTACCACCTCTACTAGTACCATCACTACTACTAGTACCACCACTACTACTAGGACCACCACCACCACGTACCAGTACCACCACCAGTAGCACCACCACCACCAATAATACCAGTACCACTACCAATACCACAGTACCTGTACCACCATTAATATCATCAGTACCACCACTACCACCACCACCACTAGTACCAGTACCACCACCACCAGTATCACCAGTACTAGTACCACCACCACTACCACCATCACTAGTACCACCACTACCAGTTCCACCACCAGCACTACCCGTACCAGTACCAACACCACTACCAGTACCACCACCAGTTCCGGTACCACCACCAATAACACCACTACCACCACCAATAACACCACAACCACCACCACTACTACCAGGATCACTACCACCAATTACTACCAGTACCATTACCAATATCACCACCAGTACCACCACCACTACTAGTACCGCAATTACCAGCACCACCACCACCACTAGTACCACCACCACTAACACCAGTACCACCACTACTACTACTACCACCACCACCAGTACCACCACTATCAGTACTACCACCACAACCACTACCCCGTCTGTTGCTGCTTGTTTTTTCTTGCTGCCATTACCCAGTTTTGTCCCTCTTTCTGTTCCTCAAGTCTGTTTGGGGCCCTGAAGTCTATGCTGCTGCTCTCTCCTCCTCCTTGACATCCATTGTCATTATTTTTGCCGCCTCTCTCCAGTCTGTGACGAAGTGTGTGGCTCCAGAATAATCAAAGATCATCTCAAATGGATATGTCCATCTGTATTTAACTTTCCATCTCTCAAATTTTGTCACAGCTGTCTGTAGTTGCCCTACTAAGTCCTCCACTTTCTGCAGTGTCTTCACATTGATCATCTCCATCATCTCAGTATGGTGTTCGACCTCCAAATTCCTGGGACCCACTGCATCTGCATCTTAATGAAGTTCATCAATCACAGAGCCAAGATTTTAAAATTAGAGCCTCTACATTCAGTACCTCTTCCAAGTTCTCAGGTGTTTTCAGAGAGCCTGCAATGAACTCTGCAGATCTTATTTCATGAGTGACATGGTACCCCATAGTATTTTTGGCTCCTGTTTGAACTGGGCTTAATTTGGGATTCTTCAGGCCTACTCCGCAGTGAGCATAGGTATGTGTGGCTGCCCCGATTTCTTTCTGCCCCATTTTTTCGGTGTTTTTTGTAGGAGGCCAAAGGATCTGCGGAGGTCCTAGAGGGTTCGCCTCATCGTGTTTTGTGTCCACCACAAGTTTTATGCCTTCAATCACAAGTCTCAGCTGTTTGTCTCCATTCACTGCTCCCTCCTGTTGGCGATGTCTAGTGGCACTATGGGTGGGTGATGACCAGGGTGCCCAGCACCATCCTACAACTAAGAGCATATGAAGCTCAGCACCTCCATCTTAGTCTTTGCAAAATAGTAAAGGGGTCAGTTGTGCTTCTTGTATGCTCCCCTGAAATTTCCTTTGTGGCCCGCAGCTCTGGGGCCTGCATCTTGCTACCCCTTTCACGAGGCCACACACGCAGAAATGGGGACTTTGGAGCTCATTGTCAGTCTTACGACTGTCACCCCAGCTCAGTCACTGGCACTGAGTCCCCATGGTCCACTGCACGAACAGAGCCCACCTAGCAGCCTGGTTAGCCAGAAGGCCATGTGGCTCTGCAATCTTCCTCTCCCAGGCTTTATCTGTGCTCCTTTGCTGCAGCCCAACTTGGCCAAGACAACTGACCAAGCCCAAAGTTAATGAAAAACCAATTGGTTTCCTGGAATGTTTTTACATATGAAAAAAATATATACATCACCCTTCGTACATCTAGGAATTGAACAGTGACACCATCTTTCCCACCATTAGTACAGTATAATGCATACGGAGAGAATAGCAATATCCTGGTTGATACAGAAATCAGCAAAAACTTAAGGTGTAAAGAGGGAGACACTCTGAAAATGAGTCCTTCAGCAATCTGAAAACGAGTCCTTCAGGAACCACTGTAAGTGTTAGTCATCACAGAGTAATGCAACTTATTGACCTATTTTTGAAGTAGAGGCGATGATCACCATTAAATACTCTATCAGAAGGCAAAGCAAGGCGATGCTCCAAGTAAAGGCAAACCTGAATCAACACGGCCCATAGGGTTCGACCAGATGCACAGCATAGCCCTTGACCTCTGACATCGCACAGCATCATTCCCTAAACACCTATATCGCCAGTAGCTGACCACTGAGTGTTAACACCAGGAGACCCTTTAGTAAGCCACGACGAATCATAGAATTCAGGATAAATAATTGCCTCAATTGTATAGTGCCAAGACTGCCTCCATCGACATTCCTGTCCTCTGAAGGCTGTGCTGTACAGATATGAGGAGATCATCGCCAGCTTCCTTGTGGACAGCAGAAGGAAAGACTGCCACTGCAGAGGGGAAAGGTCCTTGGACAGAGCCAGCTTCTAAGTGCCTAACATCTAGAGTACCAGAAGTGTCCTCTATCAGGCCCTTCTGGATGCAATTGGAATAACACACCATACCTCCATTCTGATTTTTGGAACAGTGATCCAGAATGACATTTCCTTTGCTCGTAAACATATGCCCCCAGGATGAGCGAACCTCTTCTAGCTCGGAGGATAAAATTTAGGGAAGAGCAGAAACCCATTCTGATATAACACATCCTGAAATTCCAGTCAGTAATGCTTCTGTTTTGAAGAGAGGTAATTTTGTTCATCTCACACAAATGTTGATTGTTAAACTTCTTCCTGATTCCTTGATTTTGCGGCACCTTAAGCATTTACGTAAGTCATTGTTACATTGTTGTCCATCCTGGCTAGAAACCAGTGTCTTTGCGGGCGACTTGAATTGGACCCCGTGGCATCCATGGGCACCATTGAGTTCCCTATAGTTGGAGTGCTGGACAGATTCCAGCAATGATCACCAGCAATGTGTGCAAGGGATTTCCAGGGCGCTTTCTCGGCCTGTAAGCTGGGATTTGTCACAAAGTTCAGAGTTGGTAAGATTGCATGGTGATTTGTGTTTCTGAGGTGCAGTAGCATAAGGGAAACTTACACGCAGAAGGAGAGATGCCCCTGCACCTGAAACCATTGGTGATCAAGAGCCGAGCTCAGAAGATGCTGCTTCTTTTTAAGATCAGATTGATGTTGCTTGATCGACAAAAAGAAAATCCGATCAATGTATCAGACCATGCTTTCAAGAAGGTGTCATTGTCAGGGGATCATAACTGCATTTTAGGTCTCGCTTGAGCCTGCGGCTCTGAGAGACATTTAGTAGGAGCTTTAAAAAGTGCTACCACAAGCTGCTTTGGCTGGCCTAGTGCTTACGTTCACACGCGCAACCGCCAGCTTTCAGCGCCCGATCAGGCGCCATCTGACTTTCCTCTCACTTGATTGCTCCTCTGCCCCTCCCCTGCCGTGTCGTGCTGCTTTTACTTTCGTTCGAGCGTGCACCACTTTTGAAGCCGGGCTTGTCTTGTTTTTCTAACATATGGGAAAACAGCCAATGCTCCCTGGTAGCGTGTATCACTTCACTACAGAACAAGCTGAAATAGAAGAGCAGAAGCTGCTATCAAGTCTGAGCGGCTCGAGTCACGGCAAAATAGCTACATTTGTTTCTCAATGTGGAAACCGCACTCTGTTTTACAACCAACTCCCTGCATACCTTCAGAAACCGCAAGCGCCATTCGGGAACATTCTGCTTGACTGTTGGATGTGTCTGTGCGCAAATAAAACGGCGATTTTTAAGCCAATGCTGTCCGGTAATTACTTCCAGGTCAGATTTGATTAACTTTGATTAATTCCAGATCGGGGCCACTGCGAAGCTGTTATGTCGTAATGAAAGCGATTTAAAAAGATTCCACTTCACAGGAAACTCTGTGGGGCTCTCCTGGGCCAATTACCTCCTCCAGGAGGGACTCGGGGTTGTCAGGCGCAACGGTCCTTCTTAATTAAAGGCCACATAGCGTCTATAAACTCGGGCAAAAGCTAACCCTAGCAGTGTGTAAACAAGAAGCCAACAGCCCCATCTCTGTTGTCAATACACAACCACAGAGTAAAATGCTTTTTTGTGCAGCCTCTTGTGATATTTTCTTGAAGCAGATGAAAAATAACAACCCATTTATTCACTGTAAAGTTTTTCTAGAGCGCTATAGACCTTGGACGACTGACAAAAGATGGGTCATAAGATAAGAAATGACACAGCGTCTGGAAGCGATAGAGAAATGACACATACATAAGTGCAAGCTATATGTTTGTGGTTGGCATCAGTGCAGCACCCATGCATTTAAAATATGCATATGTTTGTAGTCTGCTTTGATAAAGCACATCTAGAGAACAGCAGTACAGAGGTTTGAATGGCAGTGTACTCATAGTCCTAGGGGGTCAGTAACCGAAGCAAGGTGTGCTGCTTTTGGGTGTGGGCAGGGGCAGAATATAGTCAGACACTGTGCTGTATAATTGAGTATTGCAAGCGCTTTGAGTCTTCATGAGTGGGGAAGCGCTAGAGAAATATACTACTACCAACATCTATTGCACAGCACTTTCTACAGCCCATTGCACTTGCAATCATCAGTGTGTGACGTTGTTCCACATGGCTTTTGCTGAGTAAACTATATTGGTACCCGCATTCACCAAAGCTAATTAGGCGAGCACATGCAGTGCTTTAAATGGAAAAGGGTACGGAGTAAACCCATTTTGGCATTTAAAGGGCGTTCCCCCACTTCTCAGCAAGGGCTCGACTCTATTCTTTGACTCGGAAAGTACCAGCACTTGTCAGTATTGAACTGGTACTTTGAGATAACGAGTCTTCTCTATTTACATATAAAATGTCTTTCTTATCAAATCAGCTCGCCTTTCAAACCGCTGCTCTGGTTGGGTAACTGCAGGCGGTGAAAAGCTGACGGATATTGTTATAAATAGTTACAGCCGGGTACCCTTGCTTCTGACTTTGTCCATCTTCTTTTTTACCCTGTCTTTCACCCCCTGTTCCAACATTGCAAGTGTAAATAGGTGTAACGTTTTTCCTATAAATATTAGATAGGGTTGATATGGGTATAATCCTATTTTGAGAGAACGTACAGGTTGTTTGTTAGTGCTACATACTGTAGATAGCTGCCTCGGAACGCTTTACTAAGGGGAGTAAGTACTTGGTGAAGTTATACGTGCCTACTCTATCTCCTCATGCGCTGCTATGAGTCAAAGCAGGAAAAAACTGTTTATTTGTATCATTCCTATGGATGAGTTAGCAGGTTTATATATTTATCATTTTTATTTCAGGATTTTTCTGTAGTGCGTACCAGATTCAGTTCGGGTAGGGAAGCTCTTAACATCCGTTGACAGGAAACAGTTTTTTTTAAAACTTTGTTTATTGAAAGCAGTAGATCGCAAGGATAATACCAGATACAGTGTCATTTTTATAAAACATGAAACTGCGAATAAACAGTCAAACCCCCTAAATCCCGGTCATCACATTCTGCAAGGTAAAACATGTTGGAAAAATAACATTTCGCCCTATTGTGTCCACCAAGGGCAGTATACATGAAAAGACTGGCAAATTTTTGGATAAATACTTCCAACCTTTTGTCCTGAAAACCAAATCACACGTACGTGACACCACAGATTTCCTTTTGAAACTGGCACCCACCATGGATGAATTGAAAGATACTGAAGTAATCATGTGCACAGTAGACGTCTGCGCACTCTATACCTCCATCCCTCATGACTGGGGCATTGAAGCGGTGGAACATGTTTTAATGACATCCGACTTGGATCAGGATTTGAAAGTATTTTTGATGGAACTGACTATATTCACCCTCTACCACAGCTACTTTTCAGTACACGACAAGTGGATACATCAATTAAATGGTACGGCCATGGGAAATTGCGCAGCTCCCTGCTACGCGAATATTTTCATGAAACAGTTTGAGGAAACACATATCACGAACCAAGCCAAATGGCATGAACATGGGAAGTTATACCTACGTTACATAGATGACATTTTCCTACTATGGGGCGGTCCAGCTGAGTCTCTAGTTGAATTTCTCATGACGTGGAACAACATCAACAACAGAATCCAATTTACATGGGATTATCAGGAAAATTGCGTACATTATCTTGATGTGGAAATACACAAAGAGCGGGACCAATGGTATACGAGCGTATACCGCAAACCTACTGATCGCAACTCAACGTTGCATTACACTAGCTTTCACCCTTGGAAACTGAAGAACAACTTACCGTTCGCCCAATTATTACGAGTAAAACGCATTGTTTCTAAAGAACAGGACAGTAAACATGAGATGAGAAACTTGTTGGAGAAACTTAAAGCACGTGGTTATCCACCACCGATCCTGGATATGGCCATGGAGAGAAGTGGAACAATCACCAGAAATACTCTCCTTCTTCCTAAACCTAAGGTCCAGTCTAACCGCATGGTTGTGGTTTCCAAATACTCGGTTCTTTCCAAAACCTTCCAACATATCATTCGCAAACACTGGCCGATTCTAACCATGGAACCAGATTTCCAAGGACTGTTTAATCAGCCCCCCATGTTCGCCTTCACCAGAGGCCGCAACTTGAAAGAGATACTCACCAAAGTCAAGGAACCAGCCACCCAGACCACTTACACTGGCCTGAGACCTTGTTACAATTGCAGTAATTGCAATAACTGCATCCTTGGCAATACCACCAATCACCCACTCAAAGGACACCCCATTAAACTACGTGTTAATGCCACCTGCAACAGCAGCAATGTCATTTACTTACTCAAATGCCCGTGTGGCAAATGTTACATCGGCCACAGTGAAAGGAAGATACGTGTTCGCATCCTTGAACATAAGAGCAACATCAGGACTAACAACTTGAAATCCAGTGTAGCCACACACTTTCACGAGAACAGACACAACGTTGCTCAACTTAAGTTCCTGGTATTGGAGCAAATAAAGGTGACCACGAACAATAAGAACACTTTGTTAAAACGTGAAAATTTCTGGATCCGCTTTATGTCCACCATGGTACCGCATGGTCTCAATGACCGGATGGAATTCCAATGTTACCTATGATTGTAAACTGTGCATGAGCATGTTGTTTTTGTTCTTTACTGTAGTATTTCATAATTATTATTTTTATTCTTTATCTTTGATCACTGAGGTTTTCTGTATTCTCCCATTATGTTTCCCCATCACCTCTCTTAAGCTTCCAACACACTCTAAGATGGCGCTTACATTTATTCACATTTGTTTATGACCCGTTGGCTACACGGCCCTCTTTTGTGTTTACTTTTCCTCACACGTGAATACTACGTTCACACTGGGCGTTCGATTCACTGTCACTGGTTTGGAACTCTATGGAGTCCACGCGTAGTTGTATCAACGTGAGTACCCTGCGAGGAATTTGAAGCTTTAAGCATCGTTAAACCGCTAGTAGCATGCGTCCGGTAGCATGAGAAATGGGCACTTCTTTTTTGTTTATCGTTTATGAGCACCGCGCTTCGGTTAAATGATTGCACTTTATTGTTTATTTTTTCAAACACTCTTGGAGACTTGTAGCATGTTTTTGTCATTGATGGCATGATTCTTTTTTACACACCAATTTTTCCCAAGCATGAATACTTTGGAGACCTTGTACTTTAATTCCGCATTTCACTATATTTTTTTCGCGCACTTATCAAGTAACATAATTGCAACTATGGTCATAGACCACATACTGAAACTGTGATTCTTTCTGTTTGTAGAGCTATCCCCTGAAGAAGGGCGGAGCCCGAAATGCATCGGGATTTGTTATAACTATGTAACCATTCTTTGTACAACTTATCAACTATCCAGTGACTGATGATTAAACCATGAACTCTAAATGCGTTTAATAAACTGTGAAAGTTTGAACAACATTATGGAGTTTGGATTAACTTCACTTATGGAATAAGACCTGTTTGGTCACCCCTCGTTGTGCTTGGAGACGCTTCCCCCTATTTAGGGGTGAGCATTGCATTAGTTCCGGAAAAATAACATTGCAAAGTACTTAGGATGTACAAGGTAGCGTTCATAGGTGGAAACTCCAGAGTCAATAACCATGGTGCCTAGAGCCTATTGGCCAGAGTCTCCGTTCCCGACTCCTCCTCCACATTGTCCTCTTCTCGATCACAGCTCGCCAGCCGATAGTCTCTGAGCGGACCCCATATATCTTTAGGGCTCGAGCGCCTGGGGAGTTCTTCTGAATACGTGCTTTGCTGCTCCTGGCAGTATACCAAGTCTTTAAGCCACTGGGACGCCCTGGGGTAACGCTTGCAATCCCATGTGAATAACACCCTCCTCTTCGCCAGCAGCAAAGCCACCCTCACAAAACGGCCCAGCAACCCTTTAGCCTCCGGTACGTGTCCCAGCAAACACAGAAGCGGTGTACAATCCAGAGTAAGGCCCGTCATGGTATCCAATGTCTGCAGGACATCCACCCAATAGGAATGAACAGCATGGCATTGCCATGATAAATGAATGAAATCGGCACCTGCCTGTCCACATCTCCTGCAACAGTCAGTATGCCTATAACCGATACGATGAAGCTTAGTGGGAGTATGATACGTCTGATGTATGAAGTTCAGGTGTATAATGCGTAAGTTGCTATTGGGTGATAGCCTACCCGTGAGCGAGCAAATTTGAACCCATGTGTCCTCCTCCAGTTGTGCGCCCAAAGCAGCGTTCCATCTAGCTAAGCTACAGTCCTCCGGAAGGACCAATTCCGAAACCACCACTTTGTATAATCTAGTGAGTAGGTGCTTCCTAGTGGCGGCCGTAATCACTAGCTGCAGCGACTTGGAGGTGAGAGGTTCGCATGGAAAGCTAGGATAGTGGTCCCGTACTGCCCGACGCAATCGATAACGTGTATGCAAACAGGGGTGAAGCATTGGAAATATATTGAAGCTCATCACCGGAGATATACGTTCCGTCACTGAATAAGTCACCTAGTGCGGAGATGCCAGCTTCAGAGAGCAGCCGCATTGAGCCACGCTCTTGTGCCACGGAAATTGCGCCGTGGCCCGCGATGCCCATGTTTGGCGCATATAAAGGTAATCGGTGAGTCAGTCTACCAATCGCTTGCCAGGCTGAGCACGTGGCGGCAATCGTATTGATCTCCGTCCTAGGCACGCGTCTTTGCGTGTGCGTTAGTACATTCTGCAAAGGAATATCACCCGCATCTCCTTCCTCCACCGCTACGTGTGGGACAAAGCCATGGGGTCTGTACCAAAAGAACGCGAAGTGAGCTAGTCCGCATAAATAATAAATGTAAAAATCTGGAGCGCAGAACCCCCCTTTGTCAAACGGCAATGCTAGGGTTGCCCAGCTGATACGCGGAGGTTTCGTCCCCCACACCAGGCGGAGTAGCTGAGTCTGCAATGTAGTGAAAAAATGTTTATTCAGACGAATAGGGATGTTACAAAATAAATATAAAAACTTGGGGAGTATCACCATTTTAATGACCGCAATGCGATCCGCCAATGACAGAGGAAGAGCCACCCATTTATCCACCTGCTGTACCAGGTTAGCATAGGCCCTGCCATAATTCTCACGAATGACAGTCTCTGGGTCCCTATGAACCCAGACCCCAAGATAGTTCACGGGATCCACAGTAGCGGGTACTCCAGCGTGGGAGCGGTAGTGGCCAGTGTGAGAGGGATTACAACCGACTTATCCCAGTTGATACACAATCAGGAGAGAAGGCCAAAGGCGAATATATTCTCGGATGAGTCGCGTTAGGTGGGTATGTGGTTCGCGAACATAAACAACCATATCATCTGCATAAGCTGAAATTCCCACCGGTCTGTTATTAAAGTTGAGCGCAGCTTCCCTGTGCTGCTGCCGGATTCTGCACATCAGTGGTTCTAGTACAATGGCAAAGAGGAATGGGGAAAGAGGATACCCCTGCCTAGTACCACGTTGTATCGTCAAAGGATCAGAGGTGAAACCACCGACCCTCACTGTTACATCCTGCATTATATTTCTTGCCTTTTATTCCTTCCCCTTTAATGGCATGAGACCTGGTTCATTGTGTTCTAGTTCTCAGAACTTTCCTGGTGATGCATTCTGCATCTTTGAGTCAGTTGTACCTGGACTCTGAAGCTGATTACATGATGCTGTGCTACTGAATAAAGCTTTTGGATCTTAACCTGTTTCCTGGATTTCTACAAAATTTGGCGACGAGGACTCCAGCCATCTATAGCACAGGAGCGGAGTGAACCCTATTTTATTTCAATTGAACCATTTTTCTGGCTTTTCTGGATAATTCGCCTTTTGGTCCTCTGAAGAAAATTTTCAATTCTTATTTGTGGCCTCTTGGATTTTTCCCCTTGCCTCTCTTACTATTTGGAAGATTTGCGGCTTAATTTTGTGTAAATTACAAGATATTTGGACCTGTGCATCTTTCAATTTTTCACAACGCACGGTTTGCTGAAGATTCCAACTCTCTGCTGAGCGGACACCGAGCTGTAGAACTCGCTATTGGAAGCGAAGATTCCAGCCTTCTGCCTGCATTCCTAAACGCGGTGCGAAGAACGGAGCATTCAGACGTCAACACTTCTTGTGTTCTTTTGGTGTCGCTTAGCAACGTCAGCTAATATCGTGACCATCGTCATCCTACACGCAGCGCATGCTACGTCCCATTGACGCTGCGTGCAACGTGCAACGTGCCACCATTTTGTTTGGCTTTATAAACTTTCAGTTACCTAGCAACGTACTATTTACACGGAGACACTGTGTTATTGCCGCTAACTTCACAGCGCCGTGTCATTGCCTCTAACGTGACAGCGCTTTCTTCTGACGTTTGAATTTCAGCGTTTTTGTTATTCTTATGAAACTACTTACATCATTTCTACTTCGTTTTGAACTGTGTGTCACTTTGATTCACGAAGGTATTCACATGGAGGAACTTCCTTTTCTGTTAATACAGTGACTCTTTTATTCTGTTTTACATAACATATTACAGTGTGTGTGCCATTAGATGTATAGTGTGTTTTCCATATAGTTTCATTCAAGTACATTCATTATAAAGTACATTTTAAGAAGTTTCATTTTACATTTGCAGAGTAACTTGTCAATTTAAAAAAAAAAATGCAATTCGACCCTCCTGCAAAATTTTTACAAATCAAGGGTGATCCTCCTTTACCTTGGGCAAGATGGAAGGAAGAATTTTTCAATTATATGAGGGCCATTGATGGAGAGCGAATGGGTGCGGAGAGAAAAAAAAGTATATTGTTGCATTGCTTAGGTTCAGAAGGGCAAGAGATTTTTAGAACTTTACCTCAAGTTACTCCTCCTTCTGGAAGTGGCGATAACCTTAATGTTTATTCTGAGGCTCTGACTAGACTCGAAAAAAGATTTAAACCCACTGCCAATATTGCCCTAAATCGTTTTAAATTTTACACTAGGGCACAGAAATACGATGAATCATTCGATGATTTTCTCACTTCTTTAAGGGCATTAACTTTACGTTGTAATTTTGGCACAATGGCTGATGAAATGATACGTGACCAAATCATTGTTCACGTTAAGAATAAGAAAATTCAAGACAAACTTTGGTGTTTAGGTGATCCAAGCTTGGAGGAAAGCATTGCTATTGCTAAGTCTACTGAAATGTCTGAAAAGTGGATGAATATTGTAGAAAAACAGAGTACCAATAGCAATAAAACTAATGTTGAGGAAGAAGTATGCCTTGTAAAACAGAAAAATGAAGGAAGGAATTTTACTAGTACACAGTTGAATACAAAAAATGTGTCAAGTAGTAATTTCAAGAAACCTGATTTTAACAACACCTCAATATCTTGTTTTAGGTGTGGCAACAAGTCACATATCGCCTCTTTCCAAGGTTGTCCTGCCCTAAATAGAACTTGTAATGTTTGTGGTAAAATGGGACACTTTGGTAATGTCTGCAGAGAAAAACGTTTTGGTACACAAGGACGAACGGGACAATCGCGTTCCATTTCTAATTATACTACTCCTGCTAAAGTGTCTTCTATTAATGATTCTGAAATTACATCCCAAGAAATTACTAGAGGTTATGTTGTCTCAATTGTTCAAAGTGGTACTATTGTTTTGACTAGTAGGAAATCACCTAAGTGCATGTTCAATGTTTTGGGGATTGAGATTGAATTAATGGTAGATTCTGGGTCTCCATGGACTATTATCACCAAACAATACTTCGATGAGAAATTACATGAGGTGTGTGATTTTTCGAAATTACAACCATCTGATATTTTGGCTGAGAGTTTTAATGGAAGCAATATTTCTATTGAGGGATGTCTTAATGTGCCTTTAACTTTCAGAGGTAGGTTTGCCTTTATCAAACTGTACATAGCTTTCAAGGGAGTAAATGTTCTTGGATGGCAAGATCAATGGGAACTTGGTATCAAATTGAATCCACGAGCTAAGGATCCCATTGAACTTTGTAGCGATCAGGAGATGATTAATAGCATTAGTGATGGGGAAGAAAATATTCCCTCTTTTGGAGTAAAAGGTTTGACAAAGTCTTTTGCGATCAACTAGGAAAATTGAAAGGCTTTGCACACAAAATAGTGTTAAAAGAGGGTGCTATTCCTGTGAAGCAGAAACTGAGAGGTGTACCTCTCAATGTTAGATCTGAATTGAAAGATATGCTGGATGATCTGTTAAAGGATAACATCATCGAACCCATAGAGTCATCTGAATGGGTTTCACCCATAGTTCTCGTACGAAAACCTGATCAAAAGTTGAGTCTGTATTGATTTGAGGGCTCTTAATTCAAACATTGTTATAGATTGTCATCCGCTTCCTAATATCAATGAATTGGTTTCACTTTTTGATGGTGCGCAGATCTTTTCCACCCTGGACCTTAGGTCAGCGTACCATCAAATAGAGTTAACAGAAGAATCTAAAAAATTTACTGCCTTTATTACACCCATGGGTATCTTCCAGTACAGAAGAATGCCGTTTGGGTTGGCTTCTGCCGCTTCTGTTTTCCAGCGTGTGATGTTTCAGATATTTAGAGACCTTGATTCTTATGTTAAGTGCTTTCAGAATGACATTCTGATTTTTTCTAAAAATAATGCTGAACATTCTGTCCATCTTAATGAAGTGTGTTCCAGATTGCAAAACTATGGTCTCACTCTTAAAGCACATAAATGCAATTTGTTTAGAAAATCAGTGGAGTATTTGGGGCATACTCTTTCAGGGGAAGGTTTGGTTCCAAAGAAATCGAATGTGGAAGCCATTCTTAATGCCCCAGCTCCTAGTACTAAGGAACAGCTTCTGTCCTTTTCGGGCATGTGTGAGTACTACAGCAAATTTGTTGCTAATTTTGCTACTAAAATGGAGCCTTTGAGGAAACTTTTGAGACAAAAGAATGAATTTGTTTGGGACACAGAGCAAGAAAAGGCTTTTTCTGAGATCAAAAAGGACATTGTCAATTCACCAACTTTAAGACCCTTTAGGATGGGAAAAAAATGTATAATTACCACGGATGCGAGTTTGTACGGTTTAGGATGCGTGCTTTCCCAAACAGATGGTGTGTCAGAGTGGAATGTGGCTTTCTCATCCAGGACACTGAGTGAGACAGAGCGCAGGTATGCTGTTATTGAGCGAGAGTTACTGTCATGTGTATGGGCTATAGAACACTATAGAATCTACATTTGGGGTAGTAAATTCATTTTGAGAACGGATCATAAGCCCCTTGTCCATATTCTATCAGTGGGAGGAGGATGGAATTCTACAGCGAGGATTGCACGTTCGTTTGACATCTAAGTTGCAGGAATATAGCTTTACGGTGGAATATATACCTGGAAAGAAAAATGTTACGGCTGATTGCCTATCACGTCTTCCTTGTCTTAGTTTGGTTGACAGTGTAAGTGGGTGTAAAGATGTAGACTTTGTGTCTAGTTTGCAAGATTTTGTTGATACTCAATATCAAGAGATTACTGAACAGTTTTGGTTCAAGTGTCAGGAAGAAGATGATAAGTTAATTACATTGAGGAAATACTTGTTGGAAGGTTGGCCCAGCAAAGCTAATATCAGAGAAGATATTGTGCCGTTTTTTAATGTTGCTGATGAATTATTCTGTGAAGGTAATTTGGTTTTTAAAGGTGACAAGTGTGTTCCACCGGTTGGTGTTCAGGAGTTGATACTCAAGTTGGCGCACAAAACCCATCCTGGGATCTCTGCCATGAAGCGTCTTATTAGGTTGAATTTTTGGTGGCCTGGTTTGGACAGGTTTGTAGATAGTGTGGTTAGGGAATGCAGTGAGTGTTGTGACAAAGACAAGATGTTAAAAGTTGTTGTTCCACCCCTTAAGTCAAGCTTATTGTGGACAGAGTTGCTTCTAAACAGAATAAATCTGCTGTGTGGTATAATAAGAGGTGGAAGGCAAGAGAGCATGGTTTGGCTGTGGGAGATTGGGTCAAGATTCTGAAACCTTCTTTTGTTAGCAAGGGTGTGAGCAAATATGGTAGACCTGTTCAGGTTAAGAATGTTTTCAAAAACTCTGTTATCACGCAAGATGGAAAGGTCTGGAATGTAAGCAAGGTTGCAAAGTGTCCTATCCAGTTTGGTGTGAATACTCATTCTTTTCCTCAAAATTGTTTCAATTCTGTACCAGATCAGTGTTCTAGGCCTTTTCCTGATACTATTGCCGCTAGAATCAAGGAAGATTCCCGAATTCGTAAGAAACCCATGTCTTTACGGGACTATGTATAATATGTGTATAATATGTTGATTTTCTTGTTACTATGATTTTGTACATATGTTAATTTCTTTGTTTTCCATTTTGTGGGGGAGATGTGTTACATCCTGCATTATATTTCTTGCCTTTTATTCCTTCCCCTTTAATGGCATGAGACCTGGTTCATTGTGTTCTAGTTCTCAGAACTTTCCTGGTGATGCATTCTGCATCTTTGAGTCAGTTGTACCTGGACTCTGAAGCTGATTACATGATGCTGTGCTACTGAATAAAGCTTTTGGATCTTAACCTGTTTCCTGGATTTCTACACTCACCCTTGCCGAGGCATCAGTATACAGAATCTGAATCCATCGGACAAAGACAGGGGGGAACCCCATCCGGCGTAGAATGAAAAAGATATACCGCCATTCGATCGAGTCAAAGGCTTTGGCCGCATCAAGTAACACGGCCACAGCCTGTAGATCTGGGTTGAGAACATGGAACATCGCAAAATTCGTGCGGAGGTTCCAAGATGTGGAACGATCAGGAATAAAGCCCGATTGGTCAGGTAGTACGAGCATGGGCATTAATGGGTGGAGTTTAGTAGCAAGAATTTTAGCAAGAATCTTGGCATCAATATTTATCAGGGACAGGGGCCGATAGGACTCGCACCTGGTGGGGGGCTTATCTTTTTTCAGTAAAGTGATAATGAGCGCTTGACGCAAAGACGAAGGAAGATAGCCCAGCTCATGTGCCTCGGCGTACATGGCCAGAATGTGGGGCGCCAGGAGATCAGCGTAACGCTTATAAAATTCAGCTGTCAGCCCATCCGGACCGGGAGCTTTCTTGTTCGGCAGAGAGAGTATCGCCTCTTTGATGTCAGTCTCATCAATAGGGATGCTAAGATATTTTCTATGGGCGTCCGACAGCCAAGCACAGGCAGTGTCCTGCAGGTAGTCGTCCATAACAGAGTCAGACACGTCGACGCGAGACGTGTAGAGCTGTCCGTAAAATTCTCGGAATTGACCCAGTATAGCGTCGGATGTGTAATGACTAGTGCCATGGTCATCTATTATGCATTCTATAGGATGGGCATTTACCCGCTCACGCAAACGACTAGCCAGTACTCTGCCCGGCCTGCCACCCTCCCCGTACGCTCTAGCCACAAACCGTTTCGAGATATACCTCATTTCTGCCTCCGCCAGAGCTTTGTGTTCCTCAGTGTATTCTCTAATGCGTGCTAGTGTGTCCAGGGAAGGAAGAGCATCATATGAGGTTTCCAGGTCGCGCAGCTGGGTTTCGACTCTACGTATTTGCCCCCTCAGGTCACGTAGTATGCCCGCTGTCGTGCCTATACATACACCCCGTATATTGGCCTTAAATGCTTCCCAGAGGGTGGCTGCACTATCCACCGTGCCCACGTTTAGGTCGAAATACTGTACTATAGCTTTATGGACTATATCAGCAAAGACGGGATCCTGCAGAGCATCTGCACGAAACCGCCATGTGAAGGGAGGCCGCACTGTGTGTGGAACCTGTAGTCTAAGCATGACAGGGTTGTGATCCGATAGAGTCCTGGGGAGTGTATGGATCTCAGTTACCCACCCATTGGTCGAGCCGTTTACCAGCCAGTAGTCCAGGCGGGACCACGTGTTGTGGGAAGGTGTAATGTGCGTGCCCACCCGAACCCCTATGTTTCGCAGGCGCCATGCATCAATTAACCCCATTTCCTCCATAAACTGCCGGACACATGCTGCGGTCTTCAACATACGGCTACTCGCCAAGTCAGACTTGTCAAGCCGAGGATCTAAATGTGTGTTCAGGTCACCCCCAATCATTAGAGCCGATTCTGGCCATGCACGCAGTACCTGAAACAAAGAAGACAGCGACGCTGGTTCGTCAACCACAGGACCATATATGTTGGCAATAGTCACCATTGTCTTACCCAGTGTGCCTCTCACTGCTGCCCAGCGACCCTCACTATCTGTGCAGGAGTTCAGTGGAGTAAAATGTATCCCTTTTTTAACAAGGATGAGGACCCCTCGGGCATAATTAGAATAAGAGGAGGCTAGTCGGTATCCAGCCCACCTGCGCGCTATGGATCCCTCAGTTTGTACAGTTAAATGTGTCTCCTGCAATAAGGCGATGCTTACCCCATGCCTATCTAGGTGAGAGAGCACCTGCCTAGTCTTTCTGGGTGTGTTGAGGCCGCGTACATTCCAGGTGACACAGGTATAGCTCTCACCCACCATCACAGAGGCTCCCGGTAAATCGCGAACCAGCGTCTTCTAACATCACAGCACATTTACAGAGTGACATAATCATTGCAGATGGGTGAATAGCAGCTATAGAGTATAGTCTGATACCGAAAATGAGACCAGGCCCCCCACCCACTTTGGCAACCCCAACCCGCCAAAGAACCGTAAGACCTCCCCCCCCACCCTCCCATCACAGATCAACAAACAAGCCATTAACCGGGTAACACCCATCGGGGGCAGTGGAGGCAATGCACACTACCGGCTCAGAGCCGAAGTGGGCCTCCGCATAGAACAGCTCGTGCCCCATGAGCGTGCCAACTATTGGAAACGTAATGAATACACCTGGTAAGGCACCTGACGTACAATCCACAGTGGATAGCTTGGCTCATGAGCTGGCAGTGTGCCCCATCTCCAGTCATTGAAGAGGGCAGCATACAGGGAGGATCATCAGGTAAGCTACGACCCAGCCAGGACACTGAGATATTGTCCCCCTTCCCCTCACATTCCCTCACTCCCAAGCTCATAATCACCGATCACCCCATCAGGAGAGGTCCCAGGATACATCTGAATTCAGTCATCCACGTCGGACGTGTCAGCAGGGGATTTGCGACGTTTTTGAAGTGTCTTAGCATATGCCATCGCTTGCTTGGGGGTGGTAAAGATTTTCCCTCCCTCGAAGTCGCCAATTCTGAGTCTCGCAGGATAAAGCATGGCATATGGAATTTCTTCCTGCTGGAGTAGTTTCTTTACTGAGTGAAATTCTTTTCTCGCCGCCTGTACTTGAGCAGTAAAATCAGGATAGAAGGACAGTTGGTTATTCTGATAAGTAATCTTGCCCTTCTGTCTGGTGATGCGAAGCACAGTGTCCCGATCTCTGTAGTTCAACAGCCTTATGATGATGGGTCGCGGTGGTGTGCCAGGCGGCGGTCGAGCTGCTAGTGAGCGATGGGCCCTCTCGACCGCGAACATGGGAGACAAGTCGTCAGTGCCACAGATCGCCCTCAACATGGTCTCTACGTAATCCTCTAGTCTCCCCACGTTGGTCGATTCCGGCAGGCCCAGGACGCGGATGTTATTGCGCCGGGCCCGCGCTTCAATGTCCTCATTCTTAGCCTGAATGACTTCCAGAAGCTTAACCATCTCTGTAGTCTTATCCGCTACCTGCTGTAGGCCGTCCTCAGTGTCCGTGATCCTCTGTTCCGCCTCCCCCAGTCTTGTGGCCTGTTTATCAAGTTTGGCAGAAAATTGATCCATGCGTGTGTTTAAGGCCTCAATTTTCCCGTCTATCGCCTGAAGGCTCGCCTGTATAGCCACCAGTGTGGTTTCCAGCATGGAGGGACCTTGCGATGAGGCGTCGTGATCACTACCAGCTGCTCCTACGTTCGGCTGCTTGCTGTTCCTGCGGAGCTCAAAGGACAGCTTTAGATAAATAACGGTGATGGATCAAGCCCTGATCTTTGGACTGGGTAAGAGTGGTCTGCTTAATTCAGACACTCTGTTCATCACCACCCCCTTTTCTGTATCGTTTTTGGCCACTATAGGTGTGGCAGGGTATACTCAGACATGAGTCCCTTTCTCACTGCTCCATCAGGATTCAAGCAAGCCGGGCCGAAGAGGCTGAAATGCCAGAAACCGGTCCCCGGTAGCTTGTCTCCTTTCTGGTGAAGAATTGGCTTGGTAGTTTGGTCTGCCCTGTTCCCATGATGCACTGGGCCAGGGACAGACTAATTTGCATATAGCCAGGTTCTGAGCTGGGATGGGGCAGTGAGATAAATAACGGTGATGGATCAAGCCCTGATCTTTGGACTGGGTAAGAGTGGTCTGCTTAATTCAGACACTCTGTTCATCACCACCCCCTTTTCTGTATCGTTTTTGGCCTCTATAGGTGTGGCAGGGTATACTCAGACATGAGTCCCTTTCTCACTGCTCCATCAGGATTCAAGCAAGCCGGGCCGAAGAGGCTGAAATGCCAGAAACCGGTCCCCGGTAGCTTGTCTCCTTTCTGGTGAAGAATTGGCTTGGTAGTTTGGTCTGCCCTGTTCCCATGATGCACTGGGCCAGGGACAGACTAATTTGCATATAGCCAGGTTCTGAGCTGGGATGGGGCAGTGAGATAAATAACGGTGATGGATCAAGCCCTGATCTTTGGACTGGGTAAGAGTGGTCTGCTTAATTCAGACACTCTGTTCATCACCACCCCCTTTTCTGTATCGTTTTTGGCCACTATAGGTGTGGCAGGGTATACTCAGACATGAGTCCCTTTCTCACTGCTTCATCAGGATTCAAGCAAGCCGGGCCGAAGAGGCTGAAATGCCAGAAACCGGTCCCCGGTAGCTTGTCTCCTTTCTGGTGAAGAATTGGCTTGGTAGTTTGGTCTGCCCTGTTCCCATGATGCACTGGGCCAGGGACAGACTAATTTGCATATAGCCAGGTTCTGAGCTGGGATGGGGCAGTGAGATAAATAACGGTGATGGATCAAGCCCTGATCTTTGGACTGGGTAAGAGTGGTCTGCTTAATTCAGACACTCTGTTCATCACCACCCCCTTTTCTGTATCGTTTTTGGCCACTATAGGTGTGGCAGGGTATACTCAGACATGAGTCCCTTTCTCACTGCTCCATCAGGATTCAAGCAAGCCGGGCCGAAGAGGCTGAAATGCCAGAAACCGGTCCCCGGTAGCTTGTCTCCTTTCTGGTGAAGAATTGGCTTGGTAGTTTGGTCTGCCCTGTTCCCATGATGCACTGGGCCAGGGACAGACTAATTTGCATATAGCCAGGTTCTGAGCTGGGATGGGGCAGTGAGATAAATAACGGTGATGGATCAAGCCCTGATCTTTGGACTGGGTAAGAGTGGTCTGCTTAATTCAGACACTCTGTTCATCACCACCCCCTTTTCTGTATCGCAAAGGACAGCTTGGGCTGCGACTTGTCGGGCTTGCCCATTATGAATCCCGTGCTCCTCACACCACACACCAACAGTGCGCGCCGCCCCAGCTCCCGGGCAGACGTTAAGCCCCTCCGTACCTCACACCCGGCCTCCCAGGATCCACCAGGTACCGGCTAGAAGTCGTTCCTCACTACGCAATGAAAACTGCGTGTCTTTATGTTGCCCTGGAGGGTGTAGTCCTGATTTACTCCAGCCAGTGGGATGAGAGTTCAGCACCTCCCTAGCGCCTCAAGCGTGCAAGGTTGGCGCAGTGGCCGGCAGACTGGCCAGAAGGAAGGCGCACACCGGTATGCAGGGTGGTCAAGGAGGTGCAGCACAGAGCGCAATTCACTATCCCACGCACCAGGTGAGTGACAGCCGTATCCCTGCGGAGGGGCACAACCAAGCACACAGCAGCCGTGGCACAAAGCGAGTGCTCCCAATTCCCACCAGGGCACCCCGGTGTCGGGAAGTGCGCAGTGTGGGCCTCAGGCGCGCAGCATCCCCCACAGCTACGGCCACTCCACAGCAATTAGCAGGATGGGGAGAACAGGGGTGCAATCCAGGGACACACTGAGCAGGCTCCCCAAATGTCTCACATACAGTGGGTTTCCCTCCACAGGTCAGAGCAGTTGCTCCCGCTGTATTACTCGCCCGCCAAGGCCAGGATAGAGGTCTCGTGGTCTCACGGCCCACCAGCCGCACCCCAGCCGGCCGCTCGATTTTCAGGCTGCCCAGCCGCCGCTCAGCCCCCCGGCGTCGCTAAACTCAAGGGCCGCCCGGAGCTCCGCTTCAGCCGGTGGCGGGCCGGCAATGGGGGGGTGGGACTCACCGGCGTTCGCAGGTCGTTCCTCACATCAAACACCACGGCTCCGGGCTACAAGAATGGTCCAGGCAGGCCAGCGCCACTCACGCCAGATGGGTCGCGTACAGGGGCCGCACCGCGGCCGAGACCGCAAAGGCTGACTCCTGCGGCGTCCGTCAAGCAAAACCTCCGAAACTTGCACGGGCTGCAGAGGGAGGCACCAGCAGCTCAGCGCCTACCACACATCGACTGAGATGGCACGTTAAGGGCAGGATCATGAAGGATTTCGATGCGGCGGCCGGCAGAGCAGCTCTACTATGCTGCCATCTTGCCGCGCGCCAAGCCACGCCCCCCCCCCCCGTTGACAGGAAACAGTTACAGCAGGAGTGAGAGGAAGGAATGCATTTTAATAGGAACACAAAAACTATCTAACACAAAAGAGTGGGAAAATGGAAATGTTTTGGAAGTGAGTACACACTAGAGCCTCTACAGCTTCCCCCCCGGTAGCCAGCAGCCTTGCTTGTCTCTGCCATTTTAAGTGAGTGCTGTAGACAAGGGCACGAGTCTTAAACAAGCATTTGCAATGCAATAGGACTCGCATTTTAGAACATTTGACCTATCTGTATTGAAATATGAATGCCTATTTTTATTGTAGGTTTTTTAAAAATAATAACTAAAATGCATTGTTATTTACAATGCTAATAGCTCAAATGTTCGCAATTGCGATACCTAGTGCATTGCAAATGCTTCCAGAGAGGAGAGTGTGTGTTCACTCAAAGCTTCTCACCCTGGTGTTTAACAGGGGCAATTACAGCATCATCTGGACAGGTTCAGAAGAGGTCACCCCTCCCCCCCAAAAAAAATTGGCATAGCCACTAGGTCTCGCCTTTGGGACCTTATAAGTGTTTAGCCGTGCAACTCTTGATGTTGGTGCACCATGGATATTGTGCTGCATAACTAAATACTTATAAAGTCCCAAAAGCGAGACCTATTGGCTATGCCAATGCTTGTTTCATGATATTCACCGTTCAACTGAACTGTTAAACATCAAGCACCCAGGTTTATTGTTTTAGAGAGACTGATGAATAGGTACTGTCCTCATCTGCCAATTTCCTTTATATAAGTGAATATGTGTGCTCCTTGCATGGAGAAGTTACACCACAGTTGCAAGGGCCTTGGTGGGGACCCTGAGGAAAATTCAGCCCAAACAGGAGAGTTTAAAAAACAGTGATGTTGCCAATCTCAGAAGGTAAAATTCATATACCTCTCGTTAGATTGCAGGATCAAAATGTGACTAAAGGTTTGAAGTGATCACACCGAGCCAGGTAAGCGTGAGAGTACTGTGTTTATTGACCGTACTTCTCCACAGCTTCCAGGTAATAGTCCAACAGACCATGGAGTTCAAACATCAACATTCTGTAACCATAGAACGGGCATAGTATGAAGGAAAGGGAGTTAGCTAATTACCACAACATCTCCTTTCTTTCCAAAAGGGAATAAAAGAAAGAAATAAACACCCAAAGGAAAGAAGGAAAGGAGGGAGCAGAGAAAAAGCAAAAAAGGAGAGCAGCATAGAAAATCGCAAGGGCGAATTTCAGGAGAATAAGAACACATTTACAATTCAATGCAAAACTACATAAGAATAAAAACAGACTTCACGTTTACAATTCAATGCAAAACTTCATAAGAATACAAACAAATTTCAAACAGATATACAAATTCACCCGTTTAGGTGGAACACTTTTCCTACCACTCCTACGTGTGTAGGAAAATTGAGGAAACCCCTGATGGATATCGGTGCTGGGTTCTCTCCGACAAAGTTCTGACGCTGAAGGCTCAACACTACCCTCAAGTCCCAATTGCCGAAACACTTGTTTGGGGATCTTGTAAATTCTGAAGAGATTCCACCAACTCCTCCCATTGATTCATTTTTTTTTTTTTATAAACAATTTTATTGTTTTACAGAGTGCAACACCATTAACACAACATGGCATAATAGCAATATCGGCGCAGTACAGTTGAAGGAACATTGGCCTAGCATTCAATCTCACCCTCCCACATTGAATACGGAACACTGTATAGATGGAACTAGTTATTCTATGGCGCCCAACCATTTGCCCCACTCCCTCGGGTGTTTCTTAGGGCACCCCCGTGCCTCGTACATGAATTTTTCCTGTGCTGTGCACCAGTCCAACCCCCTCCGCCACCTCTCCGAACTTGGCGGAGTAGGGAGTTTCCAGGAGGCAGCTATGTCCCGTTTTGACATGACCATGGCAGTATTATAGAAGAGTGCCTCGTTCCTGGACCCGTCTAGCCCATCTGTAATCCCCAAAAGAGAATGCCGTAGTTCATGGGGAACCTCCCATCTCAGCACCTCGGACAGCTCGCTCTCAATCTCTCCCCGGAATTGCGCCAGTCTGGGGCATGCCCATACCATGTGGAAAAAGTCGGCTGGTTCTTGACCGCATCTTGAACATGATGCGGACGGAGAGAGGCCGGCTCGGTGTAAGCGTTGTGGGGTTAGGTATGCGTGTGTAGATAGTATAAATGAATCAGACGGAGTTTAGCGGATGCGGTAACCGTCTTAGGCGACATGAGGCCATCTCGCCAGTCCTTCTCGTCCAACAGACCCACCCATTGGTCTCTGAGTTGGTCAAGCGAATTCGGGGTATTGTTGACCAACGTCTTATAAATGCGGGAAATACCCCCCTTTCCCAGGTCTCTTAACATGGTCTGCGCCTCAGTTGGACTGTATTCAGGGATTCTTGTGTCCTCAGGTATGTGTATGTGGAGGGCATGCCACAGTTGTAAGTATTTGTAGAACTGCGATGGGTGCAGGGAGTATCCGGATTGATTGTCCGTAAAGGATCGCATGTGGCCGCTCGCCCACATGTCACCAAGTTGTGAGATCCAGATTAGATCCCATTGTCGGAACCCCTGTAACCCGCTGACCTCCCAAAGCCATGTACCCTGCCATAGAGGTGTATGCTGTGTGAGCTTGCGTGTCCATTTGGTATGCCGTAAAGCGGCCCGCCAGGCTAGAAGCACGCGAGCGTGTGGAGTCAGGCATGGTGGATGGGTTCCCCGTACATTAGGGATTTGATATGGGGCAGGCCGAGTTCATTTAGTTCAAGCCTATAGGTTGGATCAGACCACCCCTCGTTGAACCAGTCATGGATACACAGTAGGCGAGTTGCCAATCAGTATAGGCATAGGTGCGTCATCCCCATGCCCCCGTCGAATGATGGGATCTGACAGGTACCGAACGCCATCCGGGCCCTCCCTCCCCCCAGAGGAATTTAGTAGCCATAGCGTCCACAAGGCAACTCTTCCCAATGGGTTCAAAGGCAGTGTCTGCCATCTGAGGAGGTCCGCCTTAGCCTTCTTCATCAGCGGGGTGATGTTAAGAGACCACCCCAGTTCCGGGAGAAGACTGATCCATATCCCAAGATATTTAAAGGACTGATGCCGAAGAGGTATCCTGGACTGCCAGTCGAAAAACTCTCTAGAGAGATTACGTGGGACTAGGATCGATTTCTTAGCGTTAATGTGAAGGCTGGAAGTTTGTCCAAATGCCTGAAGGATCTGAAGACTGCGAGGACCAGATTGAGCTGGATCAGTTAAGAAAAGCAAGCCATCGTCTGCATAAAGAGCAATTTTGTCTACTGCAGAGTTGGGCCATTCCCACCCCCGCATGAGATCAGGGCCGCTAAGGGCTCCATCGCCAAGGCAAAGAGAATGGGCGAGAGGGGGCATCCCTGTGTCGTGCCTCTTTGAATGGAAAAGGCGTCAGATAGGACCCCATTGACCAAGACTTGCGCCTGGGGTTGGGCATATAGCACTCCCACCAGCTGCCCGAAGCGGGGGCCGAAACCCATCACCCTCAGCACGTCGTCCAAGTATGGCCAATCCACAGAGTCGAAAGCCTTCTCAAAGTCGATGAGGAGGAGTGCCAAATATGGGGAAAGCACTTGACGGTGCGCTTGTGCTAGGTGCAGTCGACGGATGCAATGTTTCGTGCCTCGCAGGTGCATGAAACCGCAGGTGGGGTGAGGTGGGGCTTCAGCCGTGAGCGAGAATTGCAGCGTATAGTTTAACATCTGTGTTTATAAGGGAGATGGGACGGTAGTCGGCACAGTGGGGAGATGGCGGCTGTGACTTCGGAAGGACCATGATGGTGGCCATGTCTGTCTCGGGCGGGAAGAGACCCCTCTCCAAGGTCTCGGCGTACAGGTCGGTGAGTCGGGGCACCAAGGCCTCACGGTAAGCTGCATAGTATTACTGGGGGGGACCGTCTGGGCCAGGAGTCTTGCCCGACGAGGTGGATGTGATAGCATCATTAATCTCGCCATGCGAGATTGGGCGGTCCAGGTTGGCTTGGGCCATAGGGTCAAATTGGGAAAGGAGAGCACCTGTCTCGCCCATCAGTTCTCAGAGTGTCTGGGTCTGTTTGGCGTAGAGTTGGCAGTAGAAGGTGGCAAAAGCGCTAGCCATAGCCCCCGGGGAGCATTGCATCGACCCCTTCTGATCCAGTATCTCAGGAATGATGCGGCTCGCTCTAGGGTATGTGGCGAGCCTAAGTAAGTTCGTGCCATTTTTGTCGCCCCAACCATAAACTCTGGCCATGGAAGATCGCATTAGGAACTTGGCTGCCTCCAGCGAGAGTTGCTTAATTTCATTCCGTATATCCGTGAGGCGCCGCTCCTGATCCGCGTCACCAGCCTTTGGAGGGGAGGGCTCCAGACGTAGGGTCTGTGCCTCCAAAGAGATATTCTGTAACAGTTGGGCCTACCGCTGCCGTTGGACCTGACCTTTGGCGAATCCCCGCATAGTGGCCTTGCCTACCTCCCACAGGGTACCCGAGGAAGCAACCAAACCCGCGTTAGTGGCGAAATAATGCTTCAGCTCTAGCCCCACAGTCTTCTTGATTATTTGTTTGTCCTGAAGAAACCAGGCATTCAACCGCCACATTGGGTGGGGGGGGGGGGGAGTCCCTGTACTTAGGAGCAGCGGGGAGTGATCCGAGATACCTCTCGGAAGTATGCGGATATCTTGGATCGAGGTGCAATCCGTAGATGGAATAAAAATGGAGTCTATGCGGGCTTGCGTGTGAATTGCTGAGTATAGGGATGCCAAATTCTCCATGCATCGCAGAGGCCAAGGGATTCCGCCCAATTGGTTAGTTGTTTCGCTTGCGCCAGCCTGGAAGAAGACGGGGTGCCTGTTATGTCAAGAGGCGTAGATGAGAATGCGTTAAAGCCGCCCCCTATGACAGTGGACCCTGTGGGAAGGGGTGGGCAACAGGGCGGTGGATTGTTTCAAAGTTTCAGCGAGCATCGAAGGGAGTGAGTACAAGGAAACCAGGTTAAGGGGGGTGTCCCCAAGAGTACCTCAAACTGTCACGAGCATGCCATGCGGGTCATGGATGACTTGTGTCAGCACAAAGGGAAGGGTGCGCTTCAGAATAATGGCTACTCCACGAGAACCTCGGGTGAAGCCAGAGTACCAGACCCGATCATAGCCTTATCGCTTCAAAAAAGGGTCAGTGATTACCCATCAGGTCTTCCTCCCGGAGCAAGAGCGCATACATTGAGGCGTTGCGCATAGCGCAGTACTGCCGTTCGTTTGTGACGGTCCAAGAGGCCATTTACATTCAAGGATAAAATATGGAGGGCTGCTCCGTGAGGTGTTATGTCATTCATGGGGGATAAAGGTCTAGACATTGTCGTATTGCGGCTTGTAGATCCGTGGGCAGGCGCGTGGCCCGGAGTTGGTGCGAAGGCGCGCTGGTGGGCAGGACCATATGTGAAGGACCCGTGTAACCAAGGAACCAAGTGTCGGCTGGGTGATAGTGCAACAAAACAATGTAACACATTATTAAACATTGGGAGCACAAGTTCCCAAATCCCCACAACCACCCCCCTCCCCAACCAACCCTTCCCCCACCACCGTATACTTTTAAAACAGCAGCATCTGTCGACCCTTTTGGAACTGAACCAAACTAAAATGTTCGTGTTGGTTGCGTGGAGGAATCCTCCAGAAGAACGGATACTCAGTACATCGGACGTAATAGTGTAGATGTACATAAGGACCTATCAAGAGTCCAAAGGCTGCTGTCTCACCCGGTAGGCATTCGTTAGAATGTACCTGTGGTGCCATCAAAGGGTAGGAGTGCGGGAAAGGTCTGAGTCAGCCTGTGCCATTGGTGGAGACCTGCCTGCTAAAGTCTCAGAGGAGTGGTGCCTGCTGCGGGGTGGAGAGCCTGATGGGCTGGAGTTGTGCCCGGGGTCCCAAGCTGCCGCACTCAAGGACCTGAGCGTTGGCGCTTGTGAGTGACGTCCTCTGCGTCCGGCGCCGTCTCTGACCCTCTGGTTGCGTCGCTCCATGCTCCGGGGACGTGGCCCACCGCTGGTGTAGGGGGCGTTCCTCCGTCAGCCACGTCCACGCCGCCTGGGAAGAGTCAAAAAAGATGGTCTTACCCTGGAAGATGGCACAAAGGCGTGCTGGGAATTGGAGTTGGTACTGTAGGCCCAGGGTGCTCAGTTTTTTCTTAACTTCTGTGTAGAAGCGCCGGAGGTCCTGGACCTCCCTGGTATAGTCCGGGAATATCCTGATTACATGGTTTTGAAACTTGAGGGGCCCAGCTGTCCGAACCGCTCGCAAGATGGTGTCCCGGTCTCTGTAGTTGAGAACTTTGAGGATAATGGGACGCGGTGCGGCTCCGGGAGGAGGCCTAGGTGCCAGGGACCTGGGGGCCCAGTCTACTACAAACCACGTCGACAAGGCCCCACCCGGCATCCATGTCATGAACCAGTCCTCGACAAAGGTGGTGGCTTGGCCCGGCCCCACCCCCTAGGGAAACCCAACCAGACGGATGTTTTCGCGACGTGCTCTGTTTTCCGCGTCTTCAGCCCGCCTGTGGAGCTCTTTGGTATGAATATGAAGGTGGGACACTTGTTCCTTGAGTTGCGCAATGTCATTCTCTGCCGTGGATATGCGGGACTCCGCCTCCGACAGCCACATAGTAGCGTTGCGAAGATCCTGCTGGAGGAGAGATACGTCGATTTTGATTTCACCCATTTTCCCTTCGACAGATGCCTGTGAGGTCCTAATAGCCTGGAGGATGGTGTCAAAGTCCCACCGGAAAGCTCCTGCTCCAAGGTGGTAAACCAGTTCATTTTAGTTTGCCTAGGGGCCTGAGTAGGCTTGGGACCCCTCTCCCTCCCCATGTTCAGAGTAGTGTGTACTTCCACCGAGGCTGTGGGGGACCCGGGAGGGACGGAAGGCCGGTGCGGGGGCACGGACCCGCAAAGTCAAGGGCAGGGGGGAACACACTGTACGATCCACCGGGTGTTGCACGGATGGCCATGTCCCGAAAAAACACCCCCTCCGGGACCCGCATGCAGAGAGCCCCTCCACCACCCGAAGAGATGGCCGATCTCCCCCGTGAGGCCCAAACCACTCTGCCGCCAGCCAAATCGCAAGGAGCCAAGTCTTTCAAGGCCAAGAGATGAGGGGCCCCATACAAGACCACAGCACGCCGATGAGGGGGGGGGCCGACACCACAACTGGCCCTCGCCTCAGAATCCAGGGGCGGAGAGAACCACCTGAACGCGGTGCTCAGGCGACCGGGGGGGCCCGACCCACTGCCCCAGGCTCACCACACAAGGCACCGCCACCTGACCCCTCCATCTCCGCACAGGAGGAGACGAGTGGGGGGGGGGGGTGATACCACAACAACCCCCATTACCATACACACTGCTGCCCGACCGACAGCCGATCCCCACTCACCGCCCGGGCCCCCTGCGCTGCACCAGTTGTAGGCCAGAGGCCTCCAGTGGCCCCCACAACACTACCTCTGCTCCACCAATATCACGCCGCAGGGCTCCGCAGCTGCACTAGGCCGCGTTCGTCCCGAAGGGAGCAGGCCCGCCCAGGCCAGGAGTACCAGGTGCGGTGTGTGCTCCCCAGAGGCATCCGCCGGCAAGATCCGTATCACCACCGCAGTCCCTACGCCTCAACCTCACGGACCAGGGCCGGGTGTGAGGGCGGTATGCTGCGAATGCGGGAGGCTGCAAGATCTCACACGCAGCGTGGGGGGTTGGTGATTCGCGCCCGCGTCTGCACCGCTGTCCGGAGTAACGGCCGACAGCCTTCCTCCTCTGCTGTCAGCCCACGAGTCTGTTCCCACCGTTATGCCCCCATGGCCCCCGGCACGTCCTCGCTGTTCCACTTCAGGCACCCCGGCGCCAGCCGCTCTGCCGGTCGATGCCAGGTCAGGACCCGCCAAGCGCGGGAGCTGCTCCAGCCGCACGGCCTCCGAGGACGCCAGCAGCCGCCTGGCCACCCGCAGCACCACCGGTCACTCAGCACCCAGGGTCGCGCCCACAGGGACAGCAGGACCGCGACAGGCCACACGCCAGGGAAGGAGCTGCGTTGCCAGGCCAAAACGCCAGATGGGGGGCACCACCAGTCGGGGGGTCACAGCAGACGGGTAGGAAGCCTGCCAAAACACCAGATGGGGGGCTCCACCAGTCGGTGGGGGGGAGGGGGGGTCACAGCAGACAGGTAGGAAGCCTGGATGGATGTCAATGGACACTGGATTTGAGGCGGATGACGGAGGGGTCCGTAGCACTCTTAGAGTGGGACCGCCATCTTGACGCCTCAAGCCACGCCTCACAAGTTCCTCCCATTGATTCTCACCACAAAACGTGACGTGGCATCCACCTGAACAAGGGGACCGAACTTCGAAAACCCCTTGGGAACCTTGTAAGGAAGCTTAATTCTCACCCAATCGCCCGCAAGGACCGTGGCGCTGAGACTAGAAACATCCTTGGCACATTTTGGAGACAACTGAACAATAGTATTGTGTGACGTTTAAGACGCACACACATCAGAATACGCCGAGGTACTCGCCGCATAGTCTCCAGAACCAACATTCATATGCAAACCGCATTTCCTCATCCAAGCTGGACACATGTCAAAGGTAGCAATTCTCCCACGCAGCAGCTCAAACAGACTTTTACCCACAGCTTGACTGGGAGTAGTATGATGCGCCCACAACATGCTCTGCACCACTTCCTTGACCTCACCCTATTGGAAATAGCTCACTGCACACACACACAACAAGTATGCGATTAATGCTCTCAATAAATCCGTTGGCTTGTGGGTGATATAGAGCCACACAGCGATTCAAGATGCCAGATTGAGAGAAATAATCTGACATTTTCCTTGAAGGGAATTGCACCCCATTGTCTAACACTAATTCTTTAGGAAAAAACCTTCCCTAGCGAATAGACTTTCAAAAAATCTAATGACTTTCTGGGTGTTGGAGTCAACCATGAAATGGACCTTCCACCACTTGCTGTAGTAGTCGGCTACCACCCAAAGCAAACTTATACCTATTAGGTCAAGCGTTGAAAGGTCCTAGAAAATCGACAGCTAATTTCATTCACGAACCACAAGGAAGATTCACCACTTGTACACGAGGTGTGACCGTTTTGAAGAACTTGTTACTAGACCAACAAATGACATATGTTTATGTTTATGGTTATGTTTTTGGCAATTTTTATAGCGCACAAATACCCAGGGGTGTCTCGGCGCTCAATGAAACAGTGCGATAGCTATGGCAGAATTTCATGTGGGAAAAGCCAGGTTTTTAGTTTCTTCCTGAAACTAATAAGCGTTGAGGCTGTTTTAATGGAAAGGGGGAGTGCATTCCAAAGTCTGGCAGTGGCTATCACGAAGCATCTATCGCCCCACTTGACTTATTTTATTAGTTGAATTTTGAGCAGGTGAGCTGAGGAGGAACGAAGTGTTCTTAGATTTTCTAGCGGACAAAGGGCGTCCTTGAGGAATTGTGGGCCTAAGTTGTTAACAGCTTTATAGGCGATACACAATGATTTGAATTTTGTGCGACTCCTGACGGGGAGCCAGTGAAGCTGTTGGATGTAAGGAGAACTAGAAGTGAACTTAGGAATGCCCAGTAGGATTCTGGCTGAGGCATTCTGTACTAGTTGGAGCCTGTTAAGAACTTTCTCCTGGGCATTAAGAAGAAGGGCATTGCAGTAGTCTGTTTTGGAAAAAATCAAAGTACTGATAAGGGTTTTGCCAGCTGAAATGGGAAGGTATGGAAGAAGTTTTTTGATTTTCTTCAGGGTGAAGAAGGAAGTGGAGACTACGGAGTTGACATGATGGTGAAAAGTCAATCTGTCATCGAAGATAACTCCAAGGTTGCGAACCTTGGTGACAGGTTGTGGAGGGTCCCATCTCGGAAGGCCACCATCGAGGGGACCAGGTAGGTTCCAACTTCCCGAATGTCATCACCTCTGTCTTATCAGAGTTTAATTTGAGACAGTTTGATGACATCCTGATTGCGAGCATTCCTTTTTGGAAGTTTGCGGCAATTGTCGCTCCGTCGTTGTGTACGGATAGGACCAATTGGGTGTCGTCAGCATAAGTCATGAGGGCAATGCCGTAAGATTTAATCACCCTTGCCAAGTCCGAAACATATATGTTGAATAGGGTCGGACTTAGCGAGGAGCCCTGTGGTACTCCGCAAGGAAGAGAGAAAGTGGGGGAGGTGAAAGGACCCATTTTGACTGCCTGTGATCGGTTGGCCAAGAAGGAGGCAAGAAGTTGTTTGGCCTTATGCTGAACACCTATTGTTGAGACACGGTCGATCAGGATGGCATGATCGACCGTGTCAAAGGCTGCGGAAAGATCTAGCAGTATTAGTACTGCCGCTCCTCCCTTGTCCAGAGTCGGTCTTATTTTATCTGCCGCTTTTATTAAAGCAGTTTTAGTTCCATGTCCCTGCCTAAACCCAAATTGGGTTTCATCCAGTAGATTGTTATCGTCTATGAATTTCGAGAGTTGCATATTCATAACGTTTTGAGAACAGGATCAGCCTGCATGCCATCAAACCACTCCTGTTTGGCAAAGCCACCAACACTGGAAACATCAACAGCAGCAATCAAACACTCCTCATCTTCTTCACATCCAATTAACTCCCCATCTTCCAGAGGTTAAGGCTGATCTCTAGAGAAAATCTGCCCTCATGTTTCTCCCACCCGAAATGCACGCCACCACAAAGTTGTACTGCAACAATTTAGAACTCAATCTCGCAAGCCTTGGGGTGTGTTCTTTGACGACAAGCCCATTCAGGATAGGAAGGAGAGGCTTGTGGTCGGTCAACAACTTGAAATTCTTCCCCCACAAAAAAGGCTTGAATCTTTCAACAGCCCAGCAACAGGCCAACAACTCTTTCGATTACAGAGTTGTTGTTTTGTTTACTCTGTCGTAATGCCCGAGAGGCAAACCCAACAGTATGCTCCTCGCTGTGTTTGATTTGTGTGATTGTACCACCTAAACCATCCACACATCAACCGAGACGATGCACTGGTTGAAAGGATCAAAGGGAGTGAGAATTGTGCACATTCCAAGCTCTTGCTTAATGTGATCAAATTGACCCTGGCACACCTGATCCCAAACAGAAGTATCCTTTCTTTTAAGGAGTTCTCATAAATGAACAGTTTTGGCGGCAAAATTGGAAATGAACTTGGTATAAAATTCACTGGCACCCAAAAATGAAGAAACCTGTTCTTTGGACTTGGGACACGGATCATTCACGATGGGGTCCATCAAACCCAGCAAAAAAACTCGCACCGTACGGTTGATGATAAAGTATGCTGTGTTGAAAAAGAGCACTGTATTTGACCCCAAGTTTACTAAAACAAATTCAGTCAGCATCCACTCACATCCTTTGCCGGTGAGAACAGCCTTGTGCTTTCCTGTGGTGTGCCTGAATGCCGATGCCACCGCAAAATGACTTCTCAGCTGTCCGTAGATGGTTGCAAAAAACACAGTTGATGGACAGAATGTAGAACAATGTCATACATTCACCCCAGTACAGAGATCTGGGCCTAAATCCATCGTTTGTTTGCACTCCACACCACCCTGGGTTAGACACTGGCTATATGCAAATCAGCTCTGACCCTGTGCCTCATGGGAACCGTCCAGTCCGAACTACCAAGCCATGTCTTTCCCAGACCGGAATCAAGCATCCAAGGACCGGTTTCTGGCTATCAGCCTTCATCAGCCTGGATAGCTTGACTCCAGTGGTGTGGAGAGCCTGGGACTCACGTCTGAGCATACCCAGCCCACTCGGGGTGAAAATTGCAAAAAACACAGTTGATGGACAGAATGTAGAACAATGTCATACATTCACCCCAGTACAGAGATCTGGGCCTAAATCCATCGTTTTTTTGCACTCCACACCACCCTGGGTTAGACACTGGCTATATGCAAATCAGCTCTGACCCTGTACCTCATGGGAACAGTCCAGTCCGAACTACCAAGCCATGTCTTTCCCAGACCGGAATCAAGCATCCAAGGACCGGTTTCTGGCTATCAGCCTTCATCAGCCTGGATAGCTTGACTCCAGTGGTGTGGAGAGCCTGGGACTCGCGTCTGAGCATACCCAGCCCACTCGGGGTGAAAATTGCAAAAAACACAGTTGATGGACAGAATGTAGAACAATGTCATACATTCACCCCAGTACAGAGATCTGGGCCTAAATCCATCGTTTTTTTGCACTCCACACCACCCTGGGTTAGACACTGGCTATATGCAAATAAGCTCTGACCCTGTGCCTCATGGGAACAGTCCAGTCCGAACTACCAAGCCATGTCTTTCCCAGACCGGAATCAAGCATCCAAGGACCGGTTTCTGGCTATCAGCCTTCATCAGCCTGGATAGCTTGACTCCAGTGGTGTGGAGAGCGTGGGACTCACGTCTGAGCATACCCAGCCCACTCGGGGTGAAAATTGCAAAAAACACAGTTGATGGACAGAATGTAGAACAATGTCATACATTCACCCCAGTACAGAGATCTGGGCCTAAATCCATCGTTTTTTTGCACTCCACACCACCCTGGGTTAGACACTGGCTATATGCAAATCAGCTCTGACCCTGTGCCTCATGGGAACAGTCCAGTCCGAACTACCAAGCCATGTCTTTCCCAGACCGGAATCAAGCATCCAAGGACCGGTTTCTGGCTATCAGCCTTCATCAGCCTGGATAGCTTGACTCCAGTGGTGTGGAGAGCCTGGGACTCACGTCTGAGCATACCCAGCCCACTCGGGGTGAAAATTGCAAAAAACACAGTTGATGGGCAGAATGTAGAACAATGTCATACATTCACCCCAGTACAGAGATCTGGGCCTAAATCCATCGTTTTTTTTGCACTCCACACCACCCTGGGTTAGACACCGGCTATATGCAAATCAGCTCTGACCCTGTGCCTCATGGGAACAGTCCAGTCCGAACTACCAAGCCATGTCTTTCCCAGACCGGAATCAAGCATCCAAGGACCGGTTTCTGGCTATCAGCCTTCATCAGCCTGGATAGCTTGACTCCAGTGGTGTGGAGAGCCTGGGACTCACGTCTGAGCATACCCAGCCCACTCGGGGTGAAAATTGCAAAAAACACAGTTGATGGACAGAATGTAGAACAATGTCATACATTCACCCCAGTACAGAGATCTGGGCCTAAATCCATCGTTTTTTTGCACTCCACACCACCCTGGGTTAGACACTGGCTATATGCAAATCAGCTCTGACCCTGTGCCTCATGGGAACAGTCCAGTCCGAACTACCAAGCCATGTCTTTCCCAGACCGGAATCAAGCATCCAAGGACCGGTTTCTGGCTATCAGCCTTCATCAGCCTGGATAGCTTGACTCCAGTGGTGTGGAGAGCCTGGGACTCACGTCTGAGCATACCCAGCCCACTCGGGGTGAAAATTGCAAAAAACACAGTTGATGGACAGAATGTAGAACAATGTCATACATTCACCCCAGAACAGAGATCTGGGCCTAAATCCATTTTTTTTTGCACTCCACACCACCCTGGGTTAGACACTGGCTATATGCAAATCAGCTCTGACCCTGTGCCTCATGGGAACAGTCCAGTCCGAACTACCAAGCCATGTCTTTCCCAGACCGGAATCAAGCATCCAAGGACCGGTTTCTGGCTATCAGCCTTCATCAGCCTGGATAGCTTGACTCCAGTAGTGTGGAGAGCCTGGGACTCACGTCTGAGCATACCCAGCCCACTCGGGGTGAAAATTGCAAAAAACACAGTTGATGGACAGAATGTAGAACAATGTCATACATTCACCCCAGTACAGAGATCTGGGCCTAAATCCATCGTTTTTTTGCACTCCACACCACCCTGGGTTAGACACTGGCTATATGCAAATCAGCTCTGACCCTGTGCCTCATGGGAACAGTCCAGTCCGAACTACCAAGCCATGTCTTTCCCAGACCGGAATCAAGCATCCAAGGACCGGTTTCTGGCTATCAGCCTTCATCAGCCTGGATAGCTTGACTCCAGTGGTGTGGAGAGCCGTAGATGGTGCTAGAAGAATAGAACTGGTCCAACCCGACGGCTGCTGGAAGATTCTGGCAGCAATGGACTTCTGCGCGCAAGACCGCGGAAGGGCACTACGTAGAGCAACACACTTGCCAACCACGCATGGAATGCCAAAAACAATGTGTATCTAACAAACAGGCAGTCTGCACCCACCAGCGCCTGGCAACACCACTGTGTGCGATGCCGTTAACAAACGACTGTGTCTCACACACACGACATTCGACTGCGTTATCAGTAGGCCATCAGCCGCCGGGAGGCGAAGATCACTGTGCTCCCGCAGGACATGATGCACATGCACTCGGGAGCACACCCACAGGAATGGCCAAACTTCAGCCACGGGCACCCAGGCACCCAACAGTATGCCGCCCAACAGGGATCACGGAGTCTTACTGTCAAGATATTGACACCCCGCAGTTGTGTCCAGGCTTGCAATGAAGTTCGTCCCTTCATTTTTGACGGGTGTCCAGAAACAAATGCAGATCCACCTCTTAATACACCGAGAAACGATTTTCCATTGGTGAAATTACAAGATGTAAGGTGGAGTATAGATTTGCAGACTCCACAAACAGTCTGGATGTTTCACAGGACAGAGGGAGAGATCGCTCCACAGTGGGTCTTTGTCGCTGTGCCAAACTGTAACCAATACACAAGTCACAGCACACATGGGTGGAGAAGCAGAACGTTCAACCAACTCGTTCCCAAATTTGAAGTGATCTCACCAAGTCAGGTAAGCGTGAGAGCACTTTGTTTATTGACCATTCTTCTCCACAGCTTCCAGGGAATGGTCCAACAGACCCTTGAGTTCAAACAGAAACATTCTGTAACCATGTAACCGGCTTAGTATGAGGGAAAGGGTATTAGCTAATTACTACAAGGTTGCATATAATTTAATTAAAAAACGATTTAATGGAATACAGTTAATGAGAAACCATTACATCTAAATGGTTTAATGGAAAGTTTCAGGATGAATGGCATTTACCATTTCTTAGAAAGCAATTCTTAATTTGTCTTCTGCGTACATATTTTTTTAAAGTTTAAATTAAATGATTGCAGGTCATACTTTCAGAAACATTTTGTCAAAGGTATGGTATTTATTTCAATCCTTTGTCAGGAGACATTATTTCAGATTTATTTCTTTGACATTGTCAAACAATTACTTTGCATGATTATAATTCATTGAGCCCTCACCACCCCTAAACACCACCCATCTCTGCCCCCTAAAAATGACTCCTCACGCATAGCCTACACCCATCTCAGACCCCTAAGCTCCAAAGATCCTTGAACCTTAAAAGCCCTTTCTGACACTAAACCCATCCATCCCTGAAACCTAAAAACCCTCACCATAACTAAACTCCACCCATCGCTGACCCCTAAACCCCAACCATCCCTGAACCCTTCAAGCCCTTTCTACTTCCATCTCTTAACCTGAAACCCCCTCACTGTCCCGAAAACTCCACCCATTCCTGAACCCTACAAAACTCTTATTATGCCTAAATCCCACCCATCCCTAATCCCTTAAAACCCTGCACCACCTCTAAGCTTTACTCATCCCTGAACCCTAAAAAAAACCCTCATCACTCTTGAAAACCACCAATTCATGTCATATAAAACTCCTCTCCTCCCCAAAACCCCCCATCACTGAACCTTAAAAACCTTTCGACAAATCTGCTCTACCTATCACTAAACCTTTAAAACCTCACTGGGCCTTAACTCCATCCATTCCCAAACACTAAAAACACTTCAGCACCCAAGAACTCTACCCATCACTGAACCTTGAAAACACTCCCGAGACTGTAACTCCACCCATCCGTAAAACCTAAAACCCCCCCAACACCTCTACACGCTACCCATCCCTGAACTCTTAAAAAAAAAAAAAAGAAATCACCACTCCAAAACTGCACTTTTCTGTGAACCTGAAAACCCTTCGCTACCCTAAACTCCACCCATGCCTGATTCCTAAAAAAAACCTCACCTCCCTCAACTCCACCCAATCACCCATCCCTGAACCCAAAAATCCTTTACTGCCCCTAATCGTGACCCAGGTGTGTGATTTTGAATGTTTCCTAAAATTATCTTTCCTCTAAAATGTTTGCTTTAATTTTCGATTTATTTGTATTTCATTCAAATTGTCTTTCCTTAAAATTGGGTTTCCATCATTTTGGTTTCCTCCATGTGGTTTCTAAGTGTTTGTTTTTCTGTTAATCCACATACATCAGTGTCAATAAGCATCCTCCAAGTTGGTAGATCTGTGGGAAATCCACCCGGGACACTACTGGGATTATCACTAATAGAGAACCCATCTTGAATTGTATTGTCTTAACACACCTGTTGTCCTACTTGAGGTCAATTATTGACTGTATGTCTTCAGAATGATTGAAGACAAGAAGGAGAATGACAATTCTTATAGGGTTACTGAATAAAGAATCAATATTTTATTAAAGACATGGAGTCTATCATTATGCATAACCTTTTATTAAACTCCTTCTGAGCAGCAACACCACTCAAAAGCTCCCGGAATTGAACTTATTAACATCACATTTAAAAAGAATGTTCACACACACAAAGTCTCTGTGTCCTCCATTTTCTTCCTCTTTTGTTCCTCTTCTTAACAACTTCGAAACATAACAACTGGAACCAACGAAAAACATCTACTGATCTGTAAAGAAAACAATCACAAATGATACCATCCCAAACATAATCTCAAAGAAATCTAAAACTCACAGTTCAAACATTAATATCTAATAAACTCCTTAATGAAATTCAAGTTATTACCAACACAACCCAAAAGGGTAGGGTGGGTGGGATAATGCTAGCCTCCTTGTCTTTAATAAAATCTCGATTCTTTATTCAGTAAACCTATAAGAATTGTCATTTTATGGCAAGACAGGAGGCTAGCATTATGCATGTTTAAAGCTTCTTTAAAACCCATTTGAAAGATGATCAACATTTTATAAATAAGATTTCCTAAAAGTTTTTGCCGTAGACCAAGCTGCAGCCTTCATGATATCCTCTAACCTTCCCCCTGACGTACAAAACATACTTTACATTGTGCCTCTTGAGTCATGTGCAGTGAATTTAGACATATCCACACCTGCCTTCTTCATAGTCGCCTTAACCCATCTTGCAATAGTTGCGTTACTTACCGGATTAAACGGCTTTACATAAGAAATCAATAACTGTTCTGCACCATCTTTTCTTTTATCCATCATTCGTGACTCATACTCCTTAATACAACGGACCACACAAAGCTTCGAAGCATCATCAAACCTAAGATAAAAATTTTACCCAGACATAGTCTTATTTCTTTTACAGATCTCAAACAACACACCATCCGGTTGAAACACACGCGAGTCACCTCTAACGCCTTCACATCCGAAACCCTTCTGAAAGAAATCAAACAAAGAACTGTAGACAACTTCCAAGACAACTCCCTTAACTCTAAATACCTGTTCTTTGGCCAATTCTGAAAAAGTTTGAAAACTAAGTCAACGTACTATAATGTCTTATACTTAGACAAAGGAGGTCTCTTTAAATGAATACCCTTCATGATCCTACACATCATATGACTCTTTCCTACCGATACGCCCTGCACCACGGAATGTCCAGCCGCTACAGTTGATCTATAACAGTTCACTATCCTGTACGACATACCTTTCTCATATAAATTTGCCAAAAATTCTGTTACCTCCACATCAACCGCCTCCACCTTATCCAAATCCCTTTCCAAGCACCAATGAAGTCACACTCCCCAAGAACGTCTGTACCTTTTCTTTGTTCCTGGAGCCCAAGACTCATAGAGCAAAATTTAAGCTGTCTCCGAAAGTCCTGACATTCCTCCTGTGTACCTAATATCCTCCAAACTAGAAAGTTGAGAGAACACGCCTCTACCAGCGGATGCTCCAACCCATCTACTCCTAGCTAAAGACCCCTCGCCACCTCTAAGAAACTAGGTTCTCTATTGCTAATTCCATCACCGTTGGAAACCAGGGCTGACATTTCCAAAAAGGTGTCCCCAAAATCAGACAACAACCCTGTCTCCTCACCTCTACCAAAACCCTCTGGATCATTGAAAAAGGAGGGAATGCATAACCCTTCATCTCCTTCCAATCCTGCAAAAATGCATCTATTGCTATTGCTCCTGGATCTGGCCTCCAACTCACATACATTGGAAACTGAAAGGTCAGGCATGAAGCAAAAAGATCTACTTCCAAAGGGCCAAACAGTTTCACAATCTTCATGAAAGCTCCCTTATTCAGCATCCAATTGCTGTAATCCACAATATTTCTTGAATACCAATCTGCATCCACATTCAACTTCCCTGGCAAATACTCCACCTTCAAATTAATGTTGTGCTCTATGCAAAATTCCCAATATATCCTTTGCCACATTTGCCAATTTCCTTGACCTGCTTCCTCCCAGCTTGTTCACATAAGTTACCGCTGTAACATTGTCCATGCGCAAAACAACCAACCTCCCTACCAATTCTCTGCGAAAACTCTGTAATACTACCAAACTTGCTTGCATCTCCAAACAATTTGTAATCTGACCTCTCCATCAGTGACCAAACTCCCCCTGTCATCATTGTCAATCAAGATGCTCCCCATCCTGAATTGCTTGCATCGCTCTCCAATACAAACACTGGTTGTCTCCCAAAAATTGCCTTCCCATTCCATGCTTCTAAGTTCTCCTTCCACTGTATTAATTCCTCTTTTGCCCCTTTCTTCAAAAGAACCATGTCTCTATACCAAAACCCTTCCGCCAACCTCTGCCTCTTTAGAGGCTGAAGCGACCTGTAGTTAAGTGGACCTGGAAAAACTGCCTGAATCGAAGAAGACAATAGACCTATCCCTGAGCTAAATCCCTATGCTTTACAGAGTCCTTTTTTGACATTGAATAAACTTCTTGCTTGATGTTTCTTACCTTCTTCTTTAAAAGACACAAACAACATTCCTTTGTGTCCACCACAAAACCTAAAAACAACATTCTCTGTGATGGCATCACTGACACATTGATGTTTATCACAAAACCCACACTCTCAAATATATTCCTCATCACTTCCAACTTCTCCAAAAGTGAATCCACGTCCTTATTCAACAATAAAATGTCGTCCAGATATATTATCAATCTCATCCCCCTTTCTCTTAGAAAACCTACCACTGCTCGCTTTACCTTGGTGAAACACCAAGGCGCTGCTGACAGGTCGAACGATAAACATTGGAACTGAAACAACTAAGTTCTCCATCTGAACCGAAGTAAAACCTGACTCTCCTTTGCCATTGGAATGGTGAAATAAGCATCCTTTAAGTCTGTCTTCACCATCCAATCTAGATCTTGTAATAAATCTCAGACCATGAATCCCCACCATTTTGAAGTGTCTGTACTTCACAAACATATTCAAGATGCATAGTTTTTTTTTACCGGTCTCCAACCCTTCTCCAATACGAATAAAGTACTCCCAAAGCTTTCCTCTTCTACTCTTATAATCGCACCTTTCTGAATCATCTGATTTACTTCCTCTTGAATAACCTCTTGTAAATCTTCATGAAACACCAACTCTTTTGGTTCCTCCAATTGAACCAGTACTGACTCAAACTCTAGCGTATAACCTGCTATAGTTTGCAACACCTATGCGTCCGTGGCTATACTTTGCCACTTTTCTCTGAAATGTTTCAATCTTCCTCCCTCCTTTTAGAGGGATAAAACCAGAAGTACTCCTCATACTCTCCTTGACCACTGGCTTGTCCCCTTGAGAGCACTCTCCTTCTTCCTTGACTCCTCCTTGACTTTGAGAATAGAAAGGGGTACTATTGCCTGGCCTCTGAAACCACTGAATCATTGATAAGCGGTGTTATTATACTGGGCTCTAAAACCTACTCGGCAAGTAGTTTGCCCTCTCCTACTGGCCCTCCATAAAAACCACTACTCTGGAAGACTCTAAACATAGCATACTGGGTTTTATCCAGACTTGTAAAAGTCTTCACATATTTCGTAAGTGATCTTACCAACCCGTCTCCAAATAATAATCCTTTTACTTTCTCTGTTGACTCCCTCTTAGTTATGTCCATTATTTTGGGATTTATTCTCATTAACAAAGTTCTGTGCCTCTCTGTTAACAATCCTGCGTTAGCATTTCCCAAAAAGCACCTCTTGACTCCAGCCTCTCAATAGTAAATAAATCCACTTCTGAACTCTTTAGATATGCAACTTCCACATAATCAAAGATTCTTGCCAAAGCATCCAAAACATCCAGTAATTTATCCTGGCATAACTTCAGAGACTTCTCTAAACTATTCCTTGGAGCCTTATCCATTTGAAACATATAAGTAATTAGATCCGGGTCTAAATGATGTGTCAGAGTTACCTTTTTCATCAATTACGGGTCTTGAACAGCCCGCATTAGGTTTCGCTCTTCTCTTTCCAGAGGCTTTCTCAATCTCCTCTTAATATACTGAGACACATGCTCCATGGGCCACCAGTCCTTCCCCCTGGGGTGCCTAATTTCACTTGGCTCAAATAATTTCTCCCCAAAAGGATCCTTCACCGAAGATAGAACCCTACTACTAGACTTGACCTCCTGATAACCTTCCTCGTTCTCCTAGTTATCTTTGTACTCTAAATCGAGCACATGTTCATCCATATTCACACTAGAAAGCGTTTCAAGCTCCTCATAAGCATTACCAAGTGATTCAGCGTGTTGCTGACTCTTCCTTGTGCCACCAACGACCCCACCACTCTGCGAGGTGCTTGGGCCCCCTCTGTGCTTTTCATAATTTTTATCCAAATGCCTTTTCTTTTTAAGGCACTTTCCCCCTGGACCTCTGTTCTCAATTTCCACTTCAGAAATAGAAAAATACTCTTCCTCACCCATAATCCTCCTATCCATTTTTCCTAATACTTGTTTAATAGTCTCCTCTACTACTGACTTTACTTCCTCATACATAATCTTCCTCAACTCCACATCTTTATTTCCTTCCATTCCTTCAATATTCTCCATTATAATGAAAAACACCTTAATTTTTTCAACCCCTTTGCTTTTTTAAAACAAATTCCCTTCACTTTCCTTTTCCTGATGCGCGCTCTCTCTCCACAGACGATTGTTCACCAACAAGTGTCTAACCACAAGCACAGTTGCCTAGAAACCGTCCTTCACGGCTCCCCTTCTAAACAAACCTTAATGCTTCAATAATAGCCCAATATCCTTTTGAAAATATAGACACGCTTCTAACGATGTGGATGTAACATATAATTTACAACACCTGCATCCATTTTGTATCGCTACGACGTAGCAGCCCATGCTCGAGCTCCGTTTTAAACCTGCAACCACCAAGGTACGAAACGTTTATTTATCTACAAAGTTAACGCTTGGTCTTCAATATCACCCTTCCTAGCGATGTTAAAACTGTAATTTAGAAATGTTTAACCTTTCTCCCCATAATAGCTACAATGCGTTTAAATATATTAAACACAAACTTCCTAAATCAAAAAACATAACATCAAACCCACAACACATTATAGAGGACCCACAAAGTGGGCATCTATTTTTAAATATTTATAATCAAATAAACAAGCATTCAAATCAAATAAAAGAATCAATCCAAAAAACATATACTTAGCTTGCTCAGAAGCAGCAACAAAAGAGGAAGAAAATGGAGGACGAAGAGACTTTATGTGTGTGAACATTCTTTTTAATTGTGATATTAATACATTCCATTCTGGGAGCATTTAAGTGGTGTTGCTGTTCAGAAGGAGTTTAATAAAAGGGTATGCATCGTGCTAGCCTCCTATCTTGCCATAACATTTATAAAACTTCCTTCTTTTACTTTTCCTTTGAGATTGGGGTGATCATTCACTTTTCCATTGGAGAGTTTTTGCATACTCTCATTGTGTTAAAGAAAATTTGGTCATGAGGAAGGACGGCTTTGTGGGAATTCATTTTGTAGAATGCAAAATCTCAACTGAGCATGCTCCAAGATCTGAATGGCAAGACCGCTTGCATTCTACATTCTTTACCAGTTCACTTAGCTGTGGCTTAAGCATCTTTTTTTCATACCAAAATTAGTTTTTTGAAAATACAGCAAACCCATACATGGCACATAGTGATTTGTTATAATCCATGATCGCTGCAGGGCTTATCAACGCCCGGTCCCTGGTTAAGCATGCTGCTGATGTTTTTGAGCTTCTGGCAGACAACCAGTTGGACCTCTTTTTTATAACTGAGACATGGCTTAATGATTCCTGCGCCCCGGTGGTGGAGCTTGCCATCCCCAGGGGCTTAAAAATCACGAGAGCAGACCGCTTGTTAGGAAGAGGAGGCGGTGTTGCCGTGATATATAGGGATAAATGGAGTTTTTCCTATGAGCCCTCTGACGACATGGGCGAAGGGGAGGTGCTTCATTTTTCCCTTGTGTTAAATCCTCATTTTAAGTTGGGATGTACACTGGTGTATCGGCCTCCTGGATATGCAGGGCAGTTTATTACTGCTTTGGAGGATGTAATTGTGCCTCGTGCACTGAGATTTCCGAAGTTCCTCCTCCTGGGGGACTTTAATATCCGACGCATGTTGGGGGGCATCTACTTGATTTAGTCTGTTCCAATTTTAACATTTCCATGTCCCACCCTGAAAGTGTGACATGGTCGGATCATGAGTTAATTAGGTTCTCGTGGTCTCTGGATAAATCTGTAGGGACCTGTGATCCTCTTCCCAATACACACCCCCAGAAGATTAATTTATCCACTCTCTCAGACACCCTATCCTGGGACCGACCCCTGCTGGGCTCTGAGGTGGGTGAGGCTGTGATGATCTTTAACGCTTGGAATGAGAGGGGGTCCGCAGCCTCAGTGAATCAGGGATCTGTTCGCAGAATGCGTTTCTCCCCCCCCAAGCCATGGTTTTCTCATGCTTTGCGTGAAATGAAATTGGGTTGTAAAAAACTTGAACGTCACTGGAGACAGGGTTATCAGCCGGCTGCGAAAACAGGTCTGCGAGCTGCCCAGAGAGAATACTATGCTGCGATTAGGACAGCAAAGGGCAGCTACTACGCAGGAAGAATTGCGAAGACTAATAATAACCGCAAAGACATTTTTTCTATTGTAAAAAGTTTCCTTTCTCCGTGCGCTGAACAACCTCTGTTGCCTTCCTCAGAACAGTGGTGCGAGGAGTTGTCCTCCTTTTTTATAGACAAAATAGTGAAAATCCAGGATGGTCTGCTTACTGTTTGCCTTGACCAAATGACTTCGCCTGCTGTGCCCTCTCTGCCTGCGCCCAAACTTGCTACTTGCCAGTTTGAGGGATTGTTTCCCTCCGCAGAAGCGGATATTCTGGCAGCTTTGAGGTCCATGAAGTCTGGGTCCCCAACCGATCCATGTCCGGCTCGAGTGTTGGGTGGAGTAGCTGAGACAGTATGTGTGGAGGTCACTCAGATCGTTAACCTGTCTTTTCTAACCACGACTGTTCCGATCTGCTGGAAGCAGGCTCAATTACTGCAGCTTCTAAAAAAATCCGGGTTGGATCCATCTGCCCCGTCAAGCTACCGGGCTATTTCCTTGTTGCCGGCGCTAGCTAAGGTCTGTGAAAAGATGGCGTTTCGTCAACTGGACAACTTTGTGGAGACCTCCAATGCCTTGCACCCGGCCCAATATGGGTTTCGGGCAGCCTACAGCACTGAAACTGCTCTGGTTGAAATGTCAGAGGCTATTCGGGAGTGCTTGGACGGAGGCGGCAGAGCGGTCCTGATTCTTTTGGATCTCTCTGCCGCCTTCGATACGGTGCCCCATGAGCTTCTCCTTGCCAGGCTGTCTGCTATTGGCATTACTGGCTCCGCTCTAGAGTGGCTGACGTCATTTCTAAATAATCGGACCCAGCAGGTTTGGTTACCGCCTCATGTGTCCTCGTCTAGGATACTTTCCACTGGGGTGCCACAGGGGTCTACCCTCAGTCCCCTGTTATTCAATGTTTACCTGACCCCTCTGATCTACTTGGCAGAGCAATTAGGGGCAAAAATATTTGCCTATGCTGACGACGCCCAGCTTCTGTTTACCTGGCCAGGCGACAATCTGGATACGTCAGCTGTTCAGCTCTGTCTCTCTTCAGTATTTCGTTGGCTTGCGCTTGCCCAATTGAAGTGCAATGAGGAAAAATCTGAAGTCCTCTTATATGGTACTTTCCCTAGTAACTTTAGAGACCTCTTATGGCCACCAGACGCTCCCTGCCCTAAATCCATGGGTGGCCCGGCAAAAAACCTGGGCGTTTGGTTTAGTGAAAATCTCAAATTTGAAGACCATATAAAACAAGCATTTGCAATGCAATAGGTCTCGCATTACGAAAATGTGAGCTATTGGTATTGTAAATGACAATTTTTTTTAATATGTGTTGGCTTTGAAAATATATAAATTAATAGCATTGTTATTCACAAAGCCAATAACTTACATTTTCCTAATGTGAGTCCTATTGGCTATGGGAATGCTTGTTGGTAGCAACAAAGGCCAGTGCTGTTGTGGTGCTGAGTGATGCTGTTGTGGTGCTGAGTGATGATGTGGTTGGACTGAGTGATGTGGTGGTGTGTTAGAGTGATGTGTATTAGAGTGATGTGGTGGTGTATTAGAGTGATGTGGTGGTGTCCCAAAGTGATTTGGTGGTGTCCCAGAGTGACGTGGTGGTGTCCCAGAGTGATGTGGTGGTGTCCCAGAGTGACGTGGTGGTGTCCCAGAGTGACGTGGTGGTGTCCCAGAGTGACGTGGTGGTGTCCCAGAGTGACGTGGTGGTGTCCCAGAGTGACGTGGTGGTGTCCCAGAGTGACGTGGTGGTGTCCCAGAGTGACGTGGTGGTGTTCCCGAGTGACGTGGTGGTGTTCCCGAGTGATGTGGTGGTGTTCCCGAGTGATGTGGTGGTGTTCCCGAGTGATGTGGTGGTGTCCCAGAGTGATGTGGTGGTGTCCCAGAGTGATGTGGTGGTGTCCCAGAGTGATGTGGTGGTGTCCCAGAGTGATGTGGTGGTGTCCCAGAGTGATGTGGTGGTGTCCCAGAGTGATGTGGTGGTGTCCCAGAGTGATGTGGTGGTGTCCCAGAGTGATGTGGTGGTGTCCCTGAGTGATGTGGTGGTGTCCCTGAGTGATGTGGTGGTGTTCCTGAGTGATGTGGTGGTGTCCCTGAGTGATGTGGTGGTGTCCCTGAGTGATGTGGTGGTGTCCCTGAGTGATGTGGTGGTGTCCCTGAGTGATGTGGTGGTGTCCCTGAGTGATGTGGTGGTGTCCCTGAGTGATGTGGTGGTGTCCCTGAGTGATGTGGTGGTGTCCCTGAGTGATGTGGTGGTGTCCCTGAGTGATGTGGTGGTGTCCCTGAGTGATGTGGTGGTGTCCCTGAGTGATGTGGTGGTGTCCCTGAGTGATGTGGTGGTGTCCCTGAGTGATGTGGTGGTGTCCCTGAGTGATGTGGTGGTGTCCCTGAGTGATGTGGTGGTGTCCCTGAGTGATGTGGTGGTGTCCCTGAGTGATGTGGTGGTGTCCCTGAGTGATGTGGTGGTGTCCCTGAGTGATGTGGTGGTGTCCCTGAGTGATGTGGTGGTGTCCCTGAGTGATATAGTGGTGCCCCTTAGTGATGCCCCTGAGTGATGTGGTGGTGTCCCTGAGTGATGTGGTGGTGTCCGAGAGTAATGTGGTGGTGTTGTGTGGCGTTCAGCAGTGTAAGGCATGCTGCAGGGTGAGGCATGGAGCAGTGTGAGACGTGCAGCAGTGTGAGGCATACAGCAGTGTGAGGTGTACAGCAGTGTGAGGTGTGCAGCAGTGTGCAGCATGCAGCAGTGTTAGTAATGCAGTAGTGTGGGGCGTGCAGCAGTGTGAGGTGTACAGCAGTGTGAGGTGTACAGCAGTGTGAGGTGTACAGCAGTGTGAGGTGTGCAGCAGTGTGCAGCATGCAGCAGTGTGAGTAATGCAGCAGTGTGCAGCAGTGTGGGGCGTGCAGCAGTGTGAGGTGGGCAGCAGTGTGAGGTGTGTGGCAGTGTGCAGCATGCAGTAGTATGAGTAAGGCAGCAGTGTGCAGCGTGGAGCAATGTGAGGCGTGCAGCAGTATGTGGCATGCAGCAGTGTGGGGCGTGCAGCTGTGTGCAGTGTGCAGCAGTGTGAGGCGTGCAGCAGTGTGAGGTGTGCAGCAGTGTGAGGCGTGCAGCAGTGTGAGGCGTGCAGCAGTGTGAGGCGTGCAGCAGTGTGAGGCGTGCAGCAGTGTGAGGCGTGCAGCAGTGTGAGGCGTGCAGCAGTGTGAGGCGTGCAGCAGTGTGTGGCGTGCAGCAGTGTGAGGCGTGCAGCAGTGTGAGGCGTGCAGCAGTGTGTGGCGTGCAGCAGTGTGTGGCGTGCAGCAGTGTGTGGCGTGCAGCAGTGTGTGGCGTGCAGCAGTGTGTGGCGTGCAGCAGTGTGTGGCGTGCAGCAGTGTGTGGCGTGCAGCAGTGTGTGGCGTGCAGCAGTGTGTGGCGTGCAGCAGTGTGTGGCATGCAGCAGTGTGAGGCATGCAGGAGTGTGAGTAATGCAGCAATGGGTGGCGTGCAACAGTGTGTGGCGTGCAGCAGTGTGAGTAATGCAGCAGTGTGAGGCGTGCAGCAGTGTAAGGCGTGCAGCAGTGTGAGTTGTGCGGTAGTGTGCAGTATGCAGTAGTGTGAGTAATGCAGCAGTGTGCAGCATGCAGCAGTGTGCAGCAGTGTGAGGCGTGTAGCAGTGTGAGGCGTGTAGCAGTGTAAGGCGTGCAGCAGTGTAAGGCGTGCAGCAGTGTAAGGCGTGCAGCAGTGTGAGGCTTGCAGAAGTATGTGGCATGCAGCAGTGTGTGACGTGCAGCAGTGTGTGACGTGCAGCAGTGTGTGACGTGCAGCAGTGTGTGACGTGCAGCAGTGTGTGGCATGCAGCAGTGTGAGTAATGCAGCAGTGTGCAGCGTGCAGCAATGTGAGGCTTGCAGCAGTGTGAGGCATGGAGCAGTGTGAGTCGTGCGGTAGTGTGCAGCATGCAGCAGTGTGAGTAATGCAGCAGTGTGCAGCGTTGTGAGGCGTGCAGCGTTGTGAGGCGTGCAGCGTTGTGAGGCGTGCAGCGTTGTGAGGCGTGCAGCGTTGTGAGGCGTGCAGCGTTGTGAGGCGTGCAGCGTTGTGAGGCGTGCAGCGTTGTGAGGCCTGCAGCAGTGTGAGGCGTGCAGCAGTGCGTGGCGTGCAGCAGTGCGTGGCGTGCAACAGTGTGTGGCATGCAGCAGTGTGAGTAATGCAGCAGTGTGCAGCGTGCAGCAGTGTGAGGCTTGCAGCAGTGTGAGGCATGCAGCAGTGTGAGTAATGCGCAGTGCGTGGCGTGCAGCAGTGCGTGGCGTGCAGCAGTGCGTGGCGTGCAGCAGTGCGTGGCGTGCAGCAGTGTGAGTAATGCAGCAGTGTGCAGCGTGCAGCAGTGTGAGGCGTGCAGCAGTGTGAGGCGTGCGGTAGTGTGCAGCATGCAGCAGTGCACACGTTCCTTCAAAGGCGTCTGCAGAGCAGCGCGTGATAAAGAGGCGGCCGTTCATTTAACGCCCTCTTTGATAATGGACAATAGGGGACTGCAGTCTGCAGCTGATTCAGCGATTCGGTCTAAACTTTTACGATGAGCTTTGAGCAACTTTACTAAAGACACAATTTACTTAGTAATATGGTGCCCTTGAATTGCACAACAGTGCATGTTCCAAACAGGTTACAAATCACCAAACAATGGTTCATATTACTTAGATTTGGATAGTATGGACATTTTTTAGCTATAAGAAAACACACAATTTGGAAACCAAACGCATTCTCGCGCAAGCAGATGTGGCTTGGAAATGACAAAGTGAGCTTCAAAAATGTTCCCAAGTGCCCCTGGACCAAACGGCTACCCATGTGAGTTTTTTAAAAAATTCCATGTGCAGCTGGGATCGCACTACCGCCGAGCGCTGGAAGCGGCCCGTACCCGGGGTCTACTGCCACCGGACTGGCGCCATGCAGAAATAGTGGTCTTTCAGAAGCCTGGCAGGCCCCCAGATAGCCATGATTCCTACAGGCCCATCTCCTTAATTAATACTGAGGCTAAGATACTGGCCAAGGCCCTAGCGAACCGTTTGGCTCCACACATTACTGCCTTAGTCCATTCTGACCAGGCAGGCTTTATGCCCCGAAGGGCGACGCGACACAATATCAGGCGTGCGCAGGCGGCGATTGACGCTGTTGGAGCCCTGGGGGACCAGGCGGCGTTGTTGCTGGCCGATATCAACAAGGCCTTCGACTCGGTTGGCTGGTCATACCTATTTACCTTGCTATCTTGGCTCAACTTAGGCCCGGTCTTCCTCTCCTATATAAAGCTCCTCTACACTGATGTTACAGCCTCGGTGCGGGTCGCCGGGGCGGTGTCAGAGACATTCCGCATAGGCCGAGGGACCAGGCAGGGCTGCCCGCTCTCCCCCTATCTTTTTGCACTGGCCATGGAGCCCTTGGCGGCGAGAGTGCGCCAGGATGCGCAGATACGGGGCTTTGTATGGAATACTACCCTGTCGGACAAGATCGCGCTATACGCGGATGATGTCCTCTTTTTCCTCACTGATTTGCAACGCTCGGGCCCACGTGTCTTGGAGATCATGCACCAGTTTGGAGAGGCCTCGGGCTTGTATCTCAACCTCCACAAGTCCACCCTGTGGGTGCTATCAGGAGACCCGGTGACAGACCCTTGGGCCTCGGGATTGCGAATGGCCACGACTGGGCTGAAATACCTCGGAGTGTTTCTCTCGGACTCGGCTGACACGGCCTGGGACCGTAACCTGCAGCCCGTCTGGGAACGAGTTCAGTCGGACGTCAAAACTTGGTCTCGAATGCCCCTGACAATCTTTGGCCGATCTGCCATTTTCAAGATGGTTGCGCTCCCGCGCCTACTCTACCAGTTGCAAAACCATCCGTATCCTATTCCGCCTCGGTGGTTTAAACAGGTTAACTCAGTGCTGGGCCGCTTTCTCTGGGCGGGAGGCCCTGCCCGGGTGGCATTGCGCACATGCTTTCTGTCCACCTACTGTGGAGGCCTGGCCACCTCGGATCTGCAGTCGTACTACCAGGCCGCTCACCTCCTTATTCTGAACGAATGGTGGTACTGTGACGGTGGGGACCCGGCCTATGCCCTAGAGCGTGCTTTGATGGGCGATAACTCGCTCCATACCATCCTATACTCACCCCGACTGCGTACCTCGCTGCCAAGGGTTACCAGACTCGTGTTTGCTATATGGCGACAGGCCTTGCGTCGCGTGGGCTGGTGGGGCCGACTAACCGCTGAAACACCTTTATGGCGGAACGGCATGCTACCTGAACTCTCTAAATTGCCAGGCTTCGATGGCTGGGATGCGATAGGTATCTCGCAGTTAGGTCAAGTGATGTCTGGTACGTCGCTCAAATCCTTTCAGACCCTCAGTGCCGAATTTGATATGCCCCAATCTCAATTTTTCCGGTACCTACAGTTCCGACATGCACTGACGCCCAGCATTGCCAACCTTGACTCACTCCCTGACTTTAGCCCGATCGAGGCGAAGGTCTTCATGGGAGATCTTGGGGACAAAAAAGTATCGCGCATTTATCAAACCATGGTCACCCACTGCTCCCCTACTCTTCTCTCACTGAAGGCGACTTGGGAAGTTGACCTCGGCCCCTTGGACGAGGACGACTGGCGAGAGGCCTTGGAATCCCCGAGGGGGGCGGCTATCGCAATGCGATTCCGACTCATCCAATTCAAGATTCTCCATAGGGCATACTATACCCGAGAGCGTCTGTGGAAGGCGGGCCTGATTGGGTCCCCGGAATGTCTGCGGTGTGGGGCTGAGGTGGGTACGCTACTTCATACAATGTGGTCGTGCTCTAGGCTGGTTGGCTTCTGGAGGGGTGTTTGGGGCTGTCTGTCTGAGGTGTTGGGCTGGACCCTCCCCCGTACTCACCGTCTGGGTCTGTTGCACGTCCTGGAAGGGGTTGGTGGCAATATTTATAAGCGGCACCTGCTCCTACTGGGGCTGGTGGTGGCTAAAAGGGACCTGGCCCGAGCGTGGAAGAATGTGAGCCCCCCCCCCCCTGACTGCATGGAAGGCTGGTATGGACTTCTGTATGGGCCTGGAGAGACCTATATTTGAGGCGCGAGGATGCCCCCGCAAACACTTTAAGATTTGGAAGAGGTGGGCAGACTATAGAGATCTGACACTGGACCCTCCAGTGGAGCCAGAAGAGGACCTTTAGCCCCGTACTGGCTGGCAGGGCCCATGTCCACGCACATTACCCACGTCATAATCTTACATCGTTACGGTTAGTACACACATGCATGGGGTTCGGGTGGGTTCCAGGGTGGGATCGGGGAGTTGGGTAGGTAGGTAGCAGTATAAGGTGAAGGTGGGGTAACTGTTTTCTGATATCCTTAATTGCATCATCTTCTTGCTTGGACACTTGGTTAAGTGCTGTGATTGTATCATAATGTTTGGTGGTGTAGTCCTGATTGTGGGCTGCCACTATATTTCATATGCTCGTCTTCATCAATAAACTGGTTGTGAAAAAAAAAAATGTTCCCAAGTGGAAACCAAACGCATTCTCGCGCAAGCAGATGTGGCATGGAAATGACAAAGTGAGCTTCAAAAATGTTCCCAAGATGTTTATCGGCGCACTGTTGTCTTCCAACTCCAACTTGTACAAGTAAATAAATGGCCGATTCCCACAACGTGGAAAAATACCTTTCAGGGGAAATCGTAAATTGGATAGCTGGTGGAAGTGCCGGTGAACGAAGTCTACTCGCCAGATCATTTCCTAAATACCTTGTACCCAGACCTGGCTGTCACTTCACAATTCGACAGTCATTACGTCATTTAGTTTGGTTGCTTTGCTTAAAGTCAGCAGAGACTACAGCCCCCAGAATGCACTGATATGCAAAATGAAAATCGATGTCTGGACCTATTTAGTTTGCAGTACAGAATGAGCTGGCGCACCTAATATTATCTTGTCTGTTTGTCAGTCGGTGTAAAACGTGCCTTTCGGCCGGTAGACTGTTCGTATCTCATGGTCTCTTAAAGCGACCTCCAGCTGTCTAACTGCGGCCTGTCTACCGACAGTCACTCATGTATGTTCTATCTTTGATTGCATTACCTGCTTTCCTGGGTAGGGAGGAAGAACTGCAATATTTTAACAGCGGAGTCATGTGTATGAGGACTTGACAGCAAAAAGACCAACATTTATGAACAGTATTTCCGGAAAAAAAAAACTATGACTAATAAAACCAGTCTTCTACAAATCCGGCCGGCAAAATAAACGAGCGGCAAAGAACAAAAACAAAGTGGACACACAATGTCAACAGATATATTCCTTCGTAGCACGTCTCTGTGGGCTAAAACATTTCTTTAAAAAAATTCAGACTTTACTACGAATTGACGGAATGGAAGTTCATGTCCCCAAATCAATGACTTTGCTCAAAACACTTCCGTATGTCTGGATTTTGACAGAAAATCCCAAACTATTTAGACTTTCAGAGAGTTGTCTGCGAACACACAACGCCTAAGTTTAAACAAGCAAACTCACCGCCGCAGCCTGGCTTCAACAGGAAGCCAGGCAACCTTTGTTGGGACGAGGGCGGGCCGGACAAAAACAGGAAGCAGGCGCTCCTGTGCCCGCCGTTGGATTTCTGTGTTAGCTAGCGGGGCTCCCGTGCTCATGGACAGCCCCGCGGCCCCCGCCTGTTAACCGGAATGACCAGCTGGCTGCCGAGGGACACGCAAGAAGAACCTGGTGAGTGGGGTGTGAGGGGGATGTGTGCGCCCGTGTGGGCGCACGTGTGTGTATGCGTGTGTATGTATGCGTGTGTGTGTGTGTTAAAATAGCACGATGACTGGTTGGTGGTGGGGGTGGGTGGGGGGTGGTGGGAGGTGGTGTGTAGGCGAGTGTCTGTCTGCCCGTTTGTCTGTTTGTCTGTATGCACGCGAAAGCAAGCGAAACAGCGCGCAAGCAGCCAGCAGCAAAGGCGCGCTCACAAGGAGAAATCTGAGACAGCAGAGGCTCGTGGCCGAACGCTGTCTCAGATTCCCCCGAAAGTAACAGCTATAGGTCCTGAGCTAGACAGCGCATGCTACGCATGCGCAGCTCCGCTCGACCTAAAAATTAACAGGTGTCTGTTTTGGCATTTTGAAAGCCTTGCGCAGATTTTTTCCTTTACTTCAGAGGGAAGCTAAAGAGACGGTGTCACGTGCCCTTATTTTATCTCGGTTAGACTATGCTAATGCTCTGTTAAGTGGTATTCCAACCTACCTGATTAAACGCCTTCAGGTTATTCAGAACACGGTAGCTAGACTCCTTTTTAACATCCCTAGGAGGTCTAGCGTCCGCCATCATCTGCGTAGTCTACATTGGCTGCCGGTGGCACAGCGGATTTTATTTAAATCCCTGGTTCTCTCTTTCAAGTCAAGTCAGGATATTTGTATTGCGCACATATCACATCCAAAGAGTCTCATGGCGCATGCAGACAATTCTGACAAGGAGGTAAATATCTGAAGTTAACAAAAGAGCCAGGTCTTAAGCTTCTTTCGGAAACTAGTGTATTCAAAGGTTGTGCGCAGACTAAGAGGCATTTTATTCCAGAGAGATGGTGCCAGGAAAGAGAAAGCACGACCTCCATTCCGAGCAGTTTGAATTCTTAATGGGGTGAGTAATGACTCAGTGCTAGATCTCAGCTGTCTCCCTGGCATGTACCATGTGAGTTTCTGGGTCCAGTATTTTGGGCCCCTTCCATACATATGTTGGTGTACCATACATAGTGTTTTAAACATAATGCGTTTTTTTACAGGGAGCCAGTGTAAAGTTTTTAGACACGGCATAGAGGGGGATCTTCGGGATAGGTCGAGAACAAGGCGAGCTGCAGTTTTCTGCAAGACCTGCAGCTTCCTGAGATGGCATTCATTTGTGGCAAGTAATAACGAGTTGCCATAATCAAGCCTGTTTATGATGAGGCCCTGTACCAAGGGCTTCCGCCGGTATCTATTTAAAAACCCTGCGCAAACCGCGCATGATGCCAAAGCAGGTACCAACAATATGGTTTACTTGCGCTTTCATGGAAAGTTTATTGTCCATGTGTAAGCCTAAATTACGGACAGATTCCTTGGGGGACGGCCAATCGCCCAATTGAGTAGGCCATCAGTCCTGAGTCCAATGTTCAATGGCTTTGCCAAACAACATGACCTCTGACTTGTTGCCGTTCAGTTGCAGATGATTTTGATCCATCCAGTTTTTTACCTCCCTCAAACAGTTCTTAAAACGGCCTTTAGTCTCGTTAACGTCAGGGCTAAGGGTGGCCAAAATTTGAGTATCGTCGGCATAGGATAAAACATCGAAGCCGAACGCTCTGATTACTTTGGCCAGGGGTGCCATATAAATATTAAAGAGCGTGGGGCTCAAAATAGAGCCCTGCGGCACCCCCCTTTTGACGGGCCGAGTGCTAGCCAGGATTCGGCCTATTTGTACTGTGGTCGTTCGGTTGGATAGATAGCTCTTGAACCATTCCAGTACCTGCCCTCTGACACCAATCTCCCATAGTCTCTGAATCAGAATACGATGGGAGATGGTGTCAAAGGCCGCAGACAAATCCAAGAGGACCAAGATGGAAGATTGATGTTTGTCCAGAGCAATTCTTATATTGTCTGTGACCTCAACCTGTGCTGTTTCCGTACTGTGAGCAGCACGGAAACCCGACTGTGAAAGGTCAAGTAGGTCATTAGATTCAAGATATTTTACCAACTGTCCATTGACCGATGCTTCCAGTATTTTCCCAAAATACGGGAGCAGGGAGATGGGTCGGTAGTTTACATGAAGGTTGGCATCCGCTCCAGGTTTTTTCAATATCGGCCTTACTCTTGCCGCCTTCCAGATTTCTGGGACATCTGCCTCACACAGTGATTTATTTAGGAGGCAGGTAAGGCAATCCACCAACGCTGGAGCGAGTAAGGTAAATAGTTTTGGAGGTAGTTGGTCATTCGGGGAGCCTGATTTAATCGTTTGCCCTACTATAATGGTCTTATCTTCATTGAACATTTCGAAGGTTGTCCATCTAGAGGGAGACTTATCAGTGGTGGAATCATGATCTTGATTCTGTGTAATCTGAGAATCTGAGCTGAAAGGTTCACATATAGTTGTAATTTTATCCTCCCAAAATTTGGAGAGAGCTTCAATCCATTCTACAGTGTCAGGAGTAGATGATGAATTTTTGGAAGAAGTAAATTCTTTTAAAATATGATGGAGCTCGTTTGATGAATTTTCAGCTTTGATTATACGATCTGTTAAGTACACCCTCTTGGCTGATCTTATTTCCCTCATGTAGTTGGTATGTAAAGTTTGAATGGACCTTCGATCGATGACATCCTTACTTTTTCGCAATTTTTTTTCAGCGGTTCATGCAGTGGCCTTGGTTTCTTTTAGCTGTTCCGTGAACCAGGGCGATGGTTTCTCCCTACAATTGACCATACGTAGGGGGGCAACATTATCCAGTGCCTTACCAATCGCTGTCTCAAGGTGTGTTGCCGCTAAATTAACATTTCCCGTCAGGTCTATGGGTTTTTCCTGGAATTTTTTCAAAAAAGAGGCAAGAGTAATCTTTTTCAAGGTTCTACATATTTTTTAATTGGCCTTACTGGACGAGCCCGACACACATCCATTTATGGTAAATTTCACTAAGTAATGGTCCGTCCACAATAGTGGGATAGGGGAGTCTGCCCATACATTGGAGGAGTTGGTAAATAGGAGGTCCAATGTATGTCCGGCACAGTGTGTTGGACCCTTGATCCTTTGACTAAGATCAAGGGTGCTCATGGTGGAGATTAGCTTTTCTGTTTCAGCATCTGACGGATCATCTGCATGGTAAATAAAATCACCCAATAACAGAAACTTGTCTGCCGTCAGGGCGTGGGGGGCAATGGCTTCTAATAGAGTGTTAGGAAACTCTCCTTTAGTCCCAGGAGGTCGATAGAGCAGAGCCCCTTTCCAGACTTCCTTGAGGGGGCCACTCATTTTAAAGACAATAATTTCTGTCTGGTCAATGACTTCACTTTCTATCACGCAGATATTCACAGTCTCTTTAGCAGCAATCAGTATCCCCCCCCCCCTAGCGCCCCTCCTATCTGACCTGACTATTTTATATTGTTGAGGGAAAGCTACATGGAGGTCTGGGGCGGCATGCTCATGCAGCCAAGTCTCTGATACGAAACATAGGTCTGGAGTTTCAGCATCAAGGAGACTCCATATCTCGAGTGCGTGCCTGGGAATTGATCTAGCGTTGAAATAGACCGCTGTCAGTTTCCTCGGGGCTATAGTGATTAAGTTGGAGTCTGCCCTAATGGCTGGCCTATCCACGAGTAGGTTTGCACTAAGAGAACAAGAGGTCGCTTGTAAAGTTGCTAGTAGTGCCTCCGGCACCGGGGCACAAGGTATATTCAACTCCAAAAGCTCTTTCCTGGCGCACCTGAGAAGTGGTATGTTGGAAGAAGCCATTTCCCGTAAGCAAAGTACGCCTTCCTCCCAGTTATGTAGGTGTGGGGGGCCGGAAGCTAGAGCGCTACAATGTCTGCCGAGTGTCCCACCGGAAGTGGGTATTTGCCTGCAATGATCCTCCGTTCAAACGGCACAGGCCGTGACGGACCGGGATCTTAGGCCATCAAGAGGGAAAGCACAATCCTGACACAGTGAAGCGTACTTCAGAATTTAGTGACACATTTTAAAACGGTGAGCTTTGCGGCGCAAATTAGAAAAACGATATTTAAAACAAAAGTTTAATTACTTTTTCTTAAAAACGAGTGCACATTTACTCTGAGCACACAGTTGTGGTAACGAGTGCCAACAAACAGAATTACCCTCCAAGTCAGAGCGACACACGAGCAAGGGCAATTGTATCTGAGAAAACGGTTCTCAATGTATATCCCCAAACGCTGCCTTAGATCGGCTAACCAGTGTCGGATGGTCCTTCACCTATTCCAGCATGCTTGGCTGGGGGGTCAGTCTATTTCTGTAACAGTGGCCAGAGCTTGGAACGCACTTCCCCTTCACGCTATGCAGGATATTGCCCTTTTTAAAAAAGCCTTAAAAGCCCATCTTTTTAATATAATAATTTGATTCCCCCTTACATCCTCTGCCTACATTTCTGCTCTCTGCGCCTCCATACTTTACCGCGCCAGGATACTCCTGAGTAATCGAGCGCACTACAAAACTTTTTATAACATAACATAACATAACATAAAAGCATCTACATTAACATCAGCGATATATATATATATTGTAGTGTTAATACCCAATAAAGGTTATTCCAGTCCATAATAAGCCCAACCACCATCCCCAGATTATGGCATGCTTCTGAGTACATCCACTTGTGGGGTATGTGGGCTTTTCCTGAACCAGTCCTATCCAGATCGCCATTTGGCCAAGGAGGGAGGGCATGTGGAGTTCCAGTGCCTGTGGATGTCTCTTGGTAATCACAGTACCAATCCACACCAGGATGCAATCACCATGGGGACCCCCTAGGTAGTCAAGGATCCCAAGTAGGGAAAGCTACAGTTTAGGGTCTATTGAACTACCAAAGAGACTTGACAGATTGGTGAAAATTCCATGCCAGTATGTCTATATAATAGTGCACCTCCATACCATGTGGAAGAAATCTCCACTGACTTCTAGACAACAGAGGCATGTAGGTTCAGGTAGTCTGTGGGCCCTTTGCAATCTCTGGGGCGTGCTGTAAGTGAGGTGGAGGTATTTAAATTTAATAAGATGCAATCTGACTGAAGTGGCCATGGTATATGTGGGGCCATGCACACATTCCTCCTGTCATTTTCACCTAATGGGCCTAGCCACCATTCCCACAGTGCTTTTAGACTCTACATGAGATCAGGGAAATTAATAACCAACAATTTATACATCTGGGATATCCCTCCTTTTCCCCAAACGATCCATAAGCAATGTAGCCTCAAGTGGGCTATATTTGTGACTCTTGGTGGTCTAAGAGGGTACGATGCAAATGTAAGTATCGTTAGGCCTGAGATTTATGCAATCCAAATTCTACCTGGAGTACCGAGATTAAATTCATGTGTATCTCTTCAATTAGCTTTTAACTCAGAACGAGCAATTAGAGCAGTGGTGCTTCCAGTATCACATCACCTGGCTACGGGCCTAGCCAGAAAATACATGCCACAGTAGAAGTCCTCCTCAAGAGCCTAGACCAGGTCTTGGAAATTGGAGAAATGTGTTGTGGTCTTATCGGTGAATAATTGATGTCAGTGAATAGGTCTGAAGCCTTTTAGTATAACAAATATCACACAAAATTCGACTGAAACATGCATTGACTGTCATTTGAATCCCCTGGCTGAGAGAGAGCGACTGAAGACTAAACAATGGTCTCCACTTTGGGTCGTTAAGAAGGTTCTGAGGGGAGAAGTGATGGGTGTTTTTGGGAAGGCGTGATCTGTGCTTGGAATGGATGTGAGAAATATGTGGGGTTTGTTATGATTAAATAATGTGTTTTTACTGTAAAAATGTATTAAACATTTTTATGTATAGATTAATAGTGTTTTATAAATGAAAAGAAAGATGTACATGTTTCAAGAAAAAATTACAGCAAATGAAATAAAATTGATTGAAAATATTGGTGAGTTAGTGGTAATTGAGGATTAATTCCATGTAAGATTCACACAGGCTAGTGGGAATTTATTGTGATATTTGATGTGTATGTTCTCCGTTCTCAAGCCTACAAATTGTATTGGGGGTGCTGTAAGAAAGTGGCTCTATATATACTGGACCAAAGTAAGATACAGTGTGTATAGAGTCCCCAGTCTCCAGAGGTATGACCGAGGTTAAAGTTAGATATAACCTTACTCTCTAAAGTGGTAGCTTGGTCGAGCAGTAAGGCAGTATCAGAGGACAGTGTAAAGCATTTTTTGTATACACTCAGTCATCAAATGGTCTCACACACTCGAGAACTGAACTCTAGGCCAATTGTTTTTATATCAAAAGATATAGTTTTATTTTTAGAACCAACAGGTATCAAAATATACTTTTCTCAATATGAGTGACTTAAGGTAATTACTTGCAAAACGGCAATAGGCTACAGTGGTTGCAATAGGCAACACCATTTCAAACACAATTTAACATTGAGCTCAATGTGTTTTCCTACATGAATGCAGTTGATTACTTTAAGGATTACTTTTCTAACCACATGACTGGATCCTGGATTCAGTCCCGGGACATAAAGCTGTAAACAGTTAAGTAAAAGCGTTTTCGTTACAGTTGTGATTTATAAAGAATATAAATGTATTTTCAAAGTTGACACAGAAACTTTTCAGTGAAACCAAGCAATGTTATCCTATGGGAGGCAATTCAAGTCGCAGGTAAAGTACGTTCTTGTTACTTTTGTAATCCAGTACTGGACTCCTAAGTTCAGCACTGGGATCTCTACCTAAGACAGGTAATTAATTACGTTTTAGTAGTTGGTACAATTTTTAAGTAATATTTGTAGTTTGCAACAATCGATACTTAGAAGAAATTTCACAGAAAAACAGTCAATGCAGGTAACTGGTAGGTACAGTTATAATCACTTTTACGGTTCAGTACTGGGCTAAAAGGTACAGTACTGGCTTCTCTCCTGATCACAGGTGAGTAATTCGTAATTTGTTATTCGGCTGATTTTAGATTAATATTTTAAAGTTTAAAAACTCCACACTTAAAAGAAATTTCAAGTGAAACCAGTCAATGTTAACCTATGGAAGGAAAATGAGTTATGGGCTTTTAGGTAAGTACTCGACAGATGGAGTTAAGGTTCTGGGCATAGACTCTGGGGTCTCCCAGGGTCGGAAAGGTACAGTAGTTGCACCCTCAGCGGCACAGGGGCAGCGTGGTGAGGAGAGAGTAGGCCCAATGCAATCCAATGGAGGGTAGGGGTTCTTTGGTTGGTGGCTGCAAGGAAGCAGGCCATGCGGCTGTGGGAGCAGAGCTCCTGGTCACTTACTCAGGGCAAGTGGGGAAGTAGAGTGGGGTAGTAGTTGCACTTCCAGCGGCACTCGGGCGGCTGGTGCAGGGTCCTTTTGAGCCTTCGGGCGCTCAATGTTATCCAATGGGAAAGTTAAAAAGTGAACAAAGGCTGCAGACTCGGGGACGGAGATTCTTCTGGTGCGACCACCACTTCGAGATGTAAGTTGGTATCTTGGAGAAGAGGTAGGTACCACAAAGGAAGGTACAGTGGGCCGTGGGGCGCCGGGTGCAGGGGTGTCTTTTGGCGTCAGGAAATCTTACCCTCAGCTGGTCGTGGTTGGAGGGGTCCCTGGTTATGAGGCTGCAGGCATCGTCTGGGTTGTCGAGGAGGGTCTTTGGGCACTGGACTCCGGGTCACAGTCGTCGGGGGGACGTCCTCGTGGTCTTGGATCACTCAGGCACAGGCCGGGCTCGGCGGGTGCAGAGTGGGCTGGATTCCCGGGTCCTGGCTGGCACCAGGGGTATTGCTGTTTGAGCAGAGCCACTGCTCTTGGGAGTCCCAGTCTTTTGGAAGGTTCAAGGCAGGCAGGTCCTCCGGGGTTTTCGAGGTTGCTGTCCGCAGGAGACGCCGTAGTTTCGAAGGAGCAGGTTCAAGGATCAACAGGCCTGTAGGGTTCTGGGGCCAAATCAGTGGGCGTTATCCTTTTGTTAGCAGCTGCACGGCAGGTCTTCTTGTTTCTTGTTGCAATTGGATCTGAGGAAGGAAGGTTCAGGGTGCCCCTAAATACTAAATTTAGGGGCGTTACAGGTAGGGCAAGGGCAGGGACCAATAGGTCTCTCTCCTGGGGTGGGTACACCCCCTAGCCTGCTCCTCTCCTGGGGGAGGGGGGCAGGAGCCTAGCTGTGATTGGTCAGGGCTCCCCATCTTTAAGATGGCCGGAGCCCGGAGTCGTGCTTCACCTCGCCTCTCCCACCTGAAAGGTGGGGTTGGCATAGGCTGGCACACCCCCTTTCCTCACTTAGGGGTTCCCGCTGTTCTTCCCGCCAGAGTGGGGGTCAGAACTGGTGGGGGCTAGTTGCTGAGTACAGCAAGTGGCCTGGAGAAGCTCACAAAGGAGGTATGCCTTTGAAGCTTCCCCTGCCCATCCTGGGGTAGGAGGCTTGGCACCTCGTCCCAGGATGTGCATTGTTCCAGGCGCCCGAGAGCGGCAGGCTCTCGACCCAGGGGTCCAGAAACATGTCTGGTGGTGGCAGCCTCGGTAGCCACACAGTCAGGACACTGGGGTTTGTTAGGTTTCAGGGAGCATCTCTATGATGCCCTGTGTCGTGCATTTTACATTAAATCCTACACTGGCATCAGTGTGGGTTTAATGTGCTGAGAAGTTTGATATCAAACTTCTAAGTCTTCAGTGAAGCCATCATGGTGCTGTGGAGTTCGTAATGACAACCTCCCAGCACCATATACTCTTAATGGTGGCACTGCACTTACAGTGCCCGGGAATGGCCCTGGGTACTGTAGGGGCACAGGGCTCATGCACCTGTGCCCGCACCACTGGCATAGGGCACCCAGCTAGAGTGGTGACTGATGGATGCCAGGGCTGTGAGCTTGTGGGCATGGCACACAGGGTTATGTCCCATGTCAACTCTCTGTTTAGTTCTGTACTTAGACACTCAGCCTGCAAAGGCAGTGTGTGGGTGTCCGGGTACAGGGCCCCTAAGGGTGGCACAATAAGTGCTGCAGCCCTTAGGGGTCTTCTCTGGTCACTATACCCTGTGCACCTAGGGTACCATTTACTAGGGGCTGACATGTGGCCAGAGATGCCCATTGGGTTTTAGTTTCAACCCCGTTTTAGGGAAGGAACACAGGCCCTGGGCACCTGGTTGGCAGGGGCCCAGAGCACACTCAGTCAAAGCACATCAGCAATTCAGCAAAAAGTGGGGGCATACCAATGCAAGAAAGATGGCACTTTCTCACAGGTGCCCTTTGAGAGATGGCCTTTTTGTGTAACCTCATTTCTGCTTTTGTTATCATTGTTTGTTACGGTGGCACTTCGATTCTTCTGGCAAGATGCGTCAGTAAAGAGTCCACTTTCAAAATGCATAGGAATCGATCAAACCGTTTTCTTTGAACTGGATAGTTCTCTAAATACATTCTTGAAAGACCACTTCTCTGATGCTAGGTAGGTATGGGAAGTCCATAACTGGGGAGTTTCAGTGTCTGCTGAAAGTGTCCCCTTAATATATGAAGGGTCTGAGAAAGGGTTTTTAGTCAGGTTCGAGAAAAGGGCGCACAGCTAAGTATTAGCGCAATAATTTCTGGCGATTTTTAGTAAGCTGTGAGGTGCAAGAAGGTTGAGGGGATAAGCCCTATAACCCCTCCATGTAGTGTCAGCCTAGGCTAACACTGCGTACAGTAACTAACAAAAACCTATGCACACTCTAATAAATAAACAACGATGTCAGTGTAGACATATGAGACAAATGGAGACAAAGTGTTTCATTTACAAACAAATCAATTGCTTTCTTGGAATCGGTTGTTAGAAAGGGTGTCTTTAATGTTCAAGAGAACCAGCCGACACATGTTTCGTCGCGTGTGGACAGTCTTCCCGCGACTCCTCAGGGCTAAAGATACTTGAAGTGTCTTTGGGAGAGTCGCTCTGTCGGTGATACTTCCGACCCGACAGGGCCCTGGACTGTTGGCCTATTATGGCGGCGGTTGGAGAATTTTAACAATTTCGAATTTTATGCCTCCACGGAGTATCGACGATGTAGTCGATTCAGAGAGTGTTCAAAGCGAACTGCCTTTGGACGTCAGACGGGTGCATCTGTGTACCAGCGCTCCGTTCCGTGTGCCGAGTGAGGTCACGGGAAGACTGTCCCACACGCGATGATACACGTGTCGGCTGGTTCTCTTGAACATTAAAGACACCCTTTCTAACAACCGATTCCAAGAAAGCAATTGATTTGTTTGTAAATGAAACGCTTTGTCTCCATTTGTCTCATATGTCTACACTGACATCATTGTTTAATTATTAGAGTGTGCATAGGTTTTTTGTTTGTCCCCTTAATATACCCACTCTCAGAAGTAGGGTAGGTCTCCCATCCTGGGAGCCATGGTTCCCCCTAACGTGTGGACACTTTATTGAAGACTTCTTTCCTTTTGTACTATTCGTGGCCTTAACTTCAGATTCCTATTCATAGGCTTCCCCTTCACCATTCATGTCCAAATGAGTGATTATTCCGGACCTACAGCATAGTTATAACGTTAACCCCCAACACTGCATTTACACTTGATGGTGCTATGGTTTCATTTGTGCAGCTGTCAACAGATGCTTTTGTTGCTTCTTTTCAGGTCTGACCTAGAGAAAGCTTTAATGTCTCACCAGCCTCATGCAATCAAAAAAGATTCATAAGTAAAAAGAAAAAAGACAGGCATTTTTTGCTGGCTCTTTTGTTCAGCCTTTTCATGAATTAGTCTATTTGGCTGTTATTTGTTTTTTTCCGCAACCCGCTATGGCACACAGCATACAGCATATGGCAGTGGGTCAGCCAACTTTAGCTGTTGTCTCTCTTAAACTGTGACATCTGCCCAAAATGAATTGCATTTTAGTGCCATGATTGGTGGGCCAGTACTTTACTTTGGTAATGTTTTTTCTTTCCAGATGTTATCCTTTTAAATATTTTGTAGTGATCCTAATATGTTAAAACTATGTCTTCAGCATACAGCAAGTTCATGGCGTTTTTTTTTGGGACATTTATTTTCCATTTTTGTATAATAGAACTAAAAATATTTTCGATCTCTCTTCTATTAAAATTGTACAAAATGGACAGTCATTTTTAGATTTTAAACTTTTATTGCAAGTGTCTGACCGTACATTTTTGTGCAGCAGCAACCATGCATGCAATTTTTATTCAGCTACGTTTTGTAGCATGTGCTTTCAATAAAAGAATTAACAATTAGCATTTCACCAGCATTCGAAGGCCAGGCCTATTGGCTTTCCCAAGAAGTGTTCTGTAATTTAAGCCAAATGAAACTCCTAAAGTTCTGTAAATACAGATCCATCTTGAATTTGCCTTGATTTGTTAGGACACTAAATATTATAGTATCTAATCAATTATCCACTTCCATGAAGTCAGGCCATCTGCTCTCCTGGCAACGCTTTCACTATACCTGTGGCATGGAAACCCCTGCCAGTGACAAAGATCATACTTGATCCTGAGTACTGCTGGACCTCACAACATAATTTTACACAGTTGACCATACAGTCTTGCCTACTTGTCTGGCTTATTTTGTTGCTGTTGGTGCAACTGCTATCTTCAGTCAGTTTCTTCCTTGCTGTACCCATGGATAAAATTAGGTTGTACCTTTTCCATGATCTCCACTGTCATGGGTGGAATCCCTATAGAAGCAGCCCTCTTGCACTGCCTATAACATCTGTATAGTTTCCTTTCCTTAAATTGAGACAACCACAGTTGCAAATATGAGATCAGTGCTGCTGTCATGCAGAAGGCACATCACAGTAGATGAGTACTCCATAGTGCCTCTAGCAAACTTCCTCAAGCATTCCCAATATTTAAAGCAAAAACACTCTCTTTGAGCAACTAAAATACGCTAACATGGTAAACACTGTAATTGGTCCCTCTCCAACTCAGTTTTCAAGATTTGGTGTTCTTGTCTTGTTAGATAAGAATCTTTCCTTCTTCCAGCAAACCTGTACCTTCCCCTGCTAAACCTCTCCCCAAAACGTCTCTAGTACCTGCAATAGTATTCCCATACTTGGATCATTACTACAGTTGCATACCTTTGCCTCCAGTCTGTCGATGCTCTGTAGTGATTTTGTTCATTGGCACAGATGGAATTACCTTTGTTAAGTCAAAATTAAATTTCTCTGGTTTCAATAGGTCTGTGAGAATAGGTCATCAGACCATAGTTGTACATCTAATAAACACTGACCAAGCCAATAGGTCTGGTTTTCATTTGAAGTCTTGAGTAAAATATTTTACAAAGCCCCCTACATTAAAAAAAAAGCAAGAAATAAATTATTGCTTTTAGGGTTCAGTGCATTGTGTGAGATAAAGACTTTGAAATGTGATGATTCAGGAAGAAAGAGTTGTCAAAACGTGAGTCCTACCTTGATCACCCAGATAATCTTTGTCCCTTAAACCTGGGAAACTAGAGCTCCATGGTTTGGGAGGAGGAGGTATCCTTTGCAGTCACATATTTGGCAAGAGCAATATTGGCAAAGACCCTAACTGTGACATCCGAGGATACCTCCTCCTTCCGGACCATGGCGCTCCAGTTCCCCAGATTCAGGGGACAGCAATGACCTGGGTTGTCAAGGTAGGGCTCGCCATTTGACACCTCTTTCTTTCTTCATCACTAATTAGGTGTAAGGAATATAGATAGGGATCCTCTCACTTTTTAGCCCTGGTGAGTGCCCCTGACCTGTACTGGCATGTATGTGGGCAGAAACATTTTGGGTCATTGGGTTGTGTACCTGCATAACATTCCCTGGCGTTGGTTTTAGCTACACTTTAAGTACCTGCAAATAATTATCCTGGGTTTACCTAAAGGCATGTTTAGATTATCTAGATCCTGTCTTGTCAAGTCCGCTTTATTAAGAGCTCCTTCTCAAAGAGGTTGAGTCTGCCCTGGTAGTATCATCCACTAGGGTGGTATGAGGTCACCAATGATAAACCATGCCATAATTAGTGGGTGGGGCCTCCTCATCCAATATAATTGGCACTCTAGAATTGAGGTTGTTTTTTCCTGCGACCAGACAGGTTATTCCCTTAAGGTTCTTTGAGGAAATGTTTGAAAGGCATTTTGAGTAGTCTTCGATCTTTACCCATCACACCTTAATGTGTTTATTTTGATCTTTGTAGCGGGTTTGCGGTGGCCCACCTCATACTCTCTCTTGGTGTTCCGTAGTGTGTGGAGGGAGCCAAGAGGGTCTGAAAATGCATCTTGTTTGAAGAATATTTGTAGAGAGTTCCTCAGGAGTAATAAGGAGGTGGGATTTAGATTGTTTTTGTATAGTATGTTAACTACACTACTCAATAAGTTAACAAAGTAAATATTATTTTCTTCAATAGTTACTTGTAATTCTCAAATTAGAACATCCACTGCTCCACAAGCCTTAATCCAATAAACAGAAAATCTAACATCTCCACCTGTGTACATGACCCTTAATCATTCACCTATCCCCACCAATCCCAGAAATATTCCATTCTCATTTACTACTCTGTACAATGCTTGGCTGGTCCCTATCTATGGTTGCATAGTATAAATACTGTTAGATACACTGATAGAAGCAAGTTGTACTGTGACTGTTCCATTCTCTGATGCATAATGTTATTGGTAGAATGGCGAAAGACAAATGGAAAAATATGTCTGCATCTCTTTTTTTATCACACTAGGAGAGCAGGAGAGCCTGGACATCAGCAAAGGGAATGTTGCCATCTCGTGGGCCCGCTAGATTGCAAGGGTAACCTTGAATTTCCTCATATTGCTTAACCTGCTGTTTCAAGTCATATTATGATGTGTCTCATGGAAGTCCCATCATGGTTCTGTGGAGCAGCTCTTTTCACTGACCATTAATCTGTGTTCCTGTATGGTTAACTGTGACACAAGCAAAGTTTTTCAAAAATGGATCCTCGCCTGATAGTCTTCGATCTTGCACAGAAGGTGAGTGTCACTTTCAGTGTGGTTTTGTGGATGGAGCTGTGTTGGTTTATTATTGGAACTAGAGAACCTTTGTCTCAATAAATGACTAAAATGTGTTGTACACTACAGATAGTAGATTCTAGAGCTTCATAGCCTTGGGTGTCTGAAGAGATTCTCATAATAATTTGGGTTTGTCAAATAAGACAAATTGAATCGGTACTTCAAATATTTAAACCTCTAAGAAGAGGACATATACAGAGGAGAGAGAGAATGAAAAAAATAATTGGATTGAAGAAGAACAGGGACTTCTGGGAAATTATAGGAAGTCTAGGAGGCTGTAATCATGAGTAAGCATGGGTTGGCCAATGAACTATAGGGGCCAATGATTTGGAATCAGGATAAGAAGGTAGGAGTGAAGGCAGAATAAGGGGTAAGAAGGGGTTTGAAATGATATGTAAGATAGGGGCTGCAGAGAAAGAGAATGAGTGCATAGAAGCTGAGAGTTTTTCTTTCTCGGGTCAATGGGGATAGCACAGCACTGTGTCTGTAACAGAACTATTGAGGAGGATAAGTAAGATGTTGTGAGTATAATAGAGCCAATAGAAGGTCTGAGGAAAATAATCAGTAGTTGATGCTTTTCTGATGGCCTACGTTTATTCCAACAGTTGAATTTGTAATCACTGGCATTCCGTGTGACTCCAGGTCTAGTACGATGGTCTGACCTTACATTGCACTCTCTGAAGGGACTGATGTTTTACGTGATTGGTAAGTATTGATAAGGAAAGAGGTTAAATGGTCAATGTTTGTGCTGAATTGTTTATATTGCATTCCACTTACAGTGTATCTGAGTACTGTAATTAGAATATTTCTCATTGAAAAGTCACTAAGCAGTGTTTCACAATTCATTTGCTGCACACTCTTCTCCCCTCTATTGCTGTTATTGCGCAGGGTGGGAATCCTTCCCTGTGTTATGATTTATATTCCAATCCGTCTTGAAATCTAAATTAGGAAACCGTTATTTGCCCTACTGTTGCCATTTTTTATGAAAACAACCCAAGTGATGGATTAAAACCATGATCTCTTGACTTGGTAAGAGTATTCTGCATCATTCAGAAACTCTGTCCATCACCACCCCCCTTTTCCAAAATCGGTTTTATCCACACTATGTGTGGGAGGGTATACTCAGACGTGAGTCCCTTGCTCATTGCACCATCAGGATTCAAGCAAGCCGGGCCGAAGAAGGCTGTGATGCCAGAAACCGGTCCCCGGAAGCTTGTTTCCTTCCCAGTATAAGAACTGGCTTGGTAGTTTGGTTTGCCCTGTTCCCATCATGCACTGGGACAGGAACAGACTAATTTGCATATAGCCAGGTTCTGAGCTGGGATGGTGCAGTGAGCTAAAAAACGGTGATGGATTAAAACCATGATCTCTTGACTTGGTAAGAGTATTCTGCATCATTCAGAAACTCTGTCCATCACCACCCCCCTTTTCCAAAATCGGTTTTATCCACACTATGTGTGGGAGGGTATACTCAGACGTGAGTCCCTTGCTCATTGCACCATCAGGATTCAAGCAAGCCGGGCCGAAGAAGGCTGTGATGCCAGAAACCGGTCCCCGGAAGCTTGTTTCCTTCCCAGTATAAGAATTGGCTTGGTAGTTTGGTTTGCCCTGTTCCCATCATGCACTGGGACAGGAACAGACTAATTTGCATATAGCCAGGTTCTGAGCTGGGATGGTGCAGTGAGCTAAAAAACGGTGATGGATTAAAACCATGATCTCTTGACTTGGTAAGAGTATTCTGCATCATTCAGAAACTCTGTCCATCACCACCCCTCTTTTCCAAAATCGGTTTTATCCACACTATGTGTGGGAGGGTATACTCAGACGTGAGTCCCTTGCTCATTGCATCATCAGGATTCAAGCAAGCCGGGCCGAAGAAGGCTGTGATGCCAGAAACCGGTCCCCGGAAGCTTGTTTCCTTCCCAGTATAAGAATTGGCTTGGTAGTTTGGTTTGCCCTGTTCCCATCATGCACTGGGACAGGAACAGACTAATTTGCATATAGCCAGGTTCTGAGCTGGGATGGTGCAGTGAGCTAAAAAACGGTGATGGATTAAAACCATGATCTCTTGACTTGGTAAGAGTATTCTGCATCATTCAGAAACTCTGTCCATCACCACCCCCCTTTTCCAAAATCGGTTTTATCCACACTATGTGTGGGAGGGTATACTCAGACGTGAGTCCCTTGCTCATTGCACCATCAGGATTCAAGCAAGCCGGGCCGAAGAAGGCTGTGATGCCAGAAACCGGTCCCCGGAAGCTTGTTTCCTTCCCAGTATAAGAATTGGCTTGGTAGTTTGGTTTGCCCTGTTCCCATCATGCACTGGGACAGGAACAGACTAATTTGCATATAGCCAGGTTCTGAGCTGGGATGGTGCAGTGAGCTAAAAAACGGTGATGGATTAAAACCATGATCTCTTGACTTGGTAAGAGTATTCTGCATCATTCAGAAACTCTGTCCATCACCACCCCCCTTTTCCAAAATCGGTTTTATCCACACTATGTGTAAGAGGGTATACTCAGACGTGAGTCCCTTGCTCATTGCACCATCAGGATTCAAGCAAGCCGGGCCGAAGAAGGCTGTGATGCCAGAAACCGGTCCCCGGAAGCTTGTTTCCTTCCCAGTATAAGAATTGGCTTGGTAGTTTGGTTTGCCCTGTTCCCATCATGCACTGGGACAGGAACAGACTAATTTGCATATAGCCAGGTTCTGAGCTGGGATGGTGCAGTGAGCTAAAAAACGGTGATGGATTAAAACCATGATCTCTTGACTTGGTAAGAGTATTCTGCATCATTCAGAAACTCTGTCCATCACCACCCCCCTTTTCCAAAATCAACAACCCAAATTCAGCCTTTATTTGATTATTTCCTTTCATTCACAGAGTCTTCATAAGTCTTTGTGCATAGCTTTGTGTCAAGACTACTAAAGTACAATCATACTCAACTCAACAACATCGATAGTTGTGACGTTCCTGTGAGAGGGAGTGCCAACGACGTCATCATGATCAAAAAAATCTATTTTGGACACACGATTTGTCACGAATACCCCCATTTCTCAAACATGGGGTCAGAGTACCTCCACTCTGACCCCTCATGTTATCTTTCAAAGAAACTTTCAGCCCCGGGACCCGTTCCCGATCTATACAATGGAGGCCTCAACTTTCTGTTCAGTTTGTGGCCAGCCAAACAAAGCATTCCACCTGCCTTGTGTCTTCGCAATTAATCGCATTATTGAAGCTAAATATCCACGCCGATAGATATCACCAACTATTTCTTCTTAAAGTTCTCAAAAACGACGGAACTGCATTTCCATTTAGCAGTTTGGGCTCAAGATTCGACTATGCGCCCTATGGGAATTAACATGGGAAAATACACTTTTTTTGAGACCCCTTTTTCTTGGCCCCTGTTTGACGGATCACTGCAAAACTTGCCATGCACAACTAGACTTAATATGACCCTTTTCTGGGAAAATGTTGTGAAGATTCGTGTGACGGGGCAGGGGAGCAGGACCCTCAGACCACGGATGACTGGTGGATGGCCACACCCCTTTTACCTTGCTCCTTGTCCCCACAGCAGCCACCGGCAGTCTGGACAGAAGAGGATACCTCGGTTTCGTTTCCGGAATGCAAGGACGACGGCCCCTTTAAGATCCTCGAGTCAGGTGCCGAGGCCCCGCCCACTGAGGACGCCAGGGCGTCAAAAGCCGGCACACCTGGAATGGAGATGGAGGGCGTGGTGAGCAGAGCAGAGAACCGGGAGGAAGCCGCAGAACAGTATCGGAGAGCCGAGACCCCTGAGATCGACAAGCCAGGAGGCCAACGTTTCCACGAGCCGCCCTGCCACGTTCCCACGGGAGGAGCGTGGCTCCAAGAGGTACGGGGCCGGGTAGCGGGCTGGGTCGGGAGGAGGAAACACCAGTGACCGATCCCCTGTCTCGCCTAGCCACATAGACTTCCCTCCCGTACCATCCTTACACGAGCACTTCCCCACAGCCCTGGGTAGACTAAAGTGCACGTTCTGTTCATCCCTCACTCCCCGACCCCTTTACTAGTTTATGCAATATATGTATCCTGACAGTCGTTTCCTTTCCTTGCCGGTACCGGAGCGGAACCAGAAAGAAAACGCCCGGAGCAGGACCGCACCCCAGGACGACTGTTCTCCCCGAAGACCCAAAGAAGAAGACTCCTTTGTTTTGGTTAACTGTTTACTTTGGATTACATGAAGAAGACTTACATACCAATAAAGCCTTCTCTCAAACCTTTATTGAAGGCACCTGTCTTTCTCTTTGAGCCGCATACAAGTGTAGAGTCCCCAGTATTAAGGGAACACCCCCACGTCCCAGCCCAGGCGGGACAATTCGCCAACCAGCGCCAAAGGTATAGATAAGTAAAAAAAAATATTTTCCTATGGAAACTATGGGGGGAAGGTGTGTGTGTGTGTGTGTGTGTGTGTGTGTGTGTCTCAACACACATACCTCAGATAGAAGATGACCTCTTTGACCATTTACTAGGGAGATGGCTGTTGGATTATTGTGTGGTTGTGAAACCTGACCAGCTAATACCATCACCATCTTTATCAGGTCCAGTTATGTTTATTTAATAAAACTCTTAGCTCTGGGTAGCTGTGGCACAGAGCAGTGAGGCATAATCAAAGGAACACATGTAAAGCATTTTGAAGTACAAACACAGTTAATAAATAGGAAACATATACCAACATAGAACCCAGATGAGATTTTGCAACCATCATTCTTAATTTTGCGCTATTTTGGTTTTAAAAAAAGAGGCTGGGGTTGAACGCTATCTCCTTTACATAGGTTCTGGCTCACCCATTTTAGATTAGGCACGGTCCACTTTTTGGTAGCTCAGCCCCAACAGGGTTCATGGTTTCACAGTTTACCCCTTTGTCCCTGTGATGGCACCGCAAAACAATCTCTTGCTCATTTTATGTTTTTCTGCAGGTTTTATTGCCATCCCATATAGTCCTTTTTACTACCCATTTTGCGGTCTTTTGGGATTAGAAGTTATAATGCAAGCTACTCCCGTCTTTTACGATTAGAATCAAAACTTTGGTTTGCTATCGCTAGTTTTTTCTGTGGGGCTTTGAAAATCAGAATTTCTCAGAATTAAAATTGGCTAAACATAATTGAGGCATTTTTAATGCTGTGAATTTTGTATTGCACTTTAATTATGGACCCTTTTTAACTTTATCATGTATCTTTTATAACTGATTCCCTTTTATAAGTTTTGTGTGTGTAGCTCATTATAATACGTTTTGCTCAAGTGGTATATTTTTTGCTATTATGGTTTTACGTAGCTTCAAGTAAAACTGATTGATTGTTTTTTTTCATTGACATTTTTTATAATAGCAAACATACAAAACATTTTGGAGGTCTGTTGCTCCACATCCCCCCATGAAGTATTGTTGTGCAATTAACATGGTATAACTTTTCAAGCTTATTATCCAGCTTGTCTTGAAACATTCCTTATAAATCCAACAAAAGCACGTTATACATTGTGAATGCATTATACTGTTGGTATGTACAAAAATGTTTCCTGCTTACAGTGCTAGCGGCAAACACCTTAACCCCTTCGCTGCGGGGGTTATTCCCCCGCTGTGCTGGGGGGGAGGGGGGCGTGCACAGCGCCCGCATGCTGAGCTCGTCATGAGGCACGGCGCTCCTGTGCTCATGACGAGCTCAGCTCATCACAGGTGCATTGCCTCCTGTGGAACGCTCAGCACAGGAGGGGAATTCTCCCCGCACCTGAGCGTTCCACAGCTCATGACGAGCTGAGCTCGTCATGAGCACCGGAGCGCCGTGGCTCATGACGAGCTCAGCTCGTTATGAGCATCGAAGAGGTTAAAAAAAAATTACAGTCATGAGTTTTTTTACCTTCTAGCAGGTTGGGCAAGATGAAATCAGGTTAGGGATTTACCCCTGCTAGTACTTGTTATAGTGCGCTGAAGGGTTGTGCATCAGGTGTGTTTGGGTGGTCTGGTTCTGCCTGTTGGCGTGTGCAGGCCCACTCCAGAAAGGGGCCCCATATTACACGTGGCCGGGATGCTGAGGGCATCAGCTCCCAGAATGTTGATAACTGTTCCTGACTAAATGTTACATCGGCAATCCAGTCTTTCACAGTCGGGGACCCTCTCCTCCCCCAATGCAACTCTACGCTTGGCCAGTAATAACATAAGAGCGTGTAATTTCCGGAGTCCTTGTGGTGACTCCTTTACAAATCCCAATAGACCCAACAAGAGGTCTGGGTCATTGGCCGTGCCCAGTATGCCATGTATAATTTTAGAATCAAACATTTTAGTCTGTGGAAAGCATCATGATACACAGCCCAGCTGCCTACATCAACTTGCCGGCAGGGCGTAGCAACAAGAGTTAAAGACAGCGTCTGGGCCTACACCCCGGAGGGCGACCCCGCACTGCATCTCAAGCAAGAAACAAGCCCACCTGTGCAACTATCTCCACTCTTATTGGAAACAGACAAAATAATGCAAGAGGAAGAGAAGGAAAGAAACAAGAAAAACAAAACCAAAAAGAACAAAATGCCCCTCCCCCTGACGCCCCACCCCTATCCGCATCAGCTCTCTCCTTCGGCCCTTACCAACCAAATGCCCCAGGATCAACAGACAATCCTCAGTCCACTGTGGTGGCCCCCTTCGGCTCCAAAGGAATAAGTTGCAAGATCTGAAGATATTTCGGGCATGTCGCCTCTCGGAGATCTTTAGCAAGGATCTTCAAGAACGGACCCCAAAGCTTCGCATATTCAGATCCTTTCCCGTCCATGCCAAACGAAAGCCTTTCCATAGCTTAGATGTGCCAGAGCCTTTGGATCCAATCCCTGGTGTCAGGTAGCACTGGGGAGCCCCACTGCGCTAAGAGGACCTGCCTCGCCGCCAAGCAATCTGTCTGCCCCTCTGCGTGCGCAAGGTAAAGAACCTTGAGTGTGGGAGCCCCAGCAGAACATGTTCAGGCGCCCTCGGAAGTGTAATCTGAAACGCACAATCAAGCTCATCCAATACCAATTTCCAATTGCGCGCTCCAACTTCGGACAACGCCACAGCAGGAGTACCAGGGTCCCAGAGAGGCCACGTCCTCTCCAACAAAGGCCGGATTTCGCCCTATCCCGCTTCTTTATGCGCGCAGGGGTATAGTACCAGTAGGAAACAACCTTATATGCGGACTCAGTACCCTACGTGTTAGATGCTGTGTGGTGTACGCGATAATAAATGTGCTCCCACTCCTTAGTGGTCAGGGGACGCCCCAGCTCTGTTTCCCAGCGAACCTGCGCTTTCGTGCATGTCTTCTTAGGGTGGCGCATGATCGCTGCGTACAACTCTGAGACCAGCTTATGGTCCTCTTTCTTACAGACGAGCCATCGCTCGAATCTCGTCAAGGGCCGAGACATAGAGGACATATTGCTCGGTTGGGTCACCCAGTGTGCCACCTGCGCATGATAAAAAACATCCGATTCCAAAAGCGGAAAGAACTCGGTACGCAAGCGGGTAAAGGGAACCAAACCATCCAGATCGAAAAACGAGCGTACTCTTCAACAGCCCTCCTCCCTCCAGCGGTGGAAAACCGGGGACGCACACCCCGGCGGAAAGTCCGGGTTGTTTGACAATGAGAGTCATGGGGGAGGGGAAAGTAGTCCACCCCCTGCGCTGCGCCAACTGATCCCAGGCCTTCAAAGTCTGAGAAGTCACCGGAGAAGAGTAGAGCCCCCACGCCCTATGCTTGTGCGGCAGCCACAACTTACGCCAGATGTTGCACCCCGCCACAGTCTGATACATAAAGTTCCAATGCTTACTGGACAGGGGCCTATTCCATTCCGCAATATATCAGAGGCATGACGCCTGGTAATAAGCTGTCAAAAGGGGAAAACCTAACCCACCTGCCGCCTTGGGAGTAGTGACGAGGGACAACGCTTGCTGCGGGCGCCGATTATCCCATAAGAACCGATTAAGAAGTCCTTGCAGCTTCCGCAGGGTACCTGGCGGGGGGCTCAAGGGTAGCATTTGAAAAAGATAAAGGACTCTAGGGAGAATTGTCATCTTTACTGCCGCCAGCCGGCCGTACCAGGCCAGTTTAAGACGGGACCAATCCGAGAGGGCCTTGGCTATGTGCTCTACGAGCAGACCATAATTGAGAGACGTCGTTTTAGCGATAGTGGGGGCCAGTCTGATGCCTAGATAGGGAATGTCAGAATGCACCCACTGAAAGTCGAAGTCTTTCTGCAGGTCCTGCACCTCCGCGCAGGGGACCGAAACATTCAAGATTTGGGACTTGGAGAAGTTTACTCTAAAGCCCGCAGCTCTTTGAAAGGCGCGCAACTCCGCCGACAATCCCCGCAGGGAAGAATAAGGCTGGGTCAAGGAAAGGATAACATCATCCGCATATAAGCTAATCTGGTGGGTATCCGCGCCAAATTTGATTCCGGCTATATCGACATTAGAACGTATACGCTGGGCAAACGGCTCCATATAGAGCGCAAAAAGCAGCGGGGAGAGGGGGCATCCCTGCCTCGTTCCCCTTGTTATGTCCAACAGTGTCCTGGGGTGACCGCCGCTTCCTAGTGGCCGCACCCAAACTATGGAATACTCTTCCTCAAAACATCAGGACGAGTTCCTCACTCCACCAGTTCCAAAAACTTTTAAAGACATGGCTGTTTAACCAATGAGACTTTAGTTATGAGTAGGAAACAGATGAATTGTTAGCGCCGAGACGCCTGTGGGTATTCGCCGCACTCTACAAATGTAACCTGCCACTCCCTCTCCGTCCGTGCCCTCCCCTTTGTATAGAGCTTGGTAAAACTGCTGAAAGGCGTCCACAATAGCCGCATCATTCGTCTGTTCAACCGCTACAGAGTCCCTGATAGATGAGATAGCTGTCTGTCGGGCGCCGCCCGCAATCTATGCGCAAGCATCTTCCCACCCTTGTCCCCACTGAGGTAAAACTTGTGACGCAAGCGCAGCAAAGCATGGGAGGCCCTGTCGAGGTCTAAATGCTTGAGCATGCGTCGCTTCGTTTCCAACTCCCTCCAAACCCTCGCTGCCCCAGTCCTTTTGTGAATCGCCTCCAAGCCACAACCTCCTTTTCCAATTCGGCACGTTTCTCCTTCTGCAGCCGAGAATAGGCCGCCGCAAGCGCTATGAACTCACCCCGAGCCACTAATTTTATGGCCTCCCATACCGATGCGAGGGGTGTCCCTTCAATGTCATTCTCGGACAAATAATGAATAACAGTCTCCCGCACTTTGTGGATGACCGAGTCCGAATGGAGCATAGAATCTCGTAGACGGCAGCCCAACGGTGTCGGCCTGTCACCACAAGACGTGAGCATCACTAAGATAAGCGCATGATCCGACAAGGAGCGCGGAGTAATGTTGGCAGCCGACAAATGAGGCAGCAGTGAAGATGTGGCAAGAAAATGATATAGGCGGGCGTACGTTTTATGAGCTGCAGAATAATAGGTGTAATCTCGCACCTGGGGGTGATGCTCCAGCCAAACATCATGCAAACCCCCATCAATCAACCACTGCATTCCTCCCTGCGACATTTCCCCCTCCTGGTAGGACCTCTGCTCAGACCGATCCATTCCCTTGTCCATTACAAGATTTAAATCGCCACCCACCAGGATCAGGGCATCCGGGGCGCCAATGCCTGCGAGAAGGCCGCCTGCAAGAAGGGTTCCTGTCTCACGTTCGGCGCATAGATGGACCCTATCGTGAGCTGCTTCTCCCCCCAAAGGACGGGAACAGCCAGGAATCTACCTTTGATGTCTACCACCTGGGAAATAACTTTACAGTGCGCCCTAGCACTAAAGAGAATGGCTACCCCATGCTTCTTGGCCGGCCCTGAAGACCACAATTGCAACGGGAAGCGTCTGACCGCCATGTGCTTGACATCCTTGGACAGGAGGTGCGTCTCCTGCAGTAGGCATACCCCACCATCCGCGTTCTCTAACAAGGAGAGGGCAGCTGCATGCTTAACTGGACTATTCAAGCCCCGCACATTCAAGCTCTCAACTTTCAAACTCCTACCAGACATAGCTAGGGCAGATAGGAAGAGCCAGAGCCACAGCAATCCCCAGGTCCCCCGAGCAGGCGCCCCAATCTGAAGGATCCCCGGACCTCCCCCCCCCCCCGAAAGCTGATGCGAAGCCCCCCCGACCACTCCCCACCCCCAACAGTCCCCCCCCCAACCCATCCCAAAGAAAACTCCTAGAAAAAAGGCAAACAGATTAGACAAAATACAGTCTGTCAAATAGGCCCCAAAGGCTGGGGAACATGGCACCTCCAACATCCATCTCCAGCTCCTGATACAGGACACTCCCGCAGCCCGGAACATAGGAGCTGTACAACACAGTGGTGAAAAAACGGTCCCCCTCCGGCGCCCAAGTAGGCCCATCTAGTGCCTAGCTGCAAAGCGTCAAGAGACCTCACATGATTCAGTGACCGATGCCACGGAGAGCCCCTCTCTCCAGAAAACTCGCTGATAGGTCCGGTTTGGCAGAGGAAGGCGACCTCCTGATGCGCTGCCACTCCCCTGAGCGCCGCCGCCGCCGGACAGGCGATCCCCGGTCTCCGGTCGCAGGGGCTGGCCTCTCCAGGCCCAGAAGCTTGAACGCTGACTCCAGTGAGCGCACCTGGACCAACTTGCCGTTCAACTTAAAGATAAGTCAAAAGGGGTGGCCCCACGAATAAGGAATACCCTGGTCCCGCAGATGGCTGGTGATTGGTTTAAACTCCCTACGCTTAGCCAGGGTGGAGGCCGCTAAATCCTGGAAGAGGACAGGTTGGTGGCCCCTGAATTGTATGCGATTAAGGTCACGTGCCTTCCTGAGGATCCTTTCTTTGAGTTGAAAATCATGAACGCACACTAGGATGTCCAGGGGAGGGGCCTTAGCTCCACGCGGCAAGCCCACTCGATGCACCAGATCCATTTGAATGTCCATGTCCCCTTCTTCCTCACCCAGGACCTGAAGGAAAAGGGCGCGGACATACCCCCGTAGATCATCTTCCTCACCTTTCCAAGGGACCGCCCGGATTCTGACATTGTTCCGCCGGGACCTATTCTCCAGGTCCTCAACATGAGCTTGGAGGTCCAGATTCTGCTCCGTTAGGCGGAGTACGTCCTGCTGGAGACGCTGAATATCCTCTGCAGTGTCAAAGTCGTGCTCCTTCAGAGTCGCCACCCGTTCCCCAACTGCGCCGACATCCCGCCGTACCTCTCGCAAGTCCGAGGTAAGCTGCGAACGAAGCTCCTGAATGTCATCCTTGATGGCGGCGAACATGTCCAGCATGAAGGCTTTGGTTGCTGGTGCATCACCGTCCCCAGATCCCTGGGGTTTATCCTTGGGCGGAGAAGTGGATTGCCCCCCCACTCTCTGCGAAAGCTCCTTGAGGGGTTTATCCTTGCGGTTCCTGGCTGCCGCCATGACAGCTTCCACAGCGCTGCACCGCAGGGACGCAGCAGCTAGGCTGAACGGACGCCAATATCTGGAGGATAACGCCTAGGCCCATGATCAACCCCGCCAGCACCTCCACTCCCAGGGTACCCAGCACACAGACACCAGGAGAAGAGCAGCGAACCAAGGCGGCACCCCCCGCAGGTCCCCGAAGGAACGACAAGCGGGCCCCACGCACTCAATCAGCCCTCCAGGGCCCGTGGTTCTCGGGGCAGCCCGGGCCAGCTAGCGCACCCTCCCCAGGGCCCCTCTCCAGGGCCCGTCGCAGTCACAGTCGCAGTCCCCTCCGTGCAGGAGCAGTCAGCTTGAAGGCTCAGCCAGCGCTCCCACCTCCAAAGTGCCGGTCAATGAGAGTCACGGTAGCAGGGCAGCCACACCTCCGCAGGGCTTCTGCTGTAATGGGTCACCCCCCGCCGATACGCGGGCCGATGCGCAAGCCAGCTACCCCCCACTCCTCTGGTGGAGCAATGCCCAATATCCCAAGCAGCAATGAGGGCGACGAGGCCACCACCCCAGGCAGCAGCAGTGGCAGGCAGTCCTCTAAGCAATGGCCCGTGCTCCTCAATGGCCGAGGGCCGCGGCCATAGATCCGAGGCAGGGCAATAGCGCCGAGCTCCCCCTCTCGTAGTGCACACCAGCACCCTCCAGGAGCTCCGCGAGCCACCTCCGCTGCGGGAGCGCAACAGCAGTCCTGGCCCGACCCCTGCCCAGCGCTTCTCAGGTCCCTGCACCGTACTGCTCGGCCACCCTTGCGCACGCCGCCCCTGCTCACGCCGTCCGCCAATGCGCGGACCGAGACGCAGATCGTCAGCCGCCTCACCTGCCTTGCATAGCACCCCGGCAACACTGCGAGGCCCGAATCTGAGCCCAGGTGCCCTCCTCCGCCGGCCGCGCCGTCACTTGCTGGGGGCTCTCCGCCACTCATCCGCAGGCCCAGGCCGCCCGACGCACAAAATGGCGGCCCGGGGACAACTCTGCTGCTGCCTCCCGTCGTTCACCTCCGCCCGCCGGCACCACTCTTGGGTCCTTGCCTCTCCAGGGGGTGTCGGAGCCCCCAGCTCCAGTTAGCGCAGCCACTCTGGTCTCGGACTACCGAAGGTAGGCAGGGTCCCCCTCCGTCAGCACCACGCTTCCCGCCGGGCCGCAGCAAGGCCGGGACTGGATGGGACCAAGCAATGGCTATCAGCATCACACGCCTGAGAAAGAGGCTCCTCACCGGTGCCGAAGGTCTCCAGGCAGCATCCGCTATCTCGTACCCTCGTAGATGGGCACCCAGAGGGCTGATAATTAAGGCTCGAAACTACCTGCGCCGGAGGGACAGGAGAGGACGTCCTACTTCGCCGCCATCTTGGCCACGCCCCCTGTCATGTATAATTTTAAAAACGGAAGTCCAAAAGTCAGCTAGTTTGGGGCAGAGCCATACCATGTGCGAAAATGTTGCTGGAGCGAATCCACATCTCCAGCAGCCGGCAACATCCCTAAGTCCCAAAAACTGATTGATAATTCGTCGGACTCTTTGCCGGACTGACATCCCAAATAACTTGGCGGACACTTTGTGACTTTTCATGGACTATTTAGAGGTTTTAGTTTTCTTAGGTATGTCTTATTCACATGGTATCTTATTGAAACGAAATGCTGTAAAAATTATTTAATTTTATTTTACGCTTTTGCTATGTGACCTGTATTTTATTGTGTTTGTTAATATTTATCTTGTTTACTTTTAGGGTTCCTTTGAACCAAATAAAGATACATGAGTGATTGACTGAAGCAGGAAACATGACACAAAAAAACCAACATCAATTTATAACAAAAGAGTGTATTATTAACTTAATTTAGACACCAAATTGATAAAAGTCTATCAAGGGAAACTAGAGATATGATTTTTCAAAGGGAATTACATTTTTTTGGCAAAGTTGCCGTAAATCATTGTAATCTGTTCATCAGTTTCTAGCCAAGTGGCTAGTGCAGCTACATCTCATAACTTGGTTGGACCACAACCTGGTGAAGGTTGGTCACAGGGACCATTCGGGGCCACGGGGAGAGTTCTCTGTTGCTTCCAGCAGTCTTGGGGTCCTCACTGTCTTTTTCTCCTTCAACGTGGCCCAGCCAAGATGTGGTCCCGATGCTGGGGATGCAGGATGCTGAGATGCTGAAGACCTAGAAGACTTGGAAAAGATGCTGTAAGTCTTTCAGGTGACACCCTAGGGTCCATAAACCTAACCTCTTTCTGATGCCCTTCAAACCTAATGAATTGTCAAGTTGAAAGCCCTTCCACTTATTTTAGGCACTGTGGTCTTGTTTGGGGATCACAGGATTTTGCAGTTTTAGGGATTGTCCCTGTTGCTAAAGTATTGGAATGCTGTTTGGAGATCACCTCCAAACACACAGAATGGTCAAGATCAGATGTCAGTCAACCTCTTTAGCTATTGAGATTTTCTTGGGGAATCTCCCCATGCATAGAATGGTTTAGATTAGTGAGGAATTTCCAGGATATTAAGGTGCCCTTGTGGATCGCCTCCACTATGGTAGAATGTTCTATATCTATTTGCATCGTTTTCCTAGGTATCAAGGTCTTTTGTGAGGTCAGTACTATTGTCCCATTAAAAGGTATTTTGGCTTTTGAACTTGATCGCTCTCTCCAATAAAATGCTGCGTAGAAGGGATTGCCCCCTCTCTGTCCTCCATAAGGTATTGTGATTTTCATTGTGGATTCCCCACTCCGCCCAAGTCATGAATTTTGTTAGACTTGCTCAGTTACATCTGTTTTAGTGGCATTATTTTCCTGTGCTTTCCATATTCCTCCCTCCAAACCCAGGCCAAGAAAAAAAAACTCTTGTTAAGGATAGTGTCATACCTTTCCAATTCATGGTTTGTGGTAAGGTTGGGATTATTTCACAGCATTAAAAGCAGATAATGAATTAAAACAAGAGACTAGGATCATCCCGCTTAGCCACATGTTCTTATATTCTGGACTAATTTCTACTGGAGTTTCATATGAAGGTGAAAATAGTGTTACCCTTGCTTCATTGCTCTCTGTAAAAACACATTCTTCCTGTCTTCAAAAAATCACTAAGGCAGTAATTATTTCTCTTCATGTAGCCCCTTTCCATGTTATGACTGCTTATGACCATTAGAAATTATTTTCTTGTAGCAGTTGTTGAAACTAAATCCATTTAGCCATTCATTCTCTGTTCTGTGTGTGACTGAACAGGTTCATATTCTTGCATGATCAGTTTAATCACTTGTAAATACTTCTCCTGCGAACACCATATTCTCTGACTGCTTTTCTTTAAAGGAAACATGCCAACCTGAAAACTTTCGGGTTTTCCTCTACTTAGGGCTTGGTAAGCTCAGAATGGGTATTGCTGAGTTTCAGTGGCAGTGCCTGCTGTTGCTTTGAATTGTTATTATAGCACCCTGTTAGCCACGAGAACGTCTGGATCTGCACTTTGTTTTGGCACAATGAGGCTCTACTGGCTGCATTTAGAGAGTATTAGTATAACACTCATACTGACAGTTACTGTTCTCATTGTGGGACTGGGGATTTCAGACATTGCACTTGAAAACCAAAATGTTGCCTGCAACAGTGCTTGCCCCCCTTGGTCAGATGGTCAAGTGAGCCCACTGTTTCTTGTAGTTCACTGTAGCCGCATATATTAGTTCCCCAAGGAGTTCTCTATATCCCTGGTAATATACATATTTTTCTTTGTCTCAGGTGGGGTCACTGTATCTGTGGTAGCCTTCTTGTTCACCATTAAGTTCCTGCTAGAGCTTGCCGCACGTGTAGTCAGCTTTCTCCAACATGAGGACCGGGAGCGCCGAGGGGAACGCACCATCTATGACTACGTGCGGGGGAACTATCTCGACCCTCGGTCCTGCAAAGTCTCCTGGGATTGGAAGGAACCTTGTGAAGTGGGGCACACCATGGCATTCAGAGTACACGTAAGAAACCCTTTGAATATGTTCCTCTGCAACTCTCACACCGTGTATATACCCAACTGTACATCTTACTTCCCTTTCATCACTCACTTGTCATTAGTTTTTTTAAGTGTTTTAATTGTAAACGAGCATTAAACCGACAGTGGTGATGACAGCACAAGGGCTGCATGGTTAGTTGTAGCTGTTGAAATTTCAAAAAGGGGGGTTACTCTAAGGGCAGCTAAGTTCTGTCATGACCGGTTAATCTCCAGCAGTGGTGAATTGAACATACTCAGTATTTACTCTGAACCGTCTAGCTGTAAATGCTGCAAGGTGTTCATGTGGATGTCACCCAGAAAATCGTAATAATAATAGGTGTATATATCGTATTTTTAGAGGTAAGGTTATACTTAAAGTAGCTAAAAACAATAGGTTCTGAATGTGCACTCACTAAATAGACACTCATTACGTGATAACCAAGTCTGAACCTCCACCTTGGAAAATCTTTGAAAAATTGTAGCAAAATGACTATTTTTAGCTGATTTTGTCTTAAAACTGACAAAACATCCTTGGGTATTAGAAGTGATTCAATATGCCTGAGTATTTAAAAAATATGTATAAATAGCATTTTCCATCACTTCTATAATCTTTTTCCTCCCATGTTTCCATAAATTTTATCCAAGCCGATTGTCAGTGTTACTTTGTTATTAAAAATCATCTGGAAGGGGACATATTGCAAAAATTAAGTAATTCAGGTATCGAAGCCTGTCATCGGCCTGTGGGAGACCAACCACATGCAAATGTTCAGCTCAGTTCCTAGCAATGCATCTGTTCAGCGCAGATGGGAAGGGTCTACTGAACGTTCAAACGTTGTTCAAGCCACTGGGCATGTGTTGTCAACATTCATCCAACTTTAGAGTCAAAAGCAGTAAAAACCTTCTACCCTGCCTTTCATGTGTTTTTTAATAGCCCTGTTTTTTCCATCGATTGTGCTTGGCAATCATTTGATCCTACCGAAAGTGTTCATATCATTGTGGTTTATGTTGACATCAGAGCTGTGTTACCACCTTTTCAATCCCAGGTTATGAGATGAACACAGGCTTTTTTGCCTGTACCCCTTTTGTGAAACCGCATACTGGCTCTCTCCCTGTTATAGACTAGCCTTGCTTGTTGTCAGAGGTACGTTTTATGTAGGTGAATGTTCTATTGTGGCCTAATGAATGGTGGGACTATTTGGACACTGATGATGGCTGCACCTGGTTTTCTGTGGGGTCCATTTTGTGGGGTCATGGAGCAGTCTGGTTACTTGGCAGCATACGATGCGAGTACTGTCATTTACGACAGGTGTCAATGGACTACATTACCTATGAACACAAATTTGATAGTCAAGTCACTTCTGTCTTTCAGTATAGTGAGGAGGAGCAATCCATGCTTACTTCAGGAGGTGCAGAGGTTGTAAACTCAGATTCAGTATGACACAGTAGTGTCACTAACTAAAAAATCTGGTTTTGTCAGTGCTTTGTTTTCGAAATAAATAAATGTACTTTATTTAACCATTTAGTAAAGAGTTCAGTTAAAAGTAATAAGCTAAAAAATCAAAAAGTTTGAGCACCTTATGAGGCATGAAACAATTCCATAAGCCTTCATATCTCCTTGTCTCACTAGATTTTTGTTAATATGATCTCTTTTTGGACAGTTGTCTTCTGCATGGCTTTGTAACGCTATACTGCCCGGCCTTTCTACCTTTTCAGTCTGGTCCCAATGCAGCTCCCATGAGTGATGCGAGCCCAGTGAGTGTACCAGTGATTTGTTTCTCTACTAGATATGGCACTCTGATCTCGGGCGGCACCCAACATTTACCTCTTTTGTGATGATGGCTAGTGTCCAAGCTTTGTAGGCTGCATTTGGCCTGAAAAAGGTGGCAGTTTAATTCTTAGTCGGAGGCACATACCTTTTTACCTGTACCTCTGTGTGGGATCACCTACTAACCGCCACGTGTGTGCTTATTTGTTTTGCATTGGGCCACTGATGTCTATCTCACACATTGAAATCTGCCTTTAAATATTTTCTGTTGCCCTTAACAAAACCACTTGTCTATCTTTTCGAAAACCTGCATTCCTTTGGAGATGGACCCCATTTCTGGAGCCATTCCACATTTCAACTAGTCTGAACCGGTCTCAGACGAGGTATCAGGGCGTTTGATTTGGGCATTAAGAGATCATGCTAAGACCATCTCCTTCCTGGATTGGAGGGAACTACTAGAAATGTCAGTAATTCAGATCATATATTTAGTCAGAGGAGTGAAAGATAATTACTGGCTCAGTTTCACATTAAGTTGTTCAACATTTTATCTCATCACCAGGGGAGAACAATACAGAAGATCCCAGAGTGAGATTGTTGTTGTGCCATAACTCTCCCTCAAAATATGATCTGAGACTTTTAGATCTACTGAGTCACCTTTCTTCTAGACGTATGGAGTGATATAGGAACTTAGCTGCCTACATTCAAAGCTGGAATGACCTGATCCTTCGACGATATCCAATGCTCAGCTGGCTGGAGAGACCTGCATCAAGGACATCTGGATAGAATAAGACTACCCAGCATATACAAAGTCAACCCTGCAAGCTGCCCAGGGACCAGCAATACCCTTCATGCTGTTGAGCTGCTCCAATGCCTTATAAAAGCGAGAGACTACATCTTCACATACCCTCCCAACTTTACTTGGATCTTTAGTTGTTCCTTGGGAAGCTATGGAAATCTTGACCTCAGTTCCTAGCTTGAGCCATTAGCAGGAGGATGTTGCCCTTATTCTGGAATCATTTGAATTATTTTCCTAGCTTAATCAGATCAGTTAATATTGCTGTTCAAAGCCACAGTCAAGACAGTTTCTCAAGGCTAGTAGCTCACTGGTCACTGATCTTGCTGGTGCCTCCTGTGAGTGTTCCCTGACTGTTGATGGAGTCCCTCCTGCTCCAACGGAAAATCTGTACTGTGATCGATGAGTTTTGAGATACTGACCACTTAAGGGAAATCTCAGGAGAATGGCAAGTTAGCTCAGTGGCTACTGAAGTTTAGGACTGTGGCCATGCACTGTGCCATTGGTGACTAAGCAATTCAGTCACACTTGAACACCACCTTTAAAACTTCTAGGATGCATCTAACAGAGTGCATTTCTGAGCACATTCATTTTTACTTTGGCATCTGCAGTCAGTCCATTTTGAGGATTTTATACTTTGTTTTGAACACTCCAAAGTATCCTTGACTCAAAGGCTTCCAAGAGAAGCCAAGAACATCTAATTGATCCCCCATAGGATACCACTGAGCACGGGGCTCTGTAATATACTACTTTCTACCACTTAGAGCTAAGGAGACACAATAGTATTTGGGGTTGGTCCTCTGGCCCAGAAGGTGCATACAGATCTGGGTTTACAGTGTAGAATTGTGCTTACCTATCAATAGTCCCTTTCTTTTAAAAAAAAATTAAAAAACATCTAGACATTGAAAGTATTCTCTATTATTGTATTTCTAACTGCACACCCTCTACCTCCTTGACTGTTGGGCCCTGTTACCCTGAGAGAGTCAGAGTGAAGTGGTTAAAGCGAGCTAACAAATTCTACATTCTCCCACTGTCCTGGGGTGATATCCCAGTGATCCAGATCTGGTTAGGGATACTCACTCCACTGACTGAATCTGTTTTCTAATACTCCCCAAGAGTTGAGCCATACATTTGCATTGCGACTAACAGGTTTACTGGCTCACCAGTCCGATAACCTCTGGTAATAAACCATACCCACCACAGATCTCGTCCATGTACAGTCTAAGGCCACTATCTGATCTGGCAGTGTCAGGTCAAACTATCTATAGGTTTTGAGCTTACCCACATTTAAGACGTTATGAATAGTAACCCTACATCTCATATTGAAGGTGAACACAGATATGTTTCATTGCTGGAAATAGTTAATATCATAATTTTAAAACCATATCTTGATTTTGTTTTACCCTGAAGGGCATTGTCTATTCCTAAATCTACTGACACCCATGCCAGTTATTAATACTTTGCTCCTTTTATTGTTTAGCTAGTGGCCGGACTTCACATCAAATCAGCCCATAACAATAAGGCAACACAGAAATTGCAGGAAAATGCCATTTTAAGCATATCATTCATTTTCAAGGCTTAGCCATTTGGCATAAAACTACAGTAGAGAAAGAGGCCTACCAAAAGCAACAGGCAACATCACAGGGTAGATTGACTTTCGGACAAAACAAAAACAACATTTTATTATTTTTTCCCTCATAGTTTTCATTTCCTAGGCTGACTCCAAGAAGGGCTGATACTCTGGGCACAGGCCTCTTTTGTACATGCACACACCATGCATCCTAGAATCCCACCAATTGGAAAGCTAGTATCCAACGAAACAAATAAAAAGCTTCATGTGTAGCAGAGACATTCTAAGGGTCTTGAAGAAGCAATAAATGTACGAGACCAGGAGCACACTCTAGCTCAAACTAAAAATGGCCTGATATTTAACAGAGTCTACAAGCGGAATGTGTGTATTCACATGCCCAACTTCCCATCCTAAGTGTATCTGTTTGTGGTGCATGAGAGGGCGTTGAGTCATCTTTTTTACATATCCCACAACTCCCATGCATCTATAATGACTGCCATTTCTGACGGGAGTTTGACATAAACACTCATACACATAGGAACACACACCTTATATCAAGGAAGCCAGTGGTCGTCACAAGATGGAGGACGAACATGGCCTCACTTTTGGGGAAGATGAAATAGACCGGATACTGAATGACATCAGTCCTTTTGAAGGTTTGAGCAATCCAGAAACCGGTCCAAACATTAACGAGTGGAATGAACTAATTAATCTGAGACGGAACCAAATAAAAGCGGCCCTGCATGGCCTCTTCATGAAGGAATATCTCAGAAACAAGATGGCACCTCCAGGGCTGATTGTCAAAAACGAACCTTTGATTTTTCAAAATGACCTTATTTTTAAAAAGGAGTGGTCTTTGATCTCCTGGCATTGCTCTAGAGACTGGCTAGTCTTGATAATAAAAACAGCAGCCAGGATTACCCAAGAACTAAAGATTGAGATTACCAAAATTGAAGTCCAACTGAATACATACATTTCACCAGCTGACCTGAAAGCAAGACTGGATGAACTCAATCAGCAAATGACTGATTTTGAGTATACACTAAAACAAAGCAAAACCAACAAACTGAACAAGGACAAAGCTAAATTTACACCAGAAGGGGCATACCCATACACCAAAGCTGATTATGTTTCTAAAAACACGAACAGTGACATTGATAGCGATGGTTCGGACACTGGCTCCTCCGGGTCCAACTCTAGTGGGACCAAAGGGTACAAACAACGGCGTGGGGGTTGGAGACAAAGAAGACAGCAATTCCCCAGGCAAAGTGGGTGGAGAGGTTACCAGCATCAACCACAACCCCAGTATCCCCCATACCCACCACAATTCCCGCCTTTCTCTTTTTGTCCACCAGTTACAGGTCCCAACTACCAACAATGGAACCCAGAATACAACGAGGGTTTCTATGATCAGCAGCCTTTTTTAGGCACTCGCCCCGGAACACGGGGAAGAAACAGGAAAGGCAACAACGTAGCCTGGGAAGATCAACAGGATCCGAACAACTCCAGGACAACGATGAGTATGACAGGATCCCTTCCGAATCACCCATCCACCAGCAAGAGGGGAACTTAGTGGTGAATCTGACCCCCTGGCCTCTCACGGAGATCCAAGAAAGGGTACTGAATAAGGGACTTGGTTTTGTGCCCACGCACAAACCAGACATCTTCAGATTGAATATGGAGATGAAGGAATTTGTGAGGAAGCTGAAGTTACAGGCCTTTTTCCAAGATAAACCACCCAAACAGGGAGTAACAGATACAGGACTACGACCCAAGTCCACCTTCACCCCCCCTGACTCCCTTTTGCCCATTGAAATACTAACTTTTGAGAAGGCGATTATGACAGAGGTTAACCAAATCAACCTATTAACAACCAAGGTTTTTCACAATACCATCAAACAGGAGCAACAAGCCATAAGAGAATTAGCTGACAATGACAAAATAATCATAAAACCCGCTGATAAGGGCGGGGCCATTGTGGTTCAAACAACAGAGGCATATGACACCGAATGTCTGAGATTGCTATCCGATAGACGAAATTACACAGTCTTACAGGAAGACCCTACCGAGAGACTACGCACCAGAATAGGAGGCATGATCGAAGAAGGGCTTGCGCATGATTGGTTGAGCAGAGATGAGGCTAATTTCTTGAAACAACCTACGCCACGCATCCCCTACTTTTATTGCATCCCCAAGATTCATAAAAACATGACCAATCCACCGGGAAGACCTATTGTGTCGGGGATCGGTTCTATTCTAGAACCCCTCTCTAAGTTTGCGGACGCCTTTTTACGCCCCCTGGTCCAATCTACAACGACTTATCTGAAAGACACCAAATCCGTCCTACAACTATTAGATAGCAGAGATTTTGACCCTTCCACACAACTCCTTATGAGCTTAGACGTGGAGAGTCTGTACACGAGCTTGCGACATGATGAAACACTCCAAATCATTGAAGAGGTACTATTTACTACTCCTTGGAAATACCAAACACCGAGGGGTGTGGTTCTTGAGTGTATCTCTTTGGCATTACAACATAATTTTTTCCAGTTTAAACAGACTCTCTACTTACAAAGCCATGGTACCAGCATGGGCAGTACTTTTGCTCCTAGCCTGGCCGGGTTATACGTCTATCACTTGGAGGCTAATAAGATACTGCATCCAGACAACCCATACAGGGGCAAAATAGACACTTGGAAGAGGTATATAGATGACGTTTTTGTCATCTGGAACGGGGACCACAGGTCAGCAATGGATTTCCTAACATGGCTGAATAATCAAAATGCTTATCTCAAATTCACCAGCACTGTTTCTGCCCAATCGATGGTCTTTCTTGACCTAAATGTCTATACTGAAGGAGGTAAACTAAAAAGTACCACCCATTTTAAACCCACAGCAAGAAACTGTCTTTTAAGATATGACAGTTTCCATCCTAGACATTTAAGAGAGAACCTGCCATATGGCCAATTTTTACGACTGAGGCGTAATTGCACTGAATTGACCGAGTACAAGTCCCAGGCCAGTGACCTCAAGAAAAAACTGCTGCAAAGACAGTATCCAGAAAAGACGATCAACAAAGCGATGAAGAGGGCAAGAAACAATCATAGGGAAGCCCTTTTGGAAGACAGACAAAGGGAGACTAGTGATAACAAAAGACCCATTTGTGTCACCACCTACAGCACTGTGTCAAATGAGGTGTCTAAAATTATAAATAAACACTGGTCTATCTTAAATTGTGGCACCCTACACCTGGAAAAGCCTATGCACGCCCATCGCCGAGGACGGAACCTGAAAGACATCCTGGTACATACCAGACCAAAAATGAATACTGATACAAGGACGAACCCAGCTGGGATCCAGGGCCTTTTCCCTTGTGGAAATTGTAGTAGTTGTCACCTAACAGAAAGGAGCAAGACTCTCACGTTTAATAACGGCACGACCTGGGAGCAACGACATTTCACTAACTGTAACTCTAAAAACGTGGTCTATTTGATAACCTGCCCTTGCAGTTTGGAATACGTGGGAATGACCATCAGAGAAGTGAAGACGAGAATGAGTGAACATAAAAGCAATATCAGGTGCAAAAAGAGTACTACAAAGATGGCAACGCATTATTTGGCAGAACAGCATTGTGTCAATGACCTGAGGTGGACAATCATTGAATCACTACCATCTGATAAGGGTTTGTTCCAAAAGGAACAAAGATGGGTGTTCCGTCTGGGCACACATATTCATGGGCTTAATGATGATGTTCCATGGTCACAACTTTCTGACTAGAGGCAAAAACCTGTCTCAGTCATAGTGAGAGCCTGATACCCACATCTATTACTTATGAGATTATGTTCACTTTACCTCACAATGATCCCATTTGGATACTACTGTCACTGCAAATGAAGCAACTGTTATTTTAATTAGGGTTAACGGAGGCTTAATGTAGATAGTTTAATGTGGTAACCCTCCCTAATTAATTTAACAATGGCCTTTACCAAGACCCCATTGGAAGAATTGTCAATGCTATGACACATTTTTAATTATAAGTAACTATGGTAGTAGAATATAGTGACCCGCATTTTTTGTTTCATTATGGCCCTCTTTCCAACTCGAACAGATAGCGAGTATCAAATGGGACTTTGTAGCACTACGCGGTTGCAGTCGGCAAGCGGTAGCGAGCGCACGAGAAGGAGCGCGTGGGACATGCAGCCGCGCATGCGTGGTCTAGCAGTGTCTCCATAACCAAGCATGCGCACTCACGTCGCACAGACGGATCATGCACGAGTTCGTCATGCTAAACGGTGACGCCCATGGAATGAATAGAACTTCCCTCTCCGATTGATAATACCTAGATCAGGTGTGTGGGACCGCAATACCGGGATTAAAGTGAGCGGAATACCCATATTTGGTCACATTATGGCTCGAGCGTAATTGGTCATTTGGGAAAAATCAATTGGGGTAACATGGTATAAATACCACCCACAGCCAAACTCGTATCCATCATTCGAGCGGTGCTGCGTGTGGGGAAAAATGGCGAACACTCGTCCCCGGTCTGTGAGTATTTGGGAAAGGACACTTTGGTATTTCTCTTCTATTACAAGTGAGTAAGAACGGATTATCAATTCCTCAACCCACCTCTCATTCTCACTCTTTGTATCTCTCCACCTAGATTGCACAAAGTAGCAATCAACCCCCAGACGCCCGTGTGAGCTCATGAAGCAAGCAAACCATATTTATGAAGTATGACCTACATTTCCCTGATATATTATACAATCTTGTGTGTTCTATGTAGTGTATGTTGTGTTAGTCCTTTCTTTTACAGGGCCAATTGTGGTATATGGTTGGTTCCAGGTGATTGCACCTGTTGAACTACCCACCAGTTGGGTGACCATTTTTGTTTTTCTTTTTCAGGTCATGCAACTGCATGTATCCTGAGCCAAAAACCGCTGTAGGCACATTATAGCCTTTTTATCACTTAAAAATTATCACTTTTTGTTAAATAACACTTAATTTTTGAGTTGCTAAATAGAAAAACGTGAGTAAGGTGGGGAAGAGTTGCTCCCGTCCTGAAGAAGGAGCGTTTGCTCCGAAACATGTCGACGCACACAAGAGGTACTGTTCATTAACACAACAGAGATTACCTCACACTTCACTTCTTTTAACAGTGCCAGCCCGGGGTTTTGAATAAATTTTTCTTTTTCCTACGAGCCAGGTACTTTTTAACCAGTCACAACCACCACTCACATTATTTACTTTATCACGTGCACCACACACACCACACATAGCCATTTGTCAGTGCTCCCGCGTAGTCGTAGGTCGTAGCACGCCGCATCCCGTTAGAGGGGTGCGAAGACCCCGATGATGAAGCATGACACCAAGGGGCCTTTTGGTGTGTGAGGGGTATTTTAACAAACACTGATTGTTCCCTTATCCTTTGGGACACACGTCTCCTCTGGTAGGATTCCTTTTGTTTATACATGTTAGTTTGTGGAGTGAGAATCCTACTCATTTACTCTACCTCCCTTCTTTGTTAACTTTGTGCCATTTCTGATAGCCTAGCAGTCCAAAGCCACATACCTTCTTGTGGGTCTCAACCTCTTTATAATGCTTTCACAAGATTCCTACTCTTTCCTGTCCCACAGGCTTGCTTATCCTCTGTAAAGTAGAAATATATATTTCCAAGTCGTACTCGAGATTAGAAGTTCCGTCTGACTAACGTTTCTGCCCTTTCTTCCCTAAGCTGTAGATATGTTCCAGATCAACTTTTTCCTACATTTCTTTCCCATGTTTCTCACTTCATTGTCCAGGCCTCTCTGATAACTTTAAACTGTTTTTTTATTATTTTTCAATGTAAGAAATAAGACCATCATACTGAATTTAGGAGCATTGTAACACAATATATGGCCAAGCCTGCTTTCATTTTACTGTCATAGTGATTTCCCATGAGCATTCCCAGCTTTCCTTTTATTGCCGTGTTACTTCCCCATGTCTCTGAGATTGATAGTCGGGTCGAAGCTCTCAGTTGCATTCAGTACATTGCGTAGAACGATGAAAACAAACATAACTCAGAATGTCGAACATGAAATGCCCACATCCTTTGGTGCTTTTCCTTTGCTGCTCCATTGCTCCCAGTCTTTCCTTTAACTTATTTAACTTATGCTTTCCATTTTCCTATTGGTCTTTCAATGTCTTTCAAGCCTCTCACTCCACGGTTCTAGGCATGAGCACTCCTTAGTTATCAAACCTTTCATACTTTATATTAGTTCCCCAGAGCACTTGATTCTCTTACGCCATGTTCTTGCTCCGCATTCCCTTGTTTTAGATTCTCTCTTCTTTCTATGGTTATCGTCTTACTTATTGGTCCATTCATGGCTCTGGATCCATTACCATCCTGGCCCCTTGTGCTTTCTAAATTCTTCGATATTGGTTGGTTTTCTCCTGGGTCTGTATACAGTCACCCCTAGCCCCCTTTTCTTTTTCATTTACTGTTTATTATCTATCACCTCTTTCCTCTCCAGTGGGCCAGCCATGGTTGTGCGTCCTCCTGCATGCCATGTGTGCACATTTGTTCTTTGAGAGTTTGAATCTTATTACTCCTAAATACTACTTTGTGGCAGGCCTTCCTGTGACCCACCCTAACTTGTGCTGTTTTGATCTTCTCTCTTGTCCTGCCAGTACAAGACTGTCATGCCTCTCCTGCTTTGCTTGCCTGATTTTCCCCTGCGCCTATATTTTTTTCCTGTTCCCTGAATTCCTGAATCATTGTTACATGATATATTGTTTTTCTTAACATACAGTAACCTTTTTGCTTATTTCCTTTCCTTTTCTCCTATGCAGTTATATTATAAGAATGGGCAGCCCTTTCCTGCTCACACCCAGGTACCCCTGGGGCTGCGAGTTCACATTGCACACATTGAGTTAGCATTGGATGTTCCCGTCACACAGGAGGTCCTCCAAGAGCCGCCTTTCAACATGGTGAAAGTAGCATTTACAGTGCGCAAAGCTGGGCGCTACGAAGTTTCAGTAAAGCTTGGCGGTCTCAACGTAGCATACAGTCCTTACTACAAAAACTTTCTGGCAGGTAAGTGTAATTTAAGTATCAAGCTATTCCAAACTAGAATACATTTGAGGAAGTCTCCTTATCTGATCTTCAATCTCTCGTAGCAAACTTAAAACCTACATGTTGCTCTGATGGTCCCGCCATAGATCATTTTTGTGAAGATTTTCCTCAGTCTGTTATGCAGCTTTAAAAAAATATATATTTGCATTTTCCAAAAACATAGCAGATACAGGATTGCACGTTCATGCTTAGTATTCCTAACATTCAATTGCTTGTACAAAACTTAACAGTTACAAAACCTTAGGACAGTCCAGCATTATATCTGGTAGGGACAATGTTTACATTTTATAAGTAGCATCTACTAAGCCTTCGTATCAACAATACCCAAAATATAGCTAACCACAGATCTAATTCTGTTTATTGCAGCTTCATATCTCAGCAATGTATTTTTACAGTTGGGGGGGTTTACACAAATAACCTCAGTAGCAGGGGATACTTCCTCCATATTGTCGGATTGGTTTGTATGCAACTACTCTAAGATAGGGTTCCAGATGCCTTTAGGTCTAGACTCTGTAGGCATGAGTTTCCAGACTAAGAAAAGTTGAGTTTGACAATATGTTATGTCCCGCAGCCATGCCTTAGCAGATGGGGCACTTGATTTCTTCCAGTGTATGGCTTCTCTGCGTTTGGCTAATAGTAATAACATAGCATATAGTTTCCGAGAGTTTGCAGGTGTTTCCTTCACATACCCCAGTAAACCTATCAGTGGAGAAGTTATTGTTGGAACATCCAGGACTTTGCCCTATAATGTTAAATATGTCTGTCCAATATTTTTCTATGGGGGTTGCATTCCCAAGCCACATGTAAAAAGGTTGATGAAGTTGACCTACATCTCCAGCAGTCGGCAGTTGGAAAGGGGTTCTATGAAATCTTAGCAGATACTTAAAGTGTATCACCCTCAATTAGTAATTGGGGGATAGCATTCTTAGTTGAGCACATCAAAATTTCCATTGCTCCTCTAAGAGTGGTAGGTTTAATTTGGTGTTCCATGCCTTTTTAAAGCTCTAGGCTCTGTCACAGGACATGTGCTTTGCATGGAGCTATGTAGCCTAGTTTTAAGTTTACGTGGTGATGGATTAGTTAGTAGTTGCTTCAGGGCCTGCAGTGTGGGCGACGGGTTGGGGAAAGTAGCGTGAAGCTGGTGACAAGTTGCCTTTATACGATGGTGCAGAAACACCTCAGAGAATGTTGGTAGGTGCCACATCCTGCACTGCCCCAGGAGGTGGGCAGAAGTTGTTGACTGGGTATAGGTCTGAATATGTGTTCATACCTAACCTGTTGAGTTACATTCCTCTACAGCTGGCAACTGTGGGTTATCTTTTATGCAGCTTATAGGGTGTATTCTGAATGCATATTTTTCCAAGGTTAGTTTCCCTGATTGGTTAAAAGCTGGCTTCACCTCCATGTTAAAAAAAAAAAAAAAAGAGCCATGCTGGTCAGTTCGCTGCTGAGCAATAATCTGTCAGTTACAAACTTATCCTTACTAGGTAAAACTATTGAAATCCTGGTTCTCTTACAGTTTAAAATGTTTATTGATTGTCTATATTTGGGGTTTATCCGTCCACATTTTGTCTGTGTCACAGTACTGAGATAGTTGCTTTCCCTGTGATAGATGACATTCCTCATGCTTCCAATGATTGAGCTGCTTGTTCATTCTGCTGGATCTCTGTTCAGACGTCTGCACATGGCTCTACAGGGCACTGCTTTCTATTCTTTCAGTTCATATGGACTTTGGTATTGTCATGAAGAAGTGTAGACCTTTCCAAAGTCACAGTTAACAGTATGTCAACATGTGTTTCCCAGGTCCCATCCTCCTATCAGCAGGTGACCTATATTGTGGCTGAACATTCCCATTGTACCTCTGCTTGGAGCTATTGGGCGATATGACAGTGTATTGTTGGGTTTCATTTTATAGTTTTGCCAAATAATTTTAGCCTTGTCTGTCTGGGTCATCCGTGAATGATGACTGCTGCCTCTGTGGTTGAGGCACAAATGGCAGCTGTCAGTGATATGTTTCTTTATACTAAGATTGAGGTTTCACTCTTAAGGCTGTCTCATTTGGTCAGGTCTGGATGTCCATTGTTTCTGTGGGTGGGATCATTCCCATTATGACCTCTTAGCCCCGTTCATTCGGTTTTCTCTTGGATTACAAAATGATTTTTACAACCATGTAGCACAAATACATAAATTGTCACATTTGTGGGTATCACTACTTAGATATTTACACAATTCCTGTTTGCTGATCCTTTCAGGTCAGTGGTACAGATATCCGAGTTAAGCCACATTTAAGGCAATATTGGTTTGCTGGTTAGCATCCCAAAATTACCCCATTGATAACCAATTTGTATTCAGTTACTCGCCTAGTGGTTGGAGCTAGAAAATATGTCCTTTTTCCTCCAATATGGACTTTGTAACACTGGTAGTTGGTTTAAAGCTTGGCCCCTTGATCTGTAAGACCTTTAGTCAAGAAACTGTGCATTCTGTCTCAAAATTACATGTTGTTTGGAGAGTGTACACTCTGTTCCAGACCCTGATAAGGAAGTATTCACAAACCTTAAGTCAGGCTGTTCCTCAAGCAACCTCAGTTACTATGTTTTGAAGAGAACTCAGCATATTCCTCTTTTCAAAATTCAGATAATTGGATTGTAATTTCATTATTTCCTTGTTAGTGAAATTGTATCAGTGAGTTGGGCTCACTTTCTGAATGATCTTATTCAGCTATAATGCTGCAGAGAATACATTAATGAATGAATTACCAATTCATGAATTAACACCTTTATTGCACTTCATCAATCTCATTTTAGGAAGTTTATCATTTTAAAATTGTATGTACTTTGTGAAGTACAGTTACACTTTCTCAGAATTTAAAATTGGTTAAATCCATGTTAATTGGAATGTAAAGTAATGGGTGTTTGTTCCTTATTGCTCAGATTTTGTTTTGCAGGGCAGGGCTGTGCCTAATAGCATGTGTATATGTGCTTTACTGTTGGCTTGTGATAATGTTTGTGAGTGTGTGACTGTGTGGGTGTATGTGAATGTCTGTGTTTTTCCACGTTGTGTGTTTGTAAATTAGTGTTGTGGTGGGTATCTACATGTCTTTTTCTGTCCATTTGTGTGACTCTACATACCTGTCTCTTTGTTGCGTACGTTTCTTTTTAGCACTTGTTTAGCACTTATTTCTTGGCTGCTCATCTCTTCCTCCCAGGGACCGTGGTTCCTTCAAAGACGAAGATTGTTTGTCACTTCTCTACTTTGGTGTTGACTTGTGGGCAGCAGCACACCGTGCAGATCATTCCAAGGGACGAGTACAACAATCCCACAAGCAACTCGCCCTCCCTTACAGATCAGGATGCTTACACAGTGGACATCCATGAGGTACGTTAGCCACAATGTACAAACTCACCCATACTGCCCCACCAAGTGAAACCCTGTAATGTTAGTATCATCTTGGAGAGTACACTAGGGTAAACCTTCTTAGTAGAAGAGCTTTCTTCTGAGCCTCAGCTCGGTGAAGCTTCTATTACTGAATACTTCAGCAAGCGAACAAGATGAATCCACCAGGGTAACCCTAATCACACTTTCAAACTGGTATGACTTACCTAACACTTAAACATAGACCATTTATGAGGTGAGAAATGTATGGCCAAAATCTCATCTCCGCGTATGCTTAAAGTGAGACTTCTTTCTACAAGCTAGGATCTTCAACCTGGGGTGACTTAGGCAAAGGTAACATTTAAGCTTAGATTGTGCTTGAGAGGAGTGGTCAACCACTTGCATTTCACCTCAAACTATTCATAAGGTGAGACTTCTGCAAGTTGATTAATACCCCTAACAGCCTAGAAGAAGGAACCTCACATTGAAGCGTCCAACTGGAGGGGCCAAGCACCCTCTACCTAGGTGTCGACATGTTAGACCTACATATTGTAAAACTTTCTAGAATGTTCAAGAGGTGAGTCATTGACTTGAGTCATCCACTTAGTGAGAATGACGTCTTTCAACAGCCACAAGTTAAGACTCTCCTTCAGCAAGTTCAAGGCAAGAATTAAACTTAAGTCATAGACAAGGTGATAACCGTGTCTAGAACAACCACAAAACGAGACAACACCCCACACCAACAATCACTTTAGGTGAAGCCTTCTTGCCCCTGAAGAACTCAATAAGTCTAAGACTCTCCTTCCCCAGAGTAGGAGTGTGGGAGCCTATCCACAGTATGCACAAACTGACTTCTTGAAAGCACGGCATTCATATGGCAGGACTCCTTCTTAGCACAAGTGTCAGTGTTTGGCTTAGGGAAGGCATGTCATGAACAGAATATTATGAAGGAACATTTTTGCTTTGGAAGACACATGACTAATTGTGTATTCATGTTATGATGGAAATGGGGTGTGTGACCTTTGGTATAAGGCACCTTATTTGCTTCTCACTGAGGTGTGTGAGCATGTAATATCTGATCCTGAAAGGCCCAAGCAGTATCTAGGAGGTGGGGATATTGATATGCTAAGAAAGAAGAAAGCAAAGTTTTCACAAAACACAGGAGCACAGAAGTTAGTTGTGGAGGCTTTCTGAGCTTATTAAATTTTGCAATATATCTAACTGTTGACAGAAATATGACCTCAAATCTCATCTGCTGGTTAGGATGCTACCAAAATGAAGTGAGTGCACAATCATCTTCAAATAACCCCAAGACGAAAGGACTGATAGACAAACAAAAAAAGTGCCGCTTTTTTCCCTTCATTTACAATCGAAATATGTTTAGTGTGGTTATGCTCACAGCTGCCTCCCATGCAATTTAGCAAGTTAAATGTAAACATACTTGCTGACGGTGTGCTAGATATCTTTGCAATAGAAGCAATTGTAACAACACAAAATAGATATTTTTTTAAGTTTGGAAAAAAGGAAAATGGAGACATTTATGTGTTTAAAATTTGATTTTTGTGCAGCATCGAATTAGGAATACTTTAATTTAAAAACAGCCATCTCACTCGCACAGCATGCCAATGTCTTTTCAATGACTGAATACGTGTGCTGTGTATATGGCGGCAGCTCTTCTTTCCTTTTCCCTGGTTCATTGATATCCAGACAGCAAACAGAGTGGAGATACTTTTTCAGATTTCATTTGTGGTGTTGGAATCCCCCACAATGAACCTAAGGAGGCCCACCTGGCTACACATGCCCTCTGCAGTGCCTGTACACACTGGTGGTGCTGTACTACTTTGTCATCACCAGCGAAGAGGGTTATATGAGGCACACTATACCATGCACATGGAGGGGTCACGCAAGATGTACAGCACCAACCGCATTTAGCAAGAGAACCCACAAGAAATCAGTCTTGTGAAAACCATTAATAAGATGTGATTACACATTACAGAGTTGTAAGCCATAGCACCAAGTACAAGTCACCATAGAGCTGAGGACCTCTACTGTGTTGTCAGATAGCTACACACTTCAGGGCATATGGTCCCTCGTTCCCTTTTTATAAATCATTGTTGGTATGTTAAAATAATCCGTTCAGTTGTTAAACCATGTATTTCCTCAGGGTGTATCCCGGACTCAAAATGTGTGCTCGTCTTGAAAGCCAGTTTGTTTTATCAGGATAAGTCCACATTTTTCTATGGTGCAGTACATCTGAATATTATTGTTTTTTACCCCCTTATAATCTTCTGTTCGAGGCATATAAGCTGCAGATTACACACTGTGCATAGATCGCCACCTAGTGTTGGGCCCGGATGTTTGCAGTTTGTTTTTGCCCTGAAAAGTTCTTTGGAAGTCATGAGATAGGTGACTCCTCCTCTGGGCCATACTGCGCAAGGACATCGGCTCCATCCTCAGATTGTTTTTTTCCGCCATCGGGCTCGGATGTGTCTCCAGCTTTCCAGTTTGGAACCGATTTTCCTTCGGCGCGCAATCCTCACCCAGTTCGACGGTATTGTTCCGATCGCGGTCCCCATCGACGCAACTCTTCACAACTTCGAAGTCTTCGATTCCGGTCGTCAACGAAGGCCTTCGGGCCTACCTTGGCCTTACTTTCTGGCTCTTGGAAAGGACTCCATTCAAGTGGTGTCCTCGATGTAGATCCTTTGCCTCTCACCGGAGCACGAGGCCAAAGACTGTTCCACTTGTGCCTCCTTCCTCTCCAAGAAGACGATTCGGGACCGACGAGGTCGAAGAACAATGGCTCGCTCGTTAGCATCGATCCCGGACGAAATCTTTCAAGAGGGCGTCAATGTGCCAGAACAGGAGCGAGCTGAAATAAGCACCCGCTCCTCCGATGCCGAAGACTCCGATGTCGAGGACATCACTCCAGCTCAACGGGTCGTAAGTGAGAACGTCGACCCCGACCCTTCCTAGACACCCTCCAAAAAGACTTCGGTCACACCCTCATCTTCGGGCCCGGGTGCACACCGAGAGACTGCTGCCCACGCCCCGCCCTCTGGCTTGGCAAAGACGACTATTAAGCCTTCAGGCGGCTCGGGCTCGAGTCAGCCTCTTCCCGGCGTCGATCCTACACCGACACCGAAAAAGAAACCATCTTCCTCATCCACGCCGACCGCTGCTTCAAAATCCAAGCACTCTGAACCGAAGACTGGCACCGGCTCATCGACGTCAAAACCGCACTCGGAGCCAAGTAAAAATCTACCTAAAGGTCCCGACTCCCACGCTTCGGAACTGGAAAAAACCCACGGAACCGAAAAAAACTTTCCAGTTAAAGACGAGGGTCACAGTTCTAAGCCAAAAGACTCTAGACCAGCTACCGAATCGGTGTCGAAAAAAACCCCGGTACCGAGACCTTCCACACCGAAAGACTTACCATCCACAGAAGAGCCTTTCCTACCAGATCCTACTCAAAAGACTCTTGTAAAGTATCCTAAGACTGGACAACTGTCTCTTAGCTCTAAAAAAGACCACTAGAGGCGCTTGCACCTCCTCCTCCTCCTCCTCCTCCTCCTCCTCCAAAGAAGAGAGACATTGCAACCTCTCCATTAAGGGTCCTTTGTCCACTTACCCACACTCTTCCACCTCCTCCACCACATCATTCTCCTACACCATCCCCTCATCCAGATGATGATGTAGACACAGACTCCGAAGACACAGGTGTGGGTGATTATGAGCCTGTAGGGAACAATAGTCCCCCTCAGTCACCTAATCCATGGGATGATTATAATACCCCTGATGTGCCTTACGTCCCTCAAGACGATGTATATCCCTCCAGGCTTTCCCCCCCAGAGAACACTATAGGTTTTAACCTACTAGTCCAGAGGGCTGCTCAGTACCACAGGGTCGATTTACACACTGACACTGTGGAGGAAGATTTCTTATTGGACACATTTGATAATACACAAAGGTCCTCTTACATTCTGCCAATGCTTAAGGTGGTCATTAAGCATGCAACAGAGGTCTTTAAAGATCCTGTCAGAGCTCGAGTCCTCAACCCCTGCATTGAGAAAAAGTACAAAGCTGCCCCTACTGATCCAGCTTACATTAGAGGCCCAGCACCCCTAGATTCCTTGGTAGTTTCTAATGCACGTAAACGTGCCAATTCACAAACATCAGGTGAGGCCTCACTACCAGACAAGGAATCTAAGCTCCTTGACGCTTCCGGTAACCGAACAGCGTCACAGGTAGCTAACATTTGGCGCATTGCCAATACCCAAGCATTGTTGACAAGATATGACAGGGCACATTATGATGAACTGGAGTCCATAATGCAGCATCTACCAGACAAATATAAAAATAGGGCCAATTAACTCATACAAGAAGGTAAAAATATTACTAATACTTCTATTCGTTGTGCCCTAGATGCTGCAGATACTGCCTCAAGGGCAAACAATACCAGCACCCTTTTGCGTAGACATACCTGGCTACGTAATTCAGGTTTTAAACCTGAGGTACAAAATTCCATCCTCAATCAGCCATTTGATGAGACACATTTATTTGGCCCTAATGTCGATGTGTCTTTAGAGAAAATGAAAAAAGACAGACACAGCAAAATCTATGGGAGCCTTGCAGCTGCAAGCTCACAGACGTTCTTTTCGTCGCTCATCATATAGAGGCTTCACAAGAGGCTACTCCTCTGAAAGCCCCTCCACTTCCTACAAGACCCCTAGCTAATCCACATTCACTAAGGGCTACCAGAGAGGGGGTTACAGGGGTAACAACAACAAAGGCAGAGGCAAAACCAACAACTCCCACTCTGCCTCCACCCCTACCCAATGACTTTCCTCCCCTCCCCCTCCAACCTTCCACTCCTGTGGGGGAAGACTGCAACAATTCCTTCCTGCCTGGACCAACATCACATCAGACAGGTGGGTGCGACAAATTATTTAGTCAGGTTACTGTCTAGAACTAACATCTACCCGCCCAAACATACCACCCAAACAGCGCCCAATGTCACAAGAACATCTATCACTGTTAAAGCAAGAAGTAATATCTTTGCTAGAAAAAAGTGCAATAGAACCAGTTCCTCTGCACCAACAAAACAAGGGGGCTTACTCCCTATACTTTCTTATCCCAAAGAAGGACGGCTCTCTAAGGCCTATTCTAGACCTCAGACCGCTAAACATATACATACAGTCAGACCATTTTCACATGGTCACACTCCAACAAGTCCTTCCTCTCCTATTACAAAACGCCTTCCTTGCTACTCTAGATCTCAAGGACGCATACTTCCACATTCCCATTCACAAAGCTCTGAGGAAGTATCTCAGATTTGTAATAGACGGGCAGCACTATCAATTCAAAGTACTCCCATTCGGAGTCACTACTGTACCAGAGTATTCACCAAGTGCCTAGCAGTAGTGGCAAAAAACACAGTTGATGGACAGAATGTAGAACAAGGTCATACATTCATCCCAGTACAAGGATCTGGGCCTAAATCCATCGTTTTTTTGCACTCCACACCACCCTGGGTTAGACACTGGCTATATGCAAATCAGCTCTGACCCTGTGCCTCATGGGAACAGTCCAGTCGGAACTACCAAGCCATGTCTTTCCCAGACCGGAATCAAGCATCCAAGGACCGGTTTCTGGCTATCAGCCTTCATCAGCCTGGATAGCTTGACTCCAGTGGTGTGGAGAGCCTGGGACTCACGTCTGAGCATACCCAGCCCACTCGGGGTGAAAATTGCAAAAAACACAGTTGATGGACAGAATGTAGAACAATGTCATACATTCATCCCAGTACAAGGATCTGGGCCTAAATCCATCGTTTTTTTGCACTCCACACCACCCTGGGTTAGACACTGGCTATATGCAAATCAGCTCTGACCCTGTGCCTCATGGGAACAGTCCAGTCCGAACTACCAAGCCATGTCTTTCCCAGACCGGAATCAAGCATCCAAGGACCGGTTTCTGGCTATCAGCCTTCATCAGCCTGGATAGCTTGACTCCAGTGGTGTGGAGAGCCTGGGACTCGCGTCTGAGCATACCCAGCCCACTCGGGGTGAAAATTGCAAAAAACACAGTTGATGGACAGAATGTAGAACAATGTCATACATTCATCCCAGTACAAGGATCTGGGCCTAAATCCATTGTTTTTTTGCACTCCACACCACCCTGGGTTAGACACTGGCTATATGCAAATCAGCTCTGACCCTGTGCCTCATGGGAACAGTCCAGTCCGAACTACCAAGCCATGTCTTTCCCAGACCGGAATCAAGCATCCAAGGACCGGTTTCTGGCTATCAGCCTTCATCAGCCTGGATAGCTTGACTAGTAGTGGCAGCACATTTACGAAGACAGCAAATCCACGTCTTACCGTACCTTGACGACTGGCTCATAAACACACTCATGCCACGATCCAACTGCTCCACAACTTGGGGTTCACATTAAACCACACCAAGTCTCATCTGCAACCATCCAAAGTACAACAGTACCTCGGTGCCACAATGAACACATCAACAGCGCTAGCTTATCCCACTCCAGTAAGGATAGCCAGCATGCAAACTCTTCTCACAAAGTTTCAGCCACAACACTCCCTTCCAGCACGAGTGTTGATGCAGCTCATAGGGATGATGGCCTCTTGCATTTTCATAGTGCCCCATGCAAGACTTCAAATGCGTCCTCTACAAGAGTGCCTATCACGTCAATGGAACCAGGCTCAAGGTCAATTAACAGACCTAGTGTTGGTAGACGGTCGGACTCATCGCTCTCTGCAGTGGTGGAGCACCAAAAACCTTTCCAAGGGGCGACCGTTCCTAGAGCCAGTTCCTCAAATAATCTTGACAGCGGACGCATCGCTCTCCGGCTGGGAGGCCCACCTACTGCAACACACCATGCAAGGCAGGTGGACGCCGCAACAAAAGTTACACCACATCAATCATCTGGAGTTACTAACTATATTCCTAGCACTAAAAGCTTTACAATAGCAAGTATCAAACAAAGCTGTTAATCCGCACGGACAACATGACAGCCATGTATTACATATAGAAACAGGGCAGAACACACTCCCTGCAACTCTCTCAGCTAGCACAAAACATATGGCGTAACATATTCCTGTTAGCCCAGCATGTCCCAGGAGTACAAAATACCATAGCAGACCTGTTAAGTCGTCAGACACAACAGATCCACGAGTGGGAACTTCATCCGCAAGTTCTTCAACCATTCTTTCAGATGTGGGGACAACCTCAGATAGATCTCTTTGCCACCCACGAAAACGCCAAATGCCCAAGCTTCGCCGGCAGATATCCACACCCACTTTCCAAAGGCAATGCGATATGGATCAACTGGTCAAACAAATTTGCATACGCTTTTCCACCTCTACCACTCATGCCACTAGTAGTACGCAAACTACAGCAGCATTCTCTGACCCTCATCCTAGTTGTTCCAACGTGGGCCAGACAGCCGTGGTACACCACACTGCTACAACTGTCTGTAGTGCCGCACCAAAAACTATACCTGTCTCCACGCCTTCTAACACAGAACCGTGGAGAGATCAGGCACCCGGACCCAGCTCAGCTCAACCTTGCGATCTGGCTCCTGAAATCCTAGAATTTGGATAACTTAACCTTCCTCCAGACTGCATGAATGTTATAAAAGAAGCTAGACGTCCAACCACTAGAGCATGCTTTGCAGCTAAATGGAAACTCTTTGTCATATATATTCACAACAACAATATTAATCCCCTAGACGTGCCTATTCAACACATCATAGGATACTTACTGCACCTCCAAAGATGTAACTTAGCCTACACATCTATTAGACTACATCTTGCAGCCATAGCAGCATATCTTCAAAACAGACAGCATCTATCTCTGTTCAGAGTGCTTGCTATTAAAGCCTTTATGGAAGGCCTTAAGAGAATAATTCCTCCCAGAGTACCACCTTCACCAGTGTGGAATTTGAACATTGTTCTCACACGGCTAATGGGACCTCCCTATGAACCTTTACATAAATGTGAACTACAATTTTTAACATGGAAGGCTGCGTTCCTAGTAGCTATTACTTCTCTACGGAGAGTTAGTGAACTACAAGCACTAACCATTCAAGAACCTTTCTTGCAAATGCATCATAATAAGGTCGTTCTCCGTACTAATCCAAAATTCCTACCCAAGGTAATTTCCCCCTTCCACCTCAATCAATCTGTGAAACTGCCAGTTTTCTTCTCGCAGCCACAAACAGTCGCAAAAATAGCTCTTCATACCCTAGATGTCAAAAGAGCGCTGCTATACTACATTGAGAGAACACAACCTTTTCGTAAGACCAAACAACTTTCTGTGTCTTTCTCACCACCACACAAGGGTAATCCCATATCAAAATCTGGGATAGCTAGATGGATTGTCAAATGCATACAAATTTGCTACCACAAAGCTAAACGTACGTTATCTGTTCCTCCTAAAGACCATTCTACAAGAAAAATAGGGGCTTCAATGGCATTTTTAGGGAACATTCCCCTAGATGACATCTGCAGAGCAGCTACATGGTCTACACCACACACATTCACAAAACACTGTAGTGTAGATGTGCAAACCAAGCAACAAGCTAATGTGGGCCAGGCTGTTCTCAAAACATTATTTCAAACTACTGCAACAGATAGGGGTGGTCGCCTCTAACAGTGGGTACTGCTATACAATCTATGTACAGTGTGTAATCTGCACCTCATATGCCTCGAACGGAAAATGCTACTTACCAGTATGCATCTGTTCTTGGCATGTAGAGCTGCAGAGTTACACACGCCCACCCGCCTCCCCGGCTACCCTGGTCTGTTCCAGTATTATCTTAATTAGATACAGCTTACACGGACATCCTTCCTTTTCTTACAAAGCTCCATCATTTCCCTAATGGCGAAAAACAATCTGAGGATGGTGCCGATGTCCATGCGCAGTATGGTCCAGAGGAGGAGTCAACCATCTCGTGACTTCCAAAGAACTTTTCAGGACAAAAGCAAACTGCAAACATCCGGGCCCAAGACTAGGTGGCGATCTATGCACAGTGTGTAACTCAGCAGCTCTACATGCCAAGAACAGATGCATACCGGTAAGTAGCATTTTCCTTTCTCAGTTGGCATCATTTTACAGTGTTTTGCTCATCATAACTATGGTATATTTCAATGGTATGTATTTTTCCAGCAAATGTTCCTGGTGTGCTCCTTATTATTGGATGGGTGGGTGATCCTCACCCCCTGCTAGAGTCCTAAAGTAGCAAATCTACTTATGTTTAAATGCTCAGAAAAACAGAGAGCTGCTTAAGTGATGATTGCCTGTACTCATTTATAGGTATGGTTTTTGAAGCCCAGTACTAAAATCAAGATAAGGGAGGTTGTAGTATAGGCCTGCTTTTGTTTTTCCTTTATTGCAGCTTATCGGGCTTTCCTGTGCTAGCACATGCATACACATTTTTTTTTTACAAAGGCAGACTTGTGCATGTATTAGTGCATTAAATCAAGACCTGTTGACTTTGCCATTGCTTGTTTCTTTCTTTTCTAACTCATTTTCATCATTTTCATGAGTTTTTCCTTTGTTGACCTGTTACTGTCCCTCCTTATCTTCTTTTCCTTCCTTTATTTTTAATATTTTTTAACTCAATTACCTTTTTTCTCCCGCTTAATCCTCCCTCTCTCCTCTTGCCTCTCTATTGCCTTCTCCTTGTCCTCTCTCTTCCTGATGATCCAATCCCTACTGATGTACATTTTATTTATGCTGCTTTGTGTGCCCTCCCTCTTTCCATGTGCCCTTCCCTTGCCACCTTCAATTTTTCTTGTCCCTCTCTTCCGGACCACCTTCCCTTTCACTCATTCCATGTACTTTCCTCATCTTGCTATTCCCCATCTGTCTTCCTTTCCACCTGTTTTTTTCCATTCTACTCCATCGTATACAGCTTGGCCCTCTGGAGGAGGCAAGTGCAGGAGTCTCATGTGACAAATCGGTGCTATCGAACAGACAGACATGTCAGGTGTTCCTGCGACTAACTTTGCACCAGAGAGGCTGCTTCCACACCTGCATCTCCTACCAAAACCAGCCAATAAGCAACGGTGACTTCGACATCATTGTCTTAAATGGTAAGCCGAGGCTATGATAATTGGTGACGTTGATTGATTATTCAGAGCAAGTGTGATCATTGTATGCTGCTAGACGTAACCACATTCTGCATATCCCATGTCCAGAAGTGATACAGACCCTGATACACCTGCCTCAGTGACACACTATATGATCCTTGATTATTAATTTAGAGATAGGCTTCCATTAAATTATGAATTCTGGACCTTGTTGTGAAAACCAAAGCACAGTCTTTGTTGGGCTGAACCACAAAAGTCAATAAATTAACTTGTGCTTAACCCTCCGGTTCACGTTTAACTTGGAGGCAATGAGTAAAGTATTTATGCAGCACTCAAACAGTAATAAAGTGAAAATACAACACAAGCCTCAAATCTATTTTGAAAAATAAAGTACTATTTAATAAATAAAATTACACTAAAACAACAAAAATCCAATTAGTGGACCCGGAAGTTTGAGTTTTTAAAGTTTTAGGTGAAAATAGCATCAAGAACAACAAAGCGGTTATTTGGTCGTGGTGGGCCAGGGGAAAACTCACAAGTTCAGACCGACCATGATGGAGTTCAGGTTGGACATGGGGGCCAGGTTAGTCTGGCTGAAGAGTTACCTTCTCAAAGCCTGTGCAAAGCGTTCTGTTCGTGTTGTCCGCGAGGAGGAAGCTGTTTGCATGAGGACCAGGACGGGCGTTGCGGGTGGTTGCTATTGTAGCACAAGGAGCCAGTCTTCGCTGAATATTCAACTTCGTTCATGCGAATAGCAGGTCTCACTGGGGCTTTGAGTTGGCAGTCATCACGGACAGTTGCTGTTAGCACGAAGAGCAGATCCTGCTGGAGTTTCTCATTGGAGGTCATCTGAGGAGGTGGATTCTTGGTGCGAAGGGATCACTTTGCAGTCATGAGGAGCCCTAAACCTCTATATCTACACCTTTTTGTTAGGAGGAGTTTACACTGATACCAGCTAAGGGCCCAGGACCCGGGCACTTCTAGGGGATCAGGAGACACCTCAGCAGAGGCCAGGCAGGTCCGGTTGATGCTGGTCAGTTACTCAGTTGCAGGGAGGCCTTTGTAAGCTTTTTGTGTCCCTGTAGCTCAAACAGGTTGTCAGCCAACTGATCCTTGGAGCTCAGGCTCAGGCCATATGGATTTGTGTTAAGGACAAGAAGATTTAATTGCTATACCGTCTACAGGACACTTAAACATTCACTTTGCCCTTCTGCATCTAAAATCTGTATATCAGCACATTTTGTTTGTCATTATAATAATTACCACCAACAGTGTGAGAACTGTGCCACCCTTGTGTGGACAGAACTTAATGGATGGGAAATCCGATCCATTAAGTGGTGAGAAATGTTTGATGTATGATTTATTGAAAGTCTGGGCCTGGATGTCAGGCTGTGATTGGCTAGACTTGGACGGAACTGAAATGCTCCTTGTGTGCAATTGGAAGGCTGTCTTGTCAGTTTGCTTTGAGATCATGAGCCTGCAGGATAGTGTCTGTGTGCAGGGCAGCTGTTTATAGAGAGCGATCGCAGCAATACAACTGGTCTGTGCTTTTCCCTGGGACATTGGCTCCATGGCGGAAGCATATCAAGTGGTTTCACATGCATTACGCTTGCCACCTGTTGTTGCCAGATCAACGCAGCGCAACCCTAGGTTGGTAGGAGGCTAGGACAGTAGGTAGGGGGCAGGGAGCGAATGGCCTGTATCCTGTGACTAAGGCATTTGAGGGACATTTTTGCCATCTCCTAATCATAGGGAAGAGATTAGTTGCTCATTTCAAAAATACAATTGTTTAGTAGAAATTGCAATTGTAGGACCAGATATTCAGGAGAGATGTCTCTCTACATTCACAAATTTGTGTTTGTCTGTTCTGGAGAACACAGCTTCTGCACTAAGGTTGGCATTAATTGATTTCTTTCTTTTTAGTTTTTATTATTTATTTAAACTTAAAACAGGAGAACATTACAGCACTACAGTAGTACAATACCTTGACAAGCAAAATGCAGAAGGAAAGGCAGTACACCAATCCAGCGGTGTAGGGATTAAGACCCACTTAGCCAAGCGGATACACTTATTGGTAGTCGACATTAAGGGGAGTTTATTGGAAAAAGAAAACAACTCACAGGCGATATCCAATGACCAGAATCAAAACAAACAAAAAAAGTTATGTTTTTCTCTCTTTCTCTGTTTCGCGGTATCCACTGTTATTCTCTTTTTCCTCTTCTTGACGAAAGGGATGAGACGGTCCTCTGTCACATACCCTCCGGAGGTTGTATGGTGCCCCTTCAAAATAATCACACAAAATATGGCCTCAGTCACTGTGCTATCGCCTGAGGGGTATGAGTGCTTGGGAGGTTTGTGCCCTTCACCAGGTGCCACACACAAAACAAGAACAAAATTGCAAACAGGTTTTTCTAGGTGACTTCTTGCCCATGAATGTCATTTGTGACGCTTTTAAGCCCTCCCACCACCTCCTAAAATTGTTATGTTCCTCAGTTGGACCTGCCTGGGATCACAACCCTCCAGGGCTGGGGTTTATGGGGTTGCAGCATCTACGCCTCCTATGGGCCCACTGGAACCAAGCGCAGTGTTCACAGAGTGGTCTTTTTCCCTCCATGTATCTCTCGAAAAAGGGAGCAGTCCTTCTTTTATCTTGTCCGCAGAAGGCACTTGGTTGTGTGTGGCTGGTGCAGAGTTGATTATCCCCACATCATCATCGGCGACGGCCATGTTGGAAGTAGATGGCGTGTCCTGCGCTGTGTAACAAGCAGGGTGTTTGTGTACAATCAGTGACCGAAGAGCAACAAAGGCAGGTCCATGTTGCATGGGTCAAATGCAAGTTCGGATAAAATGCTGGTGGGAGGTTTGGGGGGGTGCGAACAACCCTCAATCGCCACAGCTCGTAAATGGAGACATCCATCGCCCACATCTCAGTTCAACAGCTCCTGTAGAAGTCTTCTCCTTTGCCCAGTTACCTATCCCTAACAAAATAACTCTGGGGAGTGTAGAAGCTGCACATCAAAAAGTACTCCTAACCCACAATCAACTTCCCCTCAGAAACCTCTGGCCCACTATCACCATCTGCCCCTTCAGATAGCACACCAGCGGCACAGGCCAGCTCACTCGCCATCTCCCCATGCGCGAGCAGAAATGTTCTGAAGGGTTCCCATATATCCTGGGGATGTGGAGCATAACAGTGCCTGGAAGCATTTTGGAGTACAATTCAAGCTGCTTTTACAGTTCATTATATTGCACAGCCAGTGCTTGAATTTGGGAGCCTGACCTCTGCACCATCTACACACCACCTGTTTTTTTGCCAACAGGAGCACCAGCAATAGAAGCCAGGCATGAGGTGTTTCAAGCTTCCTACATAACCCAGCAGTGCAACGACAGGACCCAACGGTAGCACGTAGTCTACCATGTCTAATAAGGCAGCCAAAACCTCAGACCAGTATCCGAAGACCATCCGCAGGACCAGTGGAGGAACCCAGTGTCCGTAGAGCCGCACCTGGCACAGTTAGCATATTTGCGTATAGGCCCAGCTTGTGCGACCGAACAGGTGTGTAGTACATTCATTGCACTATTTTATAGTGAATGATACGGGAGTGGCTACTAGAGGACACAACCCCGTTTGGCAGCAGATGGACGATCATACCACGTCACTGATCTCACAGCCAAGCTCCCTTTCCCATTCCGCCTGCGCCGCCCTAAGTGGGGCGTTCTCCCTCTTTGAGACGTTTTGTCCAAGAAGGTAATTAGGTGCTTAGTTGAGATTGCGGTCAACAGGCTCTCCAGAGGTGCCAGTGGTTCCTGTACTGATGGGAACCAAAAATAAATCCTACAATTGAGGTACATTGAGAGTCTCCCCTGAACTCCTCTAATGTAAGAAAGGCACCATTCGACTACAAGTTTCCCCTAAGTTGGCAACTCTCTGGCATGGAAGCACTTGTGGGCTCTGAGCTCAAGTGTGTTGGGCATCGGGGTAATGCCAACTGAAGTCTTGGTAAGTATATCTAACTGGGTCCAACCTTTTTACTTAGCCTGTCCTGTACCTAAATTGTGCATTCCACTGTTGTAACATTCCTCCCATTGCAAGACATCGGGCGCCCCAAAATGAGGGTGGTGGAATCAAGGACATTCTGTCAGCCTCAACTGGTAGTGAGGCAAAAGGGTTGAGGGGTTAGACCAAAAGTGGGAAAAATTCACCGACTCATACAGATAATAAAGCTCAAGGTCAGGTGCCCCAAAACCATCCCGGCCAAAGGGCAGTGTGAGGGTCTCCCACTCTGTCCTGGGCTTCTGACCAACCCACGCCAATCTGTTCATCTGTCAGCGGTCTGCCGCAACGGTATATTTACAAACAAAGAGAACATTTGGGTCAGAATCACCATCTTCATGGGTCCCACTCGCCCAGCCGTAGGAAGCGGGAGAGATATCCATTGTGTCACTCTTTCCGTTATTCGGGTGCCGGTGACCCCAAAATTTCTCCGATCACTACTTCTGGGTCTTTATGCACCCAGATCCACAGATATTTTAAGGATTCATCACACCAGGTCAGCGGGAAATCTGGCATGAATCGTGGCATGAAGGGCATGGGTGAGACTTTTCCCAGTTACTAGTAACCCCTGTTATCAGACCAAAACTGACCTATTCCAGCATGATGGCTCTAAGACTTGACTGCTGCTCTCTGAGGTATAGAATCATGTCATCCGCATATAGAGAATTCAAAATGGGTCTCCTCATGTAGCGTAGGGGAAACTGTGTGTAGTGCTGCAGAATCTTAGCAGCCAGCGGCTCCAGGGCTAGGACGAACAGAAGAAGGGGCAACAGGGGGTATCCTTGCCTCGTGTCCCTGTTGATCGCCATGGAGTAAGAATAAGCATTATTGATCCATATCCATGCCACAGGAGCGGTGTACAACAGCTGTATCCAACATAAAAACCCTTAGGTATGCCCTTCCTGCTCAACACCACTACCAGATAGTCCCACTCCAGAGACTCAAACAACTTAGAGGCATCTAAGAAAACAGCTGCAGCAGCCAGATCAGGGTCAATATCCTGAAGAACAGCTAGTAACATATGCAGATTTTGAGCCGTAAAGCGACCTGCAACAAAAGTAGCCTGATCAGGACACACCAGCGAAGGGAGGTGCAGAGTCAGACACTCTGCTATCAGTTTTGCCATGATTTCTGTATCGCATTTTGAGCGACAAGGGCTGGTAGGAGTTGCATCTGTGCACCGGTTTATCAGGCTTAAGAAGTGTAATGATCATTGCTTCTCGTGTAGAGGGCGGGAGAACCCCATTCACCCGCGCCTCCTCGAAGACCACCAACCATTTAGGAGCCATCAGATCCAGATATAGTTTATAAAATCTGACACCGGTGCATTACCCACGGGAGCGCACCCACTACCTCCTGCAGCTCCTTCACAGGAAATGGCTGCAGCACAAAGAGGCATCTGGCATCATTCTGTCAACCAATCGCCATACCCTCCAAGGAGTATTCCACCGACTTGGCAGACCTTCCCCTTGTATTGACTTGCAGCTCACTATAGCTTCCTAGGAACACACTCCAATAGGATCTCAGGAGACCGCCTCAAAGAGAATCCACTCTCGAGCTCCCCTGGAACCAACAGTGACTATGGACTGAGGCATGGTCCGACAAAGTGCGTGCCAACTGTTACCCCATGTACCCAAGGTGACATGTCCTCCTAGAGGAGCCAATAGTACAAACGCGACCACATGTATGTGCAAGTAGTAGGTGCCCTCTACAGTGTAGGAATCTATGCCTCCATATATCAAGTAGTTCATGGTCCTGTATTATGAACCTCAAGCGTTCTGTGGCTTTAGCACAGCGAGGCACACAAGTGTTATTGAGCCAGTGTTGTAGCACACATTTAAAATCCCCCCTCCACCTCGGCCCTTAGAAGAGCCTGTGAACCAGTAGACATTACTCTATCCCACAAGAGATCAAAGAATGCCGGATCATCTATCAATCCTCGTACTCAGTCCTCCAAGTCTGATGGCCCAGTCCCACCAAGAACTGCACCCCGCCTCCAAGACTCCCAGAGAAAGCATTAATATCGCCCTCAACAACCCAGAAACAAAAGAGTAACACACAAAGTGCCTATATCTGTAGAACGGGGACAAATCTTCCGGGCACCTCCATGAGAGGCAGTGTGTCCTCTTCAGTGGTTGCCAATGGTTTTCCAGGACATCTAGAGGTGCGCATGTCATAACAGCAGATATAACGGAGACAAATCACAAACCATTCTTAGCCCCTAGGTGTAGCACATCATCAGGAGCAGGCATCAGCCACCAAGCACCTATGCAGCAAGGCCATGATCAATTGAGCGTCTCTCTTGTGGGGTATCCTGCATGACACAAGAGGCCCCCAACACTTCCAAGTGTTTCTCCCGGGCAACAGGGATCCAACTAAAATTATCACTCAGTCAGACTGCAGGGTGCATGACCTCATCGACTAGTTCTGTTATGGTCTCAGACTGGACTCCTTCCATAGTCGACGTAGAAACTCAATGCCATGCTGCGGGGTCCGAAAGACATAATGCGTTCGCTTATGCCTAATTTTCAGGTGTGCTGGGTGTAACTTGGCATATTGTATTCCGACCTGTGCAAGCTTCTTTTCACTGGGACAAATTTGCGCCGCCTCTCCTGAACTGCCAGGGTGAAGTCCGAGGAGACCTCATGACCTTCAAAGTTAAGATGACCCTTCTAATGTGCCACCCAATGGCTGTGTCATGGAAGTTCAACAGGTGGGCTATATTAGGCCACACCACTGCTCCTGACGGCGGCCGAGCCCCCAAAGAAAGGTGGGCTCTCTCCACCATCAGCAAGCGCGAAAAGGCCCCTGCTCCAAACATCCCCACCAGTAATTTCTCCACGTAGTCTAGTCGGCCAGTGTTGGTAGATTCCAGCACCCCTAAAATGTAAATATTGTTATGGCGCGACTGTGCTTCTAAGTCCTCATTTTTGATGACAATTACCCTGAGGACCTTTTCCATGTTGAGCATTTTGTCCTCCTTGACCGCCAAGACATCTTCTCTGGAAAACCTCTGCTCTGCCTCCTTTAGCTGACCGTCATGTTTGTCAATCTTATAAGTAACAGCGTCATGTCGCTCTGTTAACACATCCATTTTGTTGTCAGTTGAGGCTACTGTTTCCTGCATTGCCTTGAGGAGAGTTTTAATGTCCGCTTTAGGTGCGGCCACATCTGAGATCTGCCCCGCTGCCTCATCCCCGGGAGGAAATGAGGAGTACCGGAGTGACACAGCCACCAGACCAGGCCAGAGGAGCCTGCATCCCATGCAGAGTACCGTCCCACCTGTAGAGGAGCAGCAACGCTGTGGCCAAACTATGTCCAGCGCAGCAAGGGCATACCCACTTAATCTAGCAATGCGTCACTCTTTCATCAGCAGTGCTCAGAAGTGACGAGTCAGTAATCCGGCCTCACCCCTAGTGGATAGGTGGGCACAACCAGACCCCCTATGCAAGGGCAGAGCTCCTGCAGCATAACTAGTAAGGAGGAGGGGCAGGGAGCCCATGCACCCACGTCATCACTCAGGCCTGTCCACACAGGCAAAGCAATGGGGATCAGTAAAGAATAGAGGGGGGTGTCACCTACCCTGCGGCTAGGCTGACATCCCCAGGTAGCCTCAGGGCTCACCAGCTTCGCTGGGTCACATCACCTGCACAGCGCGAGGCACCAATGCGCTCCCAAGATGCACCGAAGCCTGACAGTTGTGGCCAGCGTCAAGCCCGAGCCGACACCCCAGCTAGCTCAGCCCATGCTGCACCTCTACAGCGATCAAGGGCCCGTCGATGCTGCCATTTTGTGCGCTCACCCGCCGTGGCTTCCTTGGGGCTGCTGCCATTGGAATAAGACCTTTCACCACACACCACCAAGGAATCAAGGCCTGGGTGGCAAGAGCCTCACATGAGTGCGACCATCTTGCACACCAGCTTTTTGGCTCCCCAGTCTTTAATTTCCTTATTTTGCCAGATGTTGAGGCACACCATTTTTTAAACTACATTTTGGACAAATCATCAGTTTCTGGCTGCTTTTTGATCTCACCTACTGGAAAGAGACCGACACAATTGAGGGCAGGGAAATAGGACGCTTGTATCTGGATTCAGTGAATTGGTGGGTGGTGTAGTGATTAATAATATCAAACCTCAGTTACTACCTGCCCTGTCCTCTGCCCCTCAGAACCATGCCCATCTAAGTAGGCACAAAAACTCACTGCAACCCAAGCAGCATAGTTTGAAACCAAGGTCCGAATGACAGTTAAACGGTAGTGTTGAGTATGGATGACTCTGACTTTCCTCTGTAGCTCTGCAGCAGAGCATCCATCCCCCATACTGTGCTGGGATTCTTCAAGTACAATTTGAGTACTTTCTGTCCTGTGTTGATCAACACTAAGGTCATTAATATCTTACGGCTTAAAGAGTTGTATGATATCATGCAATACCCCTGTATATGTTCCCACAGGTCTTGAGTTACAATGTGTAGGTCTTTCAGTTTTAGTTTTTATCCACTTTGTATTTTGGCACTTATACTCTTGCAAGTTTCTAGGAAAATATTATACAAGTACCACAAAGTAAAAAATAAAAACAGGAATAGATAAAACATTCAAGTCTCATTTCAGAGCTTTGATGCTTCTTTTTAAATTACCAACAGAAGGCAAGAATGTATTTATTAAGTATTATTTGCAGCCATCCTCCAGTATAAATTACAAGTGCACAAAACTGCTCTTGGGTAAGATAGGGTTAAGGGGCACACATAATGTGAAGTCATCATTATTTATTGTCGTTAAGTGTCCAGTATGAATTACCTTATTGCAACAGTAGTAAAAACCGAGTCAGCGTTGTAAAAATACTACGGTTCATCTGCAGGTTTTCAATCTACAAATGTTGCAATACTTTTGCCCGAGCCTATAACATGAGCTATAAAATAAATGTGACATGACGTTGCTGTAGTTCTTTATGGTAGCAAGACATCTGCATGGGAACAGGTTGCAGGTGATGGAGGGCCTATCTGCTTATTGACGCATGACATCTTTAGACAGCTCTGGATCTTTTTTGCCCGGCATTACTTTGTGTGCTGCGATTTTCTTTAACTAATTCTTACACAATAGCAATATAATTGCATGGAAGGGAGAAGAGAAATTCTTATGAGGCATGCAGTTCAAAGTGTTGGGAGATAGGGAAGGAGGACTGATGGGGAAGAAAGAATATGGAGGTAAGAGAAAAAAACAACATTGGTATGAGCTAACAATGTAATAAATGTCAATGAGAGATCCAGAGAACTAGTATGCAGTTTCAGGGTGCAGTGAGCCAGAAGAAAGAGTGAGGAGTAATGGAAAATATTCAAGGTAAATAAGGGCCGAGAGTGACTGAGATAAAGAGAATTGGTTTTAAGGGTGCTGAAGTGATAGTGCATGAAAGTGGACCAATTGAGAGAACACCCTTGCAGGGGTTGAAGTGAGGGGAGCATCAGAGGAGAGTGAAAACAGTAAATGTCTGAGAGATGCAACAGATAAATAAAAGTTTCCTGGGGATTTGGAAAAGCAACGTAGATCTGGCACCTTAAATACCAAAGCATCTGGGAAGTGTTAAAGATCATAGGATAGGGTTCATTTCTGAAAGCAATAGATGTGACAAGTAGATTCCATTACAAGGCCTGTAGATTTCTGCAGTAGTTAGTCATTTGGACAAGCAGAGTTTTAAAAAAACCACACCCTTTGCACTCTGGTTAGGCTGGTGCGAGAAACTGGAGTATTTTGGGGTGTGGTTGTGAGACCTTACCATATAATAATGTCACAATCTCGATCATGTCCAGTTAGGTTTTATTAACAAAAGCCATTGCCCGTTCTTGGGTAGCTGTGGCACTGAGCAGTCGGGCATGATCAAAGGAACAGGTATAAAGCATTTAGAAGTTCCAAAACAGCAGGTAAGAAAAACACAGCACAATAACAATCAAACTCCAATTTATTAAAGTAGAGTGTATTTTTAGCTTTAAATAGACATAAAAATGACAAAAATCTATTGAGGGGAACGAGAGGTTGATTACTCAAAGGTTGGTAAATACTTACATTTTAGTCTTTTAAATGCAATAATCGTTGCAATCAGTTTGCAGCGAATGCACTATAACATCTTCTAGAATCCTCGTGGACTAGCTGTAAGGAGTTGAGGGCCAGTTTCAGGGACCATTCGGGTCCAGGGGCACAGTTTACTCATCTCAATCAACAGTCTTCGGGTCCTCCGTGCACTTTTCGCCTATAACGTGGTCCAGCTAAGAAGAGGTCCTGATGCTGGGTATGGAGGATACTGAATTGGTGCTGAGAGAGAGAGTGAGTTTTCCTGGGGCGACATTGGGGTCCATGAACTTTAGGGGTTATCTTTGGCATCAGGACTCGATGTCCCACGAGGCAGAGGGGGAGTCCAGTGCAGGCCCAGACACCACTGGTCAGCTGGTTTCCTGCTTACAGCAGATGCAGCAGTTGTTACAGGTAAGCAGTTCTTTTTTTTTATGTGAACTAGGGTCCACTTTCACTCAGACATATGGCTCCCTCAGGCTTGGGACACCTCAGGAAGGTCAGGACTTGGTCACCCAGTTGGCACTTTGTCATCCAGCAGCAGACAGGTGCTCCTAGGCTGCTGGACTCTCCTGAAGTGCAGGGTTTCTTACCTTTTGGTGATCCTTAAGCTTAACAGAAGGCTAGCCAACTAGCCCCTGTAGTCATTACTTCTGCCATGGCACATGTGGAGCTCTGTTCCACGAGTGGGCACAGAAGACACATCCCTCTTTGTCTGATTCCCTCAGGGTCAGCATGTGCAGTGTAGTCTTTGGGAAAGTCTTTCTTTGTTGGGTCTAGGGAGCAGCAGGGCAGTTCTTCTCCTGTCTTTTTTCCTGTCCAGTAGTTATCTGAGGTCTGTGAGTCTGGGGTGCCACTTTTATACCATGTTCTCGTTATGGAGTGGAGCACTTACCAGCCAATGAGGCAATAGTTGCCATTAGGCAGCTCTTCCGACTTTACGTCATTACATGGGGGTTTGGCTACCAAATAATCCCAGAACACACTGCTCTTCCCTAAACCAAGATGGTGCAAGCATTCTTCCCCTGTGAGGAGCCCAGGGCACACCCCTGTGGTGTACCCAACATAATGAGCCACTCCTCCTTAAAAACCAGTGCTGCAACAGGTTTTCCCTCTCTGGAGGAGATGCCAGGCTCTATTCCTACACACCGGAGCAAGCAGGCAAAGGTGTTCTCACCATTTGCTTCTCTGAGGTGGTAGCCTCTTTGAAGCTGGGCCTTCTGTGGCCGCCTGGTAGTCATTCTGCGGCCGCCTGGTAGTCATTCTGCTGGAGAAGGTCTCCTCTCCCCCAACAGTTCTCTTTGTTCCCTGTTCCTGGCAGTGTTTTACACTTCCTAGTAGAGTAGCAGCATGCTGTCTTGGGCGACAGCCGCTGCAGACAGGCAGGAAAGGCTACTGAAGGTTTGAGCAGCAAAGAGGGGGTTTTCTCAATTCACCTTTCTGTTAAAAGTTATGTAAATCTGACCTCAGCAATAAGTTGGGTTTAATGTAACAATTAATTTAATACCTTAGAGCAATGTCTTTGGTGGGCCCAAATGGAAGTTAGCACCTAGCGATGTGGTTAGTGATACTCCATGTTAGCCAATGTGACCCCAATGTGACCACCTACCTTGCTACAGTGAAAATGGTAATTTCATGTTTTACCTGGTTGACCACCAAGACCATTCTTACTGGTGGCTTACTATTATTAGTAAGGAAGGGTTTGATCTGGCAAAAAGTAAATTTTGCCATGTTGAGATGGCAGTTTTAGAGCTGTCTGACCAGGCTGGAGTGACATGCCTACTGTCACATTTTCATCTTGTCACAGCAGTGATGGCACAATTAAGTGTGGCAATTCTCTAATGCCTTGTATCTCTTTTACCATATACTAGGGCTCACTGCCAATTCCATAAGATGCATTTGGGCACCTAGTTCATGTCAACACTGTAAGTTGGTTACATTGAATAATTGGTATATATCAGTTGGTAACCATTATTAGGTCTCGCCTGATCCAGCGTATGTGCTGCACTGGCGAGACTTTTAGTAAGTGGGCTTCAGAAAATGCTACCATGGCCTAGAGCTTGCGGTTATGCGCGTGCGCTTACGAGCAGAGGCGCCATCTGGCTTTCCTCTCTCATCAGCAGTGCATGCTTTGTTGATGTTATCTGAGGGGGCGTGCCTGGTGTCTTCAACCTGTGACTGTATCCCATGTGGCATTTTAACGGCAGCTTGTTTTCCCTACATTATGCTTCTCCTTTATATTTGAATATTTATTCACGTCGGAAAAGGGCAAGCTAGCAAGTGTGCACATTTAAAAGCTTTTACCCCACCTTTTCCGTCCCGACAACACCTGCTCAATCCATAAATCATTCCCTCCCCATCACTGGTTTAAACCCCCTTTGACCTTTGATGCCTTGCGATTCGTTTTCATCATTGTTTCGAAATTACCAGCCCCCGGCATCTGTTCCGAGTCTATGTGCAGACACGAGTCGGAGCGGTTTGATGTGTTTACGCATAAAAAGATATTGTGCTTCTCCTTTATATTGAAATATTTATTTACGTGGGGAAAGGGCAAGATAGCATGTGTGCATGTTTAAAAGCTTATCCGCCACCTCCTCCCTCCTGTCTATACTTGCTCCGTCCACAAATTACCCCCTCCCCCATCACTGCTTTAAATCCTCACTGGCCTTCGATGTCCTGCGATTTGTTATCATTAGTGTTTAGAACTGCTCGCCCCAGGGAATGTGCTCCACTCCAATCTCTGCACAGACGCGTTCATCGAGTCAGAGCTGTTTGATGTTTTTAAGCCTCACTCGGCCTGCATCTCGAGCCCCAGCTATGGACACTTAAAAGGCTTCATGTTGAAGATCCTAACAGTCAAAAGAAAGGCCTGCTTGTTCCGCAGGCCAGCGGGTTGCACAGCCATATGCACCTATTGTATTCTCAAAAAAATGCAATTTAATCCAATGTAATCCATTTTCATCCGTATTTATTTTTGTTTTCTTTCTCTTTTCTTTTATTCCATTCTTTATAGTCACGTCAAAAGCAGTACAATTCGTTCCATGTTGTAAATCGTTCAGAGTATTGCCCATCCAGGCCTATGCTTAAACATTTTTTTGAATTCTCTTCCACTTTATAACAAGCTCATCAAACTCAATGCATTTCGGTTTTTTGAAAGCCTTCTTCAGGAGTGTCTGCAAGTTGTAGAAATATACAAATTACATTTCATTTACATACTACATGTGTCAACCCATAATCCCCCTGATTTATTATTTCCATTGTGCTCGACAGTATCTACCTCTTTTATCGTGCTGAACCCATGTATAAGCCTCCATCTATCCCTAATGTAAACACTCTTCCTAATCAAAACAAAATCCCAACATCCTCGTGCTCCAGTTTCAGAAACCCTTTCAAGTAAAATAAATTAAATGACACCAGTCCCCTTAAGAAGCGTGCCTCTTCTCTGTCCTTTCATCAGTTTTTCACCTTGTCCAACCCCATGCAAACCTGATGTTAGCGTCGCAGCATTTCAACCTCCTCTTACACCCTCATAATTGCTACTAGCGATCATGCAGTTCGTCCCACATTCAAATAGATGTAATCCTCCCCACCTCTACGGTCATAGGTGCAAAACATCCCAGGTGTCCTTACCACCTCCCCCTCTCAATCAATTATTCCATTACCTTCGCAAAACTCAATTACCCACAATCTTGCATAAAATATAAACTAACACCCGAATATGAATGCCCTATTGCATTTTTTTGAGAATACAATAGGTGCATATGGCTTTGCAACCCGCTGGCCTGCGGACCAAGCAGGCCTTTCTTTTGATTGTATTAAATCCAGGTGCGAAAAGGAACGGCACACTTCATACGGGTGCATGCTCGCCAAACTGAGCAAAAGGACTACAAAAAGACTTGAATTCAAAGAATACTGAGGGTGTGCTTCGGAAAATTCTCTAAAGTGAAGATCCTAACAGTACATATTTCCAAGGGAGTGGGTAGCGCTACAAAGGCGTCCTAGATGCGTGTTCACAGTGCTGGCACAACTGTTTTATAACAACGTGCACCTCCTTCGGCAGATGGTGCCCTCTCGTGGTGCAGTGAATCCCAGTGGCATAGACCACACACAGCTTGTTACTGTGTCAGATTCCCGGGGCATCCTCCATGCACATTAATTTTACAGGGTGAGCGATGCCAGGGCGTGGACAGACCCCGAATGCCTCTCCAGTGCTATTCCAGAGGTGCCCGGTTGTGCCCTGGCACTTGGTGCCAAGGCATGAACTTCCAGTTCTGGCGTACGCTGCTTACCTGACATCTCTTTATCCCTCCCGTCTTTCATATTCTGCCATATTTTTCGTTTTCTACCTTACCTTCCTGTGCTCCCATCATTCTCCCTTCATAAATTCTTTATTGTCTTGCACACTCTCCAACCCCCTCTCCCCTTACCAATCCCATCTCTCTTTGCACCTCGCCATGACACTTCTCTCCCACTTACTCCATCTTCAATGACGTCATTTCAAGAACCTTTGATCTTCCTAAACACACCTGGCCCTCAGCCCACCCCCTTACCCAACCCCCCTCGCCCTCTCTGTACACACTCTTACTTCACTTCCTGTCACTCTCTCCCTCCTGCACCTTCTTGCCTTCCTCTGACTCTCCATCTGTCTTGTTCTCTGCCTGCCCGCCCTTTTTAGCCTCTCTTCAACAGTCAAAACCTTCTCTTTCTCCTCCCTCTTTCGCTATTGAACCCCTACCCCCCCCCCCCCCCCCCCCCAGTCCTTCTCACTCACACAGATATCTAAGCCTCAGAAATCCATTTCTGGGAAACCTTGGTAAATTGTAATTGTAATTGCATTTATATAACACTTACTACATCTGACGAGGTGCTGAAGCACTTTACCCTGGGCAGCATGCTGTTACCGAACCCAAGGCTAGTGGCTAGTCATGTTATTGGTTATTGGTCTTAGTTTAGTGACTATTCCATGCATTCACTAGAATTTCCTAGGGGTAGATGAAATAAATAGCAGTTGGGTGGGTGTTAACATTAGTGGGGTGGGGGAGTGGTTGAGGTATGTGAGTTGATTCAGATGTGTATTGTGATTCTTCTTGCTGATGCTTGGTGGGATTAATAAAATACAGATTGCAGATATTCTGAACCCTTTCCATTTTACAAGCAATAGGCAGTTCTCGGGAATAGCCTCCTTGTCCTAGCCTCATCGCAGCCCTGGGCCCTTTGTGCAGCAAACCACTCACTGGTGTTGTTTGAAGACCTAACCCTTTCCATTAAATTGAAAACAAGCATTGGCATAGCCAAATAGGTCTCGCCTTTGGGACCTTATAAGTGTTTAGCCATGCAACAGTTGATGTTGTTGCACCAAGGATATTGTGCTCTCTAACTAAATACTTATAAGGTCCCAAAAGCGAGACCTATTGGCTATGCCAATGCTTGTTTAGGATTACATTCCATGTCACCTGTTTTTTTGATAAGTGTTAATTTTTCTGACAACTTCCTGCTGTGTTTTTAATTACTATAGTATATTACGTTTGTATCTTTTTACAGTGTGTGAATTGACACATGGAAAATGATAAGATTTTTCCATAGATGAAGAATGTGTAATCTGAAATGCATTGGGGTTCTTGGATCATACGCAAACATGCTTATATCAATAGTAGTATGATCACTAATAATGAAAATGAAGAATCTTTCAGTATCTTGTTTTATATAAAGACTGTGGACTATATTCTAGGCACATGTTTACATCTCTTGACGGAGCACACTGGGAACTATAGTGTCTGTTGATACAAAGTGCAAATATTGAGCTCACTCTGGGACCTTTGGACAGAGAGCTCACCAGTGCGGCCTGCACTAAAAATGTTAAAGAATTCTCATCCAACTAGTTGATTTACTGGTATTCATGGTGTACCTCAGGAATCACAATTTACTATATTCTTTTCTGTGACATACATTGTTAAGCCCCCTAATTCCAATGTGACAATTCTATTTGCAACACATTCCTCTCTTTGACAACCAAACTCAAATGTGACCTATTCCTCTGCTGAATCCCCTTCATCAATATGAAAAATTCCTTTTATGTCACCCTCTTACTTGATGTAGTATCAACTCCTCCATGCCTAGAAATAAAGCACCTCTTACTGTTGTTGGGGGTTCTTGACAAGATGAGTGTATCTCAGGTTACATGAGTACTTAGTCATTCATTTGTATGTCTATTGGTTGTTCCAAGTGATGACAGTAGAAAACACTAATCTAGGCATTTCCTCCTTGCCTCCTCACAGAGAACGAAAAGAGTGCAGTGGAGCGCAATGTGTCCACTTCAGGGGTTGGCATGTACTTTGATGCTTATCTTTATTCTACGGCCACCACAGCTAACTCTCAGTGGCAGCTCCCACCCATGCAGCGTCGTTTGTCTGTGGCTACAGAGGACGAGGATGAAGACTCTCCTTCTGACTGCTCAACCCCAGAAAAAGTTAAAAAACCTAAAAAAGTTTACTGCTACATCTCACCAAAGGTAAAGAAGCCACGTGTCTGGTGGTTTTTCTTTGACTGCTGTCTATCCTTTATAGCAACTGCCTGTCTCTTCACTAAGGAATGGCTGAAGTCCTCCACCCTAGGCACTTTTATTAATCTAAGCTTATTTCTTCCCTCCTAGCTGCCTTTGCTCTGGCACTCCCCCAGCCAGTTTTCTCTCAATAAGATAATTCCTTTACCACACGTGTCGTGAGCTCCCTCTCTTCCTGGCCTCTCACATTTATGCACTTGCAGGCTTCTCTAATATCCTGCCTGAGTTGCCTTTCTCTCTCTTTTGCCTTTCTGTGTCCTTTTTGACTGTGTCTTCTGTCCAGACTCTCTCTAAACTCTCCTTCCCTCTTCCATTCCCATGGCATGTCCCCCTGCTATATTGGGCTTTCCTTCCCCCTTGCCGATTCTTCTGTTACACCATGTGCTTCATTAAATTGCACTTGCATGTATTGAGCACTTTCCTCATAGTGCAGAACCGAATCATTAAAGCCTTACAAGTTAATTTAAAAGAATAGACACACTTCATCATCAGTGTATTAGAGTGTGGTAAGTGAAAGGAAAGATATGTTTCTTAGAAAAAGTACATAAAGAACGTTAAGATAGAAGTCAAACATATAAGGTGAGAGCCACTAAGAAAACTAGTGAAAACTGTATTGTACACATGGTTGATCAACAAGTTGAAATTAGGAGGTAGAGAGCAAGTTGTGAGTTGGTTGGGAAAATAAAACGAATTAAAAAATAAACCGGTTTAATAAATGAAGTTAAATGGTATTAAATGGTAGGAAGAAGGATGCCAGAACGTATGGAAGGATGTCCAGTGCTGCCTCTGCCAGAGTGGAAGGAGTGTGCAAAAATCAGGAGGTGATTAGAGCTTTAGAGTTCATAGCGGTGTTGCTCCCAATGCTATACTGGGTCATACATATTTGTCTTCTCCCAGTTATCTTTCTTACTTCCTTATCTGCCAGGCTCAACTCTGCTTCCCTTTTCGTCCTGAAATCACAATTATTATGTGTTATTAAATATATTTTCTGTCCTCCCACAGCAACTCTCTGTGAAGGAATTCTATTTGAAGATTATCCCCTGGAGACTTTTTACCTTCCGAGTATGTCCTGGGACTAAGGTAGGCTACATCTAAGCATTTGTGTGCCGCAAACTAGTGCCCAGTATTCCCGCTACATACCACTGCATGTCAATTTAGGCTACCTAAAATGTACATATGCCAGAGGAAACATTTACATTTGAATAATTCTTACTGAGATATATATATTAGATGAAACAAAAATGATAGTGAATTCCACGCTACAATGAAAAAATTGAATATTCAGTCATATGCCAAACTCATATTAGGCTGCTCATTGCAATCAACCTACAATATAATGCCAAGTTCATTATTAAATCATTTAAGACTTTGTTTTGAATAAAACTCCATTACATTAAAAAACTTACTTTGTATATACATTGAAAAAGGAAGCTAGGTAGGAATCTGGGAGAAAGGACGTAGGGCAGGCAATAGAGAAAATGGATGAAGGGGGGGAGGAAATGTAGGCAGTGTAAGGGGAAGACAATTGAGTAGGCAATTTAAGCACTTTTGTTCTGCCTTTAGAGGTTATTGAACTTGTACTTGCGCTCACCTTCCCTCGGCTAAATTCATTTAGTCCAGCCATTGATCATGTCTTGTTACCTGGTTTGTCAAGGAGAAAGTTGATCGGTTTAAGGCATCTTTTTCTTTTTCTATGAGTTTTGTGCTTTCGTTAGAAAGGTAAAGCTTTCCTCTTGGCACCGTAAAATATGTCCTTCAGCCATCTCAGTTTTTCATTGTTTGCCTGATCAGCAATCGTTATTTAAATCACCTGTTCTCATGTAATTTTGAAGGGGCTGGCTCCTGTGTTTCCTCCTTCTCACTTTCTAATTCTCCATGGTCTTGAGTTTAATCCTTGCTTTTTAATGAAGACACCCTCTGTGCCCATGCACAGCTCTTCTCTGAGACTCTATAATTTGAACATGCTCTTTTTCATTGCCATCTGTACTGCATGAAAGGTGAGTGAACTGCTGGCTCTTTCTGTTTGTCCTCCATTCACTTCTTTCTTCCTAGCCAATTTCGTGCTTCAGACACAGTCCTTTTCCTGCCTAAAGTGGTCTTGCCCTTTCAGATAGGTCAGTCTGACAACCTGCTGACTTTCCTCTCTCCTCCACATCCTACCAAGGAAGAGAAGCGACTCCATCCCTTGTACTGGTGAATGGATGACCAGCTATTCTTTTGCTTCGCAGGGCACAAGAAGGTAAAGGTAGTTCAGAAAAGGATGATTTAACGTTGGACTATCCTTTGCATTAAAGTGTGCCATGCCCTGGCCAATAAGGGTCTGAATTTGCAGCATTATCAAGGGGTGGTCCTGTTTTAGACATCTCTTGGTCTGCAGCATGGCCTACTTTCCCAAGGCCACAGGGAATGTCAGTTCGCCAGATCTGTGCTGCAAATCTTTCTGGTTTAGGTCTGTCCTCGGATCCACTATCTTTTGGATCTGTTTGAGTAATGATTCAAAATATGATTAACCTGTGGAGAGAGATATCCATCAGAAGAACAAGTTACTTATCTTTGGTAATGATCTTTCTGGTGAATACTGTCTCTATTCATAGATCACTCACTACCTCTTCATTTTGAGAACTGCAAACAGTCATGAAAAGGTTCCTTGTCAGTTCTGCTCCGGGGTACACTGTGGTAGGCCTGTCATAAAGTGGGTCTCTTCTCCACTTTTGTTCCAAATTATTTGTATTAAAGTTTTAGCTTAAAAATACATAGAAGAAGCAGCATTCTATTCTAGAACAGTATCTGTTGGACACCTCAAAGGGGGATGGTATCAACTTTGTGGGTTAATAACTTGAGAGGAATAGTACAAACAATACAAAGAACAAACAAAAACACTCTAATAATCTTCTTACTAAACTGAAGCAGGTCAATTCTGGCCCAAACCCAATCCAACCTCTTTTGGTGGAAGTAGGTGGCCTAGGTAGTTTGGGTTTGAGCAATCAACCCTTTAGGTGTCAGTGCATTCTCTGGTGAAAGTCAACATGGCGTGTTTCAGTCGTTAGTCGATGTAAGCTGCAAGGTATTGAAGGGTGCAGATCAAGGTAGTCTGGGAGGTCCTGTGCTACAGAGGGGGAGATTAGTCTGAGTTGCAGTGCCAGTAGTCTAGGTGGGGCGAAGCAAGTCAATTCCCTGCCGTCTATCAGTGTCTTCCATTTGCCTGTGAACTGTTTGTCAGAATGTGATAAGTTATCAGTAATAAGTTATCAGCAAGTTGCCCCATGGCAAGGGTTAGCCAGAGACTCTTTACATCAAAAGGCTTTTGGGTGGTGGGGGGATTGACTTTGACATTCTTTTTCTAGTGTGGTTGCTGTGCCACTCCTGTGTGCAGGAAAGTGTCCCTTTTGTCATGGTCACCCTCACTTTTTTCCACTAGTATGATGTTTTTCTACTGATGTGCACTGGGTCCCTGCTAACCAGGCCCCTGTGCCAGTGTTTTTCCCCTAGAAAAAGGTCAAATGTTCTAATTATAATACAGTTGGCACACACTTTGACACCCCTTTAAGTCCCTAGTTAGAGGTACCCCGGTACCTAGGGCATGGGCACCAAAGAGGGTACCCAAGGGCAGCACCATTTTTCATGCCACCCTAAGGGACCCCCATACAAAGTGCATGCAGCCTGCCATTGCAGACTGCGTGTTACTGTGCAAACCATGAGTGAAAACACAACATGACACACTCACTGTGTGTAACAAAATAGAACCCAAGTATGTCCCCAAATGAGATGCACATCCACATGTATAAATGAATCTTCAATCAGTTTATCATGTTTTAATTTTTATTCCAAAAGTTCTCCATATTTTTAATCCAAATCTTTTCAGGTTGCATCAGTTTTTAGCAACAATATTTTCAAGAGTGCCTAGCCAGGTTTTGCTCAGCAGCATAAGGGATTCAATATTCCTCATGACACAGCGTCTGTAAAATGTAGCAATGCATTTTGGGATAATTCCCTTCCTCAGGGGTAACTAAAAATGCACAATATTGAAAAAAAGAACCTATCAGCACAATCAATAAAAGATAAAGTACATGAACATCTAAATAAAAACATGAGTACTACATTCCCAAATTCACTTAATACAATGAACCTTTTTCAACCTTAAAAATGCAGCCCCGCCCGTAGCCCCTCATACGTGGCCACATCGACCTAATTTAAAACAATCCTAATGTGCACATCAAACTACCCTCACTTGAAAATGACATTGCAAGGTTAAATCCAGAGTAATAAATCTTTAACTACATGCTGAGTAAACCCATAACAAATACGTGAAAACTGTTATAGCTTGAAACAAAAGTGCATACTTTCAAATAAAACCACTTCACCAAAAATAAGCAAGCAGTGAAATGTTGCCATGTAACCTAATGTGCTTACCAAATCTTAAGTATTGAGTATAAAGGGGGCAACCCATATATACCACCTGACCTGGGTCAATAAATACAGTACATAAAATATGGTCGTGGTAGCAGACTTCTTTTCATGAAGGATAAATAATAGTAGCAAAATAAAGGACTAATTCATTGTGGCATAAATCCAATTTTTATTTTGTGAATAAAATGGATAAAGCCTCTAATGCGATTCTATTCAAAGCATTTAACAAAATAAAGGCAATACTGTTGCTCAATATCATTTGGTGCAGTATTTTACAGGGCTCTGGTTGCAGAAGGAAAATGGGAAAAGGGCAGGTGTTAAGTGATAAAGTGTAGGTAGGGGACAGGGAAAAGGTTTTTGTGACATAGGTACATCAACATTCCCTGGTATCAGCTTTTCCAGCCTTAGGTAGGTCAAATGTTCCAAACAATGCACATAACTCTAATGGACAATGAATTGTTTGTAAACAGTGTCGCTGGAGTTTGTGATGTATGGGTTTTGTCGACGTTTCGACCCCTATGGGCAGGATTAAATGTTATCCTTGCAGTGGGGTCTTCATCAGGACTGAGAAGAGCACTATGTACAGGACGACGAGCAACCTCCGCCGTTCCAGTCGAAGATCTGGGCCTGTTGATGCTCTTCAGTGAATAAGTTTCAATTGCAGCAGTGTAAGCTTGCAAAATGTCGGAAAAATCACAAATAATACTTGTATTCGTGGCGGTTCGCTCTCATATAGTGCTCTTCGTGAAAGAAGTCTGCTACCACGACAATATTTCACACGTGACTCAAGGAACCAGTGCATCGATTCCACTTTTTTAAGAACGCCACCATGTATCATCCCATCCATAAATCGACAGCTGACAAGCGGCCCACTCATTAAAGTGCCGTTCAAAATTCACTGCATGTAGGTGCCCCCTTAAAGCTTACCAGTCCACTAATGTGCTGGCTGATTGGTATTGACCAGCCTGCCCCGCAGATAAGTTTCTGACCCCCTGGAGGTGAGAGCACCTGCTCTCTGAGGCCAGAAACAGTGCCTGCTCTGGAGGAAGGTATTCACACCTCCTCCAGCAGGATGTCTAGTGACTCTGCATATCAAGGCAAGGGACTGCAAAGCCCCTGCTGCCTTTGATATGCGCCCCGGCTTCCCCCAGACCTGAAGATTACACCCCCTGCCTGAGGCCCATTTGGTGCTAGGACAGGCGGGAAAATTGCTATGCAAGTAGCCGTGTTGCGATACCAGGCTAGTCACACCCCTAAAGAGAGCTGCCTGATGTGCTCCACAAAACAAGGGTTCCACCATCTTATTTTTGGTGGAATTAGGAACTCTGGAACAGGGTTATGCCCACTCCCCACAGGAAGTGGTCAATATGGGGGGTAGTGACCCTAAGGATAAGTAGCCCATTGGTTACTACTCTTCACTCCCCTTAATGCCCCTAAATTCAGTATTTAGGAGACCCCCTGAGACCTGTAACTCTGGTTCAGCTGACTGATGAAGAACGACAAAGACGTGCCAAAGTACTAAGGAGCTATGGACTTGGCACCAAATCCTGCCTGCTTGCTCCCATCTTTATAATGGCAAATACCCGACTTATCCTGTAGATGTGCAACTTCCAAAAGCCTCGAAGGGCTGCCAGCTGTAGGAAGCTGGCTCTGTTTATACTAGACCAAAGTGAGGTATAGTGTGCACAGAGTCCAGTGGAACACCAAAGGTAGGCAGGGGTTAAGTTAGATAGCACCTTACTCTCTATTTGTGGTAGTGTGGTTGAGCAGTAAGACTTTATCAGAGGACAGTGTTAAGCATTTGTTGTACACACTTAATCAGCAAATGATTTCAAACACTCAAAGACTGAACTTCAGACCAAAATAGTCTTTTAGTTATTTTATTTTCTAGAACCAAGCAAGCCTGGCACAGGGAAACAATAAATACTTTGCAGAAGTAATGCAGTTTGTAAATAGTTTGAATTGCAATTGTAAATGTACTTTGATTTGATTACAGTAGAGCTACTGATAATGCAATGCTTTTCAGAATACCGTACATATACTTTATAGGGGATGTTTAGTAAAATGACAGGTAAGTTACTTTTGAGATTACTTTTTTTACACAGTGTAGTATACCTGGATACTACACTGGGCCATTTCCTGTAAACAGGTAAGTAAAATCATTTTTTTAGTTAGCACTATTTTAAAGAATTTCTTTAGGTTTTCAAACTCAACACTTAGAAACGCTTCCAAGAAAAACAGTCCATGTTATCTTATGGAGGAAAATAGTGTTATCGTTTTTAGGCTAAGTATTTGGTAGTGGGAGTTTGGGTTCTGGGGGTAGTCTCAGGAGTCCCCCAGGGTCAGGGATGCACTTGTGTTACACCCTCAGCGGCTCTTTGGTGGCCGGGTGCAGAGTGCTGAGGCCTAATGTTACCCAATGGGGGATAGGGGGCCTCCGTTTAATGGCTGCTGATGAGCAGGCCACTTGGTTGTGGGAGCAAAGCTCCTACACTTTAGCTCAGGGCAAATGGGGAAACAAAGGGGCACTCTCAGCGGCACTAGGGCGGTAGGGTGCAGGGTGCTATTTCGACGGGTGCCTTCTAGGGTCGGAACATCTTACCAGCTCCTGGTCACGGTTGGGGGGACCTTCCGGATTTAGGCTACAGGCGTCAACTGGAGGCTTGAGGTAGGTCAGGGGTTGCCGGATCTTGGGTCAGGAGCGCCGGGTAGACCTCCTCGTTGAGTTTGCCCACTCGAGCTCGGGCCGTGGGCGGCAGGTGAAGAGTGGTGCGGATTCTCAGTTTTCGGCCAGGGCCAGAGGTTGCAGACTAACAAATCCGGTGTTCACGGGAAACAGTCTTTGTGGTTGAAGGCAGGCCGGTTCTCTGGGGTTTTTGAGGTTGCTGACTGCAGGACACACTGGGTAGGGCTGGGGCCAAGTCAGTGGGCATCTTCCTCTTGTTAGCTTCGGCACAACTGGTCGGTCCTCATTCTTCTTTTCTTGTAGTTGGTTCTGGTCTCAGGAAGCAAGGTTCAGGTGTGCCCCTTAATACTAGATTTAGGGGTGTTACAGGTAGGTAAAAGGTTGGGACCAAAGGTAGGCAGGGGTACAGCCCCTATTATGCCACCCTCCATTGGAGGGTGGCATAAGCCTTTCCTTGGTTGGCTGAGTCCCCCCATCTGCAAGATGGCGGGGACTGCGAGTTGTGCTTCACCTCGCCTCCCCCACCTGAGGGGTGGAGTTGGCAGAGGTGGGCACACCTCTCTTCCTCACTTGTTTTCCCCGCTGGTTCTCCGACCCAAAGTGGGGGTCAGAACCAGTGACGACCAGTTGTTGAAATCAGCAAGTGGCCTGCGGAAGCACACATAGGCGGCAAGCTTTTGAAGCCTCCCCTTTGTGGACCCTGCACATCCTGGCGGAGGAGGCTTGGCACCTTGTCCCAGGATGTGCATTGTTTCAGGCCCCCGAGAGCAGCAGGCTCTCGACCCAGGGGTCCAGAAAGATGTCTGGTGGTGGCAGCAGCTGAAAGCAGCCACTCAGCCTGGACACTAGTGGTAGGTTAGTTTTCTTGGGGCATCACTAAGATGCCCTCTGTGTGCATTTTTCATTAAATCCCTCACTGGTATCCGTGTGGGTTTAATGTGCTGAGAATTTTGATACCAAACTTCTCAGTTTTCAGTGTAGCCATTATGGTGTGGTGGAGTTCCTAATGACAACATCCCAGCACCATATACTCTTAATGGCAGCACTGCAGTTCCAATGTCTAAGATTGAACTTAGACACTATAGGGGTACAGGGCTCATGCACCTGTACCCTCACCACTGGTATACTGCACCCAGCTGGAGGGGTGACTGATCTATGCCAGGGCAGTGAATTGTAGGCATGGCACTCAGGGATGTGTGCCGTGTCGACTCTTCACTTTGTTCTGCACCAAAACATGCAGCCTTCAAATGCAGTGGGTGAATGTGAAGGTACAGGACCTCTAAGGGTGGTACAAGTGCTTCCGCCCTTAGAGGCCTTCACTGGTCACAGTGCCCTTGGTACCTGTGGTACCATTTACGAGGGGCTGACCTGTGGCCAGAGATGCCAATTGGGTTTAGGCTTCAATGTAGTTTTAGGGAAAGAACATAGGCCCTGGGTACCTGATTAGCAGAAGCCCAGGGAACACTCAGTCAAAGTACCTCAGCAATTTAGCAAAAAGCGGGGGCAACCATGCAGAAAGAGGGCCCTTTTTCACACTAGCTATTCGCCAACCAGCCAGCATCTCCATTGAAGTGGAGGAGCCACTTCTCTGCAGCCTTCAGGCACTTACCGCAATGTCTTTTTCACTGATCTGCTGTCCACCTGTTCCACTGCCACAGCAGCCACTCAAGAGGAGGTCACCCGGCTCTAGGAGGTCAGATCTGTCTCCCCATCAAGTTTGGAGACACAAGGACCCTCAGAAGCCGCCCTAACCAATACCTGGGGTACTGGCCCCCTTGCAGCAGCCAAGGCTTGTTCCGTGTCCAGCCCGGACACCAAACACCACCATGACGATCCTACCAACGTGATAAGTCTGCACAAGAGAAGCAATTGTCTGAAAAGTGAGAGTCTCCAATGCAAAGGACACTCCGGACAAAACACCTCTGAGTCCGAGTCTCACAGCCCGAGTCCGAGCCTACCAACTGTGCTCTCTTGCTCCAGAGACTCTCAAGAATCGAATACCCCTTTGGGTTCTGACAGACTTGTCCCCAAGTCCCCTTCTTGCAGCATTTTTCTGCTTACAGGTTTCTTCATAGACTTCAGCGGTAGCGTCCAAGGCTACTCTTGCGACCAGTACCACTGCACCCGGACACACCAGGGCAGGTAACCCAAAAATGCTGATGGTTCTAAGTACATTGGCCCCTACTTACCTTAAGTCCAGAATATCCATCCTGTAAGTTGTTTGTAAATGACCCTATGCAGTACATGTTTCTCCCATAGGATAACATTACTAAATTTGACAGCTGTATTTTCTGTGTTTCTGAAAATCGCTAACTCAAAGTATTTATCCAATCTCGTAAATCCTATTGTCCAAATTAATATAAAAATCTGTTATTTTTTTAAATTGGTGTCGGATTTTCTTATTGAGTGTGTGTCTCATTTATTGACTCTGTGTGTGCAACAAATGCCTAAGACTCCCCTTTGATAAGCCAAAAGCTGCTTAACCACACTACCATCAGGCCTAAAAATGTTACTAGACCTGCAGGTCTAGTGACTTAAATAATCTAATCGACCTAATTATGCTCTTGACTCATAAACTGGTTTCAAATTATGTGATCCTGGGAAAGTATTTTAATTCACTGAGACGCCATTTTCTTCTTTATCACATATGAGAGGACCTTCAAATACACGAGTTCAGCACGCCTGCTCTACAGAAAACTATTTTGTTTGATTTAATAAACTAAACATTAGCTCCATATGGAAGACACATCTAGCCACATATGGGATGCACATGACTGCTGACTTGCCTCTTAGTTCATTAACTGCATTGTCATCAGGGCAGGGGCAGGAATGTTTCTCAAATTATGTTTCAAAGCTATCACTTTAAAAAAATACATATCTAAAGCTGAAAGTAGCAGCACAGTCATTTGCAATCTGCAGATTTTACATTGAAATGGTCACAGAATTTGTCACTGACATGAGGTTTTAAAACTATGTAGTGTACAATGTTCGAAAATAAAGTTTCTGCAAATATTTAAATTTGCATAGCATTAAGTAGTGTTATGATTTGTTTTACTCCTATTTAATTCTTTGTTTTCATCACACTTCTGAATTACAAAAATAATTATTTAATAATTCCTGATATATATTGAAATACCTGTACTATTCATTCACAAGCTTTTTAAATGTTTTGTTAGAGAAGAAAACCTGACATTTTACTTCGTTTTTTCTTGTCAGCTCTCTTGACAAAAAGCATTAATTGTAATAATAGAAAGAAAAGTAAAAAACATTTTCCAGGAACAGATAAGCAACAATTAGTAAAAAGACAAACTGACATTTGACCTCTTTCCTTGAGCAGTGGCAAATGTGTCAAGATAAAAACAAGATTGAAAAGCTTCTTACTTGCTCATTCACTTTCTGAATGAATAGAACACCTGTATCTTCCAGCTTAAGTTTACTCACCAGCATGGACGAATAAGTGCTAAAAATACCTCAACGTGATAAATTCTCAATCACAATTGCAGGTGGGCATATGTTTTTTTTTAGGCCTGCAAATAGGGCACTCTGGGAATTGCTAAAGTAAGCCTGTGTACACTATTAAGGGTTACCTAGACTCTCTGCACTGTGCACCTCATTTTGGTACACTATATAGAGAGCCGCTTCCTACGTTGGGAGGGCAGTATGGGATAGAATACTTTGCATTTGCATTAGCACGCTGTTAATAAGTGATTCCACTAAGGAATCCTTAATTGACTTTAGACAAAAATATTTTTTCAATTTTCAACATTTTCCAAATTTTTATCTGAGCTGTTAGGGCCTTGTGATAAGACCCCCCAGTCCAACCTGTATTAGAAATTAAAAATGTATAAAGGCAGTTAGGCCTTCAACAGCTGTTTTAGATTTTTTCTGTATATTTCCTTAAAAGGTCCTTCCTACATTAAAAATGTCAACATTAGAGGAGAGAGTTGAGGAACGCAACCCAAACCCTTACCTGCAACTTAATTTGAAGCAGTTAAAAGACCTCTGCAAAGCTTACAAAATTGCAACGTGTCTAAACCAACCAAAGCACAATTCCAGGAGTTGCTTTCTGAATTTGATAGATCCCAGGCTAGAGAAGGACACACTAACAGTATGGAAGATGACCCTGTCATCAAAGATGAGACTCGCAACAGTACTCATGGGGATAGCTCCCCTTCCTATACCCCAGAAGAATAGGAAAACAATAGGACACTCTTCCCCAAAACTGTACCTGGAGGTAGACTATACCCTTCCAGGCCAATAGAAGAACTAGAGGATAGAGAAAAGAGACTTGCCCTTAAGGCCAAAATCCTGCACATAGGGAGAGAAAGTCCTGAGATGGGGTTATCACCCATAAATGGAGACAGCAATAAGGTAAATAGGGAGAGAGAGGAAACTTTTGATCCCAAAATCCCCAAAGGGATTGTCGTCAAATATGTTGTGGGTGATGATGTCACAAAATAGTTTGCAGCCTTTGGTGGAGCTTGTAAAATGAGAAAGCTCAACCAAATCGTATCAGGGCTCTCTGTTCTGGGAGCTTTTCTCAGGCAAGTGCAGCAATACACTCCTGACACTTAATGAGGAAGATGCTGAGTCCTATGACCTCATGAAGGATACCCTGATTGAGGGCTTTTGACTCACCACTCAGGAGTGCAGGATTAAGTTCAGGGAGTCTCAAGAAACCTTGTTTCAGTCCTGAGTAGATTTTGTTGACTTCTCAGTCAAAACACTAGGTGGCTGGTTGAAAGGCAGTAAGGTGCAAGACTATGAAGGGCTCTTACAATCTGTTGATGAAAGAGCACTTGTTAAGTAATTGTACATCAGAAAAACTGCGTCAGCACTTGGTGGATCTAGGGTTGGTTTCTCACCAAGAGCTGGGGAAGAACGCCGACTATTGGGGCAAAAGTAGGGTATTTAGAAAGGCCCATGGTGGAGGTGACCAAAAGGAAGGGGTTGCGGACACCTCGCCCCCTCCCAAGGGAAATATGTGGGACAGTCTAAAGAAAAAGGTAAAGAGTCTTCTAAAGGCCACCGAAACCTTTTCAGTAGGGTGGGTCCAGAGACACTTTGCAATCAAAGGGTAGGTACCCAGGTAAGAACTGGGATCCCAATAGACTTGGTGTTTTAATTGTAAAGCGAATGGTCACTGAACTACTGGGGACTCATCCTGTCCCAAAAAAGGCCACGCTGGTTTACCCCCAGTACCACTGAGGTGTTGAGTCTCCAGATGGGATCCTTTGTGTGCCCTGAGCAGGTCAGAGAGCACCCTGAAGCTACTGTAGTCTCTAAAGGGTGGGGTGGATATAGATACCCTGGCTGTCTGGCCCAGTGATCTGAAGAAATACAGACAAAATGGGGTTGAAGTAGAAGCACTGAGGGATACAGGTGCAAGTTTCACCATGATGACTGAAAAACTGATATCCCTAGAACAGTACTTGACTGGACAAACGTATCCAGCCATCGGTGCTGATAACTATACCAAAGTCCATCCTATCGCAATGGTGACCTTACAATGGGGAGGGGTTACTGACTAAAAGAAGGTGGTTGTGTCCTCTGCCTTTCCCTGCACAATGTCTGTTATGAAATTATCTGGAGACCTCAGCATCGGCTTAGGTAGAGATAAGATCCCATTTAGCCATGCTGGGAATACCTGACTGGGTGTGTGTGAAAGCTCGAACACAGTGCAAAGCCCAGGGTGAAAAATAGAAGATGGAGCCTGGAATAATGCCCCAACCCTCCAAGAGAAAAGGCAAGAAGTCTGGAAAACTGACTTCAGAAGAGACAAAAGCTCATGTCACCTCTCCTCTGGGAGAAAACCTGTCAGCCCTTAAAGGAACTGAGCCCCCGGAACTTAAGCCTTACATGCCAGAGCTCCTAGGCCCATGGGACCCTTTAGGGAAGATTTTTGCCAAAGACAGAGCCTGAGACAGCAAGCTGAGATGTCAGTTGCTCTTGCAGACCCTTTTGGGAGGAGGGGCTCCTTTAGACTGAGGCCAGAGATTCCAAACCTGGTACCACGAGGTGAGTAGTAGTGCCTCAGCAGTACAGAGAGTTCTTACTCTAATTGGCACATGACATCCCCCTAGCCTGGCATCCTGGCCAGAGAAAGATTTGAAGTATGTTAGTCACCCACTTTTACTGGCCAGGTATGTCCCAGAAGGTAAAGAAGTTTTGCAATTCCTGTGTTACCTGTCAAGCTCATTAGAAACGTTGAAAAGTCCGGATTTCCGGCCTCATTACGAAGGTAAATAGACCCAGCCCCCTACAAAACCACAATAGCTCCTTCTGACCAATTTTGCTCACGATCTTGAGGCTAGGGATTCACTTCCAATTAGGGCGACTTATGCTTCAATTACTCCTTAGTCAGCCGGACCCGCAGAAAGACAACTCCTTCATCGATAGCCTTGCACTCCCACCCTGCTTTTTCCCCCCTAGTACCTTCACACCAATTCATAGGCTCCACATAGAAGGATCCTTCTCTGCACCGTCTGCAATTTGCGTCAAGGGACCTTTCTTTCATTAACAAACATACTCTTTCTTCTCTTCCTCCCTTGTTCCCTCTCTTTATGTAAATTACTGTTTAGTCCCTAATGTTGGTCAGGCACTGATCTTCTTTTGTCCTGATGATGATCCCAATATCCATGTAAATGGGATCGAAACGTCATCGACCTTTTTTAAACACCGTGCACACAAACTATCTGTATACTATGTGTCACGGCTGTGTTAACTATTACGCTTGTTTCACTTTTCACATCTATTAACAAGCCCCTTGTTTTGCCTGAATTTTTTGTTTTTTATGTTTATATGTAGGCTATATGGTTTTAGGTTTAAACCTATAAATAACTGATAAAACCCCACCGAAAGGAAAATAGCCATCACCGGTGTAAACATATAAACACTGAAAAAACACCTTTGCAACCACAAATTAAGTGCCATTCAATGAAAGGAAAAGATGAGTGAAAATTATTTGTATTTCTTCCTGAAGGGGCCAATACTATGTAACTTTGTTATGCAAGGTAGCATCAAGAAATACTGGGCTAACATTCTTTTGTTTGAGGTTTGTTGTTTAGGTATGTCACTAAAACATTGTCTCTTCTTCCTTCTGCTTTTTTCAGTTTTGTGGTCTTTGGTCTAAAGATGCAGTGTTTAGAAGCATGTTTTAGGTCTTATTTAATAAACTGTAGAGAATAAGAAAATATCATATTTGAAATTTTGGCTACGTTTGATTTCACTGATAGGTAAAATGATTGGTTTCATAAGAATCTTTCCTAATAATTAGCATCACATCTACTCACAGACAGAGAATGGGTGAAATCCTTTGATACATCAGCCCCCTTTTCTAGTGAGTCAGTATTGATTATAAGTGAATTGCCAAACACCCCTGTCTTTAAACATTCAATGCAAGATGAAGTGACCGGTATATGTGAAAAGAATGTTGTCACTAAGCATCTAAGATAGTGGTGAAAACATGACACCAAGTGTTTGGTAAACATAGAACACAGGGTCACTTGGAATGCTGCTGAAAAACGTTCCTACCAAGTTCAATAAAGATTGGAGTGATATTGTTTGTATTTGCAGTAAAGCAGCTACGTATATGAAAAAGTTGTATGATGGCCTGTCAAAATCGATACCTGAGCTGAAGAGCTTCCCTGTAAGAGAGCCTTGTCACTTGCTAGATGGTATGCTGAAAGCATCTTTACAATCTTCAGAGTTAATGAAGAATGCTATTGACTTTGTAGTCCATTCTGGTGCAGTAAAAACGTATTTGGTCTTCATAAACCCTGTGCACATGCTATCTATACACTTGCACTATCCGTGCAGAAAGCAAGCAGTAATTAAAATTAAATTAAAATTCCATAAACACCGGAAAAACACTTTTTCTGTTGTTTTTACTGGCGTGAAAATGTGTAACCACTGACAACCACTGTTTTTTAAGGTATTGAAAAAACCCCACCAGAATTTACCAAAAATAGAAATTGAAAACAGGAAAGCCTATTTATATGTCATTCTTTTTTCACAACTGCCTCACTTTCAAGTCTCTGGATCCAGGATTGTGTTCCAATGTATGATGCCGTGTGCTTTGATATCCGAGAATAAGTTTGATTAAATCCCAATATCCGGCTGGATAGTAATCAATAGAATTGATTCTGTTCTATATTTATTTTCTTTTTGTACCATTGACCTTCGACAAGGACCACTGTCCAGCTTAAGAAAACATATCTATATTGGTGATAGTGGATCATGCAACCAGGTATCCTGAAGCACTTCCACTTATGACTGTCACTGCTCATGCAATGTCTAAATCCCTCATAAGTATTTTCACTAGAGTGTTCTTTCCTAAGAGGGTGGTGTCAAGCAGGTAGTAACTTCATATCCAGCTGCCTAAAACCCATATGGGCTTCTTGGAAAAACTCAGACGGAGATGGGATGTCCTTTTGCCTTGCCTGCTTCTTATTTTACGGATAGGTACCACTGAAGGGAGTGGGCTTTAGTCCCTTTGAGCTTCTGTTTGGTCATTCTGTTAGAGGTCCACTAAGTCTGGTAAGGGAAGGCTGAGAGATGCCTCTCAAAGAACCGAAACTAAACATAGTAGACTATGTGCTGGGCCTTAGTTCAAAAAAGGCTAAGTACATGGAGAAAACAAATATAAACCTTGAAGCAAGCCAGGAGCTCTAGAAGCCATGGTTTGACCAAAAGGCTGCACTGGCAGAGTTTCAACCAGGGCAGAAGGTATGGGTTTTGGCGTCTGTTGCAAGGGCCCTTTAGGACAAATGGAGCGGTCTCTACCCTATCCTAGAAAGAAAAGGGGAGGTCACCTTTCTGGTAGACCTTGGCACTTCCATGAGCCCCAAGAGTGGTCTCCATGTGAACCGCCTTAAATTCTGTCATGACAGGGCTGATGTGACCATGTTGATGGTCACTTATGAAGATCAGGAAGAAGAGAGTGGACCTCTTGTGACTTCATCTCCAACAACCCTCAAGATGGGTCTGTGGAGGGAGTGGTCTTCTCAGACACCCTTACTACCCAACAGCAGACTGACTTCAGGTAAGTCCTAGGGCAGTATGCTGGGATCTTGTCTTTGACCCCTGGTCAGACAACCTGGTTTATTCATGATGTGGACACTGGGGACAGCCTACCTGACAGAAAGTATACAGGCAGTCTGACCAAGTCCAAGAACGCATCGGAGCTGAAGTCATCAAGATGCTGGAACTATGGGTGATTGGCCAGCTCAGTGATCTAGCAGCCTGATTCATCATTCTCCCGTTTTGCGAGCCCCTAATTGCGAATCATAAGGAATCGCTATTAAGGACTTGCATAACGGTATTCATGTAGGAATTGCAAAAAATATTGCGATTCCTACACATTCCTTATTTGCGATTAGCAAATTGCTAATCGCAAATAAGGAATAACTCCCCATTCATTCCTATGGGCCAAAAGGCCCATAGGAATGAATGGGGAGTATTCCTTATTTGCGATTAGCAATTAGCTAATCGCAAATAAGATAGCGATTTAAAGGGTGCCAGGGGTGTCCAAAGGACACCCTGTAGCACCCCTTCAATGCAAATTGAAACAGGTGTTGCGCACACACATGTCCAAAGGACATGTGTGGGTGCAACATGCAACTTAGAAAAATGTTTTTAAAAGCATTTTTCTACGTTTTCGCTATTTACCACGAGGTTTGACATCGCGGTAAATAGCGGGCCGAAATTGCGAATTCGCAATTTTTAAATGGATGATGAATTGCATTTAAGGAATCTCAAATAGAGATTCCTTAAATGTAATTCCTCTCAAAATAGCGAAATCGCTATTACCGATTTTTGCATTTGGGATGATGAATCCCAAATGCAAAAATAGCGCTCGCAAAGAGCCAGATTCTCAGAATCTGGCCCTTTGCGAGCCGATTTCGGCTTGATGAATCAGGCTGTAGGTCCCCAAAGGGAGGTTAACCAGAGCTGAGGTATTTTGTGGACTACAGAGGCCTCAGTGCTGTCACTAACACCAATGCACATCCCATTCCAAGCGCAGTTGAGCCCATTGATAGGTTTGGGGCAGGCAAGTTTCTCAGTACTTTTGATTTTACATCTGTGTAATGGCAGATTGGGCTGATCCCAGGAGCCGAAGTAAAGTCCGCATTCTCCACCCCATTACCAGTTTACTGTGATGCCCTTTGGTTTAAAGAATACCCCTGCCACCTTCCAAAGTCCTGGCTTGGCTGGAGTCTTTTAGTGCAGCATATCTTGATGATATTGCTGTCTATAGTTCCACCTGGCAACATCACCTGATGCACCTTGAAAAGGTCTTTGAGGCCTGCGGCATGCAGGATGCACTATCAAGGCAAGCAAATGCTAGATAGGGCAGGGCTCGGTTGTATAATTGGGCCACCTTGTATGTGGAGGCCAAGTTCAACCATTACAGCCCAAGATGAAGACTATACTGGACTGAGAAGCTCCAACAACCTAGAGTGAAGTCAGGGCATTCCTTGGCTTGACTGGGTACTACAGGAAGTTTGTGAAGGGATATGGCTCTATTGTGGCACCCCTCACTGAATTGACCACAAAGAAGAAGACAAAGAAAGTATACTGGGCATTGAGCTGTCAAAAGGCTTTTGACACTCTGACGGAAGCAATGTGCTCAGCACCCATTCTAAAAGCTCCAGATTACACAAAGCAGTTCATTGTGTGGACTGATGCCTCTGAGCATGGGATAGGGGCAGTTCTATCCTAGACCAACGATGATGGCCAGGACCAGCCTGTTCCTTTTATTAGCAGAAGGTTACTCCCTAAGGAGTAGCTTTGGAGTGCCATTGAGAAGGAAGCCTTTGCTGTGGGTTGGTCCCTGAAGAAGTTGAGACCCTTGTTCAAACTGACCACAGGTCTCTCAGATGGCAATACAAATAAAGGGGAAAAATCCAAAACTGTTGAGGTGGTCCTCCTCCCTACAGGGAATGGACTTTACAGTGGAATATAGACCTGGAGCTAACCATGCCAATGCCAATGGCCTTTTCCGTTTTTTCCACTTAGACAATGAAGACTCTCTTGGGAAAGGTTAATCTCATCCTCTTTAGTTTGGGGGGAGCTTTTGTGTAGAAACGTTCCCTTTTTGACATGATTACCCCCTTTATTGCGACTACTACTGATTCTTTTTAACTGATGTGGACTGGGTCTCTGGGTCAGGCGCTAGTGTTCTTTTCCTAAAAGAGGTAAAATGTTCTAATTATAACACAATTGGCACACGCTTTGGCACCCCTGTAATTCCCTAGTAGGTAGTACCCCTGGTACCTAGGGCATGGGTACCAAAGAGGGTCCCCAAGAGCTGCAGCATGTATTATGCCACCGTCAGGGACCCCATGCAAATTGCTCGCAGCCTGCCTGCCTGCCATTGCAGACTGCCTGTCATGATGCAAACCATAAGTGAAAACACAACATGCCACACTCATTGTGTGCCATGCCAAAATCACTGTATCTACAATATGTAAGTCACCCCTGCTGCAAGCCGTGTAGCCCTAGGGCAGGATGCATTACATTACATGCGAGGGCATATCTCCATGAGCAGATATGTTCCTGTGCTGTCTACTCCAATTGCTAGATGGTACAAGTGAACAGATAAACCTTCTTAGGTATATTTACTGGGCACTGGTCATTACGAGCCCCCTAGCTACATGATGGCTTTACTGAAACCTGTGGTGTTGTCATCAAACACCTTGTCTTAATAAATCTGTACAGATGCCAGTATAACATTTATTATGACATTCACCCAGAGTGCACCTTAGAGGTGCCCCCAGAAAGCCTACTAGTCCTCTATTATCGACCATCATACCACCACAGACTAGTTTCTGATCCACCAGGAGAGGAGAGCACCCGCTCTCTGAGGCCAGAAACAATGCCTGTTCCAGAGAAAGGTGTCCAGACCTCCTCTAGCAGGGTGACTAGTGATTCTGCATACCAAGGCTTCAAAGGCCCTGCTGCCATTGATATGCAAATCCGGCTTCCCCCAGACCTGGGAGATTCCACCTCCTGCCCTGAGGTGCATTTGGCACCTGACCAGGCAGGAAATTAGCTATGCACTTCCAGTCTAGTCACACCCCTAAGGTGGGCTGCCTTATGTGCTACACAGAAGAAGGGTTCCTCCATCTTGTTTGTTTGTGGTGGAATTTGGACTCTGGGACAGGGTTATACCCACTTCCCACAGGAATTGGTCATATAGGGTTGTTGTGACCCCAAAGGTCAGTAGCCCATAGGCTACTACCCTTCACTCCCCTTAATGCCCCTAAGTTCAGTATGTAGCTGGCCCCCTGACACCAGAAACTCTGATTCACCTGACTGAAGAAGAAGAGTCGGACAAAGAAGAGTTGAAGAAAGCATGAACTGTGGACTTGGTGCCAAACCCTGCCTTCCTGCTCCAGTCCTGACAGTTGCATGGACCCGACTCTTTCTCGTTTCACAGTTCTCTTAAGTCCGATGTCCCATTGCCATCTAAGTTGGAAGGGGAGTTTGTTGGATGGTGTGTAATTTTGAAGGGTTTCATACATTCTGGAGACAAATCCCATTGAGCTTAAAAAAGGACCGAATTAGCTTCTGAAATGGGGAGAAAGGATCTGCTAGCGGCCACCACGTTAGGTTGTAAGTGTACACTGTTCAAAAGATGTAATAGCTTTCCCCTTCAATAATAAGTTCCTCATAACATTCCATTCACCCAGCACTCATTCGCAGGAGGATCACGGGGTCACTGCTGGAGAGAAGTCTGGGTTTAGAAGCAGGGGACTGTTCGAGAATGGCAACCCTCTTCTTGGTGGATATTTGGTCCCAAATCTTGAAGACTGGTTACACTCATGTGGGTGTGCCTTTGGGATGTAGGTAGCGTGCCAGCAGGGGAATTCCCAAACGGTTGAAATGCCCCAGCCTAGTGACTTGAGCAGTTTAATCAATTCCTCTAGGCAGTTTGTAATATTTAGCCACTAGAATTTGATAGATTGGGTGAACCATCCGAAAGGAGCCAAAACCTGTAGTCTGGGGATTTCTGAAGATGTGACCATGAGGTTCAGTATGTATGATTTTTGTCTGTCGACCTTAAATCCTTTAACAAACTTGTAGTGCTCTGTCTGGTCCCCTGTCACAGATAAGGTCTCTGTCGGGTTGGACAAAGTTGGGTGCAGATCGTCCGTGAACAGGTAGGCCTTAACTGAAACACCCTGCAGTCGATGCCCTGCACACTGCCAGAAGCTTGGCTAGCTGGAGGTTCGACAACTAGAGCACAGAGAAGAAGGGAAAATGGCAACCCCTGTCAGAATCCGCAAGATGGGGGAAGGGTTGAGTGCACAAGCCTTTAATTCTTATCGCAACTGTAGGAACCTTATATCCTTTAATGACAGGGCCTGTGTGTATTTTATGGACCCATTTACATAGTGAATCTACAGGCACTGCCGGTGACAGTATTAACCATAATATTTCAAAGTTGTCGTTTCCGGGGTGCCTCCAAGGTGTTAGGGCGCCCTTAATGTGGCAGCTGTGGTTTTCAACATTTTATTGCTTCATTTGGAGCTCTGTGTTCTAGTCTTCTAGCGCTTGCAGTGGAACCATGTGCCATAGGAGTTCCTGATCTTCTGATAGGCTTCAGCTCTGCATACCAGTTCCAGGTCATCCACTCTGGTTCCCACTTCATTATTTTCCCTGCATAAGAAGGCAAGATTTGAGTTTGGTTTTGATGGATCCAATCTCATTGAGGATTTTCCCGAGGAATTGCTCCATGTAGTCACAAGAGATAGGCTGGGTCTGGACTTCACTTGGCATAGTCAATGTGCTTTCCTCTGAAGTGGGCCTATTTCCGCATGCGATTTGAGTCATATGTCAACGACCGAGCTGGTACGGTGAGGCTCAGCAAGTGCATGCGTCGAAAGGAGGAGCTTGAGCTCAAAATACCATTAGCCGGGCATCATCTATGCTGGGGTAATGGTGAGGGGGGCCATTTATGGCTGTTGTTCGCTGCTCCAGCAACAAGATCTCCGGGCAGACTTCAAGTTGGGCCCCAGGAGAATGGCCTTAGACCTCAGTCCCTCCGCCCCACCCACCTCTGGGAGGACTACTGTGCAGGCAAAGCAGGGCAGATGTAGTTAGGAGCACTGTCTGAGGTGCCAGCCGAAGGGCGCTGGGTCAAAGGGGCCTACACTGGATAGAGGGTTCCCACACAATAACAGAAGGGCCCTTGCCTAGGCTGTTGGGCAGGAACCGCAGGTGGTTGCTCTTCTGGTTGTTCCCAGCTTTCGCCTCTTCCATGGGAGAGGAACATGAGCCTGTCCCTAAAACTGCAGTCCCCTGAGGACTCTCCAGTACATAAGACATTTGTGGGGGCCCAATGTTCCCAGTTGCAGTTGGATCTGGTGCTCTCTAACTTCCGCAGTCAAAGGATAAAAAGGCAGGCGGAGCAGCTCTAAGTACAGATTTTGGGCTCCGTCTATTGCGAGAGGGCCTGAATGTGCCTCTGCACCCACACCTATGTGTACGAGGACTACCTGGGCACAGCACTCCATACTGGGCTTACGGTTCTAAAGAATGGGGGCCATCAACTCTGGACCACGGCCGATCCAGCCCGTGGCCGGGGGTCGGTTTCCGCAGGGTCATTTAATTTACTGGTGCCCTCTTTGCCTCAGGGACATTGAAATGTTTGCCCATCCTGGAGAGATAGCCACTGGAGAGGCGACTTGCTGAAAGGCCAGGCCAGAGAGAAGCTGCAGTGCCGCTTGTGTCACTCCATTCCCGGCTTTTCTTCTCCACTTTTAAACATGTGCGGAAAAAAGACGAGAACGGATGTGAGCTTGCAGTGTGTCATCTGTTATGGCTCTTTGTTGTCGCATCCAGATATTATACTGTTTTGCTCAAGCTGGATTACCAACTACTCCATTTGGGCACCTGACGGGTCTAGTGATGTTGAGCAGTTGGGCCTACTTAATGATGAGGGAGCAATAATCTGTGAATAATACTAAATGTCTAGCAGAGGACTCTGCCCTAAACAAAATGCAAGGATTGTTTATTTAGATGCAAATCTAAATAGCAGTTAAAATGATGACATATTTTGCACGTCGGTAAGAGTTTTTGTTCTCATTTAATCAAATTGTTTTGTAAACTCTGGCACTCTGTTTAGCCTGACTATGTATCAACATACTGTAAGCTCTTCTGCTGATAGAGGGTATGAATAGGACAGCCTTTGCTTGCATTTTATTTAACTTTTATTTTTAACTCTTTGCACAAAAATATGCTCTGAAAGATGTTTTATGTTTTTCTGGTTGTCTAGTTTTCCTACCATGGACCTGATCCAGTGCACAAACTGCAAACCTTGGTGGTGGATGATGGACTTCAACCCCCAGTGGAGCTTAGCTGCAAGGAGAGGAATGTAATGGCAGCCACTTTCATACGCTTTCTACATAAAAACATAGGTAAGAAGTTGGAAAGAGAAAGAACATGCTGTTGTTGTGGAGCAGAGAATGAATACTCTCGTCTGTTTAAGCTGGAGCAGGGTAGGTGGTGAGTGCACTGAGTAAATGTGAAGCTGTAGAGAAGAGAGAATATTGATTCATTTGAAGAGAAGTTTCAGTATTAAACGCTGGGTCGGTTGAACAGTAATTTTGATAGGGAGTTGTCCTAGTGTTGTTGTGGATGAAAATGAAAGTATGATTTTATAAGGAGAATATACGAACATTAATTTCCAGTGGATTTAAGATGAACTGTAATGTACATAGGAAACTGGATGGTAGACTGCTTGCCTCTTCCGGTGCATGTCTTTTGTCATTTTGTCTCAGAGAGCAGCACTTCTTTTTCAGAGGTCCAGAGGTGTGCTATTGCATTTCGGTAGATGGCCGAGGTTGTTACAGTGATTGCTATTCCTAGTCCTTGGCTGATCTAATTAACAGTGTTTGGTGATGTTTAATGTGGCAAAATGTTTTAAAGGGTTTGAGGAATGCCTCTGTATAATCAAATGCACCCTTTTGACACTAGAGCACTGGAAGAAATGTGTTTTGCATGTGCAGAATATTTACTCCTAGAACATGTTGCCACCACTCTAGGGAATGGCAGCATACTCATACGAAATAGCAGATAATTTCTCTTTATATCAGGCTCTGTAAATAGCCATTTAAAAAAAAATTTTTTTTTGAATATTTTTATTTTCATCTCAACAAAACAATAGGAACAGCTTCTTACAATTTCTTCTCTGTTTTTCACATATTACACAAACAAGTCAGCAGGTACAGAATAGTCATATTCGGTTCAAAGCTTTGCGGGAGAAAAACATAAGTAATAACATGATAGAGCATATCACAACCCATTCTAGCGTGGCTCCTGCAATTAATCAGTCTGAGTTCTCATCATCCCCAGCTGGACGCGGCGGCTCACAAATACAACCTCTGAATTTGTTCCAGGCCCCCCAGATTCCCTCCCACTTTTTCGGGCAACCTCGATGGATGAAGACAGCCCTCTCTGCTACCATCGCTTTTTCCATATCTTTGCACCATTTGTTGAGCGTCAGGGAGACCGCTGATCCCCACAGCATAGCAATATTGCGCTTTGCAATCATCATGCCTAACATTACCCAGTCCAGCTGGCGATGGTTCAAGTCGTTAGGCTCCCACACGCTCAACAAACAGCGGCGAGGCTCCGGCAACAAGGAGATATCAATTGCTTGGGAAATAGTGCGCATTACTGCTGTCCAGTACATTGTCATGTGTCTACAGTCCCAAATAGTATGAAAGAACGTTCCTTCCTCCCCACAGCCACGAAGACAGAACTTATGCGTAGCCTTACCTATCTTGTACAGGGTCGTTCTCGTGTAATATGTGCGGTGCAATATCTTTAGTTGGACCAGCTTTAACCTGGAGGGGATAGCAGTTACACGTGGTGAGGCGAGGGCCTCCTGCCATTCGGAGTCGTCAAAGGGGCCCACCTCTCCAGCCCAGTCCAGTTTCAATGCTGACATTACGTCCGGAAGATTATTAATGAGTTTCTTATAAGTAAAGGAGGTGGCCTTATCTGTCATGTGGTCTGTCAGAAGCCTGTCTTCAAGCGGGGACAACTCCTGCAGGACAGTGCCCACTGGGATAACCGAGTGTAACGCGTGCGCAATCTGCAGGTACCTGAACCTCGCAGTCAGTGACATCTCATACTGCGCTTGCAGGTGGCTGAAGTCAACTACGTCACCCTTTCTCCATAGGTCACCTACCACTGATATGCCAAATGAGTCCCAAGCCTGGAACCCCTTGCTGTTGCGAAGGAAGCCCAGTTGCCAGGAGTCCCACAGCGGTGTCATTTGGGTGAGAATGTCATTGCATTTAAGACGTCTATTGGCCTTGTACCATAACTGTACTGAGTGTTGAGTCGGGCCCACCAGATCCGATGGAGGGCGGCGGGAGTAAAGATTGCGTCGCAGACCCCTACCATCAAGAGAATGCCTGTCAGCAAAGTACGCCGGCTCGGTCTGTGGGGCATGTAACCAAAAATTAATCTGCGTAAGGTGTGCCGCCCAGTTATAGAGCTCAATGTTCGGGAGCGCTATCCCCCCATCGTACCAGCTTCTGGTCAGTTTATCCTGGGCGATTCGACATGGCTTTGCCCCCCAAAGGAGGTGGGATACCGTCGAAGCGATCGCCTTGAAGTAGGTCGGTGGGACCAAAAAAGGGCAATTCTCTAGCACATACAGAAAGCGCGGGAGCGCCATCATTTTGTACAGTGCCGCCTTTCCTAGGAGTGTGAGGGGAAGAGTCTGCCACACTCTGACGTCGCGTTTGAACCTGTCCAGTAGTGGTCGAAGGTTCAGATCATAAAATTCAGCGGGGTCCGACGTAATGAGAATACCCAGATATTTGAATGGTGCCGTCGCGACCCGCAGGGGACAGCTCATGGGCAGTGTCGGAGGTGGGCCAGACAGTACATGAAGGACGGACTTGGTCCAGTTGATCTTGTAACCAGACACCCTACCGAACTTCTCACAAACATTTAATAATTCAAGAATAGATTTTTTGAGGGAGGTGAGATATAAAAGTATATCCTCGGCGTATAGAGATATACGGTCCTCCCACCCATCGGACCATTGGAGTCCCCTGATCGAGGGCTCCCATCTGACCCAAATCGCGAGAGGCTCCAAAAGCAACGCAAAAAGCAGTGAGGACAGCGGGCGCCCCTGCATTGTGCCACGGCCCAGTGGGAAGTCTCGTGAAATGTGCCCATTGGCAGCAACATGCGCCAGTGGTCTAGTATATAGTAAACGAACCCAGGCGCAGAACTTGGGGCCGAACCCCATATGTTGGAGCACCGCAAATAGGTAAGGCCATTCGACTGTATCGAACGCCATAGTTGCGTCCAGGGAGAGGATGACTGCCGGCTCTCCTATAAGTGCCGAACGCACCATGACCGCATGAAGACGACGGAGGTTAAGGGCCGTGCTCCGATGCGGCATGAAACCAGATTGGTCCGGACTAATCAGTGACGCGAGATGGGGAGTCAACCTTAACGCAAGTAATTTGGCTAGTATTTTGGGCTCAGCATTGATGAGAGATATCGGACGATAGGAAGCGCAGTCCGTCACCGGCTTGCCCGGCTTATGAACTGCAACAATCGTTGCTAGCCGCTGATCTCTCGGCAGCTCCCCGCGCTCGAGGCTATCAGATAACATGTGCAGAAATAAGGGGGCCGTCGATTGTATCATTCTCTTATGTAGTTCAACTGGAAGCCCGTTCGGACCTAGCGCCTTGCCGGACGCCAGTGCGTAGGTAGCGGCCTGCACCTCCTCCGCCGTAATATCTGCCTCTAGAAGCAGCGCCGCCTCCGAGGAGAGCTTGGGTATCGTGAGATCTTTAATGTAGTCGTATGCCTCCGCGACCGTAGAGGACGTCTGGGGGGCGTAGATCCGCTCATAATGGTCAGCCAGTATATTGACTATACCATCAGGATCAGATACCAATGGGGCCAGCGGGGGACATCAATTGTGCAATGACTTTGGACGCCCTGTCCTTCCTGTCTAGCCAGGCCAGCATCTTCCCCGCCTTATCTCCCAGCTCGTATATCCTATGTCGAGTGGTTTGGATCCTAGCGTGTACCATTTCCCTCTGCAGGGACAGGACCTCGGCCTGTTTGAGCCGGACCTTGCGGGTAGCTCCCAGAGACGGGTGGGCCTCCTGATGCACAATAGCCAGAGATAATTCCGTCTCAAGGCCGTCTAACGACGCTCGTTGCTCCCTCTTATGCCCTGTGATCGAGGCCATCGCTTGCCCCCGGAGGACCGTCTTATAAGCCTCCCAGAGCGTACTAGGGGAGTCCACCAAACCTTGATTTTCTTGAAAGTACTGCTTAGTAGTGCGTGTGAGCGCCGTCATGACAGGGACCACCTGCAGGAATCCGACATGTATCGAAAACATTCGCCTTCTACCCGTTTGGCGAAGGGAGTATTTTAAAAGAATTGGGGAGTGGTCTGAGATACCCCTTGGACGTATAGGGACCTCCTCCACACCTGCTAAGGCGTCTGCAGACAATAGAAAATAGTCGATACGTGTGTGACAGGTGTGTACTGAAGAGTAGTAAGTGAAGCGGGTCTCAACCGGGTGCTTGAATCTCCAACTAAGACCAAGGGCGTCCAATAGACCAAGAAGACATCGCCCACCCTGCAGCTCCGTCCTAATAGGGAATCTGTCTAGGGTGCCATCAATGATATCATTAAAGTCGCCCCCCCATCAGAAGCGCCGCAGCAGGCAGCGCAAGGAGAAATGCTGTGAGAGCTGAGTGAGCGTGTGCTTGGAGTGCCGGGGGTACATACACAGAGGCCAGATTGAACATTCGTCCCTCCCATTGACAGGTTAACGCTGCGAAGTGGCCCTGGTTTTCTACTCGTGTTTGGTGCACCAACAGGGTAAAGTTTTTCTTTATAAGGATCCCAGTGCCCCTTGAACCTGAGGAGAAATCAGCATGGGCCACCATTTTGTAACCCCACCTATCCATTGCTCGGACTGCTGACCCTACCAGGTGTGTTTCCTGCAAGAATACCACTGCGGGGCCACATCGTTTCAGATACTGCAGCACTAGACCCCTCTTCACCTTATCCCCCAACCCACGCACATTCCAGGTAAGCAGAGTGAGGGCCGGGAGAGGAGCTAGCAACTCCTGCGAATTAGTCTCAGCCATTATCCGTGGGGAGGCGTGTCAAACATCTAGTACTGCAAGTGTCCCGCAAAGCCGACATAGTGTAATATAAAGCTGTCCCATAAAGAGGAAGGTCAACAAACCAAAGAAGAACCCCTAGCAATACAATAGGGATAACAGAATCAGTTGCAACCATACCCTTCCCACCCAGAAAACCATCCCCCCTCCCTGCCTCCCTGCTCAGCGAACCTAAAACTGCCCGCCACCCCAACAAAGCAGAGCGCTCCTTCCCACCCATAGTTGCAATACTTGCGATCAGGGGAAAGAGTCCTACGAGTCGTCAGCCTGTCCGGAGTCCCTCAGGCTCCCCCAGTCCAGAACAACAAGGCATCCAGAGCGCCAATGTGCACGTTGCCACCTTCAATGTAAAGGAGTAGCCACAGTATAGTCGTGTTGATTCCTCCTCCGGGGCAAATTCTTGTTGGGTCTCTTGGCCACCAGGGCCCGGATTATCTGGCGAGCCTTCTCACTCTCGGCGGCGATGCGGCCTAGGCCTCTGCTCCTTTCTGTTCACAGGGCGCCATCACTCTAGCCACTCCTGCGCTGCCACTGGTGTATCAAAAAACCAAGTCTGTCCATCAGCCACTACCCTCAGTTTGGCAGGGAAAAGCATGGAATAAGGGCACCTCCTGCGCCCGGAGCAGCTTCTTAACCTCGAAGAAGTCCCGACGCCTCCTCGAGACAGCCGCTGTATATTCCGGGAAGAAGGAGATGGAAGAGTTCTGAACCCGGACAGGCGGAGAGATTCTCGCCGCCTGAAGAATAGAATCTCGGTCCCTGAAGTTAAAGAGACGGGCCAGGACAGGTCTCGGGTGGGGCCCCGGGCTTCGGCTTTCCCCCAGGGACCCGGTGGGCACGCTCAACGGAGAAGAAGTGGGAAAGGCCCTTCGGCTGTAGCCTGGTTTTAATCAGCTCCTCAATATATAGATCCATAGCCTGAGTCCCCTCCGTCTCTGGAATACCTATGATCCGTACGTTGTTCTGTCTTGCGCGCCCCTCCTGGTCGTCCAGCTTCTCCATCAGCATTCTGTTGTCCTTTTCAAGACGGGCCACTGACATTTGCAAGTCCGAAGTGTCAAAATCTCTGGCCAGGACACTATCTCCACCTCTCACCCTATCCGCCATTTTGTGGAGGTCCGCTCTCAGCAAGGAGACGTCCGTCGAAATCGTGCCAACCGTTGCCTGGACGTTCGCCAGTGCCCCCATGACGTCCTCCAGCGTGATCTTCTTCCCTCCATCGTTCTCCTGCGGTTTACCCCGTGGCGGCGTAGTGTTAGGTCCTTTATCGTAGGCATACTTGTCTAGCTTACCCTGGACGGTGTGGTTCCTGGGCCCCCTGCCCGCCATCTCGGCGCAGGTCGAAGGATACATCGGAGTCACAAACAGGGAGTATCCACCAGGGGGACAACCAAGCCTCCGTCCAGGTTATGTTGTTTCCTGTGCCACAGACCCCTAGTCTTCAGAGGGGGGGAATGCCAGGGAGGGGCCCGCCTCCGCGAGCCGGAGAAAGTGGAGGGAAAGAGGTAGGCCCAACGCCCAGGGCAGTACCCCGCGGGTGCCGTGGAGGCGGCCACTGACCACCAGGAAGCCGACCCAGTCCAGATCCACGCAGGTGGGAAATCACACCCAGCGAGGGCCGCCACTCACGACTGGAGTGTCAGGTAGGGCAAGGAGTCTCAACCGCTCAGGCAGGGGCCCACCAAAGCACCAGGTCAGGATCTGAAGGCCTGCGGCACAGGGGATGCTGAAGTTCCGCACGGGAGGCCGCCAACAGCCCAGGGGCAGAGAGACAGCCCAACACCACGGAGCAGGATTGCGACCCCCAACGGGCCGGATCGAGAAAGTCACCAAGTACGGAGGTGGGGGGGATGCCAGGAGGACGCGGGCAGTCCAGGGCGCCTCCCACACTCACCCGACCCCGTCCCCCGCAGAGCGCTCCAGGCCTCAGCAGTGCCGAGCAGTACAAACAGCCAAGGACGAAGTGGCATTTAGGGGGGGTTGAAACAGCCCCAAGACCCCCTCTCACAGGGCCAGAGATGTCACCGCAGAAGGCACGGCGGGGGGGGGTGGGGGGGGCCGGAGCCGATGACCGTGTGGCCCAGGGCTTGGCTATGCTGATCTGCGTGCCCCCGTGCACCGCGCCCCCGTCCCCGGTTGCAGAGAGCAACAGAGTCCCCGGTCCTGTAGGCCCCGGAAGGCCGCTGGCAGCTAGGTGGCGGCCACAGCGGGCGTAGCAGTCCGCGGAGAACCGGAACCGCACCGATGGATGCCGCTCACGCTCCGATGCCAGGGGAGCCCCTCAGTGGACCTCGGTAATGCGGATTAATGTGCAGATTTCAATTTATGGGCTGAAACGACTCTGGAGCTCCGGGACTAAGCGGCCATTTTCCTTCGGCCTAAAGCCACTCCCCAAATAGCCATTTTTAAAATGCATTATTCCTATATTAACCAAGAAATCTGTTTTTTAGTCTTCTCTTTTTAAAAGTATAGCTGTGACAGCTCTCCATGCTTCCTAAAGAATTGCTATGGTTTTACTTTTCTTGAAGACAATCTTATATTCACATGTTATACCAACTGAAGAGGCCAAGCAACTCCACCTTCTGCATTGAAGGCTGTGCAACTCTTAATATGGCAAGAATATGCCCTTTGTAAATGTACATGTATTTATATAGCGCAAATCACCGACCCGGTATCTAAGCGCTTGCTTAGGGAACCCGTCCTGGTATTCCCCTGTGAGGTACCCCGGCAGGGTATCCACAAGGTGAAAGCCAGGCATCCCGCCGCGAGGGGCCGTAGTGGAGACTAAGCAAGCTATTGCCCAGAGTCGCAGAGTGTGACCCCGTGAGTTGAGTGGGCACCGGAGCGAGAATTGTCGAGTCCGTGGAATTTTTGAGCCCGAGACCCGCCGAGGCGGGAAATCGAACCCTGGTCCACGGCCGATCTCAGCTGCCGGGTCTGCCGCCTCTAACCACTGAGCCACGCTTCTCCTCTTTCGTTCATGTTAGAATTTTAAGCACTCATGCCAGGGAGACACCCCTTATAGAGCATGTTCATTTCACTGCGAATGACCTCCACAAGATTTGTGATTCAACCATTGTAACTGCTGCTATTCTGAAGCTTCCAGCGAATCAAAATATACTCTTTTTATTAGAAACCAAAATGGGGCCCTATTTAGTAATGTCGAGACCAGTTTGGCGTGGTACACTTTCTCAGCTCATCTATGTTAGGTTATGTTATTATGGTTTGCAGAGCTCTTGAATACCCGTAGGTGTCTTGGCGCTGTCCGGGTAAAAAGTAGCACAAGATGGTTGAAAATTAAGCACAACTATCTTATGTTTATTGATTAAAAAGCCAGGTTTTCAAAGATTTTCTGAAATGAAGAAGATTGGGGTATGTCTTAAGGTACAGAAGGAGGGAGTTCTATATCTTTGAGGTGCTACTCACAAAACCGGTTCCTCCCAAGCATGCTCTCTTAAAGGTTGGCACTACTATAAGTCTGTTGTCCACTGATCTCAATGTTCGTGCATGACTGTACCAGATGAACTTTTGTCTAAAAATTGTGGGCCAGAGTTGTGTAAGGCCCGATAGGTAATGCAAATAACATTAAAAGTGATTCTACTCTGTATTGGCAGCCAGTGGAGTACCTGTAATGCCTAGGAGGCAACTGATATGTGGAATGTTAAAAATATGGCGAGCTGCTGTGTGGAATCTGAAGTCTCAGTGTGCCCTACATCAAAGGGACCTTTCTGACCATGCCCAGATCTTGGAGAAGACTGTGAAAGATCGGCAGTGGTTTTTACTGAACCGCAAATGGGTCAGTGGCCGATCCCTCTACCTGCCCCACCCAGATCTGACAGTGGTGACTGATGCATCCCATTTGGATTGTGGTGTCCACCTGGGAGAGGTGAAGATCAGAGGCCTTGGTTTCCGACAGAGGCCCGGCTCCATAACAACCTCCTGGAGCCGAGGGCCATCTGTTTTGCATTAAAAGCCTTCGGCCCATCCATCAAAAGGAGGACTGATGCAGGTGCTTATAGACCACACCACTGCCATGTGGTATCGCAACAAGCAGTATGGTGTGGGGTCCTGCACACTGTGCCAGGAGGCACTACACCTCTGGAAATGGCTGGACTGTGAAGGAATCTTCCTGGTGGTGAGCCACCTTTCAGGATCTTTGAATGCCACGGCGAACAAGCTCATCCATCAACGCCTAGTGGATCACTAGTGGCATTTATACCCCGAGGTGGTGCACGGTCTCTTTCGCGAAAGGGGCGATCCTTGGCTTGCTCTATTCACCACCGTTGAGAACGCACAATATCTGAAATTCTACATGTTGGAGTTGTCAAGGCACCTCTCGCATGGGGATTCATTCTGCCCAGATTGGAACTCTGTACTCCTGTATGCCTTCCTGCCACTATCACTTCTGCCCAGAGTTCTGAAGAAGACCAGGAATGACTGGGCACAGCCATTCAAGTGTTCCCTGATTGGGGACAGAGAGTGTGGTATCCAGACTCCTGAGCTTGAGCGTCTGTCCTCCGATCAGGTTGCCCCTCAGGTAGGTCCTGCGGTCTCAACAAGAGGGCAACCTCCACCTTCATGCATGGAGATTGATCAGTGTCATCTGAACTCCTTTGAACTTCCTCCAGAGGTGTGTCATGTCATTTTGGTGGCCAAGCGGCCCTTGACAAAAACTATACTCCTGTAGTGGGGTCAAATGTATGGTTTTGTGTGACACACACCAGATTACCCCTCCAGTCCAAGCTATATGACGTTCTATTGTTTATTTAGAGATTTGGGCTTTGCTTTGGGCACAATTAAGGGACACCTTTCGATTCTGTCTTTTTATGGTTGCCACACCAGCTCTCATTATTTAAGTAACTGGTTGTGATCCGTTTTTTTTTTTAAAGGTCTCCATCACCTGTTTCCTTCCTCTCCTTTCGATACCAAAGGGGATGATGGACGGAGCATTTGAGCAAATCAAACACTCACCCCCAGTCAACTGATCTGGGTTTAATCCATCACCATTCTTTAGCTCACTCCACCACCCCAGTTCAGACATCCTTCCTCTCCTTTCGTCATGCCTCAGTGGGACCTTTAGTTGGTTCTTCCAAATTTGATGTGCAACTCTTTGAACTACTTCACAGCTGATGCTTACAGCTCTTCACCATCCACACCGTGTTCCTCATCACTTCAGTGTGGCAAGTTAGTGAGCTCCGAGTTCTCTGTGATGACCTGCCATGTATCACCTTCTTCCCAGGCAAGCTCTTTCTGAGGACACATGCATCCTTCTTACCAAAAGTTGTGACTCCATTTCACGTTGGTCAAACCATCACCCTGCTGGCATTCTATGCTCTTCCTTACCCCTGTAAGGAAGAAGAGAGGCTCCATAGCTTGGACCCCAATAGACAGCTGAGCGTATACAATGATTGTACCTAGGAACACCAGATGTACGATCAGCTCTGTGTGTAGTCTGCCAGGGTGAAAAAAGGCAAGGCCTTGCAGAATAGGACCTCTTCCCATTGGATCATACTCTGCCTCAAGCTGTTCTACGCTTTAGCCAAACAACAGCCTCAAGAAGGTCTGCGAGCCCATTCCACCAGGGCCAAAGCTGATACCACTGCATTGGCACTCTTGAATTCCTGTCTTTGACATCTGCCAGGTGGCTGTGTGGGCTTTGCGCCATACGTTTACGAAGCACTGCTATTCGGACTGCCAGATCTGCTGAGAAAGGCATTTCGTCTGCTTGGTCCTACAAAACTTCTTGGTTTGAGTCAATTCACAGACCCATTTCGTAAAGGTAGTGCTCTGATATCTGCTCAAAACGTGAGGAAACTGTGGTTAGAAGTGTTTGTCAGAAGAACTCTTTCTGGTGAAGATGTTTAGCCGCAGATTTCTCGCTGACCCTCCCGTCCTCCCCATTTTGTGAATTAAATAAAAAGATCCAAAGTCTACGAATTTTCACACTGATCAAAGCCAATTTGCTTTTGGGTCTCAGTGTCTGGAGTCATGGACAGCCTTAAAAGCAACTGACGTCAGCGCGCTGGAGTGGCGCCTACTTAGGCCCACACATAATTTCCAGAGTGGAATGGCATAGTGTGGAGCCACACAGAGCGATCTATCAGTATAAAGAGGTTAATTCTCAAAGATTCATACCTTGGGAATATTCAAATGGTGAGGACTCGACTGTTATATAGAGTCTCTACCAGAAAGGGCGTTACTGAATGTAAGCAACTTGTTTGTTGATAGTGTAGAAATCCGTGTTCTGGCTTCTGGTGTGGCAGTGTTCACCTGAGGTCATTAATTTTGTTGCAGTGTATGAAGGTGTGTTAGTCCTGGTGTCTTTGTCTGTGATGCAGCTTATGCTGTAGTTGATTTGGAAGGAGAAGCCATTGTAGTTGTGTGAGAAAGTGCCATCTTTCTTGCATAGGTATGCCCCCACTTTTTGCTGAATTGCTGATGTGCTTTGACTGTGTGTGTACTGTGTTCCTGCCAACCAGGTGCCCAGGGCCTGTGTTCCTTCCCTAAAACGGTGTTGAAACTAAAACCCAATTGCATCTCTGGCCACCTGTCGGCCCCTAGTAAATGGTACCCAGGGCATGGTGACCAGAGAGACCCCTAAGGACTGCAGCACTTATTGTGCCACCCTTATGGGGCCCTGTGCCATGACACCCACATACTGCCTTTGCAGGCTGGGTGTCTAGGTGCAGAACTAAACAAAGAGTCGACATGGCACACATCCCTGTGTGCCATGCCCACAAGCTCACTGCCCTGGCATCCATCAATCACCCCTCTCGCTGGGTGCCCTATGCCAGTGGTGTGGGCACAGGTGCATGAGCCCTGTGGCCCTACAGCACCCACGGCCATTCCTGGGCACTGTAAGTGCAGTGATGCCATTAAGAGTATATGATGCTGGGAGATAGTCATTACGAACTCCACAGCACCATGATGGCTTCACTGAAGACTGAGAAGTTTGATATCAAACTTCTCAGCACATTAAACCCACACTGATGCCAGTGTGGGATTTAATGTAAAATGCACGACAGAGGGCATCTTAGAGATTCCCCCTGAAACCTAACCAGCTCCCAGTGTCCTGACTGCATGGCTAACGAGGCTGCCACCACCAGACATGTTTCTGGACCCCTGGGTCGAAAGCCTGCTGCTCTTGGACGCCTGAAACAATGCACATCCTGGGACGAGGTGCCAAGCCTCCTCCCCCAGGATGAGCAGGGGAAGTTTCAAAGGCATGCCGCCTTTCTGAGCTTCTCCAGGCCACTTGCTGTACTCAGCAACTGCCCCCCACCGGTTCTGCCCCCTACTCTGGTGGGAAGAACGGCGGTAAACCCTAAGTGAGGAAAGGGGGTGTGCCAGCTTATGCCAACTCCACTCCTCAGGTGGGAGAGGCTAGGTGAAGCACAACTCCGGGCTCCGGCCATCTTGAGTATGGGGAGGATGCCTTGAACCTTCCAAAAGACTGGGACTCCCACGAGCAGTGGTTCTGCTCAAACAGCAATACACCTGGTGCCAGCCAGGAACCACAAATCCAGCCCACTCTGCACCCGCCAAGCCGGCCTGTGCCAGAGAGACCCAAGACCACGAGGACGTCCCCCCGGCGACTGTGAGCCGGAGTCCAGTGCCCAAAGACCCTCCTCGACGAACCAGACGACGCCTGCAGCCTCAGAACCAGGGACCCCTCCAACCACGACCAGCTGAGGTCCACCAAAAGACACCCCGGCACCCTGCATCTCCCTGTGCCTTCCTTTGGGGTACCTACCTCTTCTCCAAGATCCCAACTTACCTCTCGAAGTGATGGTCGCACCTGAAGAATCTCCGTCCCTGAGTCTGCAGCCTTTGTTCACTTTGTAACTTTCCTGTTGGATAACATTGAGTGTCCGGCTGCTCAAAAGCACCCTGCTCCCAGCTGCCCGAGTGCCGCTGGAAATGCAACTACTACACTACTTTACTTCCCCACTTGCCCTGAGTAAGTCACCAGGAGCTCAGCTCCCACAGCCGCATGGTCTGCTAGTTTGCAGCCACCAACCGAAGGCCCCCTACCCTCCATAGGATTGCATTGGGCCTACTCTCTCTGCACCCGGCTGCCCCTGTGCCGCTGAGGGTGTAACTACTGTACCTTTCCGACTCTGGGAGACCCCTGAGTCTATGCCCAGAACCTTAACTCTACCAGTCGAGTAATTACCTAAAAGCCGATAACTCATTTTCCTTCCATAGGTTAACATTGACTGGCTTCACTTGGAAATTCTTCTAAAGGTGGAGTTTTGAAACTTTGAAATATTCATCTAAAATCAGCCGAATAATGAATTCCGAATTACTCACCTGTGATCAGGAGAGAAGCCAGTACTGTACCTTTTAGCCCAGTACTGAACCGAAAAAGTAATTATAACTGTACTTACCAGTGACTTGAATATCCTCCTATAGGATAACATTGCTTGGTTTTCACTGAAAAGTTTGTCAACTTTGAAAATAAATTTATAATCTTTAAAAATCACTACTGTAACCAAAACGCTTTTACTTTACTGTTTACAGCACATGTCCCGGGACTGAATCTAGGATCCAGTCCTGAAGTTACAAAAGTAATCCATAAAGTAATTAATTGCATTTATGTAGCAAAACCCATTGAGCTCAATGTTATATTGTGTTTGAAATTGTGTTGCCTATTGCAACCACTGTAGCTATTGTACTTACAAAGTCTATTGCCTATTTGCAAAGTAATTACCTAAAGTCACTCATATTGAGAAAAGTATATTTTGATACCTTGTTGGTTCTAAAATAAAACAACTATATCTTTTGATACAAAACAATTGGCCTAGAGTTCAGTTCTTGAGTGTGTGAGACCATTTGCTGACTGAGTGTGCACAACAAATGCTTTACACTGTCCTCTGATACAGCCTTACTGCTCGACCAAGCCACCACTTTAGAGAGTCAGGTTATATCTAACTTTAACCTCTGCCATACCTCTGGAGACTGGGGACTCTATACACACTGTACCTTACTTTGGTCCAGTATATATAGAGCCACTTTCTTACAAGTTCTACCAGGGTTGAAGTAATATGCTTGAAATTCTTCAGGTCTTTAATGAACCAGGCTTCCACATTGACACTGCTTTTCTTTTGCGCCAGTTTGATTTTGGATAGACTGCAAGGCAGGACTTTGCCTTCATCAAAGTGCAGTGGGACTAAGGCTTTGGCTGTTGTACTGACATCGATTCCCAGAAGATGAGGTTTAACTTTCTTTTAAGAATGACAGTTGGCAAAATTCTGTCTTGGCATGTCTTGCATGAAGGTGAGATTGGTGCCTAGGGTGAAACCAAGAGATTTTGTGTTCAGTGTCAGCAGGGGGTGAACCTGTTTTATAGGTGCCTACTTTGAATCGTGAGCATCCTTGGTGCCACAGGCAGTTGCACTAAAGTAATCCCATGACCCAACATACCTCAAATTTCATTTTTTATAGATAAGACCTAGGTGCTTCTGAAATTAACTAATTTGACTGAAAGCATGCCCGAGGTTCTAGGATTATTGTTTTTTTTTTTGTTAATTGAATTGTAAATCCAGTATATTAACTGTTACTATTGTGCTACACAGCATTGTTTTTCTAAACCCTGCTACCTCGCTTAGCAAGTCTTGGCTACTCATCCTTGCTAAACTGAGAAAGCCAAGTTCTAAAAGAGGGAATAATTGGCCATTTTGGTTGGAGTGCAGTAGTAGTTTATCTCTGGAACACCGGTGGTAATTGACCTTATCCACAGAGTTTATGGCACAGTAACCTCTGGCCTTTCCAGTGTTGTTAACTAGAGTGCCCCCTAATCCCTCATGTCTAGATCTCTTTCCCATCAGAACTGTGCATGCGAAAAGACCAGAAGGCAAACCGGAATTCCTTGGAACCAGGGTATTTGAATATTATAAGAACACAACGTTCCCTCTAATTCATTAAAACACATACATTATTCAGGGGGCACTGAGAATGCAGAAAAAGGCTCTTATCACAGTAAACGGCCAATGTAAAATACATTTGAAAACAAGCATTTGCAATGCAATAGGTCTCGCATTTACGCCAGTTTAAGCTATTGGCATTTAAATGACAATGCCTTTTATTTATGTTTTTATAATGAAAACAAAAATAAAAGGCATTGTTATTTGCAATGCCAATAGCTCAAACTTGCGTAAATGCGAGACCTATTGCATTGCTAATGCTTTTTTTATGATCAGCTTTATAGTGCAAAATTGCGGAGACTACGACAAAGGGGTCTGAGGCAAAAGGGGAAAAGAAAAGAGGTACTGAGGAAAGAAGAGCTGATTGGGAGATGGGCAGGAAAGTAAGACGAGCTCATCTGGTCTGTCATTATTGAGGAGGGCGCGGCCTAGAGATGCAGGAGAATGGAAGGAGGGGTTGTGAAGGAACGGAGAGGTAATCTGGGTCAGGTTGGAAAGAGAATAGACAAGCTTGCCCATGTAACTGAAAACATCTTTTGCCCAATCCAGTTATGCAGCACAGATGGAGAGCAACAGCTAAAGCAAGGGCGTGAAGGGACGGAGCAGTGTCAAAGAAGGAACATGAGTGGGATCAGGGCGGAATGAAGAAAGACTGGCTCATCTGTCACCCTGCCCCCCATATGCACAGTGAGCTACTGGTCTTTTGACCTATTCTGCTTTCAAGTCTGACGCAGCCGGAGGGCGACGGCTAAAGACGCAGTGAAGAGGAGGTGGGAGGAAAGAAGGCTGGTAAACAGAGATCAGGGTCAGACTGGAATGACCGGCTCAAGCAGCCCGTCTATGTTACGCCACTGGTCAGTGTAGTCTGGCGGTGCCCGAAGGGCTGGTCTTACAAATGAGTGTAAGACCAGAGTGTAAGCTGTTTTTTTTAGTTTATGGGCAGGTGTTTACCATTGATTTCTCTGATATTACCACAGACAATGCCTGCAGCAAGCACGCATACATGCAGTCTCCCACACTGTGCCCAAACGCCTATGCAGCGTGTCTTTAAAAGTACAAAACTGTCCCAATTTGCCAATGTGGGACGCGTTTTAGCTATCTAATTCAAAAGTGGTTGTCACTCAATTTTATGCCCGAGCCTATTTTATACCGCGGTCCAACCCTGCCCAAGGTCTTATGTGACGCGACCAGATTTACAGCACAGCATACAGGTTGCTAAAAAGTCAGGAGGTAGAAATGTGCAGGAGAGTAGTCAGGGCGGGGGAAGGAGGAATGGGACCCACAGTTCTACTCTCAAGTTAAGAGAACATTTGAAACGGAACTTTCACCTCGGTGATGATGGACTTGTGCAACAAGCGGTACTCTATTTTTTTTTTAAACTGATTGCATGCTCAAAACGAGCCGCGCTGTTTACGCTGAAGAAGCATTGTTGCCGGCGGGGGCGAAACCAGGAAGTCAGGCATCCTTGCCCGTGACATGGGCGGGGCTTGTGACGCGGCCGGAAGAGGCCGGTGTTGCATGTTGATGCGGGGCTCCCATCATGGAGGGAGAGCCCCGCGGTAGCGTGAAAATCCAGAGAAGTTCCCCGCGAGTGGAGATGCGCCGGAGAAAAGGAGCGCAGCGAGGCGATGCGACAAAAGAGCACGGTGAGTGGAAGGGGGGATATGTGTGTCTGTGTGCATCTGTGTGTGCGCGCGTGTGTGTGCGCGTGAGCCCGTGAGTGGTGGTGGTGCTGGTGGAGAGGGAGGGGGGTGCGTGCGTGTGTGCGTGCCTGCCTGCCTGTGTGTATGCCTGCCTGCGTGTGTGTATGCCTGCCTGCGTGTGTGTGTGTCTGTGTGCGTGCTTGCGTGTGTGTGTGTTTGCGGGGAATCTGAGGCAGGGGACGGGCACGGCGCCGGCCTGGGCGTGCGCGCCCACGAGGTGAAGTCGACGCTCGTGCCCGATCCCTGTCTCAGATTCCCAGGAGACGGGTGACAATAGTTGTCGAGCTAGATGCATGCAAGCATGCGTATTCGAGCTCGACCTAAAAATATGAGGGGCAATATTCTGTAAGTATGAATACGAAAGGGCTGCTGGTCAAGGCACATTGCAAGTATTGAGTAAGACCATTAAAAGTACACAAGGACAGGTACACAATAATCACGTTTGGCAGTCCGTATAACATTGCTGACTGACTATCCGTTCAGGGACATGCCATTTATAGTTGAGATGAGATCATGGGTAAACCGACTGTTGTTGTTTCAGCCCTCACATCAATTGAGAAGGACCTTCATCAGGACAAGAAACTGGGAGTAACCTATATTGTCTTCAAAAAGCCAGTGAGTCTGGTGAAGCACAAACAATAGTGAAAAAAAGAAGTAACATTAGCACACGTACAGTCATTCTTACAACTGCAAAATTAATTGGATGTTTCAAAGAATCATGTTTATATTGTAATACTGGAAAAATGTACACCAGAGTGATTACTGTAACAATATTAAACAAATACCAAAAATGTTTATGTAAATGAATATATGTATGAGTCATGGAAAATAATCAATTCAATGGATTGATACGTGAAGTAGCTCAAAATCTCGTCCTATACATATGATTGCTAAAAAAAGAGCAGTAGTACTAATCAATCACATATTTAACTTTTATGCGTATCATAAATTGAGAAAAGTTTGATCACGCCAAAATAAGTGAAACAAAGGCCTACCTTTCGTACTCCATTCCCAAGTCAGAAGACCCCATAGTCATCAACAATGGGAAGGGATTGCATACTTTATTCAGCACTTACCTGATAAATATAAAAAACAAGAATACAATGGTTCCCTTGGAGGAAGTATAATATAAGTACAGACGTGTACTGAATCAACAGTTAATTAATCACTGTTATAGCAGTATTAGCAAAATTTACTTATATATAAGTAGGTGCTCCATTGAAATGGCCTAGTGGTGATGCTTAGTGATAAAGGTGACAGGTAGTGCACTTGCACTTTATTTCCTCTAACAGTGGTTCTGATGGACACTTCTAATCTCAGATTCCTCACCTCGTTAAATTCTCCAGGTGTCAGACCGTATCCGGAAGCTTTTAGAGCATTACTCCTGTGTACTGCTAGGTGGTGTTGAGCAGCTTCGAGCTGACTCTGTTCTGCTCCAGAATTGACAGTCTGAGCCACATATAAGCAACACCTATGCGCTCTGACAACAGTCCTTTCTATCTGCGTCTTCCGGCGTGGATCTGGACCTTCTCCATGGTCATTTGGACCTCAAATTCTTCAAGATTTCCCAGTGTGCAAGAGAAAATGTCACCCCCTGAGAGGATAGGGTTCAAACCGTGCTGGCACTGTTGCAAATCAATGTTTGTAACCGACCTTTCTAGAGTATGCTAATGGTGTCTTTGATCAAAGCACGCCACCAGGGCCTGCATTGACTTCGCCCAGATGAACCTGAAAGCCAGATGGCACGGCGAGGTCATACTTAACGTTGCCAAACACAAGAAGACTCCACAATGCACCTGGTCGAAGTAAAAATAAAAGAGTTTTTGATGTTGTTCCCATGACAGATCCTCGTTACAGTCGAAGTCTTTAGGTAAGGCATAAGAGTTCAAGTAGGAATTGGCCCCTTCCGGCCACACTTAGACTCCAGGGTGGGAATCAACGTGCCTCCAAGTCTCGCTCACCCCATCTCTGTCAGAGCTGATTTCGAGACTAGTCACGGTGTACCTCGAGTTTCCAGGTACATTGGCGACGTTGCTGCAGGTAGATGCCTTCTGGGAGACCTTACTGCTAATTGCCTGCACTTGACTTGCTACCTCTGGCACACCTTTGGGCCCCAAGGATCCACAGCTGCCTCAAGTCTGACTTCTGCCTGCGGGTCGGCTCCATCTATCCCTTTTGAATTAATATCAGATTCAACACTGATTCCAGTGCTGACTTCCCATCGCCATACCCTGTGTCGATTCTCTTTACATCAATGCCGTAGGTGGATTGTTGCACCCATTGTGCTGTTTGACACCAAATAGAATCCATCACAACTGAAATCAAGCCTTGCTTTGAGAGGTACACAGCCCCGGAGCAATCCTTCAGATTCCAACACTTTGCCCTTATCATGTGGCAGGGCCCAAACTTTACACAGACATTTTGGTACTAACCCAGACAATGATAATTATGATGAAGGGGGTGATTATGTTCCACAATATGAGAAAGTCATATGAGAACTCCAAGATAACAGTGTACTGGATACTTCTCTAGATAATGGCGTCATTTTCCCTCTTGCTTCAGCTATGGAAGAAAGTGCCTCCTTTGCTGCTGTTATGTGTAGGTGTAGGAAGCTGACTTTTTATGTGGTGTACCAAAATGAGGTACACTATGTAAAAAGTCCAGACGACCCCTATTTGCTCTCAGGGTTTAAATTAATAATCCCAAATGCTCGCTTTTGTGGTAGTGTGGGCAAGCAGTTAAGCCTTATCAGAAGGTAGTGTTAAGCATTTGTTGTACACACAGAGTCAATAAATGAGAGACACACTCAAGAAGAAACTTGAACAATTTAGAAAAAAAACCTGGTATTTACATATATATTTTAACACCAACAGCTTCGTAATTGGGTACATTCTTTTCGACTTATCACTTTTTTCAGGCAAATGCAACTGTCACACAAATGCGTTTTTACACTAATACTTTTCTATGGAGAAAGAATCATACTGCATACAGATACTTGCAATCATATTTCGGGGGTCCCCTTTAGGACTTAAGGTGCTAGGGGCCGAGGTCCCAATAACCACCAGCAGTTTGGGTTTACCTGCCCTAGAGAGTCCGGGTTCAGAGGTGCTGGACAGGTTGGTAGCCTTTGATGCTACACTGTAGTCAAAGAGGGGGTGGTCATCTAGAAACCGGCTGCATAGAGGGACTTAGGGACAAGTCCAGGAGCTCCCACCGGGGGCTCATTTCGTGAGGAGCAAGGGGGCACAGTCTGTGTTCCTGGACCCAGGACGGAGAGCTCCGATGCAGAGCGCTTTGGTCATTTGTTCCTGTGCATTGTAGGCACTCGCCATTCTCGGTGAGATCTGCAAGGGTGGCAAAACAGGCAGCTGGTACAAAAGGGGGTGGTGATGGACGGAGCATCTGAACCAATCAAACACTCACACCCAGTCAAAAGATCTGGGTCTAATCCATCACCGTTCTTTAGCCCACTCTGCCGCCCCAGTTCAGACATGGCTATATGCAAATCAGTCTGACCCTGTGCCTCATGGGAACAGTCCAGCCCGAACTGCCAAGCCATGCCTTTCCTGGACCGGAAACAAACAGGACAGCTGGGCCACTCCCAGTGCTGGCCTCTACGATGCTGACCTCCCTCATCAGCTGGTTAGTCTTTGCGGTGTTAGAGTCCTGATTGGACTTCAAATAAGCTTTGGTTGCTGCAAGGTTTCTAGTACCCTAGGTATTGGTGCACGGCGGATCCTGGGGGTTCTGATATCTCCAAACCTGATGAGGAGATGTATCTGACTCGCTGGAGCATGGTGACCTCCTCCTTCGGGGGCTGCTGCAGTGGCGGACCTGGTGGTCAGTAGAACAGTGAACTCGACGCTGCTGTTAGTGCCTGCAGGTTGCAGGGAAATGACTCCTCCAATTCAAGGGAGTTGCTGGCTGGTTAGCGAAGTGCTTGCAGCCCTCCGAGGCTTTTGGAGAATGCTCAGCGGCAGGACAAGTCAGGTTTATTGCGATTGTCGTGGCAGAAGCAGGCATCTACGGTTTGGTGCCAAAAGTCCACAGGCAGTTCACAGTTCTCGCTTCTTCAGCTCTTCTACTTCTCCTCCTCTTCTTTAGTCAGGTGAATCGGAGTTCCTGGTGTTGGGGGTAACCTACATACTGAATTTAGGGGCGTTAAGAGGAGTGAAAGGTAGTAGTCAATGGGCTACTAAGCCTTGGGGTCACTACACTCCTTTATGAACACTTTCTGTGGGGAGTGTGCATAACCCTGTCCCAGAGTTCCTCATTCCACCAAAATCAAGATGTTGGAATCCTTCTTTTGTGGAGCACATCAGGCAGGCCATCATAGAGGTGTGATTGGCATGTTAGTGCACCACACCTCCATGCATAGATAATTTCCCGCCTGTCCTGGTGCCAAATGGGCCTCAGGGGGTGGAATCTTCCAAGTCTGGGGAAGCTGGGGTTGCATATCAAAGGCAGCAGGTACTTTGAAGTCCCTGGCCTTGGTATGCAGATTCACTAGCCATCCTGCTGGAGGAGGTGTGAACACCTTCTTCTGGAGTGGGCGTTGTGTCTTGCCTCCGAGAACATTGTCTCTCACCTGCAGGGTGTCAGAAACATGTATGTTGTGGCAGGCTGGCCGATACCAGTCAGCCAGTACATAAAGAGGCTGGTTGGATTTCAGAGGGAATCTCCAAGGTGCGCTCTGAGTGCATGCTTTAATAAATACACTTCTTGTATCAGTATGGATCTATTAAGAGCAAGTGTTTGATATAAAATACTATAGGATTCACTAAAGCCATCATGTAGCTGGGGGAACTCGTTATGACCAGTACATAAACGTAAGATGGCTTCCCTGTTCACATGTACACTCTAGTAATTGAACTTGACAGCACAGTGGCATATCTGGGCATGCAGATATGTCCTCACATGTAATATAATGCACCCTACCTTAGGATAGAAGACCTGCTTTATGAGTGAATTACTTAATATTGCAAGCAGTGTCTGTGGGCATGACACACATGGTGTGTGCCATGCCGTGTTTTGAAATTTGTTTGCAACATTTCACGCAGCCTACAATTGCAGTCTGCATGAGTTTGGTGATGGTCCCCTTAGGTTGGCACAATACATGCAGGGCTTGGGGACCGTCTTCATTTACCATGCCCTAGGTACCAGGGGTACCATTTGCTACTGACTTACAGAGGTGCTAAAAATCTTGCCAGGTGGGAAACAATTACTTTGTTTCAGGGAAAGAGCACTGGCACCGGGGACTCGGTTAGAAAGAACCCAGTGCACTTCAGTTGAAATTGCATCATCTGCAAGGCAAAAAGTGATTGCGACGATGTAAAAAAGGGGCTCTTTCCTATAGTAGGGGAGCCAAAGTTGTAGACTTAAAACTGCCCACTGTAGAAGGTAAAATGAATGTGTTAACTGAAGTACTTCATCCAGGTCAGGCACCTAAAAGAGTCCCTGTTGCCATTAATGAGGCCCTCACGGATACCCTTTTGGGTACCTGGTTGAAAGTGTGTTTGGGTCCACTTTCTAACAGGTCCCTTATCCCTATCGAATTGCAGCATGGTTATGTTATAGAAGCACGTCCTGTGCATTATTCTACCAACTAGTGATTGGGTGGGGAAAGTCTCCTTGTAGGTTCTTTTTCTTTTTTTTTGTACTCCTCTGCTTTGTCAACGCCATTTAGGTTTCAACCCCTCCTCATGTGACATCAGATGTTAGCCCAGAAATCCCTCGAAGCAGTCCTCATCTTCAGATTCTTTTCTCGCCGTTTGGTGTGGAAGCTTAGGGGAGAGCTCCATAGTCGAGGAAAAGGAACAGCAGACAGAAAAAAAAAATTCCACCAAAAATCCCCATCCAGGGAAGAGGATTGAAGAAGACCGATAAGGTGAGAACCCAGAGAAAACAATGAATACCACCGTAACACAGAGGTGAAAATAGTGACGCAACAAACCCACATGGGTGAAGAATTAGAAAGGGACATGGAGCAATACCTGCTTTAGATTCTGCCCCAAAGGCCACCACAAGTATGCACATATGGGCACACACAAAGCAGTAACCTCTGCCTCCCTAAAGACCACAGTGCAGAGGACTAAGTGGCGTGCACAGAGTTCTTGTTTAAGAGCATTAGGGCAAGGTAGAAGCAGAGGTGGGTACCCTATTTGAAGACATTGTCGTAGAGAAAGCAGGAGTCCTTAAAAGACCTGGGTCTGTCTAGTGACAACAAATGCATTCTGGAGACAGGGGAGGCCAAAAGGGAAGAGGCGAAACTCCAGGAAATCATCGGAAGCCAAACCGGCAAGAGTCACAAAGTGTTGAGGGAGGAACACAGACAAATGGTAGTCCCTCAGAGCCAGGACACAGTCAATCTTTTTAGATGGAAAAATAGCCAAGTTCGTATAACGGGGAGGCGGGTACGTTGAGGAGAAATCTGTAGTTAGATAGAGTATCCATCAGAAAGATTGTTACCAAAGGAATGCAGCTTTTTCTTCTGATAGATACTTTTAACTACAGATTCTTCACCTTGTGACTAGATACCATAGCAGTATCTCCCTAGGTGGGTGGTCTATGAACTGGCTCAGAATACAAAGACCTGCATGACTGAGCAGGTAAAATGCCTCTTTTGATGGACCTCACTGTGAAGGCAGTAGAGCGTTGTGCATGTATGAACTGACTGATGATCCCGTAGCTGCCTGGCAAATGTATAGCACAGGCCACATACTAATGCAGTGGAAACAGCCCTGGCACTGGTGGAATGAGCTCGTAAGGATGATACTTCGCCAGTACCTTGCAGAGGTGAATAATCAATCGGGAGGTGGTCCACTTTTACACTTCCTTGCCTTTCTTTGCCCTTGAGACACACACAAAGAGCTGATTGTCAATCCAATATTCTTTGGTGTAATAAATTTAAAAGCTTAGAATGGAAAGTGTAAACATTCAGAGGCTGATGGATGCTATCTCAAGATGGAGAGCATGCTGTGGGGGCTCTTGAGGAATCCCCATGAGACGGAGCAAGAGAGAGTAGGGAGAAATGAATGCGCCATTGTTTTTGTTGCTCCATTTTGCTTTAGAGATGCTTCTTTTCTTTAAATTAATAAAATGTGTTAAAAAAAAAAACCTTCAAAGCTTAGTGCTTTTTTAGGATCCAAACGAAGAAGTCTCTCTTCCCCCTTAGAAGGGTCAGGTGGGGCAAAGCATGCCGAAAGGGTGATAGCCTGCTTTACATGGAAAAAGAGTGACCACATTCGTTAGAAAGGAAACTCAGATCTTCAACCCCAAATTATCAGGGAAGAATGCTGCATAAGGTGAATTGCCAGAAAGGGCTTACAGCTCGCTCACATGGGGCTAGTGCCCCGATCTGCCTCCCAGGCGGGACAGAAAGACTGTTGCTAATTTTATTTGGGGGTGGGGGCTTTGGCATTCCCATTTTGCACAGCCCCCTCCCCTACGTATGATTAAAAAAAATCCCTGGGGCCTGCTGGGCTGCTGTTGCCCAAACCTGCCTCCTGCCTCCTGCGGGAGGGGGGGGGGGGCATTGGCATGCCTATTCTGAGCAGCCCCCACCCTATGTAAAAAAAAAAAATTAAAACTAATCCCTGGTGCCTAGTGGGGGAGGGGGCAGAAATACTTTGCCATTTTTGGTGGGGGAAGGGTGGGGGCATTGGCATGCCCATTCTGGGCATCCCCTACCACAGAACTATAAAATAATAACCCCTGGTGTCTAGGGTGCAGGTGTGGCAGATTGGGGGTTACTACCCTGCCCCCCGGGGGGTGGGGGCAGAAAGAATATGCCCATTTTGAAATGAGGGAGCAAAGTCCCTTGCCCAAGGGGCTGTTCACCCTTCACCGGTGTCTAATGGGTGGATCCCTGCTTGTGGATTGCCCTTCTGTGGTGATCCACAAGCAGGAATCCACTAGGGATGTGTACCATTGAAAAGGGCAGATTCTCCCCTTTCCAATGATACATCTCCCGTGTGTTTTGGTGCTCGTGGACTGAGATAGCCCCACGAGCACTGAAACAGTGAAACTGACGCTAAGTTTCAGTTTCATGACGATTCAAGCATGGCGGTCTGATGTAATTACATTGAAAACAAAAAAATGCCTTGAAGGTTGGAGAAGCTCCTTCCCACCTCACAAAAGCAAAAAAAAGGAAATCCCTTTGCTGTTTACAGCAGAAGGATTTCGTGCTCATGGGCACATGACTGAATGGTTCCGTCATGAGCACACAATCACTGGTGTTCATGACGGAACCATTCCATCATGAGCACCGAAGGGGCTAATTCCAATTAAATCCTCCATCCCACTCAAATGGGATTCAGACTACAGCACAAACAGCTTTGCTGGCTGTAGTTGAGGAACTTAAATCTCTGTTGGAAAAAGGAGGCTCAGCAGCTATAATCCTATTAGATCTCAGCGTAGCCTTCGACACAGCGGACCATGCAATTCTCATCCATTATATATCTAGTGTAGGTATCGTCGGCCATGCCCGGAACTGGCTTTCCTCTTCTCTGGAGGACTGAACCTTCCAGAACTTTTCCCCCTTTCTTTGTTGAGAAAATGATATTACTTGTTTATGTCTTAAGAGGTGGTTGAGGAAGGGCAGTATCAATTTAAAACTTTAGGTGGCTCTTCTTAGTGCGCTTATTTGTATGTTGTACAACTACTGTTTATTGGAGAGGGACTTTTTGTTGAGAACTGAGGGAAGAGGTACGGCTTACCGCTTAGTGAGGGAAAGTGAAGTTCCAAACCTGCTTGCACTAAGTTCCTTTCAGTGAAGCAAAGACTGTCGGTCATCACGAAGTGTGAATCTGGACTCTGGCTGTATGAGCTTAGAACATGCTGCATGGCAGCCTGTTAAAAGTGAGCTATGATTCTTTGCAGGGACAAATTATTGAGTATTTTGAAAACTTGGCAACCATCTTGAATTATTTTGTATAACCTCCCCTTGGTTTATGGTGTTCTTTGCAAAGCATTTGTTCTACAGTGTTGTGGCAGCCAGGATCTTGCTACATGGATCTCCAATTTTTCTTGCAAAGAGATATTACTTTTTAACAGTTTGTTCTAAAGGACATTGTGAATACAAAAAAGTATTCTGAAAGCCTTGTTGATGAAAGCGAACATTGAAATTAGCCATTTTACTTCAAAGTACAGAAAATTGGTTACACAGAGATAAAGGTGTGGATCACAATTAAAGTTAAACACAGAACCGTTGACAGCAAGTTTATTCTAACAGAAGTGACGAGTCAGAGTAGTGGAGTTCTGTGTGTCTCTTTTCTGTTATCCTGCTCCCCTTTCCCCACAAATTCTTGTGTGCGAGGGCACGGGTTGTAAGGGTGGAGAGAAGGAAAAGAACATCAGTCTTTAGAACCTACTCACATGGTTAATGCATTCTGACAGATTGTCTAGTCCATGTTGTCACCCAACCTGAGTGAGGGATTCAACACTGCTGTGTCTCAGATCTTGGAAGTAAATTACAACTGAAAGTCAGTTAAGTTAAATTAGAAAATAAGACACTCCAATAGATTTTGCTGAAATGAAGCAAAGAGATAAATAATTTCTTAACAATAGAAAAAAGATGCGAGTCAAGTACCCTTACCCACATGATCTAATAGCCCAGGTCATTCAGTACTGTGACCTCCCTTGAGATTTACCAGGTTTTTTGCACATTCTTGTTCTGCAGTGACTGCGTTCGTATCCTGAGCACCTTCAGAAAGAAAATTCACATTTTTTGATCAGTGTCATTAACATTAACTGTATAAACCTTCAATCTTCCTAGATGATCAAACCAAGCCTTTGTTTTAACATATTTGAGAGTAAATGTGGCCAATTAGCCTATTCTGTCGGCAGAGCTAATTGATCCTTAGCTTTTTCATATATCTGCGTTTTGAGATTATATGTATACTTCAATCGGTTGAAAGTCAGATATGCTTACTTATGAGCTGCTAAATGTAAAACAAGGCCATCAAATCTCCTGCTGTTACATCGTTCTGTCATTTGTTAGTTGAGACAAGATGGCCAGTAGTGAAAAATATATATATATATCTATATCTATATATATAAAAACGAACGTATGTCTGTCTGTCTGTCCTTTATGCATTACTACACCATTCATCCGATCGCCATGAAACTTTGGGAAGTTGTTGAGTACACTCCCGTGAAGGTTTCTGGCATAATGTTTTTAAAATATCGGCCCCCCAGGGCCCTCATAATCTTTTGAATACTGATGTAAGCACCAGACGGAAAAACCAAAAACCGTGTATCCACAAGCACTTGAATAAATAAATAGAATTAAAACGACACTTTGAAATGTTTTCCATATTAAAATGAATAAGTTTCAATAAAAAAGACACAATGTAAATTAAATGTTATCATAACGAGTTTCCTTGAATTTCCTTTCTTCGGAGATCGCAGCAACGCGCGACGGGTAAGCTAGTATATATATATATATATATATATATATATATATATATATATCCACAGATTAGGCTCCAAACTCGTAGTCCAATGGCGCTCTTGTCACCGGTGCTGACTACAAAGCAGAGCCCCGCTTTCGTCTATTCTCCAAAGAGCTATCAATGATAGCATAAGTCAGCACTCAAACAAAGGATATATTTCCCAAATTCTCCTTTTATTGTTCAAAAAGGCAGCATTCCTCGCATAGTACCAACGCGTTTCGCAACGTACTGTTGCTTGATCACGGTAAGGATACAATGTTGCAGTTCTTTCTTATATTTTACAAAAAAAACGGCCTGAGACCCATCAGTATGATCTCACTTCCTGTCCAACAACAGGAAGTAGCTTGGGAGTTGTAGTTTTTACATTAAAAAAACGAGTGTTTGTAGTTCTGACATTGGGGTCAATACAGTCTCTTATCTCTCTATGGATGTGTCAACATAATCAATCAAGTAATACATTTCATAGAAAAATTTCAGGGATGACGCTTATTGTATCATAACATTTGTCAAGAAATTTTTTTCCCCATTAAGGTGGGTGTCGAGTGTTCGCCCTCTGGTGGGCACAATTATTTTACCATCTATTCTCCATTCAAAACTCTCTAGTGAGTATCTCTGTCATACTTGTACATCTATTGAGGCCCTCTAGTGGGCTGATGGTCCTCACCTTAACACCCCCTCAACTCTGCGTTTGGTTATTTAATTCCCGTTAAGGTTGTTTAAGCACCCCAACATACATCCATCTACATTCCTGTAAAGTAACCCTTCTCATATCATTATTATTCCATACTATTCATAGGGTACTGTGTTATCCCCCAATGTTTCTCATTATTCCCACTCCTTTATATACAGTTTCTCAACATCTCTATTGCATTCTGTCTCTCCTTCCAAAGAAAGACATATATAGAACATATAAAGAAATTCAGCTGTTAGTCCACATATCTCAGAACAGTAGTAAGTCCAATTGATTATAAATGTACGTAAAGTTCCTCACTCAAATTTAAACCCCAAGGGCTCATCGTTCGGAAGTTTAGAATTTGTCTTGATTCCCTGCATCGTAATTGTTTTTCTTGGTCTCCGCCCCTTTCATGTGGCAATACACATTCCAGTGCATAAGTTTTTAGGAGTTTCCAGTCGCTGTTGTGCATCAGTTCCATATGTTTTGCAACAGCATTGTTTTTGTCTTTGTTTGCTGTCGCTCTGATGTGCTCAAGGATTCGTAGTTTGAATTGTTTCTTCGTGCTTCCAATATATTTTAGTGCACACGGGCATTCGATTACATATACCACGTGTGTGGTTGTACAGTCTATCAATTGGTTGATCTTCCACAATTTTTTATTTGGTAACATTACTTCTTTTTTGTTAGTAGCAATTTGACAGACCTTACATCGTTGGCATTTGATGAATCCTTTCGTATTCATCCATTGGATTCCCTTCTTCTTTTTTGTTCTGTCCTGGAAATGACTTTGTATCAATTTGTCTCTCAGGTTTTTTGCTCGACGAAATGTAACCAAAGGGTGATTGCCCATTATTTTTATGGTATCCTCTGGTTTTGAATCTTTGAGCCAAGGATATGCTCAGAAAAGAATGAATGGGAATCAAAAAGTAAAAACATGGCTCAAAGATTCAAAACCAGAGGATACCACAAGGCTATTATCAACAAGGGATGGCAAAGAGCAAATCAGAAAGAAAGAAAAGATGCTCTGAGAACAAAAAAATCAACAACAAAAGCAACCGATAACCCACCAAGTGAAAGAAAAGTGAGACTAATATTGGACTACACAAGAGAATCAAAACAAATTTGGAATTTAAAAACATTTATAGAGCGCTCATATACTAAAGCAGTTTCTTGGCGCTGGGAGCTACAGTGGTAAAAACAAGCAAACGGGGGGCGCAGCTAACCAGTAAATGCTTGCTGGAACAAGAGGGTTTTTAAGGCCCTACGGTATTCCATATAGGATGGTAGGAGTCTTATTGAAGGGGGAAGGGCGTTCCAAAAAGTGGGGGCCAGAACTGAGAATTTCTGACCACCGACTCTTTTCTTCTTAAAGCGGGGTACTACTAGCAGGCCCAAAGAAGAGGAACGAAGGGCTCTCGGCGGGCAATAGTTTGTAACGGCGGAGTTGATAAATGCCGGAGCTGTGCCCGCTCGGGCTTGAAATGTAAGACATCCTAATTTAAACAGTGCCCGTTGCTTAATAGGGAGCCAGTGAAGGTTTTTTAAAAGGGGGGTGGAGTGGTGTGACTTAGCCAGGCCATAGACCAGGCGGGCTGCCTGGTTCTGGACCAGCTGAAGACGGTGAAGGGCATATGCGGGGACACCATTGAAGACGATGTTCCCGTAATCAATTTTTGACAGTACCATGGCCATAACGATCAGTTTGAGTGCTGAAACAGAAAAAAAACGGGAAATTTTCCTAATAGTCCGTAGGGAAAAAAAACAAGAAGAAACAACTGAACTAATATGTGAATGTAAGGTGAGTTGGTGATTAAGAGTAATGCCCAGCGTTTTAACTGAAGGGGAAGGAATGGGAGGGGTGCCTAAGGATGGGGGCCAAAAAAGAGGTGACCATGGATTTGCGACCCCGCCCGTCAGAACCAGCTCCGTTTTGTCCGGATTTAATTTGAGATGGTTTGTATTCATCCAATCACGGATGAATAGCATCACGGACTGGAAGCTGGTTTGACCTGGCGAGGTCGGGGATAAATCAAAAATGAGTTGGAGGTCGAAACAAATTGTGAACTCCCTCAGAAAGAATTGGAAACTTTTGCAATTAGAGCCAACAATGGGAAAAATAATGGGCAATCACCCTTTGGTTACATTTCGTCGAGCAAAAAACCTGAGACAAATTGATACAAAGTCATTTCCAGGACAGAACAAAAAAGAAGAAGGGAATCCAATGGATGAATACGAAAGGATTCATCAAATGCCAACGATGTAAGGTCTGTCAAATTGCTACTAACAAAAAAGAAGTAATGTTACCAAATAAAAAATTGTGGAAGATCAACCAATTGATAGACTGTACAACCACACACGTGGTATATGTAATCGAATGCCCGTGTGCACTAAAATATATTGGAAGCACGAAGAAACAATTCAAACTACGAATCCTTGAGCACATCAGAGCGACAGCAAACAAAGACAAAAACAATGCTGTTGCAAAACATATGGAACTGATGCACAACAGCGACTGGAAACTCCTAAAAACTTATGCACTGGAATGTGTATTGCCACATGAAAGGGGCGGAGACCAAGAAAAACAATTACGATGCAGGGAATCAAGACAAATTCTAAACTTCCGAACGATGAGCCCTTGGGGTTTAAATTTGAGTGAGGAACTTTACGTACATTTATAATCAATTGGACTTACTACTGTTCTGAGATATGTGGACTAACAGCTGAATTTCTTTATATGTTCTATATATGTCTTTTTTTGGAAGGAGAGACAGAATGCAATAGAGATGTTGAGAAACTGTATATAAAGGAGTGGGAATAATGAGAAACATTGGGGGATAACACAGTACCCTATGAATAGTATGGAATAATAATGATATGAGAAGGGTTACTTTACAGGAATGTAGATGGATGTATGTTGGGGTGCTTAAACAACCTTAACGGGAATTAAATAACCAAACGCAGAGTTGAGGGGGTGTTAAGGTGAGGACCATCAGCCCACTAGAGGGCCTCAATAGATGTACAAGTATGACAGAGATACTCACTAGAGAGTTTTGAATGGAGAATAGATGGTAAAATAATTGTGCCCACCAGAGGGCGAACACTCGACACCCACCTTAATGGGGAAAAAAAATTCTTGACAAATGTTATGATACAATAAGCGTCATCCCTGAAATTTTTCTATGAAATGTACAGAAATGTATTACTTGATTGATTATGTTGACACATCCATAGAGAGATAAGAGACTGTATTGACCCCAATGTCAGAACTACAAACACTCGTTTTTTTAATGTAAAAACTACAACTCCCAAGCTACTTCCTGTTGTTGGACAGGAAGTGAGATCATACTGATGGGTCTCAGGCCGTTTTTTTTGTAAAATATAAGAAAGAACTGCAACATTGTATCCTTACCGTGATCAAGCAACAGTACGTTGCGAAACGCGTTGGTACTATGCGAGGAATGCTGCCTTTTTGAACAATAAAAGGAGAATTTGGGAAATATATCCTTTGTTTGAGTGCTGACTTATGCTATCATTGATAGCTCTTTGGAGAATATATATATATATATATATATATATATTCACTGAAAAAAACATAGGTTTCAGGCCTTATATAGTTAGGAATCAACATTTAAAAAAACCTTTGAAATTCACTGAAAAAACCATAGGTTTCAGGAGTTATATAGTTAGGAATTTGTTTTTAAAAAACCTTTGAAATTCACTCAAAAAACCATAGGTTTCAGGAGTTATATAGTTAGGAATTAGTTTTTAAAAAAACTTTGAAATTCACTCAAAAAACTATAAGTTTTAGTGGTGTTCTAGTTAGCTGGACATTTTACTCATACAAAACCAATGAAATTGCTCCTATATAGTTAGTTGTACTAACTATATTTCGCGCACCCGCAATCCACTGCTGATGATGTCACATATTAGATCATCCATGACATGGTCAGTGACATCACTGATGACATCTCAAATGACATCACTGATGACATCACTGATGACATCATCCAGTGAATGTGGTTTGCTTCGTTATTTAAATATGCATTATATATATAGCAATTTACATTGAAGAATGAGTGGATATATATAAATAAATATTTGGATGGAGGATTTAGTAGCAGTGTAATTGACTGTTTACTTGACCAATTTATAATGTCTCACTAAATATAGTGGATAGTGACTAAACTGTGTGAATATCTGTATCACTTTGTCAGTTGTTGTGTAAACTGATTCTACAGTTGGTTACTAGCTATGTGAAAGTCTATATTAGTTATTGATTAGTTAACTGAGTATTTGTATGGGAGTGTGAAAGTGTGTGTGGTTCGGTGGGGGGTGTGTGACTGTCCAAAGATGTGTGAATAGTTGATTCAGTAGATATATGAAGTTAAAACTACATGTTCTAACAGTTTGGGTGAGGGAATCTCTTTATGGGTGTGGTGATGAGCAAAAATATTTCTCAACGGTACAGGTCCAACAAACTAGAAAAATAAAAGGCAGTGTATGTGTCAGTTGTTGTATATAAATAAGTATACATAAGACACAATGATTGTGTGAGTGACTGTATGGATAACTGTATACTTGTAATAATGATTTTATAATTCACTAAGTATGACTTACTATCTAAATGAATAGAAGAAGTGGTGTTTGTATAAGTGTTTTGCTAAGTAAATATGTAAGTATGATTCATTGTTTGCATAAGTGAGTAGGATGACTTCATATGTGAATAGGATGCGTGCTGTTTAATGTCGATATAGATGTATAAGTATTTTTGATAGTGTTCTATTGTTCATTGACAGCATGTATGAGTGAATCCATAGGTAAGTGATTAGATGTGTGTATACATCTATGAATCACTGAGTGGATTTTTAGATACTTGTATTGCTGTGACAATGGATTTAAATATGATACTCTGTATTTTACAAACCGTGATGAAAAATTGTAATAGTGTATGAAAAGGTGTATGTGATTGTCACGTGGATGATGTCATCAGTGATGTCATTTGAGATGTCATCAGTGATGACACAGACCATGTCATGAATGATCTAGTATGTGACATCATCAGCAGTGGATTGCGGGTGCGCGAAATATAGTTAGTACAACTAACTATATAGGAGCAATTTCATTGGTTTTGTATGAGTAAAATGTCCAGCTAACTATAACACCACTAAAACTTATAGTTTTTTGAGTGAATTTCAAAGTTTTTTTAAAAACTAATTCCTAACTATATAACCCCTGAAACCTATGGTTTTTTCAGTGAATTTCAAAGGTTTTTTAAAAACGAATTCCTAACTATATAACTCCTGAAACCTATGGTTTTTTCAGTGAATTTCAAAGGTTTTTTAAATGTCGATTCCTAACTATATAAGGCCTGAAACCTATGGTTTTTTCAGTGAATTTCAAAGGTTTTTTAAATGCTAATTCCTAACTATATAAGGCCTGAAACCTATGGTTTTTTCAGTGTTTTAAAAAAAAAATTTGATTGGTTAACTGGCTTATTAAGTGTATCTTAGTGAATACATATATTAGCGAGTAATGTTTAAATATTTAAATATATGCATGAGTGATGTAATATGTGACGTCATCAGCAGTGCATTGCAGACGTGCAAGTTATAGTGAGTCCAACTAACTATAACATGGGAATTTCAACGGTTTTATGCGAGTAAAATTTCCAGCTAACTATAACTGGTGTGAAACCTATGGTTTTTTTCAGTGAATTGCAAAGGTTTTTTAAATGCTAATTCCTAACTATAACTGGTGTGTAACCTATGTTTTTTTTCAGTGAATATATATATATATATATATATAAAATTTCTATGGCAAAATGAAACCCCTCATTTTGTTCCTTTTCAAATTAAATGTATTAAGTGTTACCACTTTATTCCAATCAAGATAACTTCAGGTGTGCCATACTTTTGTCATAAGTAAGACTGTTAGCGTTCTAGTTGTTCTTTAGAACACTCTGGGACATTCTGTCATTGGGCTATAGTTGGGCTACATCTGGCTGATATTTGGGCTGCATTTGGGCTCTTTTGTCTCTGGTGGCCATCTTGGGAGACTGCATATCAGAATTTTTTTTTATGAAATATAAGAGGATTTGAGAAGTCACTCAAAATGTGCCCTAATTTTTCTTTCTTCAGCACTAATCATAATTTCTATGGCAAAATGAACCCCCTCATTTTGTTCCTTTGCAAATTAAATGTTTTTAAGTGTTAACACTTTATTCCAATCAAGATGACTTCAGGTGTGCCATACTTTTGTCATAAGTAAGACTGTTAGCGCTCTAGTTGTTCTTTAGAACACTCTGGGACATTCTGTCATTGGGCTATAGTTGGGCTACATCTGGCTGATATTTGGGCTACATTTGTTTTTTTTTTGTCTCTGGTGGCCATCTTTGGGCTACATTGGGCTACATTTGGGCTCTAACATATATATAGCCCAATGTAGCCCAATATATATTTTTTCAAAGTTAATTTTCGTAAAAACCACTGGAGCACATATCTTGAGACATAGCAAAGGCACATCGGGCTACCAGTCCCTACAATTGTGCCAAGTTTGGTGGAAAACCATTCAGCCGTTCGGGCTAAAAGTGAGTCCAACCGCCCTATGGAAATTAACATGGGGGAAACATGTTTTGGGACCCCCCTTTTATCTCGGCCCCCGCTTGACGAATCCCCCCCAAAACTTTCAGGGAAGGAGCGGAGCGCCACGAGGCAAAGTTAAGGAAAATTTCAGGAAGATTCCTCAACCGGCGCCAAAGTTATTCCCAATGGAATGTTGCGATTTCCCTATGGAAAACAATCCTAACTATATATATATTTGGCTCATTGATTATCTATATGTTGATCAGAAAGACAAATGTCCAAATAATCTGGCCTAAAGCAGATTACATAACAGTAGTTAGGCAGCTTACGGGGTCCCCATATTGAACAAGAGAGAGAAAGAGGGAGTAGAAATTGTTTGTGTTTGCATTGTGGAAGGCCAGGATATTTGGTATAGGAATTTAGTCATAAATCCAGACTTTTAAAAAGTCAGTTGGCAGTGATGCTTCCTAGCTAAAGGCCAGAGCCAGTGGAAAACTACATTTCTGTACAATAAAAGAAGCTGCCATGTTCAGTGAAGATGATTTTGCCAGAGGGTCGGGAAAGCTAATTTTGGCTCTTTTGCATTCTGAAGCTTCAGCAAACGATATGGATATTAGGTTTGCTCAGTCCGTGTAAAATAATTTGTGAGGATGTTAAGGGGGTGGATGGTTCCAATTTAATTTCAGTTATAGAGAGGTTTCTTGTGCATATGATTTCTTTGGTTTGTTTTTGGAAGTCTTCCTGAGAAAATGTATTTTGATTTTATTGATGCTTCTTAGTATAAGGTAAATGTGGGAATGCCGTGCTTGACCTTAAGTAATCCATATATTGATTGGGTAACTGGATAGTTCAATTAAGTTCCAAGTATTGTCAGGATAGTTTGGGAAAAAATAGTTTATTTTTCACTACAATACGTATACAATAGTGAAATGCATGGTAAGCACAATTCAAAATAGCATAGTCATCAACTATATCACATGTTGCAGAGTTACTGGACTTATGTAATTGACATGCTGTACCATTTTTGTTAAAGATTTTTTATTATTAATTATTTTCCAAAGGTTAATCACAAGTTTCATCATACAAAATTTGTTCCCCTTGTTATTGGCATTCTTCTTGTGGTATATCCAGAACAATGTATTTTGCGTTCATTTGCTGAATATTTTAACAATGATTCTTGTGCAGCCTCATGATATTTCGAAAATAGCTGATTCTGAAGCGATTTTACAGTCTTCCGTTGATTTGAGAACCAGACCGCTGAGACTGGTGATCCGCTTTAGTGCATTTTGCCCGTGATACATTTTGTCAGATCTGAAGTACCCAAGAAGGGAGACTCACACGTGGAGCCATCACATACATGTACTCACCTGTTCATTTGTAACCCGCCCAGAGCCTCTTACCCTAGCTGCACAGCAGCAGTTTTATCTCAACAAGCATTTCCAATGCAATAGGTCTCGCAGTTACGCAAGTTTAAGCTATTGGCATTATAAATACCAATGCCCTTTACTTATGTTTTATAAACAAAAATATAATGCATTGTCATTTGCAATGTTAATAGTCAATAGCAAATGCCTTTATGTTTTACAGAAGAAAACCAAAATAAATAAATAATGTCGTTTACAAAGTCAATAGCTCAAAATAATGTAATTGCGAGACCTATTGCATTGTAAATGCTTGTTATTATTGGTAAGATCAATGGTCTAAATTATGGCCTGCCAAGCTACCAGAAAGAAAGACACCTTCCCAAGAACCAGCCACATATGCTCCTTTAAAGTGGAGCTAAAGCAGCATTCCAGGAGGTGCTGGGGAGGAGGAGGGCCGCTGACCTTCCCTACGCCACATAAGTTGATTTAGATACTGGAATTACTTGGAGGGCTAATGCAGGTGAAATGAATATCCATAGGAATGGAATTAGTGGTATTGCCTAAAATTTCAGAATAGAGTTGAAGGCCAAAAGTTCAGGGAATCACTCTCCAAGGCCAAAGATGCCTCTTCTTTGAACAAAAGTGTCCAGTTGAAGGGCATATCCATCAGTGTTGTGCCTTTACATCACTAGACAACACGATCAACATTAGCCATGCATGCCTCGGCAAGTTTACTGATGAACCCTTGGCATTGGCTAAAATTCCACTTTATCTAGGCCTGCTGCTATGATCAGCCTGGAAGCTTTGTGCCAGTCTTTTTCTTTCTCAGTTAAATGCTTGTTGTGGTGGTCTGGCAGATATGGCACCACCATGGCTTCCAAGTCCCACAAAGCTCAAAGGTACCTGGAAAGCAGACGGTGGCATTCATCGACCTAAAGCCTGAATAGTTTCCGAGATTACCTTTACACCTACTGCTTCAGATTTCTTGCACTCCCTATGCGGTGGGCTTTTTAGGGAAAGCCTGTGGGCTTTGTTAGGTACATAGAAAGGCCTGCACCACCAAACCTTCTGGAGACAGGTGGACAGAGAGAAAGGCTGTGCCTCCAGGAGACAGATTATTTTGTCTCGCAATCATATGGTTCACAGGTGAGACAAAGATAGGCTTGTGCCAGGCTACCATGATAGGATTAAACAGTGACTCGTTAAAAGGAAGCAATGGTTTTGACTCCACTGAAGTTGGCTATTTTCCACTACGGTAAACGTAGATCCAATACTTAAGCCACTTTTCTTTAAGACTACATGGAAGAAAGCCACCTCCAGCTGGGGCCGAGCCTTAAGGATACACTATCTCCATTGATGTGTCTAGCCCACTAGCATTTTTTAAAGCCAGGCAATTCTAAGAAAATGGGGCTCGCAGAAAGTTGGCTGCCTCACTGCTGTCACTGTCATCAAGAGGTACACCTTCCAGCATCTGGATATAGCCCAAATCAATATAAAAAAATGTCATCTATGGTCTGCAAGTAATGCTGATGTGATGAAGGCTCAGGCTGAGACTCTTCTGTATATCTGGCCTCTTCAGCTACCCTTTAGGCCTTCCTCCTAGACCTCCTAAGGATTACTTGGATCTTACAGGGCTATGTCTTTGGAGGCCTATGTCTTTGGGGCACCATAGTAAGGAAGCTACCAGATGTGAAGTGTGTGTTTTTAATACAGTTATAAAAAAAAATGTGCACCAAGTACAGTCTGGGCATTACTAAAATCTACATTTTTGAAGCATTTTAATCGTAAACCTTTTTGCGCGCTTTGAAGCAGCTTATTTGATACTTTTTGTAATCCAAGTTTAAAATACATGTTCACAATACTTTTTCTCACAGACTAGGACCTAGTAGCACTAAACATACACACGTCACTATTCTTCACTGCACTAAACAGTATTCAATTCTGTGGTGCTCTGGTGCAGTGCAATAACTAACAGAGGTTTCATAATGTACGAGTGTGTTTCCCATTGATTAACATAACTTGCAATTCATTTTCATGTGTGTTATTTTATATCTAGTTACCTGAAGGTGAAAGACCGAAAAAAAGTTACAAAATATGTATTTTTTAGCCACACCTTTGACCACGCCCCCTTACTCGCCCCACCCACATTGAGCATAGCATCAGAGTTCCCATATTTTCTTAACATACACTTCGACCACTGTGTACATGTGTAGTCTAATTCCAAAATAATTTCAAATAAAAGAATGTAAAAATGCACTTCACTTTGAGTTCTGAGTTGATATTGTTTTGCCATCCACTGGCAGACCGTGATGCTGGGGGTCCTATTTAACACCCTCTGTCCCAGGACAGAGCTAGAAACATAAGCAAACACCTGTTTCAATTTCGATTAAACAAAAGTAACCTGTATCCAAAACCAAATAAGCAAGATTTAGAAATAGTCCTTTATGTCTTGTAATACCGTATTCCCATGGATTGCCATCTACCACACCAGTATGCAGGGCTTATTTCCTTCTGACCCTAAAGGCTAGCAGATGGTTTTCCACCTGTGATTGTAAGAATATAAGCCGGCAGTATGCTGAAAAGTGACAGTGGACACACGTGTTGTAAAATAATTTGATTTGAAAGTTGATGTTCCACTCTGTGCCGCCACACACATCGGTGGCCCCATGGCTGGCCTATCTCCAAGCATAATCGCACATCTCCAGATAGGATCACCCATCCCTGGCCCACAGCCAGGCAGGGTGGCACACAGCAAAGTACATGCCTGAAAACAATCATCCCCTATTGATGTAGCTCATTATAAAGGGTATACACTTTATTATGGCACACTTCAATGGGGAGCCCATGCGTGTGTCCGCTTGGTTTATGATGCCTTGTTTACCTCCCGTCATTAGCATGAGAAAGGATGCTCGGGCTCAGACTGAGCTGTATGCACACGTGCCATGTGGTTTTACACCGTGGAATGGGGAATGCGTTACAGCAGATGGACACCGCCAGCTCCTTCTTGAACTGATGTATTTGAATGGGCAGCTCCAGGCTAAGAATCCAAATCAGACACCTTCCAACTTTAATAGAGCTGGCTTTCATGTACCTTCAATCTGTTATATTGTGTTAAATACTTTTAAAGAGTGAACAACAATGTAGGGTCTCAAGGCACTAGAAAAACAAAGAGGCATATTGCCTCAGCCGGGAGTGCTGTGTATTGCCGGGGGCTGGTGGTGCGTCGAGATGGGGGCTGCGGAGTCTTCCAGCCTTGATCTTGCCTTCCTGGGTTGTTTTTGATCCAGTTTCCTTTCTTTCCCCTCCTGGCCGCCAGGTTCCTCCCTCGCTCTCTGGTAGGTTTTAATCAGGCACCCTCGGGGGCGGGGCGGGGCGTGTCATGATAGCCCTGCCTCCCCAGCGCTGTGTGTGATAGCCACATGACGGGGGGGAGGGAAACTGAAAGCGCGCAATGCGAGCCTCCGGGGACAGGAGATGTGCACGCGTACGGAGTGCACATCTCCTGTCCGTACGCATGCACATCTCCTGTCCGTTCGCATGCACATCTCCTGTCCGTTCGCATGCACATCTCCTGTCCGCGCGTGCCACCTCCTGTCTTCCCTCGGAACAGAAAGCGGCAGCAATAGAGGCTCGCAAGCGTAGCAACGCATGCGCTGCGTTCGCACGCGAGAACTAAAAAGGGACAGTGGAGGTTAGCATTCTCAGTCCATTTACTGTGAACTTAGGTAGTCAGGCTCACTCATACTAAGAGTCTAAAACCTGCATAGTCAAAAGCAAAAATACAACAGGATTAAATGTGCGGATCCCACTTTGCAGCACACTGTATGCTGGCACCACCCCTTTGTGCAATGTGCCCAGAACAGGGACAGTAGTCCTCTGCTCACATTGAGAACTCTTGAAACACTCTTTCAGGATACGTCCAGGACCTTACATAGTCATGGACATGCCTAAGCCCCTGACTAGATGTCCTGATGCAAGAGGAAGACACAAAGAACAATAAACCTTATGTCACTAGAGGGAAAGTGTTGCTTTCCGATCTGTACTTAGGCGATGGCCATGGCAGTGGAAAACCGTCATACAGTGATGAATATTGCGATCTGAAATCTGGGCTATTCTACATAGGGTAACCTGGAGCACCTTTCTCCTAAACAGAATACTTTGCTGAGTGGCCAGCCTGGAAAAGTGGCCTGAGCATGCTGTGGAGGTGGAAACATTAGCAATTGAGGTCGTGAAAGTATGGGGATTTGAAAATGGTGTAGAAATGTGGGTTTCTGTTTCAGTAACCCCCCTACGTGTTGCCAGATTTCTGATGCACTTTGACTGAGTGTGCACTGGATCCCTGCCAATCAGGATCCCAGTGCATGTGTTCTTTCCCTAAACGTTACTATTGTTTCTACAATTAGGTCACCTCTGGCCCACATATAAGTTCCTTGTAAAAGGTACCAGTGGTACCAAGGGCCTTGTGACCAGAGAGGGTGCCGTAGGGCTGCAGAATGTTTTGTGCCACCCTAATGGACACACACCAAACACGTACACCCTGCCATTGCTGGCTATGTGTTGTGGTGTAGCTAAACTAAAACATGGCTCACCTTCGTGGGTGCCATGCCTACCCACCACTGCCTTTGGCACAGCTAAGTCACCACTGTGGCAGGCCTTACAGTGCTACGGTAGGGTGCACAATACCACAGGTGAGGGCATAGCTGCAAGAGCAATATGAACCTACAGTTTCTAAGTCCATTCTTGCACACTGTAGGTGCAGTGGAGCCATTTTATATAAATGGGCTGGGAGTTTGTCAACATGAACTCTACAGCTCCATGATGACTTTACTGAAGACTGAGAAGTTTAGTATCGGACTTCTCAGAATAATAAACCCCCACTGATGCCAGTGATGGATTTATTATAAACTGTACTCAGAGAGAATCTTATAGATGCCCCCTGAAAAATGACCAACTTTTAGTGTGTTGAATGACTGGTCCCTGCTAGCCAGCCATCACCAGACAGGTTTCTGACCTCATGGAGTGTGAACCTCTGTGCTCTTGGAGGTCAGAAACAAAGCCTGCTCTGGTTGGAGGTGCTACACACCTTCCTCTTGCAGGAACAGCAGCACTTTAAGGTGAGCCTCAAGGCTACTACCTTGCGTTATGCTGATTTGGTCAGCTCCAACTAGTGGAGATGCCCGTCCCCCACCCCCCCCAGCTCCACTTTTTGGCAGCAGTTCAGGCTGGAAAATTAGTAAGTAGGAGTGTCCTCCTTGGCCTGGCACACTCCTAGGGTGGCCAGGAGCTGAGGTGAACCCCCTCCTCAAAATTCTCCTTCTTGGTTTGGAGAATTAGGCCCATTAAAAATAGGATTGTGCCCTTCTCCCCAAAGGGAGGGAGCACCCAAAGGGTGTAGTCACCCTAGGGGACAGTAGCCTTTGGCTACTGCCCCTGACCTCAGTAACACCCTTAAATAATGTATTTAAGGGCTCCCCTGAACCTTGTTGCTCTGATTCGATGACCTAAGAAGTACTGAAGATCCGTTTGTAGGAAGGTAGATCCCTGACTATGGTTGCCCCCAACTTTTTGCCTGGTGTTTTGCTGGTTTTCTGACTTAGTTGACCTGGGGCCCTGCTATTCAGGACCCCAGGCCTACTGCTCTCTCTGTAAAATGGATTCCATGTACCTTAGGTACATATCTAATTGGATACTGAGTCACCTTATCAGTCCCTGTACAGTGTACCTTAGGTACCCAGGGCATAGGTGTACCCAGGGCCTACCAGGGGCTGCAGCATGTATTATGCCACCCCTGGCTGGCCATCCAAATCTGACACAACTGGCTGCACGACAGCTGGGGCAAGGTGGTGTAATCACCCTTTGCTTTAGATATAGTATACCTATATCTAAACCTAAATGGGCACACAGATCTCCTATCAGTCACTCCTATGGCAGGCCTTGACAATCCTGAAGGCAGAGTGCTTGGAATCGTGTGAGATGGTGCTCTGGCATGAGCTGAGCCTGTCTGCGGCTTTCGGGATCTATCCCTTAGCCGTTTCCATGATATCGCATACCATATACTCTTAAGTGCATTATAATCCTCGCGGTTATATGCCAACTCTGGTATCGCTTTATCAAAACATGTCGAGTAAGGTGTCATACGAATTGGAATACTAACCCCTCACCAATTCTGGCGACGGGGTTAGCATTCGACCCTTTTAGAGGGACACAACATGCATGTAACCTATAACCCCGGTTAAAGTCCGACAGAGCCTTAGCTCCACAAAATGGATGCTGCCACCGAGACACAAGTCTGCCCTCCTGCTGCTGGGAGTCCTCCCAGAGCAGGAGGCAAGGACAAAGGGTTTCCTGCCAGGGGCGGTGCCAGCACCGTCCCAGACAGGGTTTTGTGTATTCTAGGTAGGCAGGGCTTAGAGGAAGGTGACTGCAAGTGGCACCCCGGTGCTCACTGTGCATAGGCCGGCTTGAACCAGTTCTAGGGGCACACCAGACCCTGAGCTGGGGAAAGCCCGCCAAAGGAGAGGGGTGTAACCACCCCCCTCCTAGTCCCACCCATAGGGCAGGACTTAGTCGCGTGCCAGCCCCTTTTTGCAGGATAAAGGTAGGAACTGGCCCCCTTCCAAATCAGATCATCTTTGAATCCTGAAACTACTTTCCACGAAAGGAACTCAAGACTTCTTCCCAAGATTCTCCCTTGTGACTAAGGAGTAGTCACCCTGCAGCAGCAGGCACCAACCAAGCATCGCGGTTTGTTGCCAGTCTCTCCTCCGGATCAAGACTGCTCCAGCACGACGAGAACCGGCTCCCCTGGCACCTCTGACCTCAACCTACATCATCAGCCCAGCTGTGACCCGTGGGTGCGACGAGACCTCGAGGGACCGGCCATCTTCAGAACTGCACGACGCTTGTCCAGCACGACCACGAGTGACCCTCGACCGAGTGCTTTGGGGTAAGAGAAGCCCCGACCCTGAGCAGCTCCAGCACCGAAGTTCAGCCCCCCTGCATCCACGAGATCTGCGTGGGGCCCTTCTGCTTTTTGCTGCTCACCGCGTTGTCCAGGTCCCTTGCCCGTTGGCTAGTGACCCCCTCACGACGCTCCACGACGACAACCACTGCTGGTCTGGTTGCTCCAGAATAGTCCTTGCTCCCCTTCAAAAGAGGAGCACCCTGGACCCTCCTGGTCCACCCAAGACGCCATTTTAGGTCCACCACGTGGGCCTTGCATTTGCCAAGACTTGTTGCCCAATCCTGGGTCCAGCGACGTCGACAGCAAGTACCTTCGTGGGACAGCTCGCACCTCCATCCTGGTCTCCGACAACGCCTCCTGGTCCGAGAGACTGCAGAGCCCAGCAGCGCCCACTCACCTGGCTGAGGTGACTTCGTCCGGTGCCATCCTGGTGCCCACTCAAATCACTGGCTAGTGATTCAGAACTTGGTCCCCTCTGCTTACAGGTTTCTTCTTCCCTGATCCAGGCTTGGATCACCACGAACTCCTTCACTGGCCGCCTGCCAGCAATTTCTTTCTTCAGGCTCCTGGGTCTTCAACGAGGGTTTCCGACGCAACTTCAACCCTATGCAGCCGCAGCCCCTGGGCTAGGTAACCTGAGTACTCCGGTGCTCCAGCATAGTCCAACACCCTAAGTGTTCGGATCCACTCCCGTTTTCGACCCACCTAGTCGGGTTCGCCCAAGAACAGCAACTTTGCAACTGCTAGCCTCCATAGGCTTTTTCCCGCCTTACGCGTGAGAGTTCCCACTCTGCACACGACGTCCACAGGCCTCCTGCATCTAATCCCAGTGTTTAGAATTGTAGGCCTAGCGATTCCTGAGTCTAGAAAAGTATTACTTACCTGCTAGCAAGTTCGCATTCCACTTACTGAGTATATGGTTTTTCGTGCCCCTAGGGCATCTGTGTAAATTGTGCGACTTAAAGTATTTTCGTAAGAGTTTTGTTGTGTGCTTAGCTCCCTGCCTCATAAAGAGTTCAGGGTAGACTTGTTATAAATAAATATCTGTTTATTTTCATAACAACTTGTGTGGTGTCCTTTCACTTGGTGTTCAAGGGGTAATGTGATGGTAAAACAGCTGGCTTAACACGCCCTCTAGAGTCTTAGCCTTAGACTGCTCGTATCCATGCTACTAGGATAGCTGGTCTATAAGGTTGACTTACAACCAATCATCAATAAGGGTTGTTTGGACTGATACATAGTGATCACTAGAATAGTGAGCACTGCATATCAGGCCAACTTCTCACACCGTTCAGCAGTGAAGAAGAAGACAACTGACTTGGCCCCAGCCCCACAGTCCTGTCTCCTACTCCAGCGACCTTGCTTCAAGAAACAGGCATGGCCTGTAGCCAGCAACCTCCAAGAACCTCAGGGACCTGTGCTGTCATCCACAAAGACTCTTTTCTCCGATGGACACCGGATTTGTCCAGAGAGAATCTAACTCAGGAGCTCCGGATCCAGGCGGATCTGCGACACTTGCACCATTCTGCACCCAATGCCCACGGCCCAAGTCCAGGTGGCCCACTGACGTCTCCCTGGCAATCCTGACCCTGGATCCAGCGTTGGATGACCTCTCCTGATCTACCCCGTGACACCTGCAGCCTCCGCTTGAAGGGTCTCCCCGATTGTGACCGGATCCGGTGAGAGAAACCCGACGCCTAAAGACACCCCTTCACCTGCAGGCCACAGGCCTTGGTATGCCCAACCAATGGTGTTCCGGCAACGCGCACTATCCACCTCTCCTCTCCAGTTGTTGGATTCCTTCAGCTAGTCTTCTGGTACTCGCCTGCGGTAGTTTTCTCCAACCGAGGATCTCCACTGATTTCTGCAGAGCACCCAACGCCTCTTTTGCACTCTGCACCCGGCCGCCCCTGTGCTGCTGGTGCTGCAATCTCCGTGCTATTTGGTAGCCCCTCCAGTGCTTCCCTCAACCCCAAGGGCCTGTGTCCCTGAACCACATGTATTTTACCTGCAACCAGTGCCTCTTCGAGGTGCCCCCAGCCTCTGCAGGATAACATTGGACAGAGTGACCTCTGCACCCGGCCACCCCAGTACTGCTGGTGGGGCAGTACCTACCTTGGTCCCACCCTTGCCCAGTGTTGACCAAATACCCGTAGACTGAATCTGGAAACCGTTTATTTACTGTAAGTTACTCGCCTGTCTTTCCTCTCATAGGATTGCATTGGTCTCTCACTGTACTGTACCAAGTGTTGATTCTGAACACAAAGTGTCTTTTCTACATTGAAATGTATTTCATGCACCTGTAAAATACTGTTTGATGCTATACAAACATTTTGCCAGTAATAACTTGAAAGTATTGCATAATTGAAAACATGTCTGCAATGGAAGGACTCATGGTTGCGTCAGGAATTTGGTCCATCCTGTTCCCTGGTTGAGGGTGTTAAGAATGTAGGTGTTACATTTGACAGTACACTCTCTTTTAAGCTCAGATTTTCTCAGTTTCATCCACATGTTTCTGATTTAATGAAAATCTTTCTAAAGGTGTTAGGCTTTCCTCCTCTCCAGGCCAGAAATATTTGGTGATCCATTCATTAATAACATCTTGGCTGGATTATTCTAACGCCTTATAACTGGTCTTTACCAAGCAACTTGTTAACAAACTTCAGCAGATTCAAAACATTGTTGTGAGGATTCTCCTTCACCTTCCCAAATGGTGTTCAGTGTTCTACATTAAAAGATCTTCACTGGATTTCTATTCAAAGGAGGATCCAGTTTAAAATGTTGGTGCATATACATAGGGCTATTTTTCTATTTGGTCAACTCAGCTTATAGAAGTTGTTTAAAGTTTATGTTCCTCCCAGATCTCTTAGATCCTCTAGTGCCTTCCTGATCCTTCCCCCTAGATAACACTTTTCTTGGCTTGGTGGAGGCTCTGCAACAGTTGCGAGAGCCAAACTATGGAACCCACTCCCTATATCTTGGCCTAACAGAGCCTGGCTTTCTAAGAACCTGAAAACATGTCTCTTTTCGGAAAACTGCTCTCTGCCATTTCTCTGTCTTTTCTAGTCATTATCTCCTCCTCTTATGGTTTTCTTCTGATTTTAACACTTTGAGCCTCTGTTGCGGTCATATGTTGCAATCTATAAATCATGTTTTATTTTCAGCTTGCTTCAGTCCATGTTCCATTATCTAACTCACCCACATCGCCCTCCCGCAGTTTGGTGTAGATACTAGGTGTATTTAGTATTGGATATTTGTATATTGTGGAGATACCTTTGCCACTCAGCTGTTCTACTGTAATTTTAGCTTATATGAGACTGAACTTGGGAACCTGAGTCAGATTAGTTTTATTAGACTCTATTGCATAACATATTTGTAGGTATAGGAAAAACTGGGATTCACATAGTATAAATTCGGTAGAAAGGTGATTGGTCGATTTGATGTGGCTAGAGGCCCAGAAACTGCTCAGTTTTGAGATCTCAGTGCTTGGAAGCCATCTAGCCTCTTGACCTGCAAGAGCCATGAGCTGCACCACACCAGTATTTTGCCCGTCAGGGTTTCGTGCCCTTTTATACATCTTAGTGTGTAATGCAGTGCAGTATCTACTGCAATTTTGTTACGTTGAAAGCATATGCCAACCCTTTTGACAACAGCAAGCCTCTACACGTTAGCATTCAAACCAATGAAGCTAACCCTTGCAGAGAACTTACTCTCAACAACAGATCTATAAATAGCGAAAACCTCAAAAATATCAACATAGAGTGCATGCAGCCCTCTCCCACCCTTCTAGCAAACTGAAGTGCATACTCCTCAACTGCAGATTAGCTAGCAAACATTAGGCTGACTTCTACGATCTCATCCTCTCAAACGAGCTTGACATTGTCATCCTTACTGAAACATGGCTAAATAGCTCATCCTCTACTATCGTAGACCTACTGGTCCCTCCTAATCATGACATAATCCGTCTAGATAGACTCATTAAACCGGACTGTGGGTTAGCCTGCATCTTCCGAAACACAATCTCAGTTAACCAAACTGACACTGTCTCCTTATCCACCTGTGAATATCTTTGCATCAACATCATGAACAACAATTGCCTCATTAGCAAACTTCACATATTATACCAGCCCCCGGTGATAATCTGCCATTCATTGAACAGATAATGGAACTCATTACATGCAATGACAATTCACAAGTGTCACAGATGTTTCTAGGAGACTTCAATCTACATTGAAATAATACAAACGATCATGCTGTAAGCTGTTTCAAATCCTTCCTGTCAGATCAGGACTTGACCCAATTCTGTGACAGTCCAACCCACAACAAGGGAGAGACATTAGACCTCATCATAGCAAAAACATTATTGAGGTGACACCGAAAAGATGCCAACCATCAAAAAACAAAACAAATGAAAAGGAATATCCACAATATCAACGCTATCGACCTAGCAAACCGATGCAGCACCGACCTGATCCCCCAGACCGGCATGACAGACGTTCATGACCTCAGTTTTTTACAATTCCACTATTCTTTAAATACTTGACTCAACAACCCACCTCCAACAAAAAAACGATTCCACCACAATTTCCAAACCTTGGTTCAATGAGATTCTGAACTCTGAACGGCACAAGCTAAGATCAGCTGAACGAATTTGGAGATCGAGACCCTCCATAGAACACCTAAATCACCTTAGAGCACTGAGGAATACATACAACAGGAGAATCCTAAAGGCCAAGGCGGATTTCTTTAGAACCCAGCTGAATCCTGCCATCAACCGTCCCAAAAAACTATGTGAAATAGTCAAACCACAATCGCTCAACACACCAAACTCTACGGAACTTAGAGAGTCATCTACCCCTAACTGCGAGGAGCTTGCCCATTTCTTCATAGAAAAAACTAAAACCATTGAATATGACATACAATCTAAGAATGCCCCTCCTCCAATTACCGACTATGAGTCTACATCAGTGATCTTCAAACTTTGGTATGCCAAGCCCCCCCTGAGCAAAATGTTTGGGGGTCGGATGCCCCTCAAACATATGAAAGGGCAGATCGAGACAAGGGTAAGAAGGCTAACTAAACCATCAGTATATTGGGATTTTCACTGGGCAAAAGCCCCATCCAGGTCCTCTAACCAAAGCCCCATTCAGATCTTCTCTACAGAGCACCATCCTGTACTGTACTTAGAACGCCCTATCAAGACAGCCCTGGAAATTGGCACAACTATAGCTGCTAAGTTTTCTGAATGCTTATGTGTCACATTTCCAGGGTTTCAGTGTGCTTAGGAGTGACATTCACTGACCAAATGTGCGACACTTAAAGTAAGACTTTCCTATGAACAAAAATAAGCAAAGAAGTGCATGGAAAGAGCTAGATCTCAGAATCTGCACCCTTTTAAGCAATGAGAAGCATTAAAAAGTTCTAGAAACTGTTGAAAAACATCTGCAATGGAAGGTCACTAATCTACTACCCCTTAATGACCCGACCATAACAACAAATTTAATGACTAATGCATTTTAGTGCCATGATGTGTACACCAGCACTAAAATGCTTTAGTCTAACAACCCATGCGTGGTACTTGACAGGGCAACCAGACTCATTCTCCAGAGTTCTCAACAAGACATCCTCTAGAAAGCCCACTATGGACCCCCCCCCCCCCCCTCTGCAAAGCCATATCTCGATGTTATCTGAAAAGCACTACGCAGATCCCAACTGTAAAAGCAGTACTCGGGTCCCTTTCTAGAAAGCACAATTCAGACATCCTTTACCAAGCTCCACACAGAACTCACTTTGAAACACATGATTCAGTACTACTTTCCATAGCACCACCAGACCTGCTAAAAACCCTAATCTAAAACTACTCTTCAAATAACCATCCAAAACACTTGTGCAAACTACCACCGGGGTGTCTTTTTTTTAAAACCACAACCAGCCCCCCTCTTCTGACTCCCAACCAGACAGTACAAATTGTAAAGTGTGCAGTGCTCAGTCTCCCTGTCCATCCTTCGCTACTTACGCGTTTCTGAGGCTGCTCCTGCCTTTCTTTCCACAAATCCAAGCCTTTCTCAGTACAAGCCCATCTGCCTTTAAAAATAAGGCCAAAATACACAATAACGTAACCAGGGCACAAAATGTTCCCATCAAAACCACTAGTGTGTGCGTTCTGGGGCTACTGCTTGCCACTGGGGGGACGCCCTTGAGATAACTCCACGCCCCCCAGGGGGGCGCGCCCCATAGTTTGAAGACCACTGGTCTACATTTTACTACCAGATCAAGGATCAGTTTAGTACACCAACGGGAACTCCAAAAAAGAATGTCTCTTGGCACACCTCCATGCCCTACTCTGAAAACAACATCTATATCACCCTTCTTGTGATTAATCCCTCCATTCACTTCACTGATCCACTACCTCCTTCCCTATTCACAACAATAAAATCTTCTATTCTCCCCTTATGGACAAATATTGTAAACGCCTCCCTCAGGCAAGGCACCATACCTGAATGCCTTAAAGTAGTGCAGGTAACACCCATACTAAAGAAAGTCAACTCCTGCTCCTCTTATATCAACAACTACTGTCCTATATCCAAAATCCCCACTCTGGCGAAACTACTATAAAAATGTGTACAAACTCATTTATGCAACCCCAATGAGAATTTCAATCTCCTGGACCAACACCAATCCGGATTCCGTCAAGGACAGCACCGAATCAGCACCCAACCACATAACGGGCGATATATTAAAAATGGTGGACCAGAATGAATCAGGTCTCTTGATACTTAACTTATCCTACGCCTTCGACACGGTTAAGCATGACAACCTTCTGTCCCTTCTGGAATGAAGGATGGGCCTATCTGGTACCGTGCTACTGTGGTTTCCCTCCTTCCTTAACAATAGAACCCAAGGAATCAAGATGAAACAATCACTCTCTCAATCTTCCTTGGTCACTCTAGGGGTTCTACAGGGCTCAGCACTATCACCTATTCTTTTCAATCTATTCATGGACCCCCTGGCAAACGCACTGAACTCTGCCAATATTCTATATCGCCTGTATGCAGACGACACACAACCCTATATGAAAATCTCCTCCCCAGAAGACTTCATCTCCCTCAGCGCCATTCTGCATAAGACTCAAAGTTGGCTCACTGACAACCACCTCATGCTCAACACCAAAACAAGCATTTACAATGCAATAGGTCTCGCAGCATAAAAGTTTGAGTTACTGGCATTGTAAATGACAATGCTTTGCATACATTTATTTTTTTAATTTGCAATTGGTATATAAACATTGTTTGTGAATGGTTAGCTGTTGCTTATGCTAAGCAAAGTTGGCAGTAATATAGAGTGCTAGTCTTGCTTGTTATAAGCATGCTGATTTAAAGCGCTCTGATACCTGCGGGTAAAGTATGCGCTATATAAAAGTGAAAACTAATAAATACATTTAAAAAACCCTACCTGTACCACGTCCGTTCTTATTCTTTGATGCCACATATTTTTGGGTCCCTGTATTTATTAACTGCACCCGGCTGTGGGAAACCTCCATGGCAGGAACAACGTGTTGCGGGGCAGACACGGGCAATGTAGCCACTGTCCTGTGGCTGCAAGGCGGGGTAACAGTGTAGGGGCAGAAATGCAGGCAGTTGGTAGTGCTGTGCCATAGCAGTGTAGTTCTCTATGTATGCTGGGCATGGGGGTTGCTATTGGCTGACAAGAAGTGGTGAGGAGGTGCCGGTTCGGTAGGCCTGCTTCCTGATCTTGGGCAGGCGACAGTTAAAAAACAAGGAGGGATCTATCACTATAATAAATTGAATAAATACAACAGATTAACTAGCGCCTCCGGTTTCGAGGGACTGAGTTCCTCAAACATAGTTTACACACATATATAAACACTTGAGTTTCCTTCCAGTAATCTTACGTAGGTGGTAGCAAATCCAAGTATGTTAAACGCTTGCTGCTGAGGTGTGCGCGCAATTTTCAGGTCTCGGCTTGCAATCTCGGCTCGATTGGGCTAACTCCCCATCATCCTTTCAAGGCAGATACATTCAGCCAGGTGACAGGGACAACTGGTATTTAGAGTGTTATGCAAATGGTAAATTAGGCTATATAAAACATGTTATCATTTACCAATTGGATATCTGATTATCGCAGCTCTGGCTGCAGCTCACGGGTTCTCCTGGGGTCGAAAAACGAGCGCACAGAAGACATTACATTTATGGTGCACGCTTTACATGGGGTAGTTAGAATATAAAGAGCTACGAACATTCAACAGCATTATATTAATACAATTCAACAATGTTAGCGCCCCTCCCCCACAAAAAAATGCCCACGCTGTCACCGGTCATGATTTCTTATAGGATGTGGGGTAGGAGGGACAAAATCAGGAGGGTCCCAATTTTTGAGTACATTATAGAAAGGTTGCCTTTTCATATCGGCTGTCGTTTCATTTGCTTACACATCACCAAACGCGCCATAGTGTGTCCTGCAAACCCCTCCCCGCCTACCCATGGCCCACTCTTCCCCGTGCACCGCCTTTGCCGCCCCTGGGACAGATTAACTCTGCACAAACACCACTGTCAGTCACAGGGGAGTGGCGGCTCCCAGAGGATGCTCTGTGCGACTGCTGGTGCTACTTGCCTGCTCTGTGCAGATGTGAAAGCACATATTTCTGCCTGCATATATAGCCGCCTGTTCATTCCCTGACATGAAAACAGCAATTAGAGAACCCCCCTCTCGTTGCAGTATTAGGGGTCCACGTCTCATTACCATAGCAACCGCAGGCTTTCCTTTCTCCGCCAACAGTCCTCCTTGGCGACCCGGGATGCCTAGACCATGGCAGCCGGGCAGGGGCAGCATCCAGGGGTTGGGGGCATGGGTGAGAAGCGCACTGGGTCAGACAGCTGCCAGACCAGAGGGTTTGTGAGGCAGCGAGAGCGCAGACATTGTGCCTCCTCCTCTGGGTTTGAGGGAATGCAATGCTTCTGTGTGCCTGCTGCACCGGGGCTGTGCACAGTCACACACGGCTGTGGCAGTGGAGGGGGGGCAGTGCAGGATCCGGGGGGGGGGGGCACGATCTACGGGGTAATAACTTAAGTAGATGCCAGGACGGAGGCGGTGGCACACAGGTCCGGGGGTCGACAATATTCCTGGGTGTGGGGGTTTAGTAATGGTGAGGATGGGCATTCAAGAGACCCAGATGTGGCAACTGTCAGGAGTCCCGGAGGAGGAGGTGTGAAGGGTGGGACTTGGAGGAAACGAAGGTTCTGATGGGTAAAAGCTGCTGTAGGCTAGGCAAGTGCCGAAGGTGGGGGAGGGGAGCTGGGTGTAGAGAGGGTACTAGGGCAGGAGTCCAGGGGGAAGAGCACTAGACCAGGTGTGTAGTGGAAGGGGGCAAGAGGATGGTAAGGAAGGGGCAAGAACACCGGTTGTACAGAGCAAAGAAGAAGAGTGGGCCGGGTGGTAGGAATAGGATGAACACAGGGAACAGAGCCACTAAGGTAGATTAGGGCTGTGCAGATGGGAGATGTGTACATGAGTAGGTAAGCACCAAGCATCTCAGACTGACTACAAAGAGGAAATAGTTAGCGAAGCATTAGAGTTCACCTCAAAGAAGCAGGGTGAAGATGTAGCTGCAAAGAGATAGGCACTGTGTAACAGTATGGAAACAAGGGTAGTAGCATGTGTGCCCCACAGGTATGAGAAAGAGAAACTGGGACTACTTCTAAAATAACACACACCTCAGCTTAAAACCGTAAAGACATCTAGGAAGAATTTCCTTCCCACATGCTGCTCACCTTCTCCACCGCTGTTCCCGGCATGTTATCAACTTCCCCTGCAGTGACGGAGCCACAACAGTGGCGCAGGCCCAGACTCCGACCTTGAGTTCTTACGGCAGCCGGCAATCCAGGCGCGGCCTGCGCAGATGAAATCGGTGCTGCTATCGAGGAGGTTTGCTCACCTTCAATGCTTTCTGAGAGCAAGCGTGGGGGGTAGCCGATACCTACACCGGGTCTCCGAGGAGGGGATCTCCGCCGCTCCTTCTTCCTCTCCACCGGCCTCCTCCTCCCCCAGTGGCGCCTCACCGCACACGCACGAGTGAAAACGAAACCGAAACTTAGAAGGCGCGCGTTGTAAGCTGTCTACGGTAAAAGCTCACGCGCGCGACCAAATCCCAAGGCGCGCATCGTAATCTGACTCTGCCATGCTGTCTCAATGCTGCGTGTGATGCGCGTGGCCATCTCTTGTCTCCACTCGTTGTCGGCTGAGCCGACAGCTATTGTTCTCGCGGCGAGAACGCGCTTCGCGCGCTTTCGCCAGGGCGAGACCTAAAAACTAAATTCCTTCTCATCTCCCCTCCCAACCACACATCCAAGATAGACCTCTGGCTGGAGCATCTAACTACATTTGACTGCTCTTTCCACATCATTGACTCCACTAAATCCTTGGGAATCACCCTAGACAATAATAAGTTGAGTATCCTAAGGAAACTTAAACCCTTCCTTCAACAGGCCGACTTAAAAATGGAGGTACAAGCCCTAGTGCTGCAAAGATTGGTCTACGGAAGTGCCATTCTAGGCGGACTCCCCAAATACAAGTTGGCCCCGCTAAGGGCTTCTCTTAACGCTGTGGCCAGGCTCGTCTCTGGAACAAAAAGAAATAACCACATTTCCCCAACCCTAAAAGAACTGGTTTGGCTACAATATGAGGCAAGAATACAACTAAAGATCGCCTGTATGATACATAAGGCACTTCATCTCAAAAACCCCGGCTACTTAGCACAAAAGCTAGTGCCTTCTGGAGGGTGCAGAGACTCCTGAAGTGTGAGCTCACTACTACTACAATCCTTCCACTGAAAGAGAACATGCTGCAGAGTCTTCTCTGGTATTGCACAGAAGATTTGAAACTCCTTACCTCTAGATGTATGCCAAATACCATCCTCCTTCAAAAAAGAAGTAAAAATGCTTCTAATTAACAAATTCATTCCCTAAAACATTAAACCTTATGTAACTTGGGCCTAACGCTGGTGTGTCTAATGGAGAAGGATCTTCATTGCAACCACAGACTGTATTAATGAGTCTTACTTAGATTCATTGGATGTAAATTGATCCCATGTGGATGCCCCGAAGATCTGGCATGGGTCAGATTCTGCATCCTTCCATTTCTAATATATGTAAGTCACCGTTGAGGCAGCCCCAGCAATACCTTAGTCCAGCTGCTGTATGTTGGGCAGTGGAGCATATTCTTTTACATGTTCCAACAGCAATAACCTGTGATTGTCGTTATTACTGCGGAAAAGACTAATAGCCCTATTGGCGAGTGCAGAATTACCAGCTGACACCTCGTCCTTGCTAACTTCTGCCTGGCACTAGTAAAGTTGATACTATAAGGTATCAAACAACTTATTGAACTAAGCCCAACTTAATGCCCAAGTCGAAATTAATGTAACCTGTTGCAGTGTGCAACCTTTGCAAAGTTTCCACTTTGTTGCCCTAAATCCTCTGTGCCCGACCACAGTTACTCATGGGGTGTGTCCATGAGACACCTTTCTACCTCCTGTAGAGACATACAAAGGACTTCCAAGAAAAGACACAATAGAAGCCTGCGTGGGGTAGATGTGTTACCTCTCCCTGGCAGGAAGCAACACAGGTGTTGGCTCAGAAGGCGAGCTTCAAAGAAGAAGCAGCCTTTGAAGGGCAAATGGTGAACACTTGAGGATAGGCTGCTTTATCTTTTAGGTAGACAGGCTGGCATTCAGAAAGGAGAGGGGAAACCAGTTACCAAACCGTTTTTTCAGAAGCGTTTAGCCCCCTTGATAGCCACACCTCTGGGTTGGACTAGCAGCTCTACACGCCAACAGAGGGGTTCTGCCATGTTGAAAAGGGGCAGAATGGAGCATTCTGAGTTAGCTAGATGCCACACTTAGCAGGAAGTGGTCATCAGGAGGGAGGGAACCTTGTAGCCCATTGGCTAGTTTTCATGATCTCCCCTGATGACATTTTCCGAACATAAAACAAGCACTTCTAGCACCCAGAACTCAGACCTTGTTGGACTGGGAAAGAGGACCGAAGAAGGACTACCCTGCTGCACCAAGGACCCAGCGAAGAGAAGCTGCATCAATTTTGACTGCACCACTGTACCTGGTGGTTAGCCAAGGGAAAGAGAATGTGCCTGATGTGTCCTGCTCATGGTCAAGTCATTTCCCGAGCCCAGCCGAATTAAGAGACTCCAAGGGTCAGGTGGCTGATCTCCTGATCGCAGCACAGGGTCACAACAGCTGAAAAAGTTTGGGGCTAACTAGAAGTTTGCATCTCTGCTCCTCGTCACTGTTCGGCCACAGGGACCAGGACCCAATGCTCAAAAGTTGCCCAGAGTCTGCTGGGCCCGAGAGAGTCGTCAGAGTGCACCCCAAAGAAGGGTTTCACTGTGACCGCGGTACTGGGCGATTGGTAGCCCATTGGCGACTGGACATCTGCCATGTTCAAGAAGACTTCGAGGGACGACCGACCCCTGTGGCCAGTACTGCCTCACCAAGCCTGTGAACCAAGGAATAGCTGCAGACCCCCATCAACTACATTGCATCCACAAAATCTTCAGCATCCTGTCCAGGACCAATTTCATTTTAGTGTATGGCAATGAGATAAAAGTGACTGGAACTGAATAGACACTGCTTCCTTCGGGAAGGTAACTATTTCTCAGGGCCTTGCTGGCCCCCCCGACTAGCTCCATTCCAGAGTTGGTCAAAGTACCTGCATTGATACTTACTCAATTTTTCCCTGAAAAAGTTTCAGAGTGTCAAATTTGTTGAATTTGACATTGCTTATTCGTTTTAATTGCTGTAGATTTTTTTTAGTTTTGATGACTAAAAAATACATAAAAATATAAAATATATTTATAAATTGATGTCAGAGTGTCTAGTGTATTTCTTCTTCAGTTGTTTTGGCGCTGTTTGAAAGCTTCACAGTTGTTCCTTTCTGAAATCCTGACTGCTCAGAGCCAGAGCTAAAGGTTTAACAAACGAAACCTACTGGTCCCTGAGGGGTTGGTAGGTGTATTAAGCAGTGAGGTCGCACAACCCCACCATATAATGCCCACCATTTCCTCACAGTTAACCGCAGTGTTTTTGTGTTACTATAAAAGTACAGAATTGCGTTAGTCCTGGGGTCCAGTTTATTTATCCGCAGGTTTGGAAAAGTAAATAATACACCATTTTTTTTTCAGGGGGATCAGAAACTTTTCAGGATAAGGTGAACTTTTTCCAACGAGAACTTCGACAAGTGCACATGAAGAGACCTCATTCTAAGATCACACTGAAAGTCAGCCGCCATGCCTTGCTGGACTCTGTACGTACGCTCCAGCCTGTTTGTCAACCTTCTGATCATTTTGTTTCTCATTGTATTTCCTTATTACCAATATCCATCTTGCTTCCCTGTGAATAAAATTAGCACTTCATTGCTATACTTTCCTCTTTATTCACAGTCTCTCAAAGCAACACGAAACTTTTCCATCTCTGATTGGAGTAAGAACTTTGAAGTGATTTTTCAGGATGAAGAAGGTAAATTGCCTTTATTTCCTTACAGTATTTCGTGCTCTAATTGTTCCTTTGCATACATGTAGGCGAAATCTATACCTAAACCTACCATCATAAAAGTGCTGTGCAATGTTCTTTTTTTTTCTTCCTCTCCCACCCTATACAACTGGAGAGGTTCTCTGGGGAGTACCTCTTATGGTAATGTTCACTAAACTCCATTCTTTTTAGTGTCTGGGCAGGTTACTCATCACAAAACCACCACTTGGTGCATACATTGAACCATAACTAACCTCACTTACCTTGAAGCTAAACCTCTTGTTAGTAGTATGACTTTATTGCACTTTTTCTTCTTGCCATCTGCTTACCTTCAGTTCAATGAGTCAGTCCCTGCAGGAATATGAGAGGCCCAGCAGTGGCCCATGAGTCTTTAAGAGCTGGAGGTTAGTTATGGTTCAATGTATGCAAACTTGGAAATACCCTGAAATTCACCAGTTGTGGTATGCAATGCACCCAAAACCTATGCTGTTCTCCATGATTTGCTCTTTTGAGTCTGCTTTTTTTTCCTATACCAACGGCTGTCATGTGTTGAGTGTGATGGGAGGCAGGAGTTATGGTGTGCATTGCGTACCATAACTGCGAAATTTGAGGGTTTTTCTGGAGTTTGCATTTGCTGAGTTATAACTGACCTTTAACTTTGTTTTTTCCCCGGAGAATTGTTTGTTTTTTATGTTGCACTTCATTCATCTGCCATATATCTGTTGAGCTATTTGCGGATTGTTTTACAGGGCTGTCCGAGGCTCAGACTACTCACCGGCACTTAGCGCCATACAGCCATTCAGAGACTCATAAAGCCACTCACACACCCACTTATAGACCTAAGGAACCATTCATACACACACTCCAACAGGCGTGTGCACACACACTCACCCCTCCCTCACTCCCACGAGTGCCCCGTTGGGGGTTGGCCACAACGTCTGGCCACAGGCCAGGCTCTTCGCCAGGCCATGTGGCCAACCCTCCCGCTGCGCATGGCTAAAGGCTGTGCGCAGCAGCGTTTGGGTTAACGTATGGTAATTAAATATGACTTATTTTTAGAAAAACTATGTCACTGAAGAAACCAAAGGTTACAGGGACATCAGAGTTAGGAATTAGAATAAAATAAATCCTAATAAATTCACTAAAAAAACACAGGTTGCAGGGACATAATGTTAGGTTCAGATTGTATACACACAAAAACATAGAAATTCAGTAATTCAGAAACTGTAACTGTAACTTGTACCCTAAGGTGACCATAACTCGTTCCCTTGCCATGCACTGCTAATTACCTCACATAATACTTCAGTTATGACATCTTTTATGACCTCATTGATAAGATCACTGCAACACATGCAGTAAAATTATTGATGCGAAAACTGTGCATGGCGTGGGCATGAATCTTTGTGTATATAATTACGCAGTGGCGGTTGCTTTAGTTAGTATCATGTTTCCATAGTTAATGCATTTTTTGTGTTGCTAATGACTTTTGCCCCATTTGACGAGTCTCCACAAACTTTCCAAAAAGTGCTACTTTTTGATTCGTTTGTACATGGAAAGTTTCGGAGTGACCCGTCAAACGGGGTACGAGAATAGGGGGGTCCCAAAACACGTTTCACCAATTAATTCTTTTCGTAGGAACTTTAGACACTGCCACAGCCCAAACCGCTGAACGGATTTACACTAAATTAGGCAGAAAGGTTGATCTTTGCCCAGAAAGAGTGCTTTTTAGGTCGAGCGACCTATCTCAATGCGCATGCGCATTGAGCGGGAGCTCGATATAAAGGGGCTTAAACAGAGGTTTAACTAGCTGGCGATTTGGTGCTGTGCCCGTGCGCTTTCAGGTCAATGCGCAAGCGCATTGACCTAAAATGCGCGTGCACAGCATCAAATCGCCAGCCATCTGCCATCTGTTCCCCAGCAGCTCCGCCCCACAAGCTTCCCCCAGCGTGCGCTCTGGCTCAGCCGAGCCGCACTCCTCCCACACCTCTCACACCCAAGTGAAGCTTCACTTCAAAGGCCCCCGCATTTCTCCTCCCCCCTCCCCACAGCAATGCCGGCCGTACTTTCACTTTGACGGCCGCAGGCCGTCTCTCGTGTTTCTCCTCCCCCCCTCCCAGTGTTTTTTTTTTAAACTTGTTTCTTTTGCTTTCAGCACTCCGCTTCCTCGCAAACAGCATTTAACCCCCACCAAACTATTGTTACTGGTTTCCCTGGCCTCCTTAGTGCCGGTCCGCCAGCTCCCATGTCTGTCTCTGCTTCTACCTCATCCTGCGCTGCCCCTGAAGATTCTGCTTCACCTTCCGCGTCCGCGACCCGAGCCTGCTATGCCTCCGTGGTCGCTCTCCCTCCTTATGCTGCTGCCCTCTCAAGCACTGCCCCTTGTGCGCTTTATGCTGCTTCCTCCTTTCCCCATATGACCTCTTTCTTGTCTGCTGCTTCTGCCCTCCAATATTCTCTCAGACACACTCCATGCTGCTCCTTCTTTCCCCGCACCACTATTTCCGTGACCCGAGCCTGCTCCACCTCCGTGGTCGCTCTCTCCCTCCTTATGCTCCTGCCCTCTCAAGCACTGCCACTTGTGCGCTCTATGCTGCTTTCTCCTTTCCCCACATGATCTCTTTCTTGTCTGCTGCTTCTGCCCTCCAATATTCCCTCACACACACTCCATACTGCTCCTTCTTTCCCCGCACCACTATTTTTTTCTGCCCACACTGGCTTTTTTTTTTTAGATAATGGTTATTCCCCTGCCTTCAGCCTAAAGCTCACCTGTAACTCCGCCCGGCCCACTCCCTATTCCTCCCTGCCTCCAGTTCCCTCAACCTGCTCTTCCACACCCCTCGCAGCTCTTTAAAAAAAAATGTCTTCTTCAATATTTTGGAGAGTCTCGCCGATGCTATTTGCTACCGGGTTGGTTCGCTTTAGAAAAGACAGGAATTGGTTCAAATATAAATGTATTTTTCTTATTTACCGCTCCATATAAGGCCAATAAGTCCTGCAGCGATTGCTCTCAGCACTCCTATCCCCTGCAGCACATGTTCTTGTTATTTTTAAAAAAGTTTGTTTCTACCCTCAATGACAGCGCATTAGCTCAACTATGACAGGTTGATTGGGTTAGAAAACGAGGTTTGAACTGCAAGCGTTCTTTCATTGGCTAACACCTTTACAGCGACGGCATGACCGCTGGCTCCTTTTCTGAGACGAAAACAGTATCGCTGGGCTAAAAATGTGATGTTTTTGGCAAGCCCAACGTGCACTGGAGGGCGCTAGAGGGCGCACTGCAGCATGGCCGCACTGCCGTGAGGCTCCTGCAGCCCGGAGCTTTCATCCGGCCATTTATCCTTCTGATCATCACCATACCCTACTCCGATCCTAGATTATACCTTGGTAGGCTGTGGACGACACTCGGTCCAACTCCCGAGCCGATCGGAGGTTCCTGGCCGGAGTTAGGGGGTCCGGAAGATTCACCGCCGGGCGCTCTGGAGGTCAGACGCTCCGCGGCCCGGCGTCTCAGCCCACTTTAGTCCGCTGCCTCACACGTGGGGTGGAGGCCTGATCCCCTCCCCCCTCAGGGACTCTACGAGACTGCCTGCCTGGACGTGGCCGGCGGCTGTGCATGGGACTCGTGTCCGGTGGCAAAGGGTGTGCAGCGTCGGCACAGGTGTCACCCTGGACTACGGTGGCGGAGCTGCGACGGGGGCGCCGATCCGCCCCCGGATTTGAGCAACGGCCGTTACACAGGAGGGAGTGGCGGGGCATGCCTGCCTGCTCGTGCCCCCGTCTGTGGTGATTTCCTGGACGCCTGGACTCTGCAAGGTACGAACGGTGGTGGACTGTAGCTGGTGATACGGCTTGTAGAAGTACCTGCTGGTCGCGCTGCTGGGGGGCCGCCTCTTCTTCCATTTAGCGCCATTGTCGTCACAGCAGCTGCTGTGTGGCGGAGCCTGCCGTGCTATAGTTCTCGGCGGAGTGCTGTACTGGCTATACTAGTGCCAGTCCCATCTGACTGCGCTGTCTACTGGTGCCCCATACGGTGTTTTCCTGTGCCACACTGTCTTGGATTGGACTGCTCTGCTCCTTGGGGAACGGCATAGTTGCTGATGCCTGCGCATTGTCCCTGTCGCACTTAGTAAGTGGCGCTACCTTCACTGATCTGTGTTGTGCTGTGGTGGGCCGCCGCTGTGTCTTTTCAGTTTCCCTTCGCCTGCTGTCGTTGTACCTGCCCCCTGCCTCCCCGGAGGCAGCAGCGTGCTGTGACTGTTGGAGGGTGCTGGCGATACTGCGTGGATGTACGACTACTACGCCCCAACCTTGGATTTTGATATGCTGCATGTTCTATTGGGCGCATAACTTTGGTTGGTGTACGTGGGCTTGTACCCGGGGATCCCCTCGCCTCTACTTACTGTGGGAACTGCTACGGGCTGTGTGTGTATGATCATGGGGAAGCCGGACAATAAGCAGCCTAAGCTTTCATTTGACTCTGCGGCATCTAGGAGGGGCGCTCGCTTGGTGCAGGAGGCTGGGAGCTCGCGTTCCCCCCCCCCCGCTTGTCGCTGATGCCAGTCTGCAGTCCACTGCCCCGGATTTCCAGCAGATGATGCAAGAGATGCGGCAAGGTTTCGCTACCATTGTGGACAAAGTGGACAAACTGTCCTCGCGCATGGACGCAGTGGTGCAAAAACTTGATGTCCATGAGGAGCGCCTGACCACGGCGGAGCAGCGCATCTCGGATCACGACGACACTGCGGCCACTCATACCACTCAGTTGGCGAGGATGGACAATATCCTGAGGGTGATAGCCGCTAAGAATGAGGAGTTGGAGGCGAGAAGTCTGCGTAACAACATACGCGTTGTAGGTGTGCCGGAGACGACAAATGTGGGGAAAATGGAGACGTATGTGGAAAGACTACTGGTTGGTGCGGTTGGGGCGGAAGCGTTTTCCATGCAGTTTATTGTGGAGCGGGCACACAGATCCCTTGGGCCACGTCCGGCCACAGGCGCGGCACCGCGCCCTATCATTGCACGCCTCCTGAATTATCGGGATCGTGATGCGGCTCTTCGTGCGGCTCGCACTGCCCGCTCACTTTCCTTTGAAGGGGTCAATTTCACCATATATCCGGACTTCACCCCGATGGTGCAGGAGCAACGACGCAAATTCCTGGCGGTCAAGAAAAAGCTTAGGGACCTGCAGGTGGACTACGCCTTGCTATACCCTGCGAAGCTGAGGGTGACTCATCAGGCGAAGCAGACTTTTTTCACGAACCCGCAGCAGGCGGAAGACTTTGTAAAGCGTCTCAAGAGGGAGCGTGCTGCTGCTGGCCGGCAAAACGAGGCGGGACAGGATGGCCACCGCTCGGCGGGAGAGGAGGAGGACGCCTGACCAGGTTTCTAGCGGCATACAGGCTGGGCTACACACTTTGCACTGACGCTTCTATGGCTGCCCTTGGAGCCTAGGGCTTCACAGGCATAACTGTTAAGAGCGGAGGTGTGGGTCGCCGGTCTGATCCGGGATTCCGCTTGTTGAGTCTGTTGTCGTGGCGATGGTTGCTGATAATACTTTGCTCCGGGCACCCTCTCCCACACTGTGTCGGAGTCGTATCTTCGCCTTGCGGCTGAGGGATCGGCGTAGTGTGGGTGGGTGGTAATGTGCTTTTCTGGTGGGCACCCCAACGGGAATACCCCACTATTGGTAAGTTTTTTTGTGCAACTGACTTTCTGGATGGTTGGATGGATGAATGGAGTGTGGAGAGGGGGGGTGGCAGGGGGTCCTGACAGGTCGGGGTTGGTCAGGTGGGTGGGGGGAGGGGGGAATGCGCTGGTAGCTTCTCTTTCACTTGATGAATGCACTAGATGCGCGTTGTTCTTTGAATGTACCGCGTGCCTGTTGCACGGTTGTTCTTATTTGTATTGGGGAGGGGGGGTTTGTTGCGGTGGATGGAAGACGGCATGGATGGATGTGGTGTGTGGCGCGCGGGGTGTACGGTGTATGCAGCGGGGAAGGTCTGCCGCCTCGTGTCGGGGACTGTGCATGGTGCAGTGTTTCAGCATTTTCTGTCGCGCATTCCTTATGTGTGATGTCAGACGTGATGTTAGATAGGATATCGATTTTGTCTTGGAATGTGCGTGGACTTAATGATGCCAGGAAATGTCGTAATGTACTGCAATATCTTGATCGGCATGCTATACAGGTGGCATTACTGCAGGAAACGCATTTGCGCCAAGCGCCTGCACATGCGTTCGGTGGGAGGTGGGCCTCAGTGAGGAAATTTTCATCATACTCCTCTTACGCACGTGGGGTTGTTATACTGATCAGGAAATCACTTACATTCCAGGAGCTGGGATCACGAATAGACTCAGACGGGAGATATGTGCTGTTGTGGGGGAGGATTGGGCAGATCACTGTGCTTTTTGTGAATTGTTATGCACCGAATGTTGATACACCTGCTTTTTTCTTACACTATGGGGCCATATTCTTGCGGTAGACGCCTCACATATTGTATGGGGGGGGGATTTCAATTTGGCACTGCGGGCTCTTGAGGACAGGTCGGAGGGGAGCTCTCAGTACAATGTCCAAGCCAGGGATGTCTTGCGGGGCATTGTGGAGGAGGCAGGCTTGAACGATAGTTGGCGATATATGCACCCCGCGGGGAAGGAGGGCACACATTTCACAGCACAGGCCCGTACCTGGGCGAGATTGGACTATATCTTCCTCTCCAGGGGACTTGTAGCGGGTTTACATGGTGTGGCGCACCTCCCCAGGACGTACTCAGACCACTGTCCAGTTAGGGTTATGTTATTGGTGCCTGGACTGCACAGGTCGCGGCCACCTTGGAGACTTTTTCCTTCTGCCATGTTGGATCCCATCTTTAAGGCGGAGCTAGGCGAGGAAGTGGAAGCCTTTTTCCCGAGGAATAGGGGATCTGTAGACAGTGTGGAAGTGATATGGGAGGCATTTAAAGTTACGATCCGAGGGGTCACGATCTCCAAGAGCTGTGGGGTACTCAGGACTATTGTTCGTACACTTGCGAGCTTAGAGGCCGATTTACGACAGCTGGAGCGTGGGATGTTGGATGGCCCTGCTCCTGACCTCATGCATCAGTTTCGGGGCAAACTCTCAGAGTACGAGGAGGCGGCAGCGAGGGAGGCTAAACATAGGGGGAAATATTGGACGGCGAGAAGGTACTGTGAGGGTGAGAGGCCAGGGAAGGTGCTTGCCGCACTTACGAGACATCAGAGGCATAGTTCAGATGTGTTGGAATTGCTTTTACCTGATGGCACCCGCTGTAGAGACACGAAGGACATTCAAGACACGTTTATACATCATTACACACACTTGTACACTTCGCAGCAGTCAGGAGACGTGAGGTATGGGGGGTTTCTGGACGATTTGGCGCTCTGTTGGCTATCCGACGATCACAGGGCGTTTCTGGGTAGACCCCTTGAGGTGGATGAAATCAGGAGTGCCATTATGTCACTTAATAATGGCAAGGCTACAGGACTGGATGGTCTGCCCGCCGAATTTTATAAATGTTACGTGGATATTATGGCTCCGGTGCTCCGGGAGGTGTTCGAGGACTCACTTGAGGTGGGGAGACTGCCGGGATCTATGAGGGAAGTTGCTATCATCTCATTGCTCAAACCTGGGAAGGATCCCCTGGATGTGGGGTCCTATAGACCTCTATCATTGCTCAACTGCGATGTTAAAATACTGGCCAAAGTGTTGGCGACGCGGCTCTCTGAGCTTATGCCCGTTATAGTCTTACCTGACCAGTCGGGATTTGTGCCTGGCCGGGCAACGTCTCATAATCTCCGAACATTGTTCTCCTTGATTCCGACAATAGCGCCTGAGCTCCCGGTGGCTGCTGTTTTTTTAGACGCTACGAAGGCGTTTGACTCAGTTGAATGGGGTTACTTGGTAGATGTTCTGTGCAGAATGGGATTTCCTCGGATTTTTATCTCATGGGTCAAATTGCTGTACACTGATCCGGTGGCGAGGGTGGTTGTGAATGGTGTACTGTCCTCTCCTTTTCCTATCACGAGGGGGACCAGACAGGGGTGCCCCCTTTCTCCCCTCCTGTTTGCCATCGCAATAGAGCCTCTCGCATGTAGGATTCGCCAATTACACCAACAGAGTGCGTTTAATTGTTTCCAGCGTCAAATTGGAATATCTCTGTATGCGGATGATGTTACCCTTTATGTGAAAGATCCACAGTTGAACCTTAACGCGATACTACGTGAGTTTGTGGCCTTTGGCGGTATTTCCGGAGTGCATATCAACTGGCAGAAATCCCAATTCTTTCCGCTCACTGCAGCGGTTCATCGCTTCCCGCTTGACTACCCCCTGGAATGGTGTGATTCGGAGCTACGGTATCTTGGTATTGTTGTGGCTTTGCACAAAGAAGAGACGATCAGGCTTAATTATGGCGTCGCTATAACTAAACTAGCAGATAACATTACGAGATGGATGTCTTTGCCTCTTTCTATGGCGGGTAGGGCATCTCTGATAAAAATGGTGGTGTTACCCCGCTTCCTATACTTGTTTCAAAATATTCCATATCACCCTGGGGCGTTTTTTTTCACGCGCCTCCGTTCGGAGCTGATTCGGTTGTTTTGGGGGGGCAAACAGGCGCGAGTGGCATGGTCTACATTGACGCTGCCTTATGTCGATGGGGGATTTGACGTCCCTGATTTTGAACTTTATTATGTTAGCGCCCAGGCGCACTATGCGTATCACTGGATGCGCCCCACGCCGTTTATGCCTCAGGTAGCTGCTGAACAGTGGGTTGCTCATCCTCTCCCATTGGAGGGCATGGTGCTAGGGAATATTGGGGAGATAGACACTCACCAGACGACGGTGACGTGTACGATCGATGCCTGGAAGCGAGTTGCGAGGGCGCTGGATCTTGCATTCCTCTACTCACCTGCATTACCTCTGGTGTATCACCCTGCCTTGTCCTTGTTGCAGGAGACGGGATTCCAACGCCTGTGCAGACGTCTTGTGATACTTACTTGGGGGGACCTTTTTAGTGGGGGCACCTTCCGTACCCTTGAGCAATTTTTTGGGGGTGGAGAATACTCCCCGCTGGAACTGTTCTATTATGTCCGATTACGGCAAGGCCTGAGGTCGCTGCTGCCTGAGTTCCCCAGGGAGCCGGACGTGGCTTTACCACTTCACGTGATGTTACTCTCCGATGGGCGTCATCTGGTGTCCAAGTTGTATGGTGCCATCAGGAAACAACGGGTTGCGTCGTCTAGCCGGGTACGGGAACAGTGGAATGTTGAGCTCGGAATTTCTATTTCTGATGAACAATGGGCATACTGTTGTGGTGTGACTGCCAATATCTCCTCTAGTTGCCGTTTAAAAATAATACATTATAAATTCATACAACGATTCTATTACACTCCGGCTAGGAAACTCAGGTTCCGGTTAGCGGAAGACGATAGATGTGCTCGTTGTCAGGCGGCGGGTGCCGACTTCCTGCTCTTGGCATGGGAGTGTGGGACCATTTCAGAGTACTGGGTGCAAGTTCATGACGCCCTTCGGGTCATGACTGAGGATGGGGTGCTATTCGACCCTATGGTCCTATTGCTAGGTTATACCAAAGAGGTGCCGGCACTCTACCGTAGGTTTGTGGATGTGGCTTTACTGTTGGCGAAACGGCGAGTGGCCTGTTGTTGGGGGCGGGGTAGGGTACCGCGGTTCGGGGACTGGCTGAAGGATGTCCTCTATTGTCAAGACCAATTTAATGTATATGCAGAAATGATGCCGGTGCGCTGTAGGCCTAGGGACTTTTGGAGCCCACTGCAGGTGTACCTACTTACCAGGGCTGTGCAGGATTCTGATTCGGACAGTGAAGATCGGGTTGGGGTGGGTTGACGGGGTCTCGCTTGCTGGGACTACACTTCTGTCTACCACACGCCATATGACACAGTGACCGGGTAGGTCTCTCTATACTACTGCTTCTTTACTTGCATAGCTTACACTGTATAATCATTGTGAGGGGGGCGGGGCCTCCTTGCCTGCTCCTCTGTGGTGATGCTTGGAATGCCTCACCTCAGGGATTGATGAACTATGGGTATGCACCCACTGTACTGATGCTGTTATTCCTGTAGGGATGTATGTTTGATACCCACATTATTGGTGTACTTATATGTTCTGTACAGCTGTGTTGCACCTTGTGTATTGGCTGATATCATGACCCCACTCCTGCCTACCTTGCTCCCCATCTGGACTTGGCCCCTGGACTTCCCATGTATGCTACTGCACTGCACTGTTCTCTGATTCTTAATATGCTTTGTGTATGCGGCACTACTGTCTTTTGCTTGTCTTCCAATAAAAAGGTTTAAAAAAAAAAAAAAAAAAGCCCAACGTGCACTAAAAAAAAAGCGAAAACATTCAGAAGCTTTGTTAAAAAGAAACTCGAAACGGGCAAGGCATGCACAAAGATGACAGTGGGTTAAACAAGCATTGGCATAGCCAATAGGTCTCGCCTTTAGGACCTTATAAGTATTTAGTTTTGCAGCACAATATCCTTGGTGCAACAACATCAGCTGTTGCATGGCTAAACCTTGTACCTTATAAGTGTTTAGCCATGCAACAGGTGATTTTGTTGCACCAAGGATTTTGTGCTGCATAGCTAAATACATATAAGGTCCCAAAAGCGAGACCTATTGGCTATGCCAATGCTTGTTGTATTTTAGTGTAATTCAGTCTGTAGTTTTGGAGAAATTAAGATTGAAAAAAATTGTAACTATCACACCGTGAAGGATTCTTGGAGCCACCGATCTCAAACTGAGATCTGATTGGCTGCCACCACCACAACCAGGAAGTGGTGGCAGCCATCTTAGAAGTCGGGACTCTCCTCAAAAACGTTAATAAAAGACATAAGGGGCCTGGTAGGGATACCCTGACCCTGTAGACCTGATTTGGGGTTACAAATATATATATATTTTAAACTTTGCCACACATTCACAGAGGATCCTCGAATCTGCGTCAAAATAAACATTTTAAAGCGCTTCTTTCTTAAACACCTCCCAGAGTAGGCCAGGACCCGGGGGGACAACGTACCTTAAAATCTGTTTTGGGGTAGTGGGGCACACGTGGCTCCCCTCCCCAGGCCGTTTTCGGTACTGGGGACCCCATCTCCTGGATCACAAAGTATTTTTAAGGGGAAGGGCGTGCACCCGTCCTCTCCAGCCTGTAGGGGGTGTGGGACCCTCCTCTCCAAGCTGTTTTTGGTCCCAGAGACCCCACCACCCGGTGTCCAAAGCATTTTCAAGGAGAGGGTGGCGCGTGCTCCCCTCCCAAGAATGTTTTTGCCCCGGGGACCCCATCCCCTGGGGCCCTCTTTATTTTTAAGGTGAGGATGCCAAACTGCCTCCCTCCCTGAGCCTTTAAAAAGGCCCTGGGAGTAGACCATCCCTCAGGGTCACTACTATTAAAAAAGGGAGAGGGTGTAGCACGATTTCCCCCTCTGAGGCATTAATGGCCCCAGGTAACCCATGTCCCAGGCTGGCTCACATACTGTATCCGGGGAGCCCATTCACGGTACACAGTAGTTTCCCTACCGTGCCCATGACGTGAGACCATTTTGAAAACTCCAGCCAAATGGGAGAAAACACAAAGTCTACTCCCAGTGGACAGTAGCTTTGAAAATAGTCCTGATCCTATGAGCAGGTTTTTGATATGTTTCCCTCCCCGCACTGACGCGTCAGGGAAACAGACCAAGAGATTGCTCCTACTCGTAGGGAGCTGCATAAATAGCTTCTTACTGCGACTGGGAGCAATGCTGGCTCCTGCAGCAGGTGGGGAACCGGCTGGGGCATAGGGGCATAGGGGCCCTGGGCAGTGCTTAATTTGAGGAGGTGCTTTCCGGTGCTCAGCACCGGCACCTAATCCTCAGCACCGGTGCTTATAGCACGAGTTAAGGACACACTAATTTATAATGCACATGATTTTCCCCAGACTAACAGGATGTTGAGCAATGTCGAGACTCGAACCGAGTTCCTCAGCTCCGAAATCAGCAGCTCTACCCATTAGGACAAGTCCTCTCCAGGTTAATAAGTGCTGGGGCTCTAGTCAGGAGGCAGTTTTGACCTGCACATTTGTCCTGTTAGCGCTGCCTCCTGAGAAGAGCCCGGCACTTTTTAGTTTACAAATTAACCACTGGCCATGGGGCTCCCCCTACGGCCCCCAGCGAGTGTTTGATGGGTACCCTGGTTGGGCAACCGGCACCTACCTATATTAAACACAGGCCCTGGGGGATGGGATGCACAGGGCCAGAATAACTCGAAGAGGGGGCTTCTCTTTATAAGACATACAACCCTGGGTGATGAGGTCTTGATGAGGCTCTGCACAGGGAGCCTTGTAGCCCCCTCCCCTTTGAAATACAGAGGGCCCTGGGGAGTGGGGTCCCCAGGGTCTAGTGAGGCTCGGGGAGGGGGGCAACATGGTCCCACTCCCCTTAAAATTAAAAGGCCTTGGGGGAAGGTGGTCCCCAGGGCCTAATAGTGCTTGGGGAGAGGGGGGCACATAGCTCCCCTCCTCTTCAAAATAGATACGGCTCTGAGGGCTTGCTGAGGCTCTGGAAAGGACATTATGCCTCCCCTCATTTTTTTATTTTTTTGTAAGCCTTCTGGGGATGGAGTCCACAAGGTCTAATAAGGTTTGGAGAGGGGGGCAATGTGGCCCCCTCCCCTTTAAAATACATGGGATGGAGTCCCCATGGTACCCCTATGCTTTTTTATCTTATTTGACCCCAGGTAATGAGGTCCCTAGGGCACAAAGTCCAAGCCTATCCTGCGTGGCAAAGGTTCAACCCTCTGCCACAGAAGGTTGCAGGCTGTGCGTGGCATGGGTTTGGCTGCCTGCGGGGAGTTGGCCTCATGCCCGAAGGCCCTGCGCAACGTGGAGTTTGGCCAATCCCACCTCCGTGCTCGGTCGAAGTGTGTGCTCAGAGTGGGGTTGGCTGCATCCAACCCCCTGCAGCGCACTGCCAGTGGCGGGGGGTTGGATTTGTATATGGGAATAAATTATTACTTTACGTTAAAAATCTCTAGAAAGTCACCAAAAAAAAGCAAAGGTTAACGTAACGTTAAAGTTAGGTGAAATGTTCAGTAACAATGTAACATTTAAAACTCCAAAAACTACAGAAATTCACCAGCTATAGTTACAAGTAAATATAACTCGTGCAATAAGGTAACTGTGACTCGTGCCCTTGCCATGCCCTTGTCATGCAGTAGTAATTAACCCACATGCACGAGTTAAAGTTACCCTAGGGCACAAGTTATAGTTATTTGAGATAACTATAACAATTGCTTTTCTAGGTTTTATTTAGTTTCTAAATGTTACGTTGATACTGAACATTTCAGCAACTATAAAGTTGCTTTAACCTCTCTTTTCAGTGAATATATATATATATATATATATATATATATATATATATATATATATATACTTCCAACTCTCGTTCCACTTCAAAAAACAGACACCGACACTGCCAAGGATCGCTCTCAATTGTCCAACTTTATTGCAGCATGATATGGCTTGGATGGCATGACCCATTTCCGCAGTCTCAGCTGCCTTGTTCACAATGTTAGGACGGTCACATGGCTACTGTTTAAAGTACCCATCACTCAGTGTGTGTGTATATATATATATATATATGTATATATATATATATATATATATATATATATATATATATATATATATACTCACACACACACTCACACACTCTCTCTCTCTTTCTCTCTCTCTCTCTCTCTTTCTCTCTCTCTTTCTCTCTCTCTTTCTCTCTCTCTCTCTCTCTCTCTCTCTCTCTCTCTCTCCGCATTACCACCTCCAATCCCCCAGGACCGACCACAAACTTCGTTTCGGGCTATGCAGCCCTTGTTCACATGTAAGGAGTAGCTGAATTTAGTGATATTGAAAATGCATTTTGCCCCGCCTCCTGAAAGGTCATGTGACCTACAAACAACAGACTGAATTTGCCTGAGTCCAATGTGAGAAAGCGTAGTTGTTTTCATATGTCCATATTGCACAAAATTGAAAGCAATTATGTAATAAAAACAGCAATTTGAAATTCTAGCACAATAAATACTATGCTTGAATGCATTTTTGAACTGTAAACACCATTTTGTATTTTTCTCTCTAGTTGCTTGGTCAAAAAGAAGCTCACACTTTAGCTTAACAAAATAACTGGATAAATCAATTCTGTCACAAAACAGAGACCAACCATACTTATTTACAAAAGGTGACTGTGCTAGTAATTTCAGCTTAATCTCTGCACCATGGGACAGAGGAGTGGACAGCTGGGTGTGCAATTGAGCACAAAAAGTGCTATAGTGTTAACAACCAAAAGCTAGGATAACCTTGCCTAGTGTGCAAAGAGGCTTTCTATAAAGTGCATATATACACATCTCAAAGATAATAACATTCATGATATACATCTTACTGATTAAAAAGAATGCATATAAAAAACGTTACCCATATTAAAATAAGGACTGAGCCATATTATTTGATCAAAGGTAAGTAAAAAATGCTATTCTAAAAACAGTAATTCATCATGATTTTAAAAGTGAAAAATAAGTGTAGTGACCAAATATGTGGTGATAAAACTAGATAATGAATAGGGAGTGAGAATGCCACAGGTGTAAAGTGGCCGAAGGACAGAGTCTAAAAGGAAAAGGGAACAATAAAATCCAATAGATAACAGGGAACCTGACTATCTATTACACATCATAAATAGTACTAGTTCAACCCTTCCTTCATATCCAGAAAAGCAGTTGGGCAACAGGGAACCTGACTACCCATCTGAACCAAGCTCCATCTTAGTACACCTAGCTAGAACGACAATACTGACTAAATCTCTTGCTGATATCTTATTGGGCGCCAATGTAAATACAGGGCAAAATTTCATGGAACTGCTAGGATAGGGAAACACCTTCAGAGTTAAGTCCTGATTATAGAAAGTTGTGAATGTCTTCAGTGTTATTGAGGCCGTTAGGCCACTTGCTATCGAACTCCAAAATGAAGCGTGTTTCTAACTGCCTCAATAGCAGTTCCCTGTTTCCACCTCTACGCGAGGGCGGAACCGATCCCACCACAAAATACGTCAGGCACTCTAGATCTTTATTGTGCCTTAACGCAAAATGTCGCGCTACTGGATAGGCGGGATCATTATGTAGTATTGCCCTGGGGTATTGGAGAATTCTGACGTGCACCTGGGCTTTAGTACTGCCAATGTAGTTTAGTCCACAGGTGCACGTCAGAACATAAACTGCGAAGTCAGTTTTGCAATCATGGCTGCCCTTGATGGGAATATCTGTCGTGCAAAAGGGTGTGCGATAATGTGTTCTATTGGCACCGAATTTGCACGCCCTGCAATGTGTGCATTTGCGAAATCCAGACTTGGATTTTAGCCATGTGCCCTTTTGTTTCAGCTCGGGGCTGCTGACATCCAGAGAAGCCCCCATATTTCTGGCCCTACGAAAAGTGACTAGAGGTTTTCGGGGCAAAGTAGAGTTCAAGATATTGTCGGTGAGAACTATCGGACAGTTTTTTTGAATAATCTTTTGGATGGCGTTCTCTTCACTGCTATAAGCAGTGATGAATCTAGGGCACGTGTTACTTTCTGGATCTGGACCAGCAAGAGAATCAGTATTGTCAGAATCTGAGATCAGTCTTGGCAATAGACTATCTCTACTTCTTAACCTTGCTTTAGCCAAAGCTTGGTTGAAAGTACGGTCTGAGTAGCCTCGTTCTTTAAGACGGGCCCTAAGGTCAATGATACACCCTTCAAAATCTGCAGGAGAACTACAAATTCGTTTAAGCCTTAGGATTTCTCCATAAGGGATACTGCATATTGTATGCCTTGGGTGGAGACTTGAGGCATGTAGTGTGGTGTTGCCTGATGTGGGTTTGCGATACAAAGTAGATTCTAATCTATTGGCATTCACATAGATTTTGACGTCCAAAAATTCTATCTGTTTAGGGCTAATGTGAGATGTAAAGTGGAGATTGAGGGAGTTCACAATGATTTATTTATATATATATATATATATATATATATATATATATATCTACCGTGATCAAGAACATTTACTGTTCGAAACGCGTAGGTGAAGGAAGTTATTGCTGAGTTGGAATAAATCGCTTTAACCACATCCGAGAAGAGTGCGGTGTCTTTTTCATGTGTTTGAAGATATGTATATATATATATATATATATATATATATATTTATTTATTTATTTATTTTGGCTGGCCAACAGTTGGAGTCCAGTGGTGAGGTGTTCTTGTTGAAGATCACTACTTCTGTCTTGATGTTGAATTTGAGACAGTTGGCTTTCATCCAATTAGCGACTTCCGTCACGCAGGTGGTGAACTTGTTTCTTGTGTTGGGGGTCTTATATAAGAGTGAGAGTATGAGTTGTGTGTCGTCGGCGTAGGAGAGGATGTTGATTTTGTGTCCGTAGATGACTTTGGCCAGGGGAATCCTGTATGTATTGAGGGTGAAGCTGAGCAGTGTACCTTGAGGCACTCTGCATATAAGTTTGCTGGCTTCGGAGGATTGAGGTGCCAGGCTGACAGCTTGTGTTCTATCTTTGAAGAAGGAGCAGATCCATTGAAGAGCGGATTCTTTGATGCCAGTCTTGTGCAGACTACTAAAGAGGATGGGGTCTGGGACCATGTATTCGGTACTGTTCAAAAATACTGTATCAAAATCATAAATTTCAAAACAGTTAATTGCAAAAAAATATTTTATTCACATTAAAGAGGGTAATAACAAAATTATCATTGACATCAATAAGGTAGTCAAAACTGTTCTCCAGTAACCTGGATGATGTCATCACTGATTTCATGTGAGGTATCACCAATAATGTCATGTAACATGTCATTGGTGATGTCATTTGTAAGGTCTTGAAGTGCACAATGGGGGTGTGAGTTTTGGTTAGTGTACTGGACTATAATTGATTCATTTGAATGGTTGTAGGTATTGTTTTTTAACCATAATTTCATTTTGTTAAATGAATATAGTTATATGTTGTTACCATGAGTAGTAAAACACAATTATTTAGGAAGCATAACCATGGCCCTTCTACGTTCATTAGGACATAGTATATAATTGTAGATCATCATTGACCTGAAATGAAACAAGCATTTACAATGCAACGGTTTCGCCTTTGACAAAGTTAGAGCTATTGGCATTGTAAATGACAAATTGTTTATTTATGTGTTGGTTTTGAAAACAGATTTTGCACTACTCATCTGCAGTGCCGTTTGTCCTCCTGGGGGAACTCTGTCAGAAATAACACCCCCTTTGCAGTTTGAGACGATCAGATAACGAGCCAAGAAAGAGAAAACACGACGATTTAGAATGTGCTTCATTGCAGTGTTTATTTTAAACCGATTGCCAAGCTGTTAATAAGCTTAAACTAGTTCACTTTTACCGATAGGGGAGAGTTTGCATTTTCTTCCACTCAAACGTGGTTTTGTTATCGGACAGTTTGAATTGGCCTATTGCCGTTCGCTGCCTCATCTCTTCCTCCTCAGAAGGGTGCCGTGTATCTGGTAATCTTACCACTGGAAGTCTGTCCCTCCTTACCTGCATATAAAAACCGTTTGCTAAAGCTCTCCGGATGTTTGGTTAGACAAGCACATTCCTGATATAGGAGAGACTGCAGATAGACATCAGTATATTTGTCCTTTTGGCTTTCTGCTGATAGTGAGTGAAGTGCGTTATCAGAGACCAAAGAATAGTGACCGCACCAGAGCTCCCAAATGTTACATTTGTCTCCGCTTGCGGGTGGCGGCGTTGTACCGGGGGGGGGGTATTGGTTTATGAATGTGCTTTAGTACTGTCCGTCACACTGAGCTTTGAGAAAGGATGGCCGCTTAATATTTACCCCCTAGAAGACTGACGCATTAGATGCTCGAATAACTCATCTCGTTGCTGCGCGTGCACTCACTCTTTACTGAATAGCATTGAGGGGCAGCCGGCTTGAATTTAGCAAAATATTTAAGCAAAACCGTGAGCATTTTTTTCTGTCGTCGCAATAGAGGTACTTTTAGAGTACGTGGAGTGATTGTTTGTTTAATCTCAAAAGGCTGTTTGTGGGGTTTGTGGAGGCAGCTGAGTTACCATAGATGCTACAAATATAAATGTTGAGGACCGGAAAAGACAATACCGAAATTAACCAATCCGTAAATCGTTAGCCCGTGTTGCGCGATAAAAGCTCCTTGTTTTTCTTGAAAAGCATGAAAATCGGGTTAGTCACTCTTGAATTTTTGAGAGGTTGAATTAATTTTGTTCAACTGCTGAATGTGTTTTTTTTCCGGGGGGGCACGCGGCGTAGTGTGAAAAATATTTAATTACGAGGTCATCAGACTTGAAAGTGATAGGTAAAAGTCTCGCGTGTTTTGAAAACGTCGAGGGAACATGTTTATTTTCTCAGAGGCAGAGAGGCCAACAAGACCATGGCTGCGTTGGCAGAGAGGCCAAGGAGGCTGCTTATAACGAGGGGGCGTTTAGAGAGAAGCGGATCTCTGCGGAGGGAGCTGGGCTGAGACCCCCGGTCCATTCCCGACACAAGCCGACCCATCGTGATGACTAGAGGCCCACTTAGCAGGGGAGCTGACGGGAGTCACCCCGCGTACCTGCACCAATCGCCTCAGACGCCCACCAGGCACCAGCCTCCGGCTCGTGTGCGTCTGTCACAAGCACAATTCACGGGACAGAGTGATGCGGGATTATGGTCTAAGCAGAGAACGGATAGGGGTGCAGGAGGCATACTGTGACAGACAGCACAGCAAAACCATTACCATCAAATGGTCGGGAAAGAAGCACATCGTGCACATGGACCGACGGCACACGGACAGCGGGAGGGGGGGCGGGTTAACGGGCACACTGACAGCGGGAGGGAGGGCGGGAACGGGCACACGGACAGCGGGAGGGGGGACAGGATAAAAAAATAGTACAAAATGCCACTTACCCAGTAGCAAATGAAGGAAAATGAAACCGCGCAGTCCACCCCTGCAAAGCACACGTTGGAAATGAAAAAAAACACGCCGAGGCAAAAAAAAAAACAGCCGCCCACCGCCGCAATGACGTTCTAAAAGGGGTGGGATGAGTAAAAATCGCCGGAACGCCCAAGAATCTGCTCGGGCAATGACTGACAGATCGCTCTTCCAATGGCTAGCCTCCATTTATGGAGCTAGCCAATGGAAGAGAGAGGCGGGACAAAGCACCGTACTGTTCTAACATAAGATTTCGCCTGCGCGAACGCTGCTGCGCAGCGGACGCCAGGCGAAACCTAAAAAGGAAACCTGTCCGGTTACAGAAAAACAGCTACTCTGTTTACCCAAGACCAAAAGAAGAAGGGACTTGTTTAGTGAATATGGTGATCTGTCTGGGACAGTACTCCTGTTTACAGAGAACTTTCCTTCTCTTGGTCAATCTGGCCCATCACTGTGTCGCCATCTGCTATTCGACATAGGCTTGGTCTTGTTTGAACAGGCATGACCCCTTCCAATTGTGACCCTTCCCATCCTTCCCATGAAAGAAACCAGGAGGATTTATGTTGAAATGCAGTCTGACTCGCCGTCCTTGTAAACACTCTTTCTTTGTTCCTAAGATCGTTAGAGCTAGAGACTATATGGCCAAAGGTCTGGTGTCCAAATACCATGCATGTGCACACAACCTTTCCTGCCCTGGGAGTTGCAGAAGAGGTTCTGGTCAGGGGCTAAAATCAAGATGGCAATTCAGGTTCAGCAGCGGTAGTGTGCTTGGCTGAACTCTTCCTGTTCAGTGGTGGTGGTGGGGGGGGGGGGGGGGGGATACCAGCTCCCATTCCAAACTGTTGTTGTCCCAGCCATTAGAATTAGTAGGGAAATAGACATCAATCCCATCTTCTTTCCCTCCCACCCTCATAACAGCAGTGTTACGACTTTGTTGCCTGAGAAATAGCAAAACACAATTGTGGGAAGCTGGCTCTGTATATACTACACCAAAATGAGGTATAGTGTGCACAGAGTCCAGTGGAACCCCAGAGGTAGGATGAGGTAAAAGTAGATTGAACCTTACTCTCTATTTGTGGTAGTGTGGGTGAGCAGTAAGGCTTCATGAGAGGGTAGTGTTAAGCATTTGTTGTACACACTTGGGCAAGAAATGATGTCAAAAACTCAAATACTGAACTCAGACCAATTTTGTTTATATAAAAATATTATTTAGTTATTTTATTTCTAGAACCAAGCCAAGCCTGGTGCTGGTAAGTGAAATAATACTTAGCAAAATCTCATGCAGTGATTTACAGTTGAATGCAGGTTCAAATGCAATGGTTGAATTACAGGTAAGTCAACAGTTTGAAATTACTTTACAGATTACCGTGCACGTTACTTGTTAGATTACTTTTGGTAATCAGTGTGATATACCTAGATGTCACACTGGGACATTTTCTATACAAAAGGCAAGTAATTCGCTTTAAGTACCTTTTCAGTTTTTCAGTGTTTTATACAAACCAACTCCACACAGAAGAATTTTCAAGGAAAAGCAGTCCATGCAATCCTATGGAAGGAAATTAAGTTAACGGTTTGCAGGTAATGACTTATTTGTGGGAGTTGGTATTCTGGGGTTAGAGCCAGGGTTCCCCCAGGGTCGAGGAGTCACTCTCACTACCCACAGCAGCACTATTGCAGCCGGGTGCAGAGTGCTGAGGCCCAGTGTTATCCAATGGGGGATAGAGGGCCTCCGGTTGGTGGCTGCTTACGAGCAGGCCACAAGGTTGTGGAAGCAAAGCTCCTGGACTTAAGCTCATGGCAAAGGGGGATCCAGTTTAGCACACAAGGTGCACCCACAGGGGCGGCCGGGTACAGGGTGCTGTTTAGGCGTCTGGTGCCCTGTTGTTTTCAATGGGAGTTGCCGGTTTTGGATTTTGGCTGCATGCTCGTCCAGGAAGACTTTCGGAGGAACCAACAGCTAGGCAGGTAAGTTGTAGGGCTCGGGTTGTAGGTGCACCTCAGGTTCTTTTCTCAAGGGCGCAGGGCATCTGGATGCAGGGGTGTCTTTCGAGGCCGAATTTCACCTTACCGGGGCCACTCGCAGTTGGGGGGGGTCTCTGTGCAGATGCTGCCGGTGACATCGGGGAGTCCTAGAGGGGCCAACCCACGGTGGACTCGGAGCACTGGGGGACCTCTCTGGGACTGGTGAGCCACCCTGATTCGGTCCGTAAGCGTCGGGTGCAGTGGTGGTTCCAGGCGTCTGGTTTCTTTATCCTCAGAAGGCTCAGAGTCGGTCTTGGGGGTTTCTTTTGAACAGAGCTGCTGTTCACAGGAGATTCGGTCTTTGTTGAAGGCAGTCAGTCCGCCCAGGGTTCTGGAGGTTGCTGGCTGCAGGACAAGGCGACTTTTGATGCAGGATCTCTGGAAGCTGCAGACTGGCCGGTAGGGCTGGGGCCAAGTCAGTTCTTCTCTACAGTCTCCTCTGTCCTGGCATCTTCTTTCGTCGTCCTTCTTGATAGGTTGCCGGAATCTGTCTTATTGGTTCAGGGCTGCCCCTAAATACTGTATTTAGGGGGCTTTTTAGGGGTCTTCAGGTCAGTAGCCAATGGGCTACTGACCTTGGGGTGACTACACCCTTGGTGTGCTCACCCCACATGGGGGATTGGGCACTCATCCTGATTGGAGAGTGCCTGCCATCTGCAAGATGTTGGGCACTGAAGAGTGGGCTTCACCTAGCCTCCCCCCACCTAAGAAGTGGGGTTGGCAGAGGTTGGCACACCTTCTGGGCTGTGCTAATTTTTCCCGCCTGTCTTCCCGCCGAAAAGTAGGAGCGACAGGAAGGGGCCCGGCTCTTGATAGCAGGACAGGCTGGGGGTTGCGTTACAAAGGCGGCAAGGTCTTTGAAGCTCCCCTGCCACAGATGGCTCTTCCTGATCTGGGGGAAGTGTGACCACATCCGCCCAGGAAAGGCTTTATTGTGGTGGCAGGCCGGTGTGTACCAGTGAGAGAACCCACCAGAGGCTTATTGTTTTTCAGGGGGCATCTCTAAGATGCCCTCTGAGTGCATTTTTCATTTAATCCCACACTGGCATCAGTATGGGTTTAATGTGCAGAGAAGTTTGATACCAAACTTCCCAGTTTTCAGTAAAGCCGTTTTGGTGCTGTGGAGTTCGTAATGACAAACTCCCAGCACCATATACTCTTAATGGCATTACTGCACTTACAATGTCTAAGAATTGGTCTAAACACTGTAGGGTACAGGGTTCATGCAACTGTACCCGCACCACTGGTATAGAGCACCCAGCTAGAGGGGTGACTGACCTTTGCCAGGGCAGTGGGTTATAGGCATGGCACACAAATGTGTGCCTTGGCGACTCTCAACTTTGTTCTTCACCAAAACACGCAGCCTGCAATGTGTGTGTGTGTGTATAGTTACAGGGCCTCTAAGGGTGGCACAATAAGTGCTGCAGCCCTTAGAGGCCTTCCCTGGCCACAGTGCCCTTGGTACCCATGGTACCTTTTACAAAGGACTGCCATGTGGCCAGAGATGTGCCAATTGGGGGTACAAGGTACAGTTTTGGGAAAGAACACAGGCCCTGGGAACCTGATTAGCAGGGACCCGGGCACATAAAGTCAAAGTGCATCAATAGTCTGGCAAAAAGTGGGGCGGGGGTACTGCAACATAAACCCAGCTTCCTACAGCAATATATTCTGTTCCATGGCCTCACATGGAGTTTCACGGTGCTCAAGGGGATTTTGCTTGGTGAATAGAAAGCATTGTGCTTCTTTTCCCTTCCTCAGTCTGATAACTCTAGTATAAGGGATTTGAGCCCCAAACAAAGTGACAGGTAAGTGTCATATTCACTATGGGCCTACGACAGTCATTGGAGGAACAAGCATCTTGTGCAGCCAATTGCATGGTGTCCAAAATGACATCCATTATCGAGGTCTAACACAAGTAATGCACCCATATACATATATTCTACACTTGAGGAACAACAAAGACTCCAGTTATATGGGTCACATATAGGACATTTATTGCAGTCTTCCCACCAAGATTGTTGGTAAATATATCCTTTCCTTGAGAAACATGAAACCACAATGCCCCATAAGAGATGGAAGTAGCCACCTTCTCTATTGATTGGGGTAGTCTTTCTGCATGGTTATTCTCCATAGTTGAATGTTTCTTGTTGAAAATCAGAGCAAATCTAGTGGACTCTCTTTTTGACAGACAAGTGGCGAACAAAGTTTTCCAAACTGCCAAACCAAAGATGTGATGATGCACTTGAGTTTTTTCAAAGTAAAGTTGGTAATTGCACAGGTCAGAGCTTGGTAGGGATGCAAGAAAACAAGAAGGTGAGATTTTGTAACCAAGTTAGCTTCTCGTAGAGGAGAAAGAGTTTTGTCATTTGCTAAGAAAATGTGCCCCTCTTAGCCATCAATATGCAACTATATTCTGCCAAAATATTAACCCCTGAGTATTCCTCTTCTCTGGTAACTGGAATGTTTCTTTTATGACTATTAAACAGTAACATCTGGATTTTATTACAATTCTGCTAGTAGGAAGAGAAAATGCCTAAGTCAGCACTCAGTGAATTGATAACTAGAAGGGTTAAATGAGGGTCACTCTAGCAATAGCAATATTGTATTCATAGCAAAGTATTTTGACACATTCTGTAAATATCTACCTGAAAGGATCCCAGGGGATTATTTAATGGCAAAGGTAAAGGTTGCAGTATACAAAACAACAAGTGTAGAGGAGAGTGGGCACCCCTGGCTTGTAGTATGGGTATAGGTAATACGTAACAAGGTTATAATTACATTAACAGTAGATCTTCCTGTCTCTTTGGAAGATATTAATGCGAGTCGCCAGCAGTCTCACAAAGATTTTCCCACCTGAGTTTAATAACAGAATTGGTCACTTAGAAACTCATAATTACCCATAGTCATTATGGAGTGCTCTGTGGATAAACTGGTCACTGATATTTACTTACACATTTGTCCCATTTGCACTGTTGTCATGGATATTTGCTTTCACTTATGTCCCAATTCCTCTTTTGCCGTACATCATTCACTGGATGCATTAATCAGCAATAGCAGTTGTCCTCACTGCTCCAACATGGGCTCATACACAGCCCCATGGGAGATGTCAGTATGTCCATTTAGCAAGTTGTCACTTCAGTCCGATACACTTATTCAGCTGGGGTGGGGGTTATGACACAACCTAATGCAAGGGGACTGATTCTATCATTTTGGCACCTGAGACATAGCATGGTTGTGTCCAGCCCCTTGAGAAACTTCTAACCATCCATATGGAAGAAAGCTTACCTACAACTATAGCATATCATGCTGCAAAATGGAAATGCTTTACACACTATTGTATTATAATTCATCAATATTCTCTGAGAGCCTAAAAGCAAATATTAAATATATTCCTAAAAGTGCACATTGTTTGAAAAACTCCCAGCAGCCATGAAAGGAAGCCTGACTTCCTATATCTATATATATCTATATATATATATATATATATATATATATATATATATATATATATTATATTCTGAGATGCACGCAGTCTCTAGCACATTAACCTGAAGTTCCTTGCTGGTTCTGTAAGGAAAAGCCACATCATATTTGGGGTAGATCAGCCATCATGATGATATAGTATTAATTACCCTGTTTCTAGTGGTCAGTAGGCTACCTCTGCCAAAGACTTTTTCCACAGCAGGATGGAAACCCTAAGGGGCACTACTTTGGTCTAGCAATGGATATTCCAACTGGCTACACCCTTGTTACTTATTGAAGTTTGTTTGTAGGGTCTAGAAGATTTAAAGGCATCCAGTTCACTGACCCCTGGAATTCTAACAGGAGATATATTGTGTCCAGTATTATAAACTGGAGAGCAGCGCTTTCATATAGATTGTAATTGATGGTTATTTTACTTTCTAGCTTTGGACTGGGGAGGACCTCGCAGGGAGTGGTTTGAGCTGATCTGTAAAGCTTTATTCGATACATCCAATGAGCTCTTTGCCCGCTTTAGCGATACCAACCAAGCACTGGTGAGTAACTTCCTTCCTTCTGTGCCTACATGTTACTTCTTTTCCAGCCTACTTTGAAGATATATAAATATATCAAAATGTTAAAAACGTAAACACAGACCGCATTTTAAAGGATTCTTCTGTGGAGCCTCAGTAAAAAAAAATTCAAAACACACGCACTCTCTCTCTCACTGCTTGACTAAGACCCCTGGCTGGGTCCCTATACTACCTTGCTTCCGAAATTTTGGGAATAGTTTACCAGGTTCTTATAGTTCTGAAGAGTTAGCTGATTAAAGTGGCTGTCAGAAATCCCTTCCACTGGTCGAACGTTCTGTGACTATTGGGCTCACCAGTGCCCTCGGCACACAAAAATCTCTCCCATGACTTGTGTATTTTAAGATACCAATTACCCTCCCCCATATCGTTCATAGGGTTAAGAGACATACTGAATGTTCAGCCACAGAATACAGCAACTGAACCTTTAAGTAGTCCTTGCCTAATTTCTTTAGGTGGTGAGACCAATGAGGTTTTTGGACATCTCTTTGATTTCATAGCAGTCACACTCTTGTTTCAGGAGTTGTGCAGAAAAGCAAAGGTCTGGAAATGTGCATTATTTTGCTCTTCAGAGTCACAGCACTCTTTTCTTTGCCTCACCCGCTCTGCTTTTCCTTCTGTCTCAAAAACCCTAAGTCCACTTCGATGGTGCATGATTTCCTTCACTTTGTTTCTCTGGCATTTAGTGATGATTCCAACCATTTTATTATGTCCATTGGAATAGGGGAAGCTCCCACAAACATCTGAATTAAAGAATTCCCACAATGTAAATAGAATATTCTCACCTTCGGGTATGGAAGCAAGCCCATCATCTATACTTTGGAGGCTTATATGCCTTTCTTTGTTGTTAGCTTCTTTCTCCCAAATTAACTCTGGAAACACTGGCTCAGTCGCTACAAGATTTTTGGTGCTGGATTTTAGTATTCTTGTGGTTATTGGTCATTGTGTACATGGGCTTCATTTTGCCATTCGTAACCTGAACTTTGTCTTCCACACTAGTGAATTTGTGTCATTACTGCTTCTACCTCCTTAACCTCATCAGAGTATTTACTTGAATGTCTTCTTTTGCTTTCCATATGAGCTTAAACAGGATTGTGTTATCCCAAGTTAAATTAATGAGGTGCAGATCATTCATCCTTTTTCCTTGGCCATCATTCTCAATGGCGAAAGAAGGTCTGAGAGGTAAAACCTCCCTCTTGCTTGTGGTCATCTTATTCACAAACTCTTCTTGAGGCATTACAAGACGAAATTAGAGATGAGCTAGTTACACACGAAAATTATACTCAATGCAGTGCCCAGATTGGTTTATACAAGGGAAATAATCCTAATTTGAAAAATCTCACTAACGTGCATCCTTGGTCATATGTTCTATAAGTATTGCCTGTTTAGAACAAGCATTGGCATAACCAATAGGTCTCGCCTTTGGGACCTTATAAGTGCTTAGCCATGCAACACTTGATGTTGTTGCACCAAATATAATGTCAGGATAACTAAACACTTATAAGGTCCCAAAGGTGAGACCTATTGTCTATGCCAATGCTTATTATTATTCAAAGCGGATCACAATGGGTGGTACTGGCAACAAGTATTAAAAATATAATTAAAATTAAACAAAATCTTTGTATGCAAGGTATTTGTCTGCTTTTATAGATCAATTTGTTTCCTTATCTTTTGCAATAATGTTATGCAAATATTTAGTAAGGATATTCCAGGCAAATTTTAACAAATGGTGTATTTTCACGCTACTTTACCCAAAGAGCTTCTGATGAGCACTTTATCGTATCATGTAATGTAATGCAATTGCTAGCCTATCTGGGAAGCCATGCAGTGGTGAGCAAAGGGGAGGATCCTAGAGATTACAAATTGTTTACACGGATCGGGAGGCCGCTCCTTCTCCTTCCTCGCTGCCAAAGCATGAAACGCCCTTCCGCTCCACCTCAGACAGACAACATCGCTCCCTATCTTCGCAAGAAACCTCAAAACCTGGCTCTTCGACAGACCCCCTCCTTGATGGAATGGAACCTGCCCCCCTCCCCCACCCCTAGCGCCTTGAGACCCTTACGGGTGAGTAGTCGCGCTTTAACAAACCCCTGATTGATTGATTGTACCATGTAGATGGGTTCATCAGAACGGACTTCTAACTTCTTTGGCACACGACCCATAAATGAAAAAATGACACCCAACAATAATGCCAACTTACTACAAAAGGAGTGTCCATACCTATGCGCATGCATCACAAACTACAGAAGGCGTCATGGCTCGTTTGCGTCTAAGTCCACAAACTATTCTAAGACCTCAAGTGTAATGGAACATAAGAATGCAAACCTTCTTTAGTAAATAATATAAAGAGGTTTATTTTCCACACTTCCGGGATATTGCGTGGTTCTAACGTCTAGTGCAACTTAATGTGCTCGAAGCCTTCTTGTAAGGTCTCTGAGCTCATATATACAATGCATACATGTATATATTTAGAAAGAAGTAAACAAGCTCCGTTTGTCAGGAGACATGGGAACACTCACTCCTCCAGATCAGCAGATAGCTGCCTGGTCTCACATTACAAACCGCTCAGGCCTGGAGCCGCATTCGCTGGAGGAAGTGTTGCTATGGAAACCCACAGCAATCTGTAATGCGAGCCCGTACTCCAGGCATTTACATCTGCAACTCCTCAATGGCAAAATCTTCCAATTTCATGCCTTTCAAAAAAATATCAAAACACGCCGCTTGTAGGGATCAAAACACGCGCAACAAGCAAGGTACACACAGTTCCCCAGAAGGACTGGTTAGAAAGGGAGAGAGAGAGAGTGTGTGTGTGTGTGTGTGTGTGTGTGTGTGTATGGTGTGGTGTAGAAGCCAAAGCCAAGAGGGAAGGGGAAGGGGGCGGGGGGAGATTCAACAGCGTTTATGTATGAATGCGTATACAGCGTATCCTCAACACAGAAAAGGCATTTTTCTCTCGCAAGAACCAAAATCACAGCGTGTTTTCGGGATCCAGCAGCCTGGCAGTACTACCGGTGTTAATACATCTCAAGTGATGCTCGTAACAGGCAAAGTCGATAAAGGACAGCACACTCGCAGAGAGGACAGTCGAGGGCGAACCAGAAGTGGACCCCCTTACCAGAGGAGCTTAAGGACCTCTCGATTAACAAGACAAAGGATAAAGGGCGGAGTGGGGGACAGCATTGTCTTGCAGAAAAGGCAACGCATTGGGTGGAAAGAGTTAAGGCATGCACCGGCCAAGAAAAAAAGCGAGAGAGGGGGAGAGAGCGAGCGATAGAAAGAGAGAGCGGGAGAGACGGAGAGAAAGAGAGAGAGAACGCGAGAGGAGAAAGAGGGAGGGAGAGAGAGCCCGGGAGAGAGAGAGACCCCGGAAGTGAGACACGAATCCAAGTTCTGCATGTAGTTTGCTTCAGTACTGTCCTGGGATCGCACATGAGAGAGAGAGGGGGGAGCAGGAGGTGAGCCCAGGAGTGGTGCACGCGCAGCCTGCGCTTTTTGGAAGAGCACATACGCTTGCTTGTCGCGCGCCCTGCGCGCTCCCGCAAGGTGGATGCCGCCACAAGCACGAGTATGTGCTTCGAAAAAGATTCAGAACAACGGCTAAAGGTCCTCCTATGTAGCGTATAGGCGCTGCGTAGGCAAGACTTAATAATGGGGTACTGCTTGAATTAATCTCTCTACTGGTAGTTGCTTGGCCGCATGCCAGTCTCTGTTTTTATTTTGTATTTCTATGCCACTCAAGACCGAGATAAGCCGTATTCATGTCAGTTTTACTTCTGGTACTATAGGAACAGCCCAGCCTCAACTTTCTGGTCATGGCACATGCAGATGGGACTACAAGCATCTCAGGTGGATTTCAGCCTTTTGAACCTCATTAGTGAGGAGCTGCTTGAGTCAATTGTAGCAGCAAGCACGTAGTGCAGACCTGGGCATACCAGTCATACCTGCCTAACCCTCAGTGGCCCTGAAGTTGTCCCGCTTCCTCCAACGCCACTATCCAGTCTGCCATAGTCCGCTTTGTGGTATCCTGTTTGGTAGAAGCCCCCTATTGTACAGATTTGTGTATTCCTAGTGTGTGCAAAGGAACATCCTGAAGAACATGGCTCACTTCCCAATAAACGGGACACTTCTCCATCACCTTCCAATCTGTTGCAGCCCCCAAATGACCACACTCGGGCACCAGATGTTCCTCACTGCTTTGTGTACCTCAAATAATCCTGCAATGGATTGAACACTGTTTCAAATCACTGGGCGCAAAAGACCGTGCACCCTGTAGGAAATATTAAAAAATGCAAGAGAAAGAACCCTCCAGAGATCTGAGAGAGTCTTTGACGCCTGTAATGGTTGTTTGGGTGCATGGGATATCTGAAGAAAACAAACATATAGAATATCAAATTTGAGAATTCATTTCACCTAATCTGTGGCCTTCAATTTGCCAAGTAAATCTGTGTTCATTAAATGTTAGAATAAAGTTTAGTGAATATCTTATCTTAAAATTAAACTCTACAAGCTTATATTTCTTCAACAGCTGTATAAATCCTTCTTTTTTCACCCACTACACTGTAGTCCCCCATTACATTTTCTTCCCTTTCTTCCGGGCGAGACCCCCTTATACTCACCCTGCTATCTCTTCTTCCACCTCCACCTATTTTTATTTTCTTCCTGTGGTCTATGTTTGGGGATGGATCCTACATACACCTATGGTGGCCTGTACAGGAAATATAGAAATGTACAAAAAACTTCATGCACATTAGGAAAATGTCTTTACTTTTCTTTTTTTTGTACTGAAACAACCTCACTTTTTGGGAGTTTGTGACTGTAAAAAAATGCCACAGCATAGAAGTCCGCAGTGAAATCAATTTTTGGTTACATTGCTCCCACTTTAACACAGACTGCAATCTCCCGTAGACAGTGGACCTTTCCAGAAGAAAAACAACAAAGTTTGCGGATCTGGGCGAATCCGCAACTTGTGCCCACTCTGCACCCGACGCCCCCGGCTCGAGTCTGAGTGGCCCAACTGCCCAGTGAAGTCTCCCAAGCGACCAGGACTCTGATTCCAGCATTGGCCGACCTCTCCTGACCCCAACGATGGCCTGCAGAGTTAATCTGAAGGGTCCTTCTCAACCCCCCTTTCGCCCAACCACAACCGGCCCGGTAAGAAGATTTCCAGTGTGTAAAGGCACCCCTGTACCCGCAGCCCCCGGGATTTGATGAGCTCAACCAGCGGTGCCCCTTTGACCCCCAACACCTCAACTTACCTCTTCTGCCACTTGTTCTCTGTCTGAACACTCCAGTTCGACGCCTGCTGCCTGTTTCTAGAAAGAAAAAACTCCATAGGATTGCATTGGGCCCCGACGTTGTGTTTGCACCCAGCCGCCTGTGCCGCTGGTGGTGTATGTTTGGTGCTGCATGTTTGGTGCTGCTTTGTGTGTCTCCCTGTGCTGGTCCTAACACCCAAAGCTTGGCCCCTGCCACAGTTATACCTACCTACAAGCTGCATAGCTTGAGGCATCCCCTGTCTCTATTGGAAAGCATTGGGCTGAACTCCTATTTTGACCTCTGCACCTTGCCGCCCATGTGCTGCTGGTGGTGCAGTTTTGGTACTCACCTGACCCCTGGCCTTTGCTGACTTCTAGCTCCAAAAACTGGCATTGTAATCGCAGTGCTTACTTGTTTAACTGCAATATTGTTTTCCCGATAGGGGAACTTTGGACTGTCCTGAAAAGTTTCAATATATTGATTTTTCAAAGTGAAAAGTATTACGAAGATCTTGGTCTTAAAATAAAGTACAAACAAAGTATAATTTTTTTTAATTGCCCTGGATCTCCTTCTTGAGTCGTGTGTCAATTAATAATCACTGTTGTGCAATAAATGTCTTACACTCCTCTGTGTTAGGCATAAGGCTGTTCGCCCACACTACCACTAATAGGGCACTTTGGGTTTACATTGAGCCCTGTACACTTTTAGGTAACCCCTGGACCCTGCACAGGGTATTACCACCTAGTGGCAATATCATATACAGAGCCATCTTCCTACATTGGTGGGAGCGGCAGTGGGGTAAAGGCTTTGACATTTGTTGTACCATGTGATTGATAATTGGTTTTCTTTTCCAAATTTACTAAAAATTGTTTTAGGGTTGATTAAGACCTCCGCTGTTTAGAAACCTAAAAAACTGTAAAGTAGGTAGGCCTCAAAAATACTTTAAAAAAATCAAAATCTCTAATAAGACCCCTCTTACTTTAAACACCATAACTGATACTGTAGGGACCAGTCAGAAGCTCAACATAAACCCCTATGCACATCTTAAAGTTTCTCAACCTAAAGATTTATGCAAAGCATGGAAACTTGCAATCGGCCCTAAACCCAATAAAGCCCATCTCCAGCAGATGCTGCCAGAGAATGGCAAGGCAATTGCAAACAGAACTTCCTCCACTAGGAAAGAAGTAGAAGGGGAAGACACTAACTCTATCACTACCCCCTCAGATAGCAATGCCTCTTGTGGAAGTGACCCCAGTAGTGTCCCAGATGAGGTAGATACTAAAGGGCAGATATTCAAAAACTAGCCAAGAGGATAGCTCTAGAAGCTAAACTCCTAGCCATAGAAAAAGTGAAAGCTGAGAATGGCCTAAGACCCATCTCTGGTGGCAGCAAAATAATAAATAGGAAGGTAGACTTTGTTGACTCCAGAATTCCCAAAGGGTTTGTCCCTAAATATTTTGAGGGTGATGATATCATTAAGTGGTTCACTGCATTTGAGAGAGCCTGTCTTTTTACACAAATTCACAGGTAGCTGTGGAGTGCTATCCTTTAGGAAATGTTCTCAGGAAAGTGCAGGGATACACTCCTGACACTGAATGAGAAAGATGCTACATCCTATGAACTCATGAAGGGTACCCTGTTTGAGGCCTTTGGATTCAGCACTGAGGTATATAGGATCAGATTAAGGGAGGCCAAGAAAACCCAAGCCCAATCCTGGGAAGATTTTGTAGATTCTCAATGAAAACACTGGGAGGTTGCTTGAATGGTAACAATGTACATTATTTTGAATGGTGTATACTTTAATTATGAAGGAGCACCTTTTAAGTAAATGTCACCACGAGAAACTATATAAATTCCTGGTAGACCTAGTTCCACCTTCTCCTCAAGAATTAGGGTAGAAAGGCAGACCGCTGGGTCAAAACAAGGATCACCAAAACTAACGTAGGTGGGGGAGACCAAAAGAAAGAGGCCAAAAAGCCTCCCCAAGGGAAAGAGGATAACCCTAAAAAAAGAGTCTTCCACGGGCCCATAAAACCTACTCAGGAGGGTGGGCCCAGAGTCTCTAAGCAGTCTAAGGGTGGTTACCAGGGGAAGAACTGGGATCCCATCAAGGCTTGGTGTCATGATTGTAAAGCAGTAGAACACCAAACTAGAGCTCATAGCTGTAAAACAAAGAAAAATGCCTCTAGTCCACCTGCAGTACGTGCAGTTGCTAACATCCAGATGGGATCCCAGGTGTGGCCTGACCATTTCAGTAGCCCCACTGAGGCAACATTAGTCTTTCAGGGAGAGGTCTGTGCTGCCTGGCCAGATAATATGAAAAAATACAGGCAGTTTTTCAAGGTTAATGCGTCCAGGAGAGAGTCCTTGGGAGGTACTGGGGCCAGTGTCACCATGGTGACCGAGCAACTGGTAACTGAGAAAAAGAAACCTCTGAACTGACCTATTTATTTTTCAAAGCATAGAATAAATCTAATCTATTTCAAAAAGGATGCAACATAAAGGAAAATATTCACATAGACATGTTATACTTTAGTTCTCCATTTATTTTCATTTTTATAACTTAAAGTAAAGAGACATTTTGTAACATTTTTATATTTTTTAAACTAAACAGATAAATAATACAGTGTAAGAAATTCATTGTTGACAATAAGGAATTTGATTTGAACCCCACAAAAACCATAAAGTGCTGTCAATCCATCCATCAATCATTCCACATCATTCATTCAAAATCTAACATACTCAAACTTATGACAAAATACATTAGAAAGAAACAAAAGACAATACAACTGATCCCTGTGAATTCTTTACAGCTAAGTGTCCATTTCTTTTTTCTTTTTTGATTATATCCAGTTTATGTATCACTTAAACATAAGCTTCTTTCTCCTTTTGTCTTTTTGTGTAGGGGTCTCAGGGGTAAATGGCCTTTTGAAATGAAAATGAAAATAAATGGAGAACTAAAGTATAACATGTCTATGTGAATATTTTCCTTTATGTTGCATCCTTTTTGAAATAGATTAGATGTATTCTATGCTTTGAAAAATAAATAGGTCAGTTCAGAGGTTTCTTTTTCTCAGTTTTTTGTCTTTTACTCCCCCCTCTAGACCTAAAAAAAATTTGGGAGTACCCTTGTTTAAACTTTATGACCCAGCAACTGGTTCCCTCAGATCAGTACCTGATTGGAAGGACCTATCCACTCACCAATGCTAGCAATGTCACCATAGTCCATCCCATGTCTATGTTCACCTTTGACTGGGGGGGAGTAGTTGGAAAAAAAGTAGTGTCCGCAACTGTCCCTGTAGATTGTCTGCTTGGAAATGATTTGGAGACTTCCCCTTGGGCTGAAGCCGAACTGAGGACCCATGCCAGCATGGTAGGTCTCTCAGGATGGGGGATGTTTCAACCAGAACACTGAGTGAAAAAGAGGTGCGGGATCCTAGAGGAAGGAACCCACCCTCCAAGAGAAAGGCAAAGAAGACTGAGGGACTAGCTTCTAAACAGTTCCCAAGTCAGAACCCCTCTTCTCAGTAAGATGACTTAGTACTCTCAGAGGGAACAGAGCCTGAAGAGGTTGGACCTTTCCAGGCCCAGGGGTACACTCTAGGATGGATCTGTGCCAGGGACAAGAAACCTGTCCTACTCTTGAAAGCCTCAGGCAGCAAGCTGCTGCACAGGAAAAGAACGAGATCAGTGGCACCCAAAGGGTCTATTGGGAGGATGGGCTCCTATACACCGAGGCCAGAGACCCCAAACCTGGTGCAACCAGGAGAGTGGTAGTGCCTTAGAGCTTTAGAGAGTTTCTTCTTACTTTGGCCCATGGTATCTCCGTAGATGGATTTGGCCAGGATAAAACTTGGAGTAAATTAGTCCATCACTTCTGCTGGGTATGGATATTACAGAAGGTAAAGGACTTTTGTCAGTCCTGTATCACCTGCCAAGCCAGTGGCAAGGCAGGAACCACTCAAAGGCTCCCTTAATCCCACGTACAGTGGTTGGGGTGCCCTTTGAAAGAGTAGGGGGTCAACATTGTTGGCCCCCTGGACTGTCCAATAGCTTCAGGGAACAAATATATTCTGGTGGTAGTGGATCATGCCACCAGGTACCCTGACGCTGTTCCCCTAAGGGCCACCACTGCCCCAGTGGTGGCAAAATCCCTATTTGGTGTATTTACTAGGGTGGGTTTCCCAAAGGAGGTGGTAGCAGACAGAGGTGCAAACTTCCTGTCTGCATACTTAAAACACATGTTAGGATGAGTGTGGAGTGAACTACAGATTTATGACACCCTATCATCCACAAACCAATAGCCTGGTGGCGAGATTCAACCAGACATTGAAAGGCATGATGGGTGGGCTCCCTGAAAAACTCAGAAGGAGATGGGATGTCCTACTTCCATACCTGTTTTTTGCCTACAGTGAAGTACCACAGAAGGGAGTGGGGTTTGCACCCTTTGAACTTTTGTTTAGCCACCCTGTCAGAAGTCCTCTCAGCCTGGTAAGAGAAGGTTGGGAAAAACCTCTCAAAGAACCAAAACAAGACATAGTGGACTGTCTGTTTGGCCTTTTTTCAAGGATGGCTGAGTACATGAAGAAAGCAAGCCACAACTTTCAGGCCATCCAAGAGCTTCAAAATCAGTGCTAGGACCAAAAGACTACTTTGGTAGAATTGAAACCAGGGCAGAAGGTATGGGTATTTGAGCCTGTGGGTGGCCCCTAGGGCCCTCCGAGACAAGTGGAGTGGGCCCTAACCTGTCCTTGAAAGAAAAGGGGAGGTCACCTGTCTGGTGGACCTTGGCAGTTGTAAACACCCCAAAAGGGTGATACATCTCAACCGCCTGACAGAGCTGACATGACCATGCTCATGGTTACAGATGAGGGACAGGAAAATGAGTGAACCTCTCCCTGACCATTCCAGCAAACCGCAAGATGGGTCTGTTGATGGAGTGGTCTTTTTTTTCAAACACCCTCACTGCCCAACAGAAAGTTGACTGCAGGCTAGTCCTAAGTCAGTATGCTGAGCTTGTTTCTCTGAGCCCTGATCAGATTAGCTGGTGTATTCATGATGTGGACATTGGTGACAGCCTACTTGTAAAAAACAAAATGTACAGGCAGTCTGATAATATCAGAGAGGGCGTCCAAGCTCAAGGCATCCAGATGCTGTAATTGGGTGTCATTAAACCCTCAGACAGCCCCTGGGCTAGCCCAGTTGTCTTAGTCCCCAAACCTCACTCCAAGGGTGAAAAGAAAGAAATTAGGTTTTGTATGGACTATAGGGGCCTCAATGCTGTGACAAAAACAGATGAAGTAATTGACAGGCATGGGGCAGTCACATATCACAGAACCTTTGCTCTCCCGTTTGGGTACTGGCAGATAGGTCTGACCCCTGGAGCAAAAGAAAAGTCAACATTCTCCACCCTGAATGGGCACTTCCAGTTTACAGTGATGACCCTTGGTCTAAAGAATGCCCCTGCCACCTTCCAATGGTTGGTGAACAACGTCCTTACTGGACTGGAATCCTTTAGTGCAGCCTATCTTGATGATATTGCTGTTTACAGCTCCACCTGGAAGGATCACTTGATGCACCTTGGCAAGGCCCTTGAGGCTCTGAGAAGTGCAGGCCCCACTATCAAGGCAAATAAGTGCCAGATGGGGCAGGGAAACGTTGTATACGTTGTATACTTTGGTCAAATGGTAGTTGAAAGCCTGGACTGTGTAGCTCCAACTACCCAGACCCACATCAGGGCATTGCTTGGCTTGACTGGGCACTATAGGGGATTTGTGAAGGACTATGGGTCCATTGTGACTCCCCTGACAGAACTTACCTCCAAAAGGATGCCAGAGAAAGTAGACTGGGCAGTGAGCTGTCAAAAGGCTTTTGACACTCTGAAGGATGCAATGTGTTCTGCCCCAGTCCTAAAAGCTTCATTGTGCAGACAGTTGCCTCTGAGCATGGGATAGGTGCAGTCCCAGACCAGACAAACGATGAGGGACATGACCAACCTGTTGCTTTTATAAGCAGAAGACTACTCCCTAGAGAACAGCATTGGAGTGCCATAGAGAGGGAAGCCTTTGCTGTGGTCTGTGCCCTGAAGAAGTTGAGGACACACCTGTTTGGCACTCAAGGGCGGTAGAAGATGAGAAAGATGAACTACAGAAATAATTAAACAGAAAGATTTCTCACTGAGAACTACCTGGGTATCAGTTCTAGCATCTGAATCTGGGCATTGTCTCATAAAGGTGTGAATAGAGCTCCATGTTGTTGCCTTGCTGATGTTGCAGTAGGAATATTCCTCATCAAAGGAGCTGTTGCCTCTGGTAAAATGGGTTGTTAGTTTACCAGTTACAGTTTTATTAGCCTTTTGAAAGAATGCAAGAAAATATCCACCTGGACAGAGATTCATTAGACAGAGCTAAACAAGTACGCAATAACCCACAATTTACAATTGTTTGAACTGTTGAATATCTTTAGATTTGCCAAGGTAGATTTTATTAGAATTCTTCTCACATCTAACGTATGTAGAGATTTTTCTCTGGAGTAATAGGGTTCTGAAACAAAAATGGTAAGTTCATGATTTTATTTGCCTATAAATCCCTTACTAATTTAGTTAAAAACTTCCGATGAGTCCTCAGGACAACTCTGTAGCTGTGAAATACTGTATGCGATTCATGGAAGTATAGAGCTTGAATTTTGCTAACCCTGCGTGGGTAGATTTTAATAGAATTCTTCTCACATCTAACGTATGTAGAGATTTTTCTCTGGCGTAATAGGGTTCTGAAAGAAAAATAGTAAGTTCATGATTTTATTTGCCTATTGTAGTGTAGTTCCTATGTTCGAGGCATGTGGGCTGCTAAATTCATATCTTAGCATTAGATCGCCGCCTAGTGTTGGGTCCGGATGATCGAACATTGTTGTCCTGGAAGAGTCTTCGAAGTATCCTGAGATAGGTGGCTCCTCCCCTGGACTACAGTGCGCATGGGCATCGGCTCCATCCCCAGATTGTTTTTTTCCGCCATTGGGTTCGGATGTGGTCCCGTCTTCTCTTTGTCGGAACCGAGAAAAACTAACTTTTTCAGGCCAAAAGGCCTTGTATTTTCTAGCGTCGGTATTGTTCGCGCACGGTCTCGGGTTCTTCCAACTCTTGAAGTCGGATTCAACGGAGTCTACACTCTTCGAACATCGAGGCCTTCTCATCGCGACACGACTACAACTTTACAGCATGGAGCGGAGTCCGTTTAAGTACTGTCCGCTCTGTGGGTCCAAGTACCCACATATAGACCTCCACCCGGTCTGTAACAAATGCCTTTCACCGGACCATGACGACGGCAAGTGTAAGGCTTGCGCTCAATTCAGGTCGAAAAAGACTCTCAAGCTTCGGCGCGCGGTGCGCCTGGAGGCCAGACAAGCGGCCCCCGATCCAGAAAACATCTTCGGCGACCAGGAAGAAGATGAACCGGGTCATCTTCTCCAAATCTCCCCACCCGAAACGGAGGTCGAGGCGGATCCGGAGGACGACGACGGAGTCGCGGGTCAAGACCTTCAATACGTCGACGAGGTAGGGGACGTCGAAGAGATTTATGGGGCCGCGGCAGATAGCTCTGGAGACGAGCTATGCCCCGAAGGTTTCGAAGATCAAGATCGGGTCACGGGATCGCCAAGTGGCCTTACCCAAGACCCAGTGCCGCAAGCCACGGCCCCGCCATCAGGCCCGGCCACGGACGTACTTGCTGGGCAAGCCGGATCGAAACCGAAACCTGCGGTGTCGACGACGCCTAAAATGGCCGACCCGAAAACGAAACCGAAACTTATGGACTCGAGCGTCCCTAAAATGGCGGCCGGCCCACAAAAACATACTGCACCCGCTGCCGCATCGGCTCCGTCGGGCTCCGGTCCGCAGAAGCCGAAGAAGTCGATCGATTCCGCTGGAACGAAATCGGCGCAGGAGGAGGGATCCTCTAAAAAGGGTGGTCGGCACGGATCAACCGCTGCGACACCGTCCAAGCACGCCAAGGCCAGCGGCGTAGTGGATAAGGAACCGACTCAAGCGCACGGATCAACTGCTGGCACGTCTGCGCATCGGTCCAAGGACTCTGGGTCGGCGTCAACTGCCTCGGCGCCCAAACCTCAGAAGGGCCACCATCACGTCGGATCCGAGGGGAAGGTCAAGACGTCCTCTTCAGCGCCAAAAGCCACTGTGGATGAAGCGTCTCCCATCGCCGCTTCGCTGCAGAGAATCAGGGAAAAGGCCGCTGATACGTCGGCTCCGTTACCGTCGCCTCAGACGCCGAAGGATGCTCCGGCCAAGCCTAAAAGCAAGCTTCTCTTCCTTCTGCCGCCGAAAGAGGCTCCGAAGGCTTTTTCTACAAAATCGACGGCAGGGGTACCTTCAAGTCGAGAACTCGGATCCGAGGACGATTCTGAGCACTTCATCGACGCCAATACAGGCAAATTGACAATATACAAAAGAAGGATCACATCAGAGCCTCTAGACTCCTATGTTATCCCACTAAAGAAGAAAAAAGTTCCTCTGGACGCTTCTAACCTCATAGAGCCTATCCAGCCTCCTCCAAGAAGAAGCCCTACTCCCTCACCAGACCATTCTGATGGTGAGGGTTACAATGAGGAGGACCAATACACCTTCCCAGTAAATGAACCAGATGCACACACAGATGCATATGATGACATTGGTGACCAAGGCACCCAAGGTGTGGGGCAAGACCCACAGCCTTTCAGTGCACGTGCATCCCCCACAGAGGATTCTGCAGGTTTTCATGCACTAATTGAGAGGGCAGCTGCTAATCATGATGTGGACATGCATGCTGACCCGGTTGAAGAAGACTTTCTCTTTGACACGTTTTCAGTCTCTGAGAGGACTGTAAAGACACTGCCTATGCTCAAGGGAGTCCTCAAACATGCTGCGGACATCTTTAAGGAACCCACTAGGGCGAGAGTGGTCAATCCACGTATTGAAAAAAAGTACAGACCAGCACCTGCAGACCCTGCATACATTCGGGGACAGTTGCCGCTAGACTCCCTGGTGGTCGCCAATGCCCGCAAACGGGCCAACTCCCAAACAACGGGTGAAGCTCCTCCCCCGGATAAGGAGTCCAAAGTGCTAGAGGCAGGGGGCAAAAGAGTAGCTGCACAAGCTGCCAACTTTTGGCGTATTTCTAATACACAAGCACTCTTAGCACGTTACGATAGGGCGCATTATGACACCCTAGAACAGATTGTACAGCACCTGCCTCCAAAGTTTCAAGAGGGCACAAAACTGCTTATAGAGGAAGGAAAGTTGATCTCCAACGCAGCCATCAAGTGTGCACTTGACGCCGCAGACACAGCAGCTAGGGCGATCAACACTAGCGTCATGCTGAGACGTCAGGCTTGGCTCCGCATATCTGGGTTTAAACCTGATATTCAGACAACCATCCTTAATCAGCCAGTCAATCCTGATCGACTGTTTGGTCCAGATGTTGACACCACCCTCGAAAAGATAAAGAAGGACACAGAAACTGCTAAGTCCATGGGGGCCCTACAGTCACAACAGTTTCGTGGCAACAATTTTCGTCGCTCAGGTGCACGTGGAGTCACCAGAGGACAAATGGGTCAACAATCTCAATTCTCAAAAGGTGGAGCACAATCCTCGTTCACAAAACAGAACAAGGGAGGTTACAGAAATAACAGCAACAGAGGTCGCGGCAGAGGAAACAACACCTCCCGCTCCTCTACCCCAAGCAAACAGTGACTCTCTGTCACTGCCCCCGACCACTTAACACCTGTCGGGGGGAGACTGCAGCAGTTCCTGCCCGTCTGGAGAAACATCACCACAGACAGGTGGGTGCGTCAACTAGTCCAGTATGGTTATTGCCTAGAGTTGAAATCCACTCCACCCAACATCCCGCCAAGGCAAAGGCCTATGTCCGCAGAGCACTTGCACTTATTGCAGCAGGAGGTAGTGGTGATGCTGCAAAAAGGCGCAATCGAGCTCGTGCCAGTGGAGGAGGAAGGCACAGGGGTGTATTCCCTGTACTTCCTTATCCCAAAGAAGGACGGATCTCTCAGACCCATTCTGGATCTACGTCCCCTAAACCTGTATATACTGTCAGAACATTTCCATATGCTCACACTGCAACAGATTTTTCCCTTATTAAACCAGGGGGACTTCTTAGCAAACTTAGACCTCAAGGATGCTTATTTCCACATACCACTACACCCGTCCCACAGAAAATACCTCAGGTTCACTATCCAAGGCAAACATTATCAGTTCAAAGTCCTACCCTTCGGAGTCACCACAGCCCCAAGGGTGTTTACAAAGTGTCTGGCGACAGTAGCGGCGCACCTCAGGAGGCAGGGCATCCATGTCTACCCCTACCTGGACGACTGGCTCGTTCAAGCCAAGTCAGAACAACAGTGTGCCGCGGACATGTCGACTACCATTCACCTCCTTCACGATCTAGGTTTCTCGTTGAACTACCCAAAGTCGCACCTTCAACCGGCGCATGTCCGGCAGTTTCTAGGCGCGACGATCAATACCCTGACAGCCGTAGCTCAACCAAACCAAGTCAGGATAGACAGCATGCAGTCTCTGATCCTGAAGTTCAGATCACAACACTCACTTCCAGCGAGAGTGTTCATGCAGTTGATAGGCATGATGGCCTCCTGCATCTTCATAGTCCCTCACGCACGGCTACATATGCGCCCGCTCCAGGAGTGCTTAGCAAATCAGTGGACACAGGCTCAAGGACAATTAACAGACCTAGTGTTGGTTACCAGTCGGGCATACGACTCTCTGCATTGGTGGACTCCACACAACCTTTGCAAGGGCCGACTGTTCCAGGAGCCAGTGCCACAGATTACCCTGACAACGGACGCATCTCTCCAGGGATGGGGAGCTCATCTGCTCAATTACACTGTGCAGGGACTATGGACGACGCAGCAACAGAAGATGCACATCAACTATCTGGAACTGATGGCAATCTTCATGGCACTCAAGTCCTTCATTGTACATCTGTGCAACAAGGTAGTGTTGATCCGGACGGACAACATGACCGCGATGTACTACATTCAAAAGCAGGGGGGCACCCACTCGCCACAGCTGTCTCATCTGGCTCAGGGCATGTGGAAGTGGGCCATTCAAAGGAACATCTTCCTCATGGCAGAACACCTCCCGGGCAAGGACAATCTAATGGCGGATCTGCTCAGCAGACACAGCCATCAAATGCACGAGTGGGAGTTGCACCCATCTGTACTCCGCCCGTACTTCCAGCGGTGGGGTCATCCGGAGATAGACCTGTTTGCAACAAGAGAAAACGCAAAATGCCAACACTTTGCCGCCAGGTTCCCTCACCCACAGTCGCAGGGGAATGCGATATGGATGAACTGGTCAGGCAAATTTGCGTACGCTTTTCCGCCAGCCCCTCCGCTGGTGGCGAGAGAGCTAAGGCAGCACGCGATGACTCTCATCCTAGTTGCTCCAACGTGGGCGCGCCAAGCATGGTACACCACGTTCCTCGAACTCTCAGTAGTGCCGCATCAAAGACTGCGCCTCACGCCCAGACTTTTGACGCAGAACCATGGAGAAATTCAGCATCCAGATCCGCAACAGCTCAACCTGGCGATCTGGCTCCTGAAGTCCTAGAGTTCGGATACCTTAACTTACCTCCAGAATGCATGAACATCATCAAGGAGGCAAGGAAGCTAACTACCAGAGCATGCTATGCTGCAAAATGGAAGCGTTTTGTCATTTACTGTACGGCTAATAACATCACCCCGCTAGATGCATCTATCCCTAACATCATTTGTTATCTGCTACATCTGTACAAGTGCAATCTAGCGTACACTTCCATTCGGATACATCTATCCGCCATAGCGGCTTATCTTCAGAACAGGCAGCATCTCTCTGTCTTCAGAGTGCCTGCCATTAAAGCTTTCCTTGAAGGTGGTGTTCGAGTCATTCCCCCAAGAACACCACCAGCTCCGGTGTGGAACCTCAATGTGGTCCTCACCAGACTGATGGGACCACCTTTTGAGCCACTGCACTCGTGTGAACTCCAGTTCCTAACGTGGAAAGTAGCTTTCCTAATAGCTATTACGTCACTGAGGCGTGTTAGTGAGCTACAAGCGCTCACAATCCAAGAGCCTTTCATTCAGATTCATCCAAATAGGGTAGTGCTACGCACTAACCCCAAATTCCTTCCGAAGGTGGTGTCACAGTTTCATCTCAACCAAACTATTGACTTGCCGGCATTCTTTCAAAACCCACAAACGGTGGCGGAAAGAATGCTCCATACCTTAGATGTACGGAGGGCGTTGATGTACTACATAGACAGGACACAACCCTTTAGAAAGACAAAACAACTTTTTGTTGCCTTCGCACCACAACACAAAGGCAACCCTATTTCCAAAGCAGGAATAGCCAGGTGGATTGTTAAGTGCATCCAAATATGTTATCAAAAGGCCAAACGCACTCTAACAATACCCCCAAGGGCGCACTCCACACGCAAATTGGGGGCATCCATGGCTTTCCTAGGGAACATTCCTTTAGAGGACATTTGCAGAGCAGCCACGTGGGTTACACCACATACCTTTACAAAACACTACTGTGTTGATGTGCATTCCAAGCAACAAGCTGCTGTAGGACAGGCTGTTCTCAAAACTCTCTTTCAGGTTTCTGCAGCTGGCACGGGCAACCGCCGCTGATGGAGGGACTGCTATGTATTCTATGCTAAGATATGAATTTAGCAGCCCACATGCCCCGAACTGAATATGCTACTTACCAGTATGCATCTGTTCTTGGCATGTAGGGCTGCTAACATTCATATCGCCCACCCTCCTCCCCGGTGCCTGTCGCAGCTGCAGATATACTATTGTATTCAGTCATTAGCATGGACATCCTTTACACTTTTCACTCCATCTTCTGCCACAATGGCGAAAAACAATCTGGGGATGGAGCCGATGCCCATGCGCACTGTAGTCCAGGGGAGGAGCCACCTATCTCAGGATATTTCGAAGACTCTTCCAGGACAACAATGTGCGATCATCCGGACCCAACACTAGGCGGCGATCTAATGCTAAGATATGAATGTTAGCAGCCCTACATGCCAAGAACAGATGCATACTGGTAAGTAGCATATTCAATTCCCATTAGGCTCTGCGCATTGGAATAATATATTCAGCAGTGTAGACGTAGGACTGAGGTCGACTAGGTCTCTACTGACTATATTAGACTTAGGTTTTTGCCAGCTAGCTCAGAGGTCACTAGAAACTTTTTCGAATAAACGAGGAGGAGTTTAACCTCCCTGGATAGACAAGAAGGGATTAGCTTCTGACAACCATATAACATGACAACTTTGCTCCCTCAGAATAAGAGTGTATCTCTAGAGTCGTGTGAAAACAATAGACCGCTATTTTACTCAGTCAATCGTGCATACTTAGTTTCACCAGAGTGCAGAGAAAAGAGAGACGGGCGTTTTCAATAAAAAGGTGTTATTTATTGAGCAGTCTTTTTTCTCATACAAGAGAAATGAATTGCCACAATTGCAATACTCATAGTAAAGTAAAGTGCGTACAGTAAAAGGAGGATTATAAAATAATACTGTAAAAGCATTGATATGGTTTCTTAGCCATATGATACTTTAAAATAGATAAAATATATACATATATATACATTGACTAACGTACTCAACTGGTGCTTCTAAATACGCCTACCCCGGTGTACCTGACCTAAGCCTAATACGTGGGAAGGAGTAAGTAAGTAGCAGTTTAAGTTCATTTGGTTTTGCCAAGGAATCTGAATCAAGAATTCTCTCTAAGGTTTTAGTCAGCTTCGTACCTGGGTAATAGAAAGCAGGAGGTCTGGTATCTCTCTCTCAGGACTCGATATCCCAGTAACCCGCGAAGGTATCTGGAAACACCGGAGCTGGATTTCTCGGCAGGAGAAAAGACAGCGTCTCTCTCAGTGCGTCAAAAAGGAGGGGCAGCATCCATGGGCTCTCGCATCAGCTGGGCTCTCGGGCAAGTAGATAGCTGCTCTGCTCCAAAACCACCACCGTGTGTTTGCTTAGGGCAACGTTGGTATATTTATACCTGAAAGGTGCCGGGTTGGACGTAAGGTTGGACATAAGACGTCAATAAAGATGTCACTAAGAACTGGCCGTTCTTACAGTGCTTCACAGGAGTTCTAGGACGAAATCAAAACAAAAGCAATGGGGATTTCCCAGGTTGCTGGAGGTTTGGTTTGTTTAGATAACTCGTTGTGCTTTCTAGGAGTCCGGGGAAGTAGCCTTGCTTAATGTGACTGCATGGGCTACGACTAAATATGGATATGATTCTTATGCCTTTATAGGGATATTATTTATTATAACCGTACAAGGGCATAAAATAGAAATATCGATTTAGGTTCCTAGATAAAAACACAATACCCACTCCATGATCTAATGTCCATCATTACTAAAACTAAGCAATAGTAAACATATAAAGGTGCATGTGTATTCCAACCCACCCCAAAATACATTTATTGCATTTGAAACGGTGTATACGAAATACACAAAAATGATTATTGGTACTGTACGCTATTCAAGCAGTGTAATCATTCAGTTAAAAGGATGCATATATATATCAGCTGAATGATATGCGAAATTTACACATGAAATGGCTCTTAATACAGAAAAGAAGGTCGAGACCATTCCATCACATATAAATACAGTTGTTTTAAATGTGCTAGAGGCTGAGGTAATATATTGTCTCTAGAGTTCCTAAAAATAGAAGCTCTGTTCTTTAAGAATAGTTCTAATTCAAGCAGAGTACATGTGCCAGGAAGAAGGGTAAATATTTTGAAATTGGAAAAAATAATTTTGCTTTCTGGGGAAGAAAAAAAATAGTTCCAAATATTTTCAGGAGCTTTGTTTATCAAAGCTGAAGGCCGAATTCAGAGTTCAGGGAACGCTGTGTGCTCGTTGCTTAAAAAGTTATTCTTTCTGTTCATTGGAGAACATCATTTCAGACAGACTCTCAAAAAATTGGTCTACCGCTTCAGGTGAAAGTTCGACCAAGTTAGAATGCCGCAACAGTGCAGTCTTGAGCATGATTGCTATCGTCGATGTCCGGATCAGCAATGCTCACAGAAGGTCGTACCTGGGTGATGTTGCTCTTATCTATCTCGTACTTCACTACCACCTAATCGTAGTGGCGAAGTTTCAACGAATGCCGTCATCAGAATGGGTAGCCGCTGGGGACAACACGATGCATGAGCCGTTACAGGACTTAGCAAAGTATCTGTATCCAATGGTACTGCTGATGGTAGTGTAAGACAGACGTCCAACACGCATTCCTCTCCGCATAGCATACATCGAAGCACAGGTAAGATGCAATTCTGCCAGATGGGTCTGAATGAAAGAAACCAGGTCATATTCAGATCTCTTAGCCGGGCTAATCCAAGGACTTTAGTTATGCGGTCCCGATAGCGTATAGCCAGGATCGTTTCTTCCATTGTTGCCGGAGTCTTGTCTGCGACTTGGCTTGCCATATCGGAGCAGAAGGATCAAAAATAAAATTCCTGCTACGAGACCCAAAAGAAGTGGTAGGCCGCCAAAGACAGAATGGACAAAATTAGGAAAAATGCCCAGAACTGTTTTGAAGAGTGTTAACAGTCCCGAAAAAATTGTCTTAAATACATGTGGGATACCACTGGTATCTGACATATTTAGAATTTGGCTTAGCATTTCTACGAAATGCACGGGGCAATTTGTTGATAAAAGGCTATGTATCTCTGCCGTTGTCCTTGCAACTTGCAGATCATACGTTTCTTTTGATGACGTTAAGTGCACAGTTGTCTGTAAAAGAACAGACTTTATTCTGCTTAAAGTATCAATTCGAATAGAAGAGATATTCAAAGAAGGCCAAATTGTTGCCTCCGTATCTGGAGTGCTGTTTGGATACAATACTTGCATACAGCAAGTGACCATGGAACTCACGCTCACGAGATAGGCTTTCCCTGGCACCATATTGTACAGAACATGAGACCCTAGTAATTGAGGATCGCACAAATGATAGACATATACTAAATAGTATATATGACCTCTGTCCAGCCGGACAGGTGTTTATTTTTCAAGTATAGTAATGATTTTTTAATTATATAAAACAAATATACAAAAGTGGGCACAGCCTGTGACCCACAGACAACAAGACAAAACAAGTGACAAAAACAGTTGTGTAAAAACGCACAAAAGCGGTCTGTACTTATTATTTGGTTTTACAGACTACAATTCATTCATAGCAACCCATTGTTGATCAAAATTCATGAGATCAAACCAACATATGGAGGCTTTAAGTCGACGACGTTTCGATGCAGCTGAGTAATACATGCATCATCATCAGGACAGGGAATAATGTGTCATGTTTGTCTACAGAGCCTGTTTCAATCACAGTGCCTCTCATAAGGGACAAATTTGAGTGCTCTTTGTCATATTTTAAGGAATCCTGCGTGGCAACGTGTAGTAACTCCGTGGTGGAGGAGAAGAAATTATTGTTGGTTCTCGAGGCGTGTGCTCGTCGCGGTCCGAAAGTGCATCATAGTTATTTGTTAGTACAGCGTGATAGCCGGTCAAATGGGTTCTGGCGGTGATCGCACCATGCCACAACAGCTGTGGTCCACTATTAGAATGTAACTCCCGTTAGAAAGTCGTCTAAAGAATGGCTCTATTCGTGTTGCAGGTGTGCCGTGCTGGTGACATGAAAGGTTATTTGAAGTCCCCTCACAGGCCCCATGCAAGTTAATACCTTGACACAGAAGTATACCGCTTAGTGATCGTTTACAATTGTTACCACTAAGAAATACATTCTGTTTCTTTTCACTATAACATGTGTGTGTATAAGGCAATTTCCATGATGACTTAATGTACCCTTTACCCAACCTTTCATACTGGCCCGCTGGTATATACTCTTGGCAGTATTTAAATTGGAAAGTTGTTATCGGAATTGTAATTATTCAGTGTATTATCCATTCAATGACAGGTCTTTCTGACATTGTCAATGGTAATCTCTCAAGTTTTTCAATGCTCAGAATCGTATAGTCTGCTCCTTTTTGTGCCAAACTGATTTGTGTATCAGTGAGGTTAAAGATAGAGAATAATGACGTTGTGTTGATTAAACGCCAGGGCACGTAGCCTGAACGCAGATTTTGCAACGTCCAGCCAAGCTGTACAATAGAACGCAATTGGGACTGACCGTGTTGTAACATTAGTAAGTCCTGCTCTATTATATCAACAGCAGATGATACAATACTGTCCAGTGAATATATCCTGGAGGACAGAGTCATTAACCCATTGTCCACAACAGAAAATGATTTTTCCAAATTAATACGATCAATTTCTCGTATTTTTTCTGCCGTTTCAATTTGCATTACTTTCCAAGCTTTGTTGTAAGCAGCGTATATACCGGCCGCTATGAAACGTTTTTGACGCTGTTTGCGTGGTCCCATTATGAAATCATGCAAGTCAGCACCGTCTTTAAGTAAAGTCAAGTGTTGCTTAATTTCAGCCAGTGTGGATTTCTGTAGCCATTTGAGGCAGAGTTTCCCTACACTGTATGTTGTAACTATCCCTGTATGTTGTCTCTGGGAATATCTAGGGTCTGGCCTGGTCATTTTTAACCCCTGTAATTTGTTCAGGAATCTATCTTGACAGTTATTTGTGTCTGTGGACCAGATCAACCATTTTTTCCGATCAGGATGTGTTCTGTTTTGGTTTAAAATATGGGATACGTCTATCTCCATGTCTGTAGTGCTATTATCGTCAGGTATGGGCTTTGGAATAGACGGTTTGTTTAAGTCTTTTATCTTGGCTAGGCCAAGACAGGTTGTCTGTTGAATGGTATCATTCAAGAATATAATTTGTTCTGGGATCATGCAGGCTCTAAATAATGCTTCTAAACCTTGGACCTGCCAATCTTTGGTACCCCAGATGGTTTTTGTTTCAATGTTATTTTTCCAGGAATCAAAACCAAATGTAATCATTTTTTCGTAAAATGTTTCCGAATAGATCAATTTAGTATTTGTCAGCATTGTTTTCATTCCTGTCTTATTTAACAGTTTGTAATAAAATGTTTCTCCTTCACTTGTATTAAACCCTGAGAAGTACGGGAATTTCCCATAAAATGTTTTTGAACTACCTTTTGGTGGAGTTGCACAATGTTCCCATTGATTATAACTAAAAACATTTCTAGGTTGAGCAGTTTTATGCAAATAGGGATGTGCAAAGTGATTATAACAATACATTTCTTCATAATTTGATGAACCCTGTAAGTAATCATGTTCTGTAAATTTTGATGACATTACTAAATCTGACATCATATCATTAATACTTTCAAAGTCCCAATCATCAGAGAATGTACTCGGTTTTACAAAGTCACTTAATGAAACCTTGAACTGGTGTGGATATTTCAAGAGCTCAACCGGGCCATAGATTTCGTAATCCGTTTTGTCCCATGCTACCCCACCGGGTATTGGATTGGCTGTGACATTCACTGATGATAGTTCTCTTTTCTCGATGTGAGATGACTTGTGTGGCTTTAGGACCAAGTGATGTTCTGACTTGCTGTGTCCATTGTACTGTATTTTCCCTCAATGAATTTTCCCAAACAAAGAACCATGATGAGCCCAAAGCAGGAGGAAAAGTACACCTAACACAATCCAAAATTCAATCCATGGAGAAATCAGGTAGGTTTCTTTGAGTAGATGAAAGAGTTCAGTTACTTTGTCTTTAAAAGTTTTTATTGCTGACGTTTCTTCTAGTTCGCTTGGATCCTCAGAAAAGTTATCGAAATTGATGAAGTAGCCAGATGCAGATCTGTCAATTGTTGGAATTGCTTCCGAATTTTCATATGCTTTTGGATTTTTCTTTGTTTCATTAGCATAGTCTGATGCTACATCGTTGTAGACTGGTATTTCTTGACGAACTGTTGCAATTTGGGTTTCAAGAGGCACAAGTTCCATGGCATTGTTGCATAGTCCTTTTGTATTCACTGCAGGTTTATCAAATGTGATTAGTCTCTCAGTTTGAACCTCTTGTATTGTAGCAAGTTTTGGTACTCTGCTACTTCTTGGGAGTCCACTGGGCCTACTACCTATTATTGGCCACATGATTGTGGTTTTACCAGGTCGATGGATACAACTCGGTTCTCCTTTTTACCAGCAAGGGGCGGTAGTACAACTGATCTTGTTCCGCTGACAGCTAAGACAGGTACTGCTTTTCTGTAAGAAGGCCCAAATTCCTTCTTCACCGCGATCTTCTCTCTGACCAGATCCCCAATCTTTGGAATCCAGACAGGCCTTGCTGGGACAGGTGGTTTATCTTCAGTGGCTGTTGGCTGCTGTTTTAACTTTACGTTGCTCAGGTCTTTTCTTGTTTCATCTAAGTCATGTAAAATAGCCAAACGATCTTTGATATCAAAGCATTTTTCTTCTACCACTGAAGTCTGACTATCGAGGTCCTGAATGTGCATTCTAGTCCCGAACAATAGTTCGTACTGACTGAAACCTTTTAGAGAATTTCTTGGCAGATTATTAAGACTACGTTGGACACTTGTTAAATGTTGGACCCACCCATCACCCGAACCTAATACCCTCGCCGTTATAGATTGCTTTATGTCCCGGTTTTTTCTTTCCACAATCCCATTTCCCTCAGGATGGAAGGGACAAGAGTACCGCAGTGCAATGCCCATGCTGGTCATGGCCTCCTTATAAGCTCGAGAGCTAAAAGCAGGACCCTGGTCAGAATGTAGCATGCCAATTGCGTATGTGCCGATAAAGCCTCGCAAATCTTTTATAACAGTTCTGGCGTCAGCCGAGTGCTGGGGCCACATCCAAATGAATCTCGTGCAGGAATCCACTGCGACCATAATATATTTATAGTTGCCATCCCTTTGTAGGGGACCACAGTGGTCCAGGTAAACACAGGCTAATGGTTTATCTGAGATTAGAAGGGGCGTCTGTGCTGGTCGTTTCACTGTTGATACTTTCATTCTTTGGCATATTTCACATTCTAGAACATAGTTCCTAGTTTGTTTTCTCATGCGCGGCCACCAATATCTCTGTTTTAATAACGATATTGTAACGGAAACACCAGCGTGCGCAGAAGCCAGCCCTTCGTGTGCCGCTGTAATTAGTCCTAGCCTGTGTTCCATGTTTGGAATTGCCCTATCCCCCACTCCAGGGATTCGAGCAAATGGAACATTATTCGCATCAGTTATGTATGAGTACTTTACTGGAAAGCCTTTCGGGAGTGATTTTATATCATCTTTTACCGTAGCACTGACAGCTTGCATTATATCGCTGTCCATTTTTGTTTTTGACCGGGTGATAGCAGCTACGGAAGCCGTTTGCACAGCTGCCTTCGCGGCCCATCAGCCAATGAATTCCCCGCAACGTGAACGCCATCACGTTGATGACTCAGCGTATGGATCACGTGAGTCTTTCGTAGTTCTTTCTGTAAGAGAACTACTTGTTCCCAAAGCGTTTTATGCTTGATTGTGCCACCTTTTGCATCTTTGAAACCGTTTTGAACCCAGTTCTGCAAGTATTCATTATAAGACTGAACGCAGTAATATGAATCACACACTATTAATGTGGGGAATTCGCGATCAGTATTTTCAAGCACCATCTTAAATGCTAGTAGTTCAGCTCGCTGAGCTGTACAGTCTCCTAGAGATTGCGTTTTAGTGACCAGTGGTCTAAATTTTCCTTCGTGCCAACGACCTTTAACAATCGCGCACGCAGCACTGTAAGCTTGCTTACCCCCAACTGCGGGTTGTGCTGATCCGTCTGTATATATTATGCAGCCGTAATGTTTTAGAGGCAGAATCTCGGTCGGCAGCGGACATTCATATTTATATTGTAGAAATTCTGTTGTTTTCAAATTAGGATCAAATTCGTATACTACGTCTGTTGCAGCAAGAGAATTAACCCATTGTATCCATCTCCGATGTAGTGCTTTAGCATTTGGAATGCTTGCTTTTGTTACCGCTTCTAGGGCTGGTACTGGTGTAACGATTATTATTCGTTTACCTTGTGCTAGGGCTCTTTCTTTTGCTACAGCAGTCTGGACCGCAGTCAGAATTTTTTCAGTAGAACTGAATTTCATATCAGCTTGTGTGTACAAGTGTGATTTGTAAGCTATTGGTACCGTGTCTCCCTCATTAGAGGTCAGGTACGTGAATCTGCATCTTCCTAGGATGACTCGGATTACAAGGTTGCGTGTGTTTTCGCGAGTTTGTAATTTTGTTTTAGCTAACATGTCTGTCTGCAATGATCTCAAAATTTCTGTGTGTTTCTGAGTCCAATTGATTGGTTTGAAATCAGGTTTTATTAATTCTTAGAGAGGTTTAACCCTCTCTGCATAGTTTAGAACGAAATTCAGGAAACCTAATATTGATTGTAAGTTCTTCAGCGTTTTTGGTGCTTGGAGGACTGCGCATTTCTCTAAGAAATTGTCCGCTAGGCTTTTGCCTTCACTTGATAATTCATATCCTAAAAACAGTACTGTTAGATGGGCAATTCGTGACTTTTTAAAGTTGAATTTGTAACCCTCTGCAGCAAACCCAAGTATTATGGTGTTTACTCTTTTCAAGTGAGTATCCAAGTCATCTTCTGTGAGATAGATGTCATCGACATAAGATAATGCTTCATCATCATAAATTTGTAGTAACTCTGTTACCCTTGCTGAGAATAATCCTGGGCTATTCTTGAATCCCTGTGGGAGTCGACAGAAATTTCTGCGACCCCATTATTGAGAAACCGGTCAAATACCTACTTTCAGGTGCAATGTTTTAACAAAAGAATCCATTATAGATGTCTAATGTCGTTTTGTATTTTTTGCGCACGATGTTATTCATTAGTGCTGCACTGTGTGAGTTTTGTACTGCAAATGTGTTGCAAAATGAGTTAAGGTGTCTGTAGTCCAAAACTAGACGATATGAATCGTCTGGCTTGGAGACAGGAAACAAAGGATTGTTCATTTGCAAGGTGCATGTTTCAATCACCCCCTGGTATTGATCTAAGATCTCCCTGACTTGTTTTTTAGCTTCTTGCTTAATTGGGTACTGCCTTTGTGCAGTTGGTTGACATTTTAACTGGATTTTGTGAGGAGGAGAGACCTCATCCCATCCTACATGATTTTTGTATAATGCAGGAGCTTGGGCTACTGCCCATTTTCTTGCATATGTATATTTTCTATGCATTGGAATATGATTTGAGAAAGCAGGCATAATCATATCTTCGCCATGAGGGCACTCCCTGACAAACTCTGGTGGCCAGTTTTTTTCAGCTAAAAGGATGTCATAGCCTTTGGAAAGGTTATCCCAAAATAGACCCCTTACTTTCCTAGTCTTATCTCTCTCTATACGCAATGTTATCTCGTATATTTTATGAGGTTTGCTAACTCTGGTATCTGCAGTTTCCACCTGAATGTATTCATTCGTGTCCACTGTCTCCAGATGATTCATTAGGATCTTGCGAGCTGTGGTCACTTCTGCTGCGCTGTCTAGCATTGTCTGGGCCCACTCTCCGTTTTTCAGTTGTGTCCTCAGTATCCTCGGCATGTTTAATTATTTTAATACTGGCTATCTTCTTTCTTGGAAATTGTAATTTTTTATTTAGATGAGCAGGTTCCTTGTCTTTGGACTTGACGTGCTCTTCCCTGTGTTCTGACCGTCCTCTTCTTTCCTATTTCTGCGAGGAAGTCTGAAAAGATCGAGAGGGACGTGTATCAATATCTTGATATCTATCAGGTTTTTTCAAATTATCCCTATTTCTAAGGTTGTATCTTTTCTCAGAGGGCTCCCTCTGGGGAGACTTGTGTCCTTAGTCCGGAGATCTGTCTCTCCGGCGAGGAGACCTTCCTCTGGACTGGAATCTTTTTTCTTTGGGAGTGGATTGTTTATTTCCATCCCAGCTCTTTTTTGGAGTGTTTAGAATATTTTTAATAAATATCTTTTCAGTATTTTCAGTTAGTTGGGGTTTTACTTGTTTCCCACCCAAACTATCTCTTCCTAGTTCTTCATAGGATTTTTCTATGATTCTGGCAAGTTCAAATGGTTGTTATGCTATATCTGTTTCTTTCAATTTCTGGCGGATCGCCACAGATGCTGCTTCTCCTTTTATGTTGGCTAATAATATAGCCGAGACCTGCTTGAAGTCTTTCAGTAATTTCATACCCAGAGTTAAAGCAGGTTCTGGACCGTATCCATTTTGAATCTGTCTTAGCACATCTGGTATTACCGCCATGGACGGAACACCATGTGTTTTTGTGTAAATGGAAGCAAAGACTGTGCCCCAAGTGTCACAGTCCTCCACATGTGGTGCGATCCCCATTGGAAGACAGATAGTCAGAATTCTGTGTTTCTCAGTAGGGGTAGTATCCGGAAACACTGCCTCTATTTGAGTGATTTTTTGGTGCTAACCAGAATGGAATTTGTTCCCGTTTTGCGGGTGTTTTACCAAGACAGGATTGTTAATAGCCGGTTGGACTGTTGTAGTCCGCATTACATATTGGACTAATTGTCTATGTATTTTAATCAGTTGTTTTAGCTGTGCTAAAAGTTCCCGGTCTGACATTTTATCAATGTCTGGATGTGGTGTGTAGCTGGCTAGAACCGGCCACGTTGCTCCTGGTCTACCTAGTGGACCGAGCCTGGTGATGTGATTTTGATGTTTTAGGGCGCATTTAAACCAGAGCAGGTGCTCTTGGTAATTTAATGGGATTTCCACCTCCTCGAAAGGGGTGTACTCTTCCGGAGGTTCCTCAATTTTGTAATAGTGGAAGTCGTGTGTGACAGCGTTTGCTCCTGGAAAGTTTATCCATGAATAGAATACCTCTGTCTGCCGATATTCATGGGCCTCTATCACGAATATGACTATACCACCTCCTGATGTCAGTCCGGTTTCTATAAGTTTAATAGTTATAGTTCTTCTTATGTTGACCGGAATGAGTATAGCATTCGGGTCATTCTGTTAGAGAGTTGTGTCTTCCAACAACAGTTGAGACGCTGTAGCATCTCTTTATTCGTCTCCGTCAGGCATTTTACTGACAGAAAGTCTTTTTTAGTATGCAGATCAAGTTTCAAGGAAACAAAGATTAGGTGCACAATATTTTGGAACACTGTATCCTTCAACGTGGACTAAACTAAAAACTATACATAGGAATCTCTTCCTACTAAGTTCCGGCGGATTTTAACCTTTTACCCACTCCAGACGTCTTTTGGAGTATTTACGGGAAAAAGGGTCGGTGTGAAAAAGCACGACTGAGTTACTCTAGTGTCTTGCGTTAGATTATCGCCTTACCAAACGTTGGGCGCCATGTAGTGTAGTTCCTATATTCCCAATAGGCTCTGCGCATTGGAATAATATATTCAGCAGTGTAGACGTAGGACTGAGGTCGACTAGGTCTCTACTGACTATATTAGACTTAAGTTTTTGCCAGCTAGCTCAGAGGTCACTAGAAACTTTCTCGAATAAACGAGGAGAAGTTTAACCTCCCTGGATAGACAAGAAGGGATTCGCTTCTGACAACCATATAACATGACAACTTTGCTCCCTCAGAATAAGAGTGTATCTCTAGAGTCGTGTGAAAACAATAGACCGCTATTTTACTCAGTCAATCGTGCATACTTAGTTTCACCAGAGTGCAGAGAAAAGAGAGACGGGCGTTTTCAATAAAAAGGTGTTATTTATTGAGCAGTCTTTTTTCTCATACAAGAGAAATGAATTGCCACAATTGCAATACTCATAGTAAAGTAAAGTGCGTACAGTAAAAGGAGGATTATAAAATAATACTGTAAAAGCATTGATATGGTTTCTTAGCCATATGATACTTTAAAATAGATAAAATATATACATATATATACATTGACTAACGTACTCAACTCGTGCTTCTAAATACGCCTACCCCGGTGTACCTGACCTAAGCCTAATACGTGGGAAGGAGTAAGTAAGTAGCAGTTTAAGTTAAGTTGGTTTTACCAAGGAATCTGAATCAAGAATTTTCTCTAAGGTTTTAGTCAGCTTCGTACCTATGTAATAGAAAGCAGGAGGTCTGGTATCTCTCTCTCAGGACTCGATATCCCAGTAACCCGCGAAGGTATCTGGAAACACCGGAGCTGGATTTCTCGGCAGGAGAAAAGACAGCGTCTCTCTCAGTGCGTCAAAAAGGAGGGGCGGCGTCCGTGGGCTCTCGCATCAGCTGGGCTCTCGGGCAAGTAGATAGCTGCTCTGCTCCAAAACCACCACCGTGTGTTTGCTTAGGGCAACGTTGGTATATTTATACCTGAAAGGTGCCGGGTTTGACGTAAGGTTGGACATAAGACGTCAATAAAGATGTCACTAAGAACTGGCCGTTCTTACAGTGCTTCACAGGAGTTCTAGGACGAAATCATAACAAAAGCAATGGGGATTTCCCAGGTTACTGGAGATTTGGTTTGTTTAGAGAACTCGTTGTGCTTTCTAGGAGTCCGGGGAAGTAGCATTGCTTAATGTGACTGCATGGGCTACGACTAAATATGGATATGATTTTTATGCCTTTATAGGGATATTATTTATTATAACCGTACAAGGGCATAAAATAGAAATTTCGATTTAGGTTCCTAGATAAAAACACAAGAAAGAAATATTTCTCACTGAGAACTACCTGGGTATCAGTTCTAGCATCTGAATCTGGGCATTGTCTCATAAAGGTGTGAATAGAGCTCCATGTTGTTGCCTTGCTGATGTTGCAGTAGGAATATTCCTCATCAATATAGTGGGCAAGATGGCCGCTGAGGGTTGCAGCGAGTGAGTCGCACTCCTCTCTTCCCCACTGCCAAGCACTGTCTCAATGGGAAAAGGATAATTAACCTAGCTGGCCGGTCTACTTTATGCCGTTGTCCTATAGCACTGCGATATTCCCCCCTTGGGTGCAAAGGGGAAAAGTTGTAATACGCACCGTCCTGCGCTTGAAAAAGCGGATTTCAGAGGCTGCCAGTCTGATATTAAAACTCTGGCCCAGGATGCCTCCTCGCCCGCAGCGCGGACTCGAGGCCAAGGACGGCAAGAAACCGGCAGACATGGACACTAGTAAGGGCCAGACGGCAAAGGAAAAGGAGAAAATCAAAGCGGCACTGAAAGCTGCTGGATCTGGCTCCGGCATTTCTACTGTACCAAAAGCCGCTTTGAGCTTAAAAAAAGCGGTAACGAAGAGAAACAGAGCAGATAGCACCCCATCCGCCAGTGATGCAGGGCTCGGTGCCAAACCTAAAACTAAGGAAAACGCGCTTCGACAGCCCACAGTCTCTGAAAGCTTCGCAAACACCCCATCCGGCATTTCAGCAAGCAACAAACCCGCCGCGATCAAACCTGGCATCTCTGCGGATCTTAACGCATGCGGGGAGTCAGGAGCAGGAGCGGTGGCAGAGGCTGTACCTAGCACCGGAGGAGCCGGCGTCTTCAGGTCAGATCCATGTCTCGTGGCCGGCGCTGGGGTTGCTAGGCAACCAGTAAGACCTGCTGGGATAGCAGGAAAGCCGGTAGCTGCAGTCATGCTGGGAGAGACCAGAGGCGGAGGCGCGGAGTTGTCGGCTGCCGAGGGTGAGTCAAACGGACCTGTCGGGGCCGAGGCCAGGAATATGCGGGACATAGAGGCGCAGACACAGGCACAGGCAATGGCAGCGGGGCAAACGGCAAAATTGGTAAAAACGGCGAAAATGTGCACAAGCATAAATAAAGGAGTAGATAAGGAATTATTGGCTGTAATTGACAATCGAGCAATGAATACTCAGCTCCCAGATGACTTACTGGCTGGGATTCAAGGTCCCTCTGCACTGGTATCAAGGCACGTGGGGTTGGGGGCAGAGACACCGGGGCAGAAGTTGGAGGCAGAAATGGAGGCCGCTGCTACTGCCGCTGCGGGAGTCTCGCTGGTTAGCCCCCGTACTTGGGCAGAAACCATGGATTTAGATACAGATGGGGGGATCAAATCAGGAGGTGAATCAGGAGGCGAATCCTCTACCTCAGTGAAAATCGGCCTTACTAATGGCTCAGCTTCTGTGGAGAGATTTTACTCTGTCGACGAAGATGCACAGTCACAGTCGTCTATGGGCCTAAGCTCAGATGTATCCACAGGTATTGACTCGGTCAGTAGTTCCCCAGCTAGGAAAACTTCACAGAGGAAACGCCTATCTAAAAGGAAACCTTCCACTGCAAGCAATTCCACTGACCCTACTAAAAAGTTAGCTTGGGACTACTCCACCACCACCTTTTCGTTTCTGGAGCAGGACAGTCCAGCAACAGTAATTGGGGAATATGGCTCTGCTCAACCCTCTCAGCCTCCAGTCACGCTCGATCTTCTCTTTAACACCCTGAAACTAATGCAAACCGAGGCTAGAGGAGAGAGCAGGAGGGCGAGACAGGAGTCAAGGAAGATACAGAATAAGCTTAGAACTATAAGCAAAAGACAAGAGGAGACGGCAGAGAGAGTCGTACATGTCGAGGAAAGGACCAGTAAAGTCGAAGATGACTTGAGAGATTTGAGGCTATACAAGGAAGAGCATCAAAAGGTGGCTGAGGACTTCAACTGGAAGCTGGAGGACTTTGAGAACAGGCAGCGTCGTAACAATATCAGACTGCTTGGCGTGGAGGAAGGTCTCGAAGGGGAGGACCCCAGGCTGTTTGTGGTGAATTTGTTAAAGGGGGCTTTTCCGGAGCTATCTAGTTGGCAGTGGGAAACTGAAATTCAAAGAGCCCACCGTTTCCCCTTGTTTCTTAAAAGGGGTCAGTCTCAGGCTGGTGCACCGGGAGGGCGTCCTAGGGCTTTGTTGATCTTTGTAGGGAATTTCCTCCTTAGGCAGCTGATCCTGGACAAAGCGAAGCCAGAGTCAAGACGCACCTATAACAATGTCACGTTCTTTGCAAGACCAGATTTTTGTCATGCCACAGTTGAGCGTAGATGGAGGTTGAGACAACTGATACCACATATTCAGGCTCTGGGCTCGGAGGCATATCTGCTATACCCGGCAAAATTGAAAATCGTGACCAAGGGCCAGTTTAAATTTTTCTTCTCAGAGATTAAGGCAAAGGCGTACATGCTGGAAGTATTGGGTTATAAGGAGAAAAGATAATGGATTTACAGTTTGCTATGTTTGTTAAGTTGGCTGGCTGGCGGTGGGGAGGAGTAGCGGCTGCTGCTTCCCTGGCGTCCACATATAGGTCATTCCTGACCTATTTGCCTGTAGGGGGGGAGGGGGGAGGGGCAGTCTGGGGGGGCTCAGGGTAGTGGGAGGGAGGACGAGGGGGAAGAGGGGGGGAAATAAATGGCACACATTATACACAGCATATAATTTGAGGCAGTTACAGGTTTTGTACAAATGGGGAAAAAAGGAAGTGGTGGTTTTGGTTAAGAGATGGGATTGGAACCTGGTGCTACTTTTTGATGTTTTCTGATGACCTGTCGAATTCTGTCATTTAATGTCTGTGGCCTTAATGATCTTCAAAAAAGGCTGCGTGTTTCAGCATTTTGTAAATCAATGACTCCTGATTTGATATGTCTACAAGAAACTCATGTGGAGGGAGGAAAGGGATTTCTGCTAGTACAGGCTGGTTTTAAAGTTCTAGCATATACTAAGCAAGCCTCCAAAACCCGTGGAGTAGCGATCCTGGGGAGAGGAGCAGACTGTACAGTATTTAGGAGTAAAGAGGATACCTGGGGTAGGTGGGCAATTATAGAAATAGGTTTTAGAGGTGCTAGGTTCACACTAGTTTCAGTCTATGGCTCAACATGTGATGACCCAGATATATTTCAATTTCTGGATCAGGAGCTCTCAACCTGGGCAGAGCCAATAGTCTGCTGCGGAGATTTTAATATCAGTCGACCAGCAAATATTGAGCTACAACTGAATCATTCCTATGCGGGGAGGAAGAAAAGGGTGCATAGGGCGATAGTAGACATGGCACGGCATAATGCTCTTTCAGATGTATGGGCTAATTTACTCCCACAGACAGACGGCGACACATTCTTTTCAGCTCCTCACAATATAACAGTAAGGTTGGATTATTTTTTAATTTCCAATGTATTAATATCTAACACGCAGATTAAGAAGTTACCCCGTTTGGTTTCGGACCATAACCCGCTATTACTGTCATTAAGCTTAAACGGGCTAGGTAGGAAACCATATAGATGGACATTTGAGCGAGCTTTGCTACTTGATGAAGATTATTGTACTCATATGGAAAAATGGATTAGTGAATTCTGGCTCAATAATTTGGGGAGCACTAGTAGTGCCTATATTTGGGATGCTTTTAAAGCGGGTGTCAGGGGAGAGACAATTAGCTTTTCAACACATAGACGGAAAAAAGAAAGAGAGATGTTCGATCAGCAAGTTAACTCCCTTCTGGATGCCGAGGCTGAGCTAAGTAGGTTAATCACGACGGGGCTCCCACTGGATCAACAATTGCTGGTGATCATGGTTTTAAAGGCGGAGATAGCAGAAAGAATTACTAACAAGATTGTAGCTAGCTACTTAATAAAGAAGGAGCAGGCCTGTGAGCTTAGCGAGCGGGTTGGCCACATTCTTGCTGTCAGATCCAGACAAAGAGCTAACGCAGGGGACATTAAAAATATAGTTGATGATTCAGGCAATCTGATCTCTGACTCTGTCGGAATAAGGAATGTATTTTGTAAGTTTTACACTGGACTATATGACAGAGAGACTGAGGTTGATACTCATAAAATCAGGGAATATCTAGGAGATACTCAGCTCGGGAAATTAGGACCGGAGGAAAATAGCATACTCGAAGCCCCTATAACGCTAGAAGAAATGTCTCTAGCTTTATCAGATCTCCCATCCTCCAAGGCTGCAGGACCCGATCTGTTACCGATCGAATTTTATAAAACCTTTATAGCAGTTTTTAGAGTAGAGCTACTGGATACATTCATACAAGCCCAGAGAGATATCTCAATTCCAAAATCATGGGGTGAGACTGAAATTATAGTTATCTTGAAAAAAGGTAAACCCGCCACAAACCCGGGGTCATATAGACCGATAGCCTTAATGAATACTGATGTAAAGCTCTATTCAAAAATTCTGGCCACAAGGCTGTCAGCTGTTATTGAAAAATTAGTTACCCCAGTCCAACATGGATTTATCCCGGGGAAAGGGACTACAGAGCATGTCAGGACCGTGATTACCTGTTTCGATGCCACGGAGGTTTCTGGCGCCCCTCTCTCGGCTTTATTTTTAGATGCCGAGAAGGCTTTCGATAGGGTTGACTGGGAATATCTGTGGGTGCTAATGAGAACTATGGGGTTTGGCGACAATTTTGTTAAAGCAATTCAGGTGCTTTATAGGGATCCAATAGCTAGAATTAAAATCAATCAGGAATTAACAACGGCAGTGCAGATTAAGAGAGGAACAAGGCAAGGCTGCCCTAGCTCTCCTCTCTTGTTTGCACTGTATATGGATCCGTACCTACGCAACCTTGACTCTAATCCCCGTATCCCCCCCATGTGTGCAAACGAGATAGTAATTAAAGTATTGGCATACGCTGACGATGTCGCGATAATTACTCCCGATCCTGAATTGGCAATAGGTGAAATAGAACAAGAAGCCCTAAATTTTGGCAATATTTCTGGCTACAAGCTTAATAGTGCCAAAACACAGATTATTAAAAATACAGCAGCCCAGTGTGCTGATCCACGTGTGGTCCCTGCAGCAATCTACCTTGGGGTTGAAATTTCGTCTAACCTAGGAACAATAGTTGAACAGAACATCTCCCCCTTATTAAAGAAAGTTAGTTCAGACTTGTTAAGGATAAATAATCTTAGGCTTACGTTAGTGGGCCGCACTAATATTATTAAAATGCTCATACTTCCTAAATTTCTTTATTTTTTTCGTACAATTCCTCTTTTTTTCGAGTCTACTTGGTTTAACAAGTTAGAGTCGATTCTTAACAGATTTATTTGGTCGCACGGGAAGACAAGACGGGCATATAAGTTTATGACTCTGCCAAGGGACAGGGGAGGCTGGGGGGTTCCTGATTTTAGGTATTACTATTGGGCAACGGTATTACAATATATTCAAGGATTAATTGGAGCAAATGAAGGGGACTTGAAAGTTAAAGCTGCATCAACTATGATTTATGCAATTGTTCTGGGTACAGATTCCGCAAATGCTTTTTTAAATTGTACAGATTCATCGTACTACAAACGTACACGATTCAAGACTGTGGCCGCAGCCTATAATGTATGGTCTGCAGTTGCAAAAAATTTCGGATTGGGGAGATTTAATAGGTATACTAGTTTGTACATGAATAAGTCTTTACCACCTTTAATTTTTTCGGATACTATTATGGCAGATTGGAACAGCAAAGGCATTAAAAATATAGGAGATATGTTAAACTCAGATGGTAACATACTTCAATTCTCAGATCTGATGGCTAAATTTAATATAGCAAGATACAGCTTCTTCAAATATTTGCAGACTAGGAGTTTCCTCTCAAAGAAAAAAGGTGGGGCAGGCGGATTTAAACCAATCAACATTATGGAAGCAATAGCGCAAAGTGGGGCCTGCTCCATTAGGTATTTCTATGCCCAGTTGGTTGAGACAAAGAAGGACGATACTGATAGATTTGGCAATAAATGGGAGGGGAAATTAGGGACTTCGAGCGAGTCTTTCTTGAAGTCTCTGGAGTTAGGAGGGTCAGTATTTTATTCTGCCCCATTACAATCGCAACACTACAAAACGCTGTATCAACTCTATCATACTCCCGATCGCATAGCACAATGGGGTGCAACTACAGGGACTTGTTGTTGGCGATGTAATGCTATGGCCGCAGATAGTATACATATTTTTGCGACATGTCCCAAATTAAGGCCCTTACTAAAGGGTATTGAGACTTTTATGGCCCACACACTTGCCTTAAACGTGACTCTAACGCCCACAGTAATTATGTTGGGAGTTCGGGACTGCGAAGGTGAACATAGCGAATTTATATTTGTAGCAATGGCAGTTCTCAGGTTGTTGATTGCGAGAGTCTGGCTGGACCCTTTACCCCCGGGAAAACAACAGTGGATTGCCTTACTATTAGGGACTTTTAACCTCGAAAAAGGTATATTTGGGAAAAAAGGTAAAAGGATTAAGAGATGGGGAAGGAAAATTTGGGAACCAGTACATAGATGGAAGGAAAGGTTAAATGCAAATGTAGCTTGATGTATTACTAAGTTGTTCAATGGTCATTTTTCACCCTTTTTTCTTCTTTAGGTCCCGAAGATTATGCTTAGTATTATATTTATTTTTCTTGATAGTAATTCTGATTTATTATATGCATTAATTGTTTTCAGTATTTTGTATTCTGTGTTATGTGTGTGTCAGACAAAAACCCCAATAAAATTTAAAAAAAAAAAAAAAAAAAAAGGAATATTCCTCATCAAAGGAGCTGTTGCCTCTGGTAAAATGGGTTGTTAGTTTACCAGTTACAGTTTTGTTAGCCTTTTGAAAGAATGCAAGAAAATATCCACCTGGACAGAGATTCATTAGACAGAGCTAAACAAGTACGCAATAACCCACAATTTACAATTGTTTGAACTGTTGAATATCTTTAGATTTGTCAAGGTAGATTTTATTAGAATTCTTCTCACATCTAACGTATGTAGAGATTTTTCTCTGGAGTAATAGGGTTCTGAAAGAAAAATGGTAAGTTCATGATTTTATTTGTCTATAAATCCCTTACTAATTTAGTTAAAAACTTCCGATGAGTCCTCAGGACAACTCTGTAGCTGTGAAATACTGTATGCGATTCATGGAAGCATAGAGCTTGAATTTTGCTAACCCTGCGTGCTGATGAGATGGTCACAAGGAAAGTGGTTTTCTAGGAAAGGTGCCATAAGGAGATGGATGGGTTCAAATGGAGAACCCATGAGACGTGAAAGTACAGTATTCAATTCCCAGGAGTGGGATGGTCTACGTACTGGGGAAAAACTTTTGTAATGCCTTCTAAGAAGTCCTTAACTACTGGAACAAGAGATTTGTGAAGAACATTTTATGTAGGAAGTAATAACTGCCAAATGAATTTTATTAGAGGAAAATTGAGCAAATAATGTTGTAATGCTTCCTTTTGGCTGGTGGTCGCATCAAATTTCTTGTCAGAAAACCAAATGCAGATTCTCTTCCATCTGAAGTAGTAGGAGGCTCTTGCAGTTAGACGTTTAGCTTCTTTTGAAATGTGCATACAGTCTTGTGGAATGTTTGTGTCCATACTGGATGAGTTCAGGAGCCAGGCTACCAAACTTAAACATGGGAGGTTGGGATGTACGGTCTGGCCCGTCCGGTCTTCACAGCGGCCTCAGGTATGGTTGTGTCAATATGTATAGAGCATCTGTCTGTCAACCACCACTATCATTGGCACTCCAGAGATTTTATAATCATTCTGGTTTTTGAGCAAGACATCTTGATAATTACTGCTGTAATTAGGGGTATTGTGGGGGAAAAGGCTAGATACATTTGCCCGACCCGTGAATCCATAGGCCAGTTCCCTTTGACATTAGTTGGTAGAACCTCAAGGCGAGTCTGGTCATTTGTTGTTCTCTGTGTTGGCTAACAGTTCTATTTGAGAAAATGGAAGGTGCAGAAGACGTTGTGAACAAGAGAAGCCATGGAGGACCCACTCACGGTTGTCTTGAATAGATCTGCTGATGGAGTCCACTTTAATGTTCTTGACTCTCATGAAATGGGCTGGAGTGATCCTCAGGATTCTAGCTATCAACCAATTTGGGATGGATTTGGCTTCTAGCAATCAGACTCTGGACCGTGTTCCTCCCTGTTTGTTCTAATAATACATAGTAGTTGTGTTGTCTGTCTGAACAAGTAGTGAGTCCATCTTGCTGGAGGGTTAGAGGTCATTTTCTTCAAACAGAAGGCCCCTCCCCCTGCTAGCCCTGGTGGCCAGCCGAACTGAATCCACCCCCAGTTCATCTTATCGGCCAGAAACGTGGGGATCCTATTTGACTCCAATCTTTCTTTCGCCTCCCAGATTAGGCAACTCTCATCAATCTGCTGCCCGAAGCTCTGATCAGTCAGGAAGCTGATACCTCTACTCTAAAATGTGGCGGCTAGGCTGGTTTGACGGGTTCCTTTCCGCCATCCTATCTTGCTGCATCTGAGACTGCTTCACTGGCTTCCTGTAGCAAAAAGAATCAAGTTTAAGGCTCATACCTTAGCGTCCAGGGCCTTGGCAAACAAGGGCTCTTGCTGCCTGAGAAACAGACTCGGCCTGTAACAGCAAGAGAGATTGCAGAAGAGATTGCCAAGATCTAACCATCTCCGACTCATGCTGGTCCTCGGGTTCACCGAAGTCCGACAGGGAGGTAGATCCTTTGCAGTACTGACTGCAAAAAGCTGGAACTCCCTGCTTATCAAACACTGCATGGCTGAGTCTGAACACCACTTTAAGAAAGATTTTAAAACATGGCTCTTTGATCAAAACTAGATTTGAATGTCCGGCCCTGTACTCAGTTTCTGCTTTGAGCGCAGGGATGCTTCTTTGAAGAAGCTGAGCGCTTTACAAATCCCAGTGATTGATTGGAAAGATTTGAGAGCCAAGCGAACAGCTCTTACTTCCATTAGGTTGATGTGGAATATCCTTTTTTCTGAGGAACACGTTCCTTGAACTAGAAAGTGATCCATGTGGTTCACACTAACCTGTACGGGATGAATCGGTCATTATTGTCTGTGATGGGACCTCCAGATAAAATGCCATTCTGAGAAAGAGATCATAGGTTGACACTACCATTTGAGAGATTGCGTCGCATTGAGGGGAAGGGTGATCTTACCTTCCCAACTTTCCGGATGTTGATTCCACTGGTCTTCCACACCTTCCTGTAGCAGTCTCAAACAGAGGTGGGCTTTCAGGGTCAGAACGATGCAGGATGCTGTGTGGACCAGTAGAGATGACACTCGTCTCGCTTTTCTGTAGGATGTTAGAATTTTATTGGAGATTGACATTTTAGACGTACGGATAGCACTGTCTCCCCAAATGGATTTGTTTAAGCTTTTATGGTATGAAAAATCGGTCCTAGATAATGAAGAAACTGCACCGGGGATGATGATGAATTCTTGTAATCAACGTGTCTTGCTAAACGATTGAGAGCAGAGACCGGTATTTAGTAATGATGATAAGCTTGTTAGTGCATTGATGACTTCATGAGTTAGTCGCCTAGATATGATAGTTGGAACAGCATGTTTTTCCTGAGAGGTTTCTGGGGCTAATTTGAGGCCGAAAGGAAATACTTTGTGCTGGTTGTTTCCAACCATGCATCTTCTTGAGGGTCTCTGGAGCATGGCCAATCTCCTTGATGGATCAGAGGGTAAACGCTAGCGTCCAGATTTTTCTCTCTATCCATTGGTTTGCGACTTTCAGATCTAGGATGGGCCTGAATTCGTTTTTTGGACCTTTCTTTTATACCAAAATGTAACTTTAATACATTCCAATTCCCTTCTGGAAGGTAAGCAGAGCATCCACAACCTGCTTCTTTAGGAGTACATTTACTTCTTGTTGAAGCATTTCTAGATGTTCATTGAATGGCATTCATTTTTGGTGGTATAGCTGGTGAAGTTTGAGTTAATTTGAGAAAGTAGCAGTTCTGTACAACATTCAATGCCCATACACCTTTTGTAATGGTACTCCACTCTTCCAGGCAGTTGGAAATTCTTCCCATCCACTGGAGGGGGTAATGGAAGAGGAGAAAGTAGAGGCTCATTGTTATGTTCCTGCATGAGGATTTCCTGCGGGAGCCAATTCTTGACCACCTCTTGTTTTTGATTGTCACTTTTGCAGTTGCTGGAAAGGCCTTTGTTGGTGCTCTTGGTGACTTTGGAGCCACTAAGGGGTTTGAACCCTATGTGGATATTAACAGCACTCATAAGGACAGTAGGATTGTTCTTTTGCTCCCTTCGGCTCTTCATATCAGCCTTTTGCACTCACTGGAGTTCACTATCAACATGCCGTAGTTACACCTGACTCCCACTCATACGCTCCCTTTCATCTGAGCTATTCTGGACACTGTGCAGTTTATGGCTTATCCGCCAGGGTGGCGAGTCCAGGATATTCAGGCTATCATACAAATGTTTCAGCCTCTTTCCTGGATTTCAGTGAGAATGACCCTGAGGTTGTTGGGTCTCATGGCATCCTGCACACTGCTGGTACAACATGTCCAATGGTATATGCGGGCTCTACAGTGGGAGCTGAAGTCTCAGAGGGCACAACATCAGGGGAATCTCTCTGACCGGGTCTAGATCTCAGAGGGAACTGCAAAAGATCTGCCCCGTTTGCTAGTGAACCTCAATTGGGTGAGTGGCAGACTCCTCTCCCTTCCCCAACCAGAGCAGACTGTAGTGACAGATGCGTCACTCCTAGGTTGGGGTAGCCATCTGGGAGAGGTGGAGATCAGAGAACTCTGGTCTCCGGCGGAGTTCGAGCTCCACATCAACCTGTCGGAGCTCCTGACGATTCGCTTGGCACACTTAAAGACGTTTTTCCTTCGATCAAGGGAAGACTGGTGTAGGTGTTGACGGATTTCACCACTGCCATGTGGTGTTGCAACAAACAGGGCAAGGTCATGGACCCTTTTTCAAGAAGCCCTGCTACTCTAGATGTGACTGGAATATCTGGTTAGTTCCTTGGTGGCTCGGCACCTGGTGGGCTTTGAACGACAGAGCGGACAAACTCTGCTGGTGATGCCTAGGAGATTACAAATGGCCTCTCCATCCAGAGGTGGTTCAAGGTCTCTTTCAGCAGTTGGGAGAGCCTTGGATAGATCTGTTTGCCACCGCTGAGAACGCGCAATGTCAGGAGATTTGTGCGTGGGAGTTTCCAAGGTGACTTTCACTCAGAGACTCTTTGTTTCGAGTGGAGCCCCGACCTCCTGTACATCTTTCCCGCCAATACCACTCTTGCCCAGAGTTCTCATGAAGATCATGAACATCCGGGCACAAGTCATTCTTGTGGCTCCGGATTGGGCATTCAGTTTGATATCCTGAACTGCTGAGCATGACCATCAGTCCTCCAATCAGGCTGCCCCTTCGAGAGGATCTTCTGTAGCAGCAGCAGAACCTGCACACCCTTCACCTTCATGTGTGGAGATTGAGCGACAACAGTTGACAGCTTTTCACCTCCCGAAGTCTGTACTGTTATTCTGGCAGATGGGCATCCCTCCACCAAGACGGTATTCGCCTGCCGTTCGGACACGTTTCTGTCATGGTGTGCTTCACATAACATTGACCCCCTTTCTGCACCATTATCTAAGGTTCTATTGTTTGCATTGTCTCTGACCTAGCAGGGTTATGCTCTGTGCATAGTCAAGGGTTATCTCTCTTCCATCTTGACATTCTTGCAGTTGCCGCACCAACCTTCTCTCTTTAAGTCACCTGTTGAGGCTAGGCTTATTAAAGGCCTGCAACATATGTTTGCTCCTATCCCATTTGTCATGCCACAGTGGGACCTCAACCTGGTCCTCTTCTTTCTCATGTGTGCGTGCGAGAAAGTGCCATCTTTCTTGCATTGGTATGCCCCCACTTTTTTCTGATTGCTGACGTGCTTTGACTGAGTGTGCCCTGGGCTCCTGCCAACCAGGTACCCAGGGCCTGTGTTCCTTCCCTAAAAACGGTGTTGAAAAGAAACCCAATTGGCATCTCTGGCCACCTATCAGCCCCTAGTAAATAGTACCCTAGGTACCCAGGGCATGGTGACCAGAGAATACCCCTAAGGGCTGCAGCACTTATTGTGCCACCCTTAGGGGCCCTGTACCTGGGTACCCACACACTGCCTTTGGCAGGGTGAGTGCCTAGGTACAGAACTAAACAAAGAGTCGACATGGCACACATCCCTGTATGCCATGCCCACAAACCCACTGCCCTGACATGCATCAGTCACCCCTCTAGCTGGGTGACCTATGCCAGTGGTGTGGGCCCAGGTCCACGAGCCCTGTGCCCCTATAATACCCAGGGCCATTCCTGGGCACTGTAAGTGCAGGGATGCCATTAAGAGTATATGGTGCTGGGAGGTTGTAATTACAAACTCCACAGTACCATAATGGCTACACTGAAGACTGACAAGTTTGGTACCAAACTTCTCAGCACATTAAACCCGCACTGATGCCAGTGTGAGATTTAATGTAAAATGCACCAGAGGACATCTTAGAGATGCCCCCTGAAAACCTAACCTACAATCCACGTCTGGCTGAGTGGCTGCAGAGGCTGCCACACAGCAGACATGTTGCTGGGCCCCTGGGTAGGAGAGCCCGCAACAATACACATCCTGGGCGAAGTGCTAGGTCTCCTCCACCAGGATGGGCAGGGGGAAGTTTCAAAGGCATGCCGCCTCTGTGAGCTTCTCCAGACCCAGCAACCAGCCCCCACCAGTCCTGCCCCCCACTCTGGCGGGAAGACTGGCGGGAAAAACTACGCCAGGAAGGGGGGTGTGCCAGCCTGTGCCAACCCCACCCCTCAGGTGGGGGAGACGAGGTGAGGCACGACCCCGGGCTCCGGCCATCTTGAAGATAGGGGGCCCTGCCCAATCACAGCTAGGCTCCTGCCCCCCTCCCACAGGAGAGGAGCAGGCTCGGGGGTGTACTCACCCCAGGGCAGGGACCCATTGGTCCCTGTCCTTGCCCTACCTGTAGCACCCCTAAATTCAGTATTTAGGGGCACCCTGAACCTTCCTTCCTCAGATCCCGATACGAAACGAAGAAAGAAGATCAAGAAGAAGACCCGCCGTGCAGCTGCTAACAACAGGACGACAATAACTGACTTGGCCCCAGCCCTACCGGCCTGTCGATCGGGAAACCTGCTCCTGATTAATCCCGGCGACTCTTGTGGACAGCAACCTTGGTACACCCGGAGGACCTGCCTGCCTTGACCCTCTTGAAGACTGGGACTCCCATCAGCAGAGGCTCTGCTGCAACAACCCACCTGGTGCCAACCAGGAAGCTCTGGACCCACCCACTCTGCTCCCGCCGGGCCCACCCGAACAAAGACCACAAGGACATCCCCCCAGCGACTGGGACCCGAAGTCCAGTGCCCAAAGACCCTCCTCGATGAACCAGCCGACACCTGCAGACACAGAACCAGGGGCCACTCCAACCGCGACCAGCCGAGGGTAAGCTTTTCCGATACCCAAAGACACCCCTGCACCCGGCGCCCTACAGCCCCCTGTGCCTCCCCTTGGGGTACCTACCTGTGCTCCAAGATCCCAACTTACCTGTCAATGTGCTGGTCGCCCCTGGAGAGTCTCCGTCCCAGAGTCTGCAGCCTTTGTTTCTTTTTGACCTGTCCCATTAGATAATATTGAGCGCCCGACAGCTCAAAAGCACCCTGCACCCAGCCGCCCGAGTGCCGCTGGCTGTGACCCCTGTGTCCTATCCTACTTCCCCCCTTGCCCCGAGCAAGTGACCAGGAGCCCAGCTCCCACAGCTGCACGGCCTGCTTGCCAGCAGCCACCAACCGAAGGACCCCCATCCCTCATGGGATATCATTGGGCCTACCTACCTCTGCACCCGGCCGCCCCTGTGCCGCTGGGAGTGAACTAACTGTACTTACCTGACCCTGGGGGACCCCTGAGTCTATGCCCAGAACCTTAACTTCACCAACCAAGTACTCAGCTGGAAACCTGTAATTTACTTACCTGCCATTGGATAACATTGACTCATTTTTACTTGAAAATGTTCTCTAAGTGTGATGTTTTGAATTCTGAAAATATTCACATAAAATCAGCCAAAGTCCGAATTCCGAAGTACTCACCTGTGATCAGGGGAGAAGCCTGTACTGTACCTTTCAGCCCAGTACTGAACCGCAAAAGTAATCCCTAGCAGGGTTACTAGTAATCTGTATTTTCTCCATAGGGAACCCATTGTCTGCTTTTCTATGAAATTTCTTCTGTCTACTTTTGAAAACTTGAAATATTCTTTAAAAATCACATGAAATACTGAAACGCAATTACCTACCTGTTTTGAGTTAAGACCTCAGTGCTGGCCCTAGGAGACCAATGCTGGGTTACAAAAGTAATGCGATCGTACTTTACCTGCAACCTGAATTTTCTCCCATTGAATAACATTGTCAGATTTACATTGAAAAGTTTCTAAGTGTGAACTTTTAAAACCGCTTTATATTCATGAAAATTCACTACAGTAACTAAAACGTTTTTGCTAATCTGATTTCAACTTAGACCCCAGGGCTGAATCTAAGATCTAGTCCTGGGACTACTAAAGTAATCTATATAGTAATCAACTGTACGTACATGTGGAAAACCCATTGAGCTCAATGCTATAGTGTGTTTTAGGATTGTGTTGCTCACTGTCAATACTGTATTAATTGTGTGCCGGAACTTTATTGCTCCTTTGCAAAGTAATTACATGAGAGAACTCATAACAAGAAAAGTATGTTTTTATAACTGTTGGTTCTAAAAATAAAACACCTATATCTGTGGATATAAAAACAATTGGCCTGGAGTTCAGTCCTTGAGTGTGTGAAACCTTTTGCTGACTGAGTGTGTACAACAAAGACTTTACACTGTCCTCTAGTACTGCCTTACTGCTCGACCAAGCTACCACTTTGGAGAGTAAGGTCAGTTCTGACTTTAACCTCTGTTATACCTCTGGTGTTGGTGAACTGTATACACACTGTACTTCATTCTAGTCCAGTATATATAGAGCCACTTTCTCACATTGGTGGCAGCGGTTAGATACAAACTTGCATTTGTTGGACTACTTGGATACCATCTGATCACACGACAGAACTCATAAATTGCCTTTAGAATTCTGAAATTGGTCTTTTCCAAAAATACTAAGTCTGGTAGGGCCTTGCTTAAGTCCCATTAGAATTTTTGAAAAATAAAAGTCACTACAAGCTAGGGTAGATGGTTAGAACTGTCAGGTTAGAATGTCTCAAAATAACCCAGCTGTTAGTGAAGATAATGTGAACCTGGTGAAAGAACTCAAACTCACACCTTACTTGCACTTGGACTTCAAGGAATTGAGGGCCCTATGCAAAGTTTTAAAAATAGCTGTAGGTCTGCATCCAACTAAACAAGGGCTCCAGGAGCTCCTGGCTGAATATGCAAAAGACCACCCCTATGAGCAGGGTGACACCCAGCCAGAAGAAGGAGTGGATGAGGAGGATTAGAATGATCCCCCCCATCATTCCTAGGGAAGAAGGGGTCACTGTACCCTTGACTCCAGGAGTTAGCCTTTGGGAGCCTGAGAACCACACAGGTGGACTGGGCCCCAGAGAATATATTGGGAAGAACCCCAATGGAGAGGACAACTTCTTAGCAAAGTTGGCCAAGAGATTAGACCTAGAGACCAGACTCCTGGCTCTAGAAAAAGAAAGAAAAGAGATGGGCTTAGCCCCCATCTCTGGTGGCAGCAATACCAATAGCAAGGATAGAGAGCAATCTTATAATCCTAAAATCCCCAAAGGGATTGTCCCTAAATTTTATGACGGTGATGACATCACCAAGTGGTTCACAGCCTTTGAGAGGGCTTGTGATATCAGAAAACTAAAGAAACCTCTCTGGGGGCCACTTCTCTGGGAACTATTCTCTGGTAACTGCAGAGACAGGCTTCTGACCCTCTCTGGGCCAGATGCAGGGTCCTATGACCTCATGAAGAAAACTCTGAGGGATTTGGACTCACTACTGAGCAGTATAGAATTGGGCTCTGGGGGGCTCACAAAACCCAGACCCAATCCTGGATAGATTTTGTAAACTACTCAGTAAAGACACTGGATGGGTGGTTAACTGGACACAATGTGCATGATTTTACTGGACTTTATAATTTGTTTATGAAGGAACACAATTTGAGTAACTGCACAAATTAAACGTTGCATCAGCATTTGGTAGCCCTAGGTCTAATTTCTCCCCAAGAATTGGGAAAGAAGGCAGACCACTGGGTCAAGACTAGGGTGACAAGGACAGCCACTGGGGGTGACCAAAAGAAAGTGGTCACACAACCTCCCCAGGGGAAAGGTGGTGAGAATCCCCAAGATAAAAAGTCTGAGTCTTCCAAAGGGCCCCAAAAACCTGTGCAGGTGGGTGGGTCCCAAACTACTCCCTCTGTGCCTCAGCCCTATAGGGGAAATAACTTTGATCCTAACCTGGCCTATTGTAACAACTGTAAGAAGTTGGGACATTTAACTGTAGACAAGAACCGCCCCTACAACAAAGCCCCTAAGGCACCCATTCCAGCTACTCCAGGGACAGTAAATCCACAGATGGGATCAGAGGAGTGCCCAGAGCAAATCTGGGAATACACTCAAGCTAGTCTAGTCTCCTTGGGGGACATGGAGTTTGCCAGTGTAGCTGGGTGGCAACCCAACTGTAAAACGTATTTACAATATCCCTCCATTAATGGAACTAAAGTAGAAGCCCTGGGGGATACAGGTGCCAGCATCACTATGGTGAAGGAAATGCTGGTTTCCCCAGAGCAATACCTGATTGGGAAAACTTACCCAGTCACCAATGCTGACAGCATTACCACCCAACGCCCTATGGCGACATTGAATTGGGGGGAGGTTACTGGCCTGAAACTAGTAGTGGTCTCTCCACAACTGCCAGCTGGCTGTCTGCTTAGAAATGGTCTGGAAACCTCAGGCTGGGCTGAGGTTGAGCAAGTAACCCATGCAGCCATGCTGGGTATCCCTAGACTGGTGTGTGTGCAAACCAGAGCAATAAGCAGGGTGAACAAGTAGGTTTGGAGCCTGAAAACATGGCCCAACCAACCAAGAGAAAAAGCAAGAAGACTGGGGAACCAGCTTCTACACAGCAAACCTCTCATGACCCCTCTCCCCAGGGAGAGGACTTGGAAACCCTAGAGGGAACTGAGCCCATGGAGCTTGAGCCTTACCAGTTTGGACTCCTGGGCCGAGGGGGGGGGGGGGGGGCACTAGGGAAGAGCTGTGCCAGGGCCAGCGAGAATGCCCTACTCTTGAGAGCCTGAAGCAGCAAGCTGTTTCAGAAGCCAAGAGAGATGTCAGTGGTACTCACAGAGCTTATTGGGAAGAGGGATTACTGTATGCTGAGGCAAGAGACCCCAAACCTGGAGCTACCAGGAGGGTGGTAGTGCCACAGAAGTACAGGGAGGTCCTCCTAACTTTAGCTCATGACATCCCCCTAGCTGGACATCTGGGACAGACCAAGACTTGGGAAAGGCTAGTTAACCATTTCTACTGGCCCCAGATGAACCAAAAAGTGAAGGAGTTTGTGAGCTCCTGTGTTCCCTGTCAGGCCAGTGGCATAACAGGTGGCAAACCAAAGGCCCCCCTGATACCACTACCAGTGGTGGGGGTACCCTTTGAACGGGTAGGTGTGGACATTGTGGGCCCACTGGAACCTCCCACAGCCTCAGGGAACAAACTCATTCTAGTAGTAGTGGATCATACTACTAGGTACCCTGAGGCAATTCCCTTTAGGGTGACTACAGCTCCTGCAGTTGCTAAGGCCCTCCTAGGTGTCTTCACCAGGGTAGGGTTTCCTAAGGAGGTGGTTTCAGACAGGGGTTCCAACTTCATGTCTGTTTACCTGAAACCTATGTGGAAGGAGTGTGGGGTCCAGTACAAGTTCACTACCCCCTACCACCCACAAACCAATGGTCTTATTGAGAGGTTCAACGAGATGTTGAAAGGGATGAATATGGGACTCCCTGAAAAACTCCGAAGGAGATGGGATGTCCTGTTGCCATGCCTGCTTTTCGCTTATAGGGAAGTGCCTCAAAAGGGAGTGGGGTTTTTACCCTTTGAGCTTCTGTTTGGTCACCCTGTAAGGGGACCACTTTGTCTTGTGAAAGAGGGTCGGGAGAGGCCTCTCCCAAGAGCCCATACAAGACATTGTGGACTATGTGCTTGGCCTAAGGTCCAGAATGGCTGAGTACATGGATAAGGCATCCAAAAATCTTGAGGCCAGCAAGGAGCTGCAGAAGTACTGGTATGACCAAAAGGCTGCCATAGTTGAATTTCAACCTGGGCAACAGGTGTGGGTTTTGGAGCCAGTGGCACCAAGGGCTCTCCAAGACAGATGGAGTGGCCCTTACCCTATCCTGGAGAAAAAGAGTAAGGTCACGTACTTAGTGGACCTGGGCACCAGCAGGACACCCAAAAGGGTTATCCATGTGAACCGCCTCAAACTCTACAATGACAGGGCTGACCTCACCATGCTGATGGTGATTGATGAGGAACAGGAAGCAGAGTGAGCCTCTCCCTGATCTCCTCTCTTCCAGCCCAAAAGATGGTTCAGTGGATGGAGTAGTCTTTTCAGACACCCTCACTCCCCAACAGCAGGCTGACTACAAGCAAGTCTTGCAACAGTTTGCTAGCCTATTTTCCTTGACCCCTGGTCTGACCAGCTGGTGTACCCATGATGTGGACACTGGTGACAGTAATTCTGTCAAAAACAAAATCTATCGACAATCAGACCAAGTCAAGGAAAGCATCAAAGCTTAAGTCAGCAAGATGTTGGAGCTAAGGGTGATTAAACCTTCTGGGAGCCCCTGGGCTAGCCCAGTGGTTCTGGTCCCCAAACCTCATTAACAGGGTGGAAAGAGAGAGATGAGGTTCTGTGTGGACTTGTGTGTGGACTATAGAGGGCTCAACTCTGTCACCAAGACAGATGCTCACCCCATTCCAAGAGCAGATGTGTTGATAGACAAACTAGGGGCAGCCAAATTCCTGAGCACCTTTGACTTAACTGCAGGATACTGGCAAATTGGCATGACCCCAGGAGCCAAAGAGAAAACCGCATTCTCTACCCCTGATGGGCACTATCAGTTTACTGTTATGCCTTTTGGGTTAACGAATGCCCCTACCACCTTCCAGAGGTTGGTGAACCAAGTCCTGACTGGGTTGGAATCCTTCAGTGCATCCTATCTTGATGATATTGCTGTCTTTAGCTCCACCTGGCAGGATCACCTGATTCACCTTGGGAATGTTCTACAAGCCCTGCAATCTGCAGGACTGACTATCAAGGCATCCAAATGCAAGATGGGACAGGGCACTGTGGTGTACTTGGGCCACCTTGTTGGTGGAGGCCAGGTCCAACCCTTACAGCCCAAGATCCAGAGCATCCTGGACTGGGCAGCTCCAACCACCCAGACTCAAGTCAGGGCATTCCTTGGCTTGACTGGATACTACAGGAAGTTTGTGAAGGGATATGGGTCCATTGTGACTCCCCTCACAGAACTCACCTCCAAGAAAATGCCCAAGAAAGTGAACTGGACTGTTAGCTGCCAAAAGGCTTTTGACACCCTGAAAGAAGCAATGTGCTCATCACCCATTCTAAAAGCACCAGACTACTCCAAGCAGTTCATAGTGCAGACTGATGCCTCAGAGCTGGGGATAGGAGCGGTCCTCTCCCATATCAATAAGGAAGGCCAAGACCAACCTGTTGCTTTTATAAGCAGGAGGCTACTCCCCAGAGAGCAGCGTTGGAGTGCCATTGAGAGGGAGGCATTTGCTGTGGTTTGGTCCCTGAAGAAGTTGAGGCCATGCCTGTTTGGAACTCACTTCCTGGTACAAACTGACCACAGACCTCTCAGATGGCTAATGCAGATGAAGGGGGAAAATCCAAAACTACTGAGATGGTCCATCTCCCTACAGGGAATGGACTTTGAAGTGGAACACCGACCAGGGACTGCCCATGCCAACGCAGATGGACTTTCCAGGTTCTTCCACTTAGACAATGAAGACACTGTTAAAAGTTAGGCTGAAAACCGTCAACATTATCGGCGCCCTCTTGCTCTCCTTAAACCTTTTGTGCGCGTAAAACAGCCGCCATTTTGGACACCATGGCTTCCCTGCTCTCGCCGAGAGCCAGCGCGTCTCTCTCTCTCCTAACTTCGCTGGCAAACCCCCTGCTTGCACCTGCCTTGAGTCATAAACCCCTCTTCGGCGCTGCTCTGCCCCAGGCCCTCATCCTGTTCCCAGCGCGACACCTCCCTGCTTCCCCGTCAGGACCTCCGGCCCTTTGATGCAAACCCCCTTTTCCCCGTGTGCCCGTTTGTCTTCCCCGTTCCCAGGCGGACACCTAGCTCTGCCGATACCAATCTCTTGCCCCTCCCCATACAATAGGAAGCTTCCCTCCTCAAAGGACCCCCGAGATGATCAAAGCCCCCCCATCCCACGAGATCCGATCGAAACCCGCACACTCCGTGAATCGGCGGAATACCCAGCTGCGCGATGATCATCACCTGTTGTGAACGGGGCGGGGACTTCCACTGTAGCCTTGCATGGGAACGGGCTGGGAAGGGGGGATTCTGAGGATGTCTTGCCGTACATCAAAGCTTTAAACATGTATGTGTAATCTACAATAAAGTCATAAATGTGGGTATAAGAGGCCAGGCCTCAGAAATACAGTTAGAGCACCTCAGAACGATACCTTCTGTCCGTTTTCGTTGTGTTCTCCTCCGGAGCGAATAAAAACCTTGTTTCCTGCCTTCCAGTCTCCAGCGCCTGCCTCTTCAATAGTTTAACTTCTTTGTGGGTTCAAGAGGCGACATCGCCGGGCAATAATTAAGGATCTTATATTCTGGTTGGTAGTGCCCCCCAGTTTGAATATTTTTTCCACAATTGGCGCCCAACGTGGGGCCCATCAGCGACCCATGGATCCAGTGGGAGAGGTCCTGACGACAAAGTGAACGACTGCAACGATCGGGAACGCGTCTGTCCGATAGACCCTCGTCTGACAGCCGATCATCCGAACTTCACTGGTTCCGAACAGACCTCTCTCGAGTGATCTACGGTCCTGACTGGGAACCATCAGGAGTGCCGCGAGGATAACGAAGAAGAGAGGACGATCGGGCGCTGGATTCGGAAGTCAGGAAACTGTCCATGCGGTCCGGGTAAGGTCGTGTTACCACGACAAATTGCGAAAAAAATTGCTTGATTGTTAAATACTAGTATTGCTCTTTTTGTTTATTTGGAGATTCACTGTCTGCAAACGGAGAAACAACAGGCTCTCTCTTTGCAAGCAGTGGAGGATAGGTAGGGCAGACAACCGTGCTTATTTTTCTCCCCCACTTAATAATCACCTGAAACTGAGCTGTTGTTCACAAACTATTGTTTCCTGGAGATTCCCTGTCTGCAAACAGGGAAGAGACCACCCTTTTTGCAGATAGTGAAAAGGGTAGGTAACGCAGATCTTTGCGGACCTACTCATTCTCCCCATTGTTATTTATCGGTCTTTTGTTATCTTGATCTATGAGGGATTCACTGTCTGCAAACGGAGAAACAAAGGTCTCTCTCTTTGCAAGCAGTGGAGGATAGGTAGGGTAGCAGCCGTGCTTATTTTTTTCTCCCCCACCCTATAATTGCTTGAAACTGAACTGTTGTTCGCAAAATTATTGTTTCCTGGAGATTCCCTGTCTGCAAACAGGGAAGAGACCACCCTTTTTGCAGATAGTGAAAAAGGTAGGTAACGCAGATCTTTGCGGACCTACTCATTCTCCCCATTGTTATTTGTTGGTCTTTGGTTATTGTGATCCATGAGGTATTCACTGCCTGCAAACAACGTAGAATAGAAATATTCTGTCTAGTCTTTGCACCTAGTGATAAGATAGGCAGTGCTAACTTTTTAGTCCCTCGTTACGAGCCGTCATGTCTGTCTTCTCCCCACTGATTGGTAGCCTGTTTAGCCCGGACCGCTTATTAGAGATGGACCATCCAGCCCCACTGGAAGGCACCCCTAATAAGGACATGTTCATGAAGCATGGATTGACCGCTATTGCCTATAGTAAACTATGGCATAAATATACAAAACAGGGTCAAGAAAGTCAATGGCCCCTGATAGGATCCTTCGATGATGATAAAATAAAAACGCTAGAAACTGCCCTAGGTAAAAACAAGACAACACCTACTATGCTTGATAGCTTCGGCATGTGGCGAAAAGAAACTGAACAGCGTAAAAGGAAAACTGAGAGTAGGTTGGAAAAAGAGCTGCAAAAAGCAGCCCACCTAGCTGCTCAGAAACTAAAAAAGGAGATAGAGGAAAGAGAGAAAGCTAAACAGAAACTAGAAAGGGAAACGCCAAGCCAGTGTCCGGTTAGAACCCCCTCCATGCTCTACCCTGATTTACCCTCGAAACGACAAGCCAATGAGGACCTGCTGTTAGGTCCCCCTATCATCTACATGCCCCCTCCATATGCCCCTTCTCAACCCTTGGCGCAGCACGCGCCACCCCCAGGTACAAACGAAGGTACCGCCACAGCGTCGGCCCCAATGGCCTCTGTGCCAGCCGAACCCCTTGTATTAAAACCCGCATCAACGACAACGTTAGACGAGCATGAGACTCGAGGGGCTGGCCTTGCAAGAACAAACAGGCTAGACAAAGATGAGCGAGCGGGGATCGACAAAATAGCAAGGACACTGGTAGAAAGGAAGGATGATGAAGAGTACATCACAGATATGTTCAGCTCGTATACAGGGAGTCACAGGCGACATTTTACCGTACGACTGTGTTATCATGTCTTGAATGCATACGAGGACCGATATCGAGACAAAGGTCCCGAGAGCCTAAGGACTCTGTACCGGAAGGTCGATATCGGGGATGAGGGCGAGTGTGATGTGTCGGACCTCCTTACGCGTACGCTTGAGGTTTTCCGCCACCTCACTGAACGAAAGCCGGGAGCTAAATCCGCGGCCCCCGTAGCGACCGAACCACCAACCGAGCAATCTAACACCATGATGCCGATACGTGAGGCTGCCCCTTACTGGGTTCCCCCTCGAGGTACAGGGACTCACGATGATGCAAACAACCAAGATGCAAAGGGAAGGGTAGTATACAACTGGGTCTACCAGCCATGGGACCGGCAAGAGATACTGACATTCCGGAAATCTCTACCCGACCTACGTAAAAACCCCACTGCCTTCTATACTGAATTGGGTACAGCCCTGGGTTCAACTATCATGACCCTGGCTGACATCGACTTGTTCTTCGGGTTATGTCTACCAGCTGATGTGTGGAAGCAAATCCGGAAAGTCGACCACCTTGAGCTGTTCGGACATACCTGGCCACAACTCGATGACTTGGACAAACAACGGGGACCAGGACAAAAACCGTTGAAATCCATTCTAGACCTCCCAGATAAAATTGTAGAGAAATTAAAAACCCTAATCCCAGAAAAGAAAGTGGACTGGTCGATAGTACAGCCTGTCGCCAAAAACCCCAGGAGGATGTATCGGAATACTTCTCCCGGTTTGAAACGGTGTTCTCCGATTACAGCGGCCAGGACATGACCACTGCAACCGGACACCATCTGTTTGTCCAGAATTATGTTAAGGGCCTATCATTGGACATCTCCCAGAAACTACAGGCCAGCGAGAGTAGTTGGGCAGCCTCCAAACCTACAGCGATTCTCCAAATGGCCCAATATTATGAGCATCAGAAAAATGAAAACGATAGGGCGACAGAGAAAAAGAAGAAAGACTTAAAAGAGAGGGTGATGATTGCCAAACTGCAAGGGGTGACTATAGGACGAGACCAATACCGGGGAAACTACCAGACAAACGTCCCTAAGACTGCATTTCCCCAGGACCGCACTCTGACTCCCTACAGTGGACGCACAGACCTTAGAGATGACCAGTGCGCTTTCTGCAAAGGGACTGGCCATTGGAAATCCCAGTGCCCAGTTCTCCTGGAAATGATCAGGAACAGAGACCCCAGGGATGTAGCAAACGGACCGAGACCTAAGGGACCACAACGAGGGCCCCCAAATGACGCGACTAATGACAGATCAAGCAGACCGAATACGTTCGATCGACCCAGACAGAACCAATATCAACAATCTGACTATGACGACACTCACACCTTTGCATAGGACAGCCAAGGGCGAGGGAGGGATCCAGTCGAGCTCTATGTTGACCAGCAGGGCCCTTATGTCACTGCTAAGGTCCTGGGTACCAAGTCTCCATTTCTGGTAGACACTGGCGCAACACGTAGTGCGTTATCTAAACGACTGATTCCAAGGGCACCCTTGTCTGGCTCACTCATAACATCGACAGGTTTCGATGGAACGCCCTCCACCAACCCTTTGTCTGCCCCGATTCTCTTTGACGTAGAAAACAACACCACCGACACCACGTTCTTGCTTTCCTCCAATAGCCCTGACGCCATTATGGGACTTGACTTACTGAAACACTTCCGAGCGACGATTAGGTGTTCTCAAGACGGAGTTCGAGTGTTTCTTTACGACAACCCCGTTCTGCTTAAACATTGTTCCCCCCGACACATGTTTTCCATCACCGACGTCGACGCGTCCCTGCTTGACACCCTACCTCCGTATCTGTGGGCCAAAGCGGATTCGGACGTAGGGCGTATGTTAATTGACCCAGTGCACATTACTGTCCGACCAGACGCAACACTCCCAAAACTCCCACAATATCGGATATCGCCAGAGGGCGAGAAGGCATTGGTAATGATTATCCAGTCACTGATAGACGCAGGAGTGGTAGAGGAAGTGGTTAGCAACGTTTGCAACAGCCCTATCTTGCCCATTATCAAGAAGCAGGGAGAGGGAGATGAGAAAGCATACCGTTTCATCATCGACCTCCGAGAGATCAACAAAGTGGTGGTACCCCAGTACCCTGTGGTCTCAGACATCACCACCATCCTGACCTTGATTCCATCCACTGCCACCACCTTTTCCGTCATCGACCTCAAGAACGCATTCTTCTCCATCCCCATCCACCCAGACAGCCGATATCTCTTCGGCTTTACCCTAAAATCCCGCTCATATAGGTTTTGCCGAGCCCCTCAAGGCTACACGGAGAGCCCTAGCATCTACAGCCAGGCCCTCAAAAGGCAACTAGACCAAGTCCGGTTACCCGACGGGGTGGTGTTGGTACAATATGTCGATGACATCCTTTTGGCAGCCGACACCACCCCTCTAGAGGTTACCGCCACCATTCAACTCTTGCACTTCCTTGCGGAAAATGGCCACAAGGTCTCCAAGAAGAAGTTGCAATTCTGCCTACCCCAGGTCACTTACCTAGGCCACCTTCTGTCCAAAGATGGAAGGAAACTCACCCCTGATCGAATCCAGACCATTCTAGACACCCCTGTCCCTAAAACCCAGAAGCAGGTTCGCTCCCTATTAGGCCTCACCTCCTTCTGCCGACAATGGTTGCCAAACTTCAGCCTCGTTGTAAAACCACTGCTCTCTCTCCTAAACAAAGACGTCCCTTTCCCACTCCCTTGGACTCCCGAGTGTCAAACCTCCTTCACAGAACTACGAGATGCCCTTTGCTCAGCCCCTGTCCTGGATACCCCTGATTACAGAAAGCCCTTCTCCCTTTACACTCACGAAAGGGAGGGGTGCGCTTTATCTGTCCTGACCCAGGCCATCGGTCCTAAGCAACGACCGTGCGCTTACTTCTCTGCCACTCTTGACCCTGTCGCCAGAGCCTTGCCTGCCTGCCTTCGAGCTGTAGCTGCTGCTGCAGTCTCTATCCGACAGAGTGAGGGGATTGTACTCTCGAATTCCCTCACGGTACTGGTACCCCATGCAGTCGACACCCTCCTGAACCAAACCAAGACGCAACATCTGACGAGTGCACGACTGACTGGATACGAACTAACCTTGCTTGCCCCCCATATCACCCTGAAAAGATGCACCACACTGAACCCAGCAACTCTGTTACCCTTGCCAGAGAACGACCCCAATGTGCACCCCGTACATGACTGCGTGACTCTTACGGACGAACAGACCAGGAGTAGGGTCGATCTCAGAGACACAGCTTTCCCTGACCCCGACGGGGAGTTGTGGGTGGACGGTTCTTGCATCAAACTCTCCGATGGTACCACTTCCGCTGCCTATGCAGTCACCACGGCTCGAACTGTAGTAGAAACAGCCCGCATCACCCAGCGATCTGCCCAGGCAGCGGAACTGATTGCTTTGACGAGAGCCTGCATCCTGGCAACAGGAACCACGGCGAACATTTACACCGACAGCCAGTATGCCTTCGGGGTGGTTCACCATTTTGGGCTCCTCTGGAGGGAGAGAGGATACTTGACCTCACACGGCACACCCATTTTGCACGGGGATTTAGTCTCCGCCTTAATCGAGGCTGTCCTCCTCCCCAACAAACTTGCCGTTATCAAATGCCAGGCACACAAGAAGGTGACAGACATTATTGGACAGGGAAATGCACTAGCCGACATCACCGCCCGAACGACAGCTGAAAATAGAACGACAACACGTATGTACGTGACCAGGTCACAAGCAGAAAACTGGACTGACGCCAAGGACACAATTAGAGACATACAAACGGCTAGCACACAACACGAATTGACTGAATGGGCACGGGTGGGATTGAAAGACGATGAAGGCTGCTGGCGGACAAAAGACACGAACAGATGGTTGCTACCTGATTCATACTTGATTCCCATATTAACCATGGCACACTCCCCTGCCCACATAGGATCAGCCCCCATGATCGAACTTGTCTCCAGGGTTTGGCACAATGACAAGATCCCAGATTCCGCCAAACGCCTGGTCCAACAATGCTTAATATGCCTGCAACACAACCCCGGGAAGGGAACTGTAGTACCCCGGGGGGGATTTGGGGTCCCAAACCACCCATTTGAAGTCCTGCAGATGGACTACATCCAGCTAGACAGATGCCAAGGCCTGAAATATGTACTTGTCGTGGTGTGCGCATTTAGCAAATGGGTGGAAGCATATCCAACCCGTGACAACACCGCTATGGCCACTGCAAAGGTCCTGTTAAAGGAGTTTTTCCCCCGTTATGGCCTCTGTCGTGTTTTATGGAGTGATAATGGCCCCCACTTTGTAGCCAACGTTATCCAGCTCATCCTAAATGGGCTGGGTATCAAACAGAAATTCCACGCAGTCTTCCACCCTCAATCTGCTGGGCTTGTCGAACGACACAACGCCACACTAAAGCTTAAACTGGCCAAAATAGTGGCTACGACGGGCCTGAAATGGCCAGACGCCCTCCCATTGGCATTGCTATCGATGCGCTCTACCCCCACCCGACATCACTTAACCCCTTATGAAGTTGTCTTCGGTCGACCCATGAGCGTCTGGTCTGCCCCGAAACCAACGTCCATTCATGACGTTCCGGATGCCCTAATGTCTGATTATCTGTACAGATTGACTGAAACTTTGTCTGTCCTTCATCAGCAGGTGCAGCAGGCCATCCCCGATGCTTCCAGGGGTCCGGGTCACGCCATCCAGCCGGGGGACTTCGTGCTGATCCGAAACTTTCAGCGATCAAAGAGTTTGGAACCCCGGTGGACGGGCCCCTGGCAAGTGCTGATCACCACTCGGACCGCACTTCGAGTGGAGGGGAAGAAACACTGGCTGCACGCCCACCACTGCAAAAAGGTCTCTCCAACCCTGGCCACGACAGACACCGTCAACACCCAAGAAGAGCTCCTGAACCAGGACCGACCATCGTTGAACTGCTATCCTGACACAGAGACACTTGAACTCTCAAAACATCCTGACCCCACTGTGCCATCTCGAGAAGGGTATTTCCTGCGTCGAAAGGAGGGAGCTTCGGCTAAGTAGGCCACGGACTAGGTTAAAGAATCTCAGAACGGTGACCCAAACTACCAAGGGTTACCTGGAGAGAAGCTAAAACTAAGTCTGTGGTCCTGCCCACTACCGAGCACCTTGAAGACGAAGATGATGGAAGCGCCAGATAAGAAGATGATGGAAGCGCCAAACAAGAAGCCGACTGAGACAACAGGAAATACCCACTACAGAAATCCGAGAACAGACAGACTCCATAGCTCAAAGACAATTGCACTCTTCATCGTAATCCTCCTCTGTTTTCTCCTCATGACTACACTCTGGATTATGGAAGAACACGCACCTGCTCACGAAACATTCCTAACCACTGCTCAGCCTACCACCATGAAGGAACATTATCTAATTTCGCTCTCTCCTCAACTAAGAGAGAGACGAAAGGAGTTTTGGAACAACTCTTTCGTGCAGCTACTTCACCAGCACAATCTTGCCACCAACGCCACCAACTGCTGGATCTGTGGGTTGCTACCCCATGCCACTGGACATTCAATACCATTCATCCCTTCACCCTTCTCCGTCCACGGCTCCTGCCTTGCCTGGCTGATCCTCCTGCAAGAGAGCTATACGGGAAATGCCACCTCCAGCAGAGCTGCAGCACATTCTTCTCATGGGGCCGGGCGAAACAAGACAAAGACACACTTCTGCCCGCTGACCCCCAGCGACTCAATCCAAATGGACATTCCGGCCAAAGAACGAATCGAAATGCAGGTGTTCAACAATCCAACCAGACCCACCTTCTCCTATCTGCGGAAACGAACGGCTGCCACTCTGACTGTGGCCCTGACGGTCATCAACGTCACAGGCCACATGTGTGTAGAAGGACTTGGGACCCAGCTGGTGGGTCACAGCGCTTGCCGCTTTACCAGAACTTTGGACTCCACGGATCCACCTTCCTTTGTGTCATCCCCAAACATGTATTTCATCTGTGGCACGAAGGCCTACACCTGGCTCCCCAAAGGCTGGGGGGGCACTTGCTACATCTCCTTCGTCCTTCCTCCAACTTATGTGGCCCCAGCGAATCACCACAGACAAAAACGAGCCAAAGACGTTGAGCAAGCCGACTCAACAGGAGCACAGTTCCTCGATGCTATGAAAGGACTCGTCCCCCTCTGGGGCCCGATGGCAAACAGCCGTGCCATCCGACATTTGACTCAGGCAGTCGAGACAACCATGAACATCACAGCGGGCATCTTTGCCAACAACACTGCCGAGCTCCAAGCGGTCCGTTTGGTGGCTCTTCAGAACCGCCTCGTTCTAGATGTGGTTCTGGCGGACCGTGGAGGAGCATGCCGCATTATTGGGGCCAGCTGTTGTACATACATACCGGACAACTCACCCTCAGTGTACAAAGCCATCGAACATCTTCACAGACTCTCTTCGGAAGTTCACCAAGAGCAAGAAGAATGGTCGCTTGGTGGTTGGTTCTGGGACACCGTCAAAAGCTGGGGCTGGAGACTGCTCACCATTATCCTGATTCCCGTAGTTGTAATATGTGGCCTATGCTTAGGAATTCAATGTTTGCCACCTATGTGTTCTTTATGTGCGAGTGGTATTTTTCCCAAAACTGTGGACATTGGAAGCGAACATATGAGGGCATTGTATGATACGGAAGTTAGGAATTTGATGAAAATTGACATTGAGTAAGCAAGTTGGCTAGATATGTTGAAAAGGGAGGACTGTTAAAAGTTAGGCTGAAAACCGTCAACATTATCGGCGCCCTCTTGCTCTCCTTAAACCTTTTGTGCGCGTAAAACAGCCGCCATTTTGGACACCATGGCTTCCCTGCTCTCGCCGAGAGCCAGCGCGTCTCTCTCTCTCCTAACTTCGCTGGCAAACCCCCTGCTTGCACCTGCCTTGAGTCATAAACCCCTCTTCGGCGCTGCTCTGCCCCAGGCCCTCATCCTGTTCCCAGCGCGACACCTCCCTGCTTCCCCGTCAGGACCTCCGGCCCTTTGATGCAAACCCCCTTTTCCCCGTGTGCCCGTTTGTCTTCCCCGTTCCCAGGCCGACACCTAGCTCTGCCGATACCAATCTCTTGCCCCTCCCCATACAATAGGAAGCTTCCCTCCTCAAAGGACCCCCGAGATGATCAAAGCCCCCCCATCCCACGAGATCCGATCGAAACCCGCACACTCCGTGAATCGGCGGAATACCCAGCTGCGCGATGATCATCACCTGTTGTGAACGGGGCGGGGACTTCCACTGTAGCCTTGCATGGGAACGGGCTGGGAAGGGGGGATTCTGAGGATGTCTTGCCGTACATCAAAGCTTTAAACATGTATGTGTAATCTACAATAAAGTCATAAATGTGGGTATAAGAGGCCAGGCCTCAGAAATACAGTTAGAGCACCTCAGAACGATACCTTCTGTCCGTTTTCGTTGTGTTCTCCTCCGGAGCGAATAAAAACCTTGTTTCCTGCCTTCCAGTCTCCAGCGCCTGCCTCTTCAATAGTTTAACTTCTTTGTGGGTTCAAGAGGCGACATCGCCGGGCAATAATTAAGGATCTTATATTCTGGTTGGTAGTGCCCCCCAGTTTGAATATTTTTTCCACAACTCCGTAGGGCAAGGTTAGTCTCATCACCTTTAGTTTTGGGGTGTGGGGGGGGGGGGGGGGGTTGTGAGAAAGTGCCATCTTTCTTGCATTGGTATGCCCCCACTTTTTTCTGACTGCTGATGTGTTTTGACTGAGTGTGCCCTGGGCTCCTGCCAACCAGGTACCCAGGGCATGTGTTCCTTCCCTAAAAACGATATTGAAACCAAACCCAATTGGCATTTCTGGCCACCTATCGGCCCCTAGTAAATGGTACCCAGGGCATGGTGACCAGAGAAGACCCCTAAGGGCTGCAGCACTTATTGTGTCACCCTTAGGGGCCCTGTACCTGGGTACCCACACACTGCCTTTGGCGGGGTGAGTGCCTAGGTACAGAACTAAACAAAGAGTTGACATGGCACACATCCCTGTGCTTGTTTCCAGTCCAGAGAGGACCAGGCCTGGCAGATCGGGCTGGACTGTTCCCATTGGGCTCAGGGTCAAGACTGATTTGCATATGGCTGGGTCCAAACTGGAATGGCATGGTGAGCAAAAAAACAATGGATTTAAGCCTAGATCTCTGTACTGAGGGGAATGTATGACATTGTTCAGCATTCTGTCCATCGATTGTTATTTTTGCATTTGTCACCCCGAGTGGGACGGATATGCCCAGATGTGGGTCCAGTGATCTCCATGCCACTGGAGTCAAGCTATCCTGGCTGATGAGGGCTGAAAGCCCGAAACGGGTCCTAGAATTCTTGTTTCCAATCCAGGGAGGACCTGGCCTGGCAGTTCGGGCTGGACTGTTCCCATTGGGCGCAGGGTCAAGACTGATTTGCATATGGCTGGGTCCAAACTGGAAGGAATGGCATTGTGAGCAAAATAACAATGGATGTAGGCCAAGATCTCTGTACTGGGGTGAATGTCTGACATTGTTCTGCATTCTGTCCATCAATTGTTTTTTTTTGCATTTGTTAATTATATTAGTCCTTTCCATCATGAAAGAGGGAGGGCTGCTTATGATTTCAGTGGTGTTTCCCCTGCAAGAGCACTAAGATTACAAGTAAGAAAACGTTTCCTTTCCTTCAAGGGATCTCCATTGATAATCCACTGAATAGAGTGGCACTCTCACCTCTAAAATGGGCAGTGAAATATGACCAACAGAAGTAATTAAGCCAAAAGAATTCCCAAGAAGGCTCCCTCTACTTAGGCATCTGTTCTAGCATCTGAATGGAGACAATGTCCCATAAAGGTATGAACAGATCTCCGTGTGGCTGCCTTGCAGATGTCCCCAACTTGAATATTCCTCATTAAGCAGCTGTTGCAGATCTACCTCTGGTAGAATAGGCTGTTGGTTTACCAGTGAAAGGTTTGTTTGCTTTTTGATACCATAAAAGAATGCAAGAAATTATCCATCTGGACAGAGATTGTTTAGATAGAACTAAACAAGTATGTAGCGGGTCATAAGTTACAAAGAATTGTTTGAACTATTAAATATCTTTAGATTTGCTGATGGTGGAATGTTAGAACTCTCCTAAAATCTAACTTGTGTAGAGATTTTTCTGCTGGAGTAGTAGGGTAAATTAACAGTTTTATTTACTTGAAAATCCTTACCTACTTTAGTTAAAGATTTTTGATGAGTCCTCAGGACAATTCTGTTGCTGTGAAGAACAAGTTACTTACCTTCTGTAACAATATATCTGTAAGAGACATGTATTAGTTATAGATTCCCTACCTTAAAATTACCCTCAGGCGTCTGACTGGATCCGGAGAAATGTTTTCGCAGCAGTACCCCTACGCGTCGGTAGGTGGCGTCGGTTGATTCAGCGCTCGTCATCTGCATCATGATCGCCGGGGTGACGTTGCGGTTCTCTACTTAGACGCCACCCCTGCGAACTGACTTCAGTTCTTTACATGACATTCCACATCAGAAGCACAGAGCCATGCAAGACACTGTCCACTGGTGCACAAAACTAGGACCCTGAAAGGGAGTCCCTAACTCTTGAAGTCAGTACGTAGAACTGGGAGGATGGGTGGGGCGGTAAGGAATCTATAGCTAATATATGCCTCTTACAGATATATTGTTACCGAAGGTAATTAACTTGTACATCTGAAAGATACTATTAGTTATAGATTCCTTACCTTAGAATAGATACCCCAGCAATACCAACCCCAGAGATGGGTCTGCAAACTAAGTTCACACTAGAAAATCCTGGAACAGAACGGCCAAAGAAGCCGTCTCTCCAGACTTGAGTATCTAGGCAATAATGTTTAGTGAATGTGTGCAAATATGCCCACGTGGCTGCCTGGCAGATTTCACTAAGGGGGGCTCCGCTTCCCAAAGCAGTAGTGGCTACCATCACCCTGCTGTAATGGGCGTGCAGTCCTACTGGAGGCTCCATTTTCGCCAAGGAATAACAGATTTTAATGCAAAGGACGACTCACCTAGAGATGGTCTGTTTTTCCATGGCCAGACGATACTTGGCGCCCACATTCCCAACAAAGAGTTGATTGTCCACCTGGAATTGTTTTGGGCGAGCCAAACAAAATGATAACGCATGTTTTGGTTCCAGACGGTGGAGGTTCTCCTCCCGCTTAAAAAGATGCGGGGCGGGAAGAAGATGGACAAAGTGATCGTCTGTCCTATGTGGAAAGAGTTAACCACTTTGGGAAGAAAAGAAGGTCGAGTTCGAAGGACAACCTTGTCCGGTTGAACAGCTAGGAAAGGAGGATTAGAAGAAAGAGCCTGAAGCTCACACACTGCGAGCAGAGGTGATGGCAACCAGAAAAGCAGTCTTTAGAGTCAAGAGTCTGAGAGGACAATTATGAAGTGGCTCGAAAGGAGCACAAAAAAGGAAAGTTAAGACCAAATTCAAGACCCACTGGGGCATTATGAAGGAAATAGGAGGAAAGAGGTGACTAATGCCCTTAAGAAATCTATTTACAATAGGGGACTTGAAACGAGAAGGCTGATCAGGAAGGCGAAGGAAGGCCGAAATGTCTGAAAGATAGCCTTTAAGGGTGCCTAGAGCAGAGCCCTGCTGGGCCAAAGAAAGAATGAAGAGGAGAACCTCTGTAAGAGGGCCAAAAAGGGTATCCGCAGCCTTTGTAGTGCACCCTGCCACAAATTTGTTCCATCTACAGGAGGGATGCCTGGCTGCCAATATAACATTACAAACTTCAGGAGGAAGGTCAAAAGCTGTCAACTGTTGCCGCTCAATCTCCACGCAAGGAGGTGGAGGCTGGACAGGCTCTGGTGGAGGACCGTCCCCTGTTGCTGTGACAGAAGATCCTCCCGAAGAGGAGTCTGATCAGAGGGTCGATGGCCATGTTCAAGAGCTCGGGATACCTGACTCTTCGTGCCCAGTGCAGAGCCACTAGAATGACGTGGGCCTGGTCGCGCTTGATCTTCAGCATTCTGGGCAGAAGTAGTATAGGCGGAAAGGCGTATAGAAGGCTGTAATTCTACTTGCGATGAGCTGGCAAGGCCAAAGGGGAGCACGGTGAACTGAAAATGCTCTTGGCCTACCGTAAACCGTAGGCAACGCCTGTGGATTGGCAGGACAGGGATGTGGAATTAGGCGTCCTGCAAGTACGATGCTACCATCCAGTCTCCAGGGTTGAGAGCAGACAGAACCTGAGCTGATGTCAACATTTTGAACTACTCCTTCCGTAGGAAGCGGTTGACGTCCCTGAGGTCCAAGATAGGACGCAGGCCTTTGTCCTCCTTGGGTACCAGCAACTAGTGGGAGTAGCAACCACGACCTACTTCTGGCATAGGGATGCGTTCGATAGCCCCCTTGGCCAAAAGGGCTGTAACTTTCTGACGTAGAAGGGCCAAGTGAGCCTCTGACATGCAATGGAGTGCAGGTGGCATGGATGGAGGGGTAGTCTCGAAGGAGAAAGAGTAGCCCCTTCGGACTATCTGCAAAACCCACCTGTCCGATGTGATGTTTTGCCAGTGGGGGAGATGATGGCGGATCCTGCCTCCCACTGGCAACTGGTGACCCTGAAAGGTCAGACTAGGAAGGTTTGGAGACTTCTATTTTTATGATGCTGATATATATCAAATTCACAAATGCTGTTAAGCTTGTTTAAAACTACATGTGGTAACCGTCTGCCGCTCGCCCGTGCTGGAGACTACCTAAACAAGATTAACAGCATTTATTGCCCTGGCCCAAAAGTATGGAAGGAGGCACATAACCGGTATGACACCCCAATGAAGGATCCAGTACCAGTTCACTTATGGAAGGACCAGCCCTATGTGAATTACACTACATGAGGACTACGCGTCCTGCATAATAAGTCTGGTGTAGGACTGATGCACTACACTCCTCTAGGTTGCCCACCCAGTCCTGAAGAAGACCCGCAAGGCTGAGGCAACAAATTCCCCTTGAGCCCCAAGTCAGGTCGAAACGTCGACACCCCCCACTACCTACCTGGATCACTAACTATATTTAAAACGTGCCACTTTAATAATACATATTAGTGTTTACAAAATGTGTTTAAAAAGTGTTGATTACTTTTTGATGTGACCAGGTTTCCAGTAGACTGGGATGTATGACCAGTTCTGTATTCAATGTTTTTAAAGTTTTTTACTTCACCCCTCAGTGAGTCCTATTCACTTCTTGAGCACCCTTTTTCTACACTCTTTGCACGTTCCCCTTGGAGCAACCTACCCTTCCCTAATTTGCTTCCGAACAAGATACAGTGAATAATTAACTGTGCACCCTCGGATATATGTATAATAAAATACCGGGTGTGAGACCTAAAATAATGTGGTTGTTGCACTTCTTTTTTTCTTTAAACTTATAAGTATTAATTACTGAGAGCTTACGTATTGAAGCTCTTGAAAGTTATTCTTGCACTCATGAGTGTGAATTTGATATGTTATGTTATATAGAGATTTGTAGCGCACACTGCTACTCAGGAGTATCCTGGTGCGGAGTGAGGTCATAGACAGAAAGAGCAGAAAGTTTACACAGATTGTTTGAACAGGTGTGTTTTAAGGAGTTTTTTGAAGGTGGCTAGTACTTTGGTGTGACGAAGGAGATCGGGCAGAGCATTCCACATGGTGGTGGCCTTGACCACAAAAGATTGTCCCCCGAGTCGGGAACGTCGAAACCTGGGGATTACCAGCCGTCTTTGGGAGGCAGAGCGGAGAGAACGGTTGGGAAAGTAGAAGTCTAGGACAACTGTAGTCTGTATCACATTGAGCCCAGGTCCCCGACCATGATTGGGTAACCCAATTCTTTGTAATAGGAATGTTTGGAGGCTGCTGCAGAGGGGGCACTGATTGAATGGCCCGCCCGCTGGCCCCCAGACCTACGGCACTGGGTCCCACGTCCCCGGTCGCGCATAGGCTGGGCAGCTAGCGCAAGCCTGTGGCTCTGGGTGGAAGGTGGTGGGGCACCCCTTCCGTAGCCACAAAAGGGGCAAAAGGCAGACTGCGTGAGTGAGAGGTGGTAGTGAGGCCCAAGGCATATCCTTGAAGCTCTCAAGCGCGTTGTCCACTTGCCGCCAAACAAGCGACGCCCATCAAAGGGCATGTCCAAAAGGGTTGATTGGACATCACCCAAGAAGCCAGTGGACGTCAGCCAGGTGTGGCGTCTCAGGACTACTAATGTTGAAATCGTCCTGCCTAGCGAGTTGGCAGTATCCAGCCCACATCGAATGGCGAACTTTGCTGCATCTCTCCCCTCTGCGACCGTACGGGAGTGTACGGCCTGGGCCTTCTCCGGGCACTTTTGCAGCACCTGCGCAACCGTGTCCCAGACAGAGTGAGTGTAACGGCCCAAGAGACATGCGGTGTTCACCGACCGCAGCCCTAAGCTGGCAGAAGAAAACATCTTCTTCCCAAGATGGTCCAGCTTCTTGGATTCCCTATCTGGGGGAGCAGTAGGGAACGTGCCATTGAATGTTGAGGCTTTGACTACCAAGCTCTCAGGGGTAGGGTGTTGGGAGAGGAAAGTGGGGTAGTCCGGAGCAGGGCGGTGGCGTCAGGCAATCATCCTATCTACAGGAGCCCCTGTGCTGGGCTTGGACCGAGTGCCCAGAAGGATGTTAGTGAGGGCCTCATTGAACGGCAGCAGGGGCTCCGAAAAGGCTGCTACCGGTTGAAGCACCTCAGTCAGGAGGTTGGTCCTGAGTGCCACTGTAGGAAGCTCGAGGCCCAAGGCATCAGCTGCCCTACCCAACACCACAGCGTAGGAGTCTCCCTCCTCCATGGCCACGGTAGGGGGAGAAAGCATAACAAGGTCTGGGGATATATCCAGACCACTGGCCTCACCCAATTCCTCTCTCCAATCTGGCTCATCAAAATGGTCTGCCAGAGGGTCAACAGACCCCTCCCAGTCCTCACCCTCTTCTGGCTGCCACTCTGGGTGATAAGGAACGCCAGGATAGAACAGTGGTACAAAAGTACCAGTTGCGCCGGTCGATGCCAGTCACGCTTTGTGTCCAAGTCGAGAGGGAGGCCGGAGACGACACCGGCAGGGGACACAACCGGTGTCAGAGGGTGCAGCGGTGTCGTCAATGGAGTAGGCGCCGGAGGTGTCGTAAAGTTGACCGGGGCCGATCTGGATCCAGGCCTGGATCCCTGGGGGCCCTGCAGTGCCGGGGCCAAAGCCACCGGCATCGAAGGCGCGCTGGCCGAGTCGGGCTGCCCAAAGATGGAGTGGAGGGCTTCGTAAAAGGTACGAAGTTGGGCAGGGATTGCCCCGGCTCAAGGGGAAGCTCGGAGCCGACCCAACAGGCTCCACTTGCTATATTGTGGGGCATCTGCTTGAAGTTTCTCACCCACTTGGATATTGGTTGGGGCAGGGAGCAAAGATGGTAGGCTAGTCTGCAATTTCACCAGGGAGACACCTTTATTGGTTGTGAAAGGACTTTAATTGGTGTCGGCATTGAAAGGATTTAAGTGGGACGTGAATTGGATCTCTAAGCTGTGTGATATTGAAGACCATGGTAATGAAAATTCATTTTTTGACCACCACCAGCAAAATGACTTGTTTGATACTTCTAGATATGCCACCCTTTATAATAATACAATGATATACCACCATTGCCAGAATTCGTTTCTCTCTGGCAGCACCCACAATGTTTAAACTAAGCTCCAAAAAGTTCTCTCTTAAGACTTGAATACTACACTCGCAAGATAAGTTTAAAAAACTTAAGGATCAATGGGAGAGATACCTGGGTGAAGTGTGTTGAAAGGGAGTGGTGTGGTGCAAAACTGTTAATGTGAGCAGTGGCAGATTTCAACCAGGATCCCTCTCCTTCATTTTATGTATTCTTACTACATGTGTGATATGAGGGGAACATTGTTTAGGGTAAATAATAGCAGATCCCCTAATTCCTTAAATTGTGTAGTCAAAAAGGGCTTTTTTCTGTACTGACCATGGAGTGGTGTAGCAATCCAGATGTTTTGGAAAAAGTGATTAATGCTTTATCTGGAATGTTAGAGTGGCAACTAGAAGTAAGACTCAAGTAAGTGCATTTGGGACTATTGGGGGACCTCAAATTGACTTGGGGCACAAAACCATTTCTAAATCTGGGCTTGTTCCAGGTTGTGATAGTTTAAAATATTAGCAAGACAAAGAAGCATCTTCATAAGTATTGTGGTTGTGTGGCATACACAGATGCATATTGAAGGAGACACACGTATTAAAAGCAATGTATTGCCCACTTCAGCACTTACAAAATGGAGCATGTGGCCAGATCGCTTTTTTGTACATATGATGCTTAGTAGGCTTGGATAGGGCAGAGTGTGGCCCCTGCCATATTTAGCAAGATACTGTTTGTGCAACGAAATAGTACTGGCTTTGCAAAATGGATGTTGGGAAGATGAGTAACATAAGGGATCGGAAAACCATTCTTTCCATTTCTGTGAGGATTTAATGAGCTGTTGAAGAAGTTTTGTTGCTTGAAATTATTTCTGATGAATCTGTACATTATTTAAATGGCAAAAAAGTTGTTTAATTAAAATTAAAAATGGCTATGAATCCACATGTGAATACCCCATTTTTTGCACCGGCTCTGTCTAATTCTTCTCAGTGCCTGTATTAAGTGCCCGTAAAACTTTAACACTGGAGAAGACTTAACAAAAGGCAACAGTTAGTTTGCAACAGACTGCAGACCCACCGGTGGTTTTGATCATCCCCAAGAAACCTTTTAGTTAATTACCAAAATCTTGTTTGTAGAATTTCTTTTTGATAGTTCTCTCTGAGTCACATACTCCCAAAATGGAGAGACTATAGATCAGTGAAGAAAATTATAACCTACTTTCGTTTGTGCTTTCAGAAGCTTCTAGGTATCCTTGCCTTGTGCATCTGTTTTGTTCTGGCTGCTTACAAAAAAGGGCCTTGTAATACTATTTGACTCTTTCTAAGCATCCACTATGAGGCCAGAGTCAAATAAAATACCCATAGGTTTATATATTTTGCTCTGTGTTCAATTATGATGTTGGGTATCCATTCTGTCAGGTCAGTTCTTTCAACCACTGTTTCTCAAGTTCACCACCAGTGGATTGTTCATAGGTTCAGATGCTTGAATTATTCTTCAACATCCACCTGGGAACCCTCTGAAACCATTGTTAAAACAGCAGTATTTCAGAAACTGACATTCAAAACAAATGGACAAATAATGTTAGACCCCAATTAGCCCTTCCACCTCATTAGATGAGCCGAAGTCCAGCCAATCATGTGGGAGTGGCGGTAGGACTCATTGTTCCAACCCTCCTTAGATGATCCAACTGCTAGATATTCTACTGCTTGGTATCAGGCAGCAGGGCTTCCTGTGAACGCTGCACAACTATTCTTATTCTGAATTTTTTAACCAAATTCTTCAGAGAATCTTCATCTACAGTGAGCAGGCAGTACCTTCTCCTTCCTTTACAAATGAGTTGAGGTAATTTGTTTTTTTCTGACTGGGACCATTGCTGAATACTCATTTCAAGGACCGTCTTCAAGCCTTGTGAGGTGTTGTGTAGGACATTGTACCAAGTTTGGAGGTGAGGGGAAGAGGGGAAGATTGAAGCTTTCCTGGGCACTTTAGAGATCGCTTCTTGAGTGAGGAAGGTAGGGGTGCCCTCGAAGAGGCCCTCTCACTAGATGAGATACCAGAGGCACTAAAGTTCATGCAGGTAGGAAAAAAACCCAGATCCCAATGGTTTTCCATAGAACTATCGAGAGACTGTCCCTCCTGCTAGCGCTGCATCTTCTCAACCTATTCCAGGGGGCAGAGAAAACAGGAGGCAGTCTCCAGATGTCTGACTCGCAGTTATTTCAGTTTTAAAATGGAAAACCCAAAATGAATGTGCCTCATACAGACCCATCCAACTCTTAAACACAGCACTCAAACTTCTTACCAAAGTCCTAGCCTCAAGATTAGTGCGAGTCATTATGACTGTTATTCATAAAGGCCAAACAGGATTCCATCAGGGCGTTTGACGAGGCAGGGAGTCACAGCTCCTTGTGTGGCTAGATAAAATCAGACATGCACATGACCCTTTGGCTACCCTGTCTCTAGATGCTGAAAATACTTTTATTTCTATTGAGTGGACTTATCTCCTAACCACCTTGAAAAGGTTTTGATTTGGATGGAAATTTTGTAGCTGGGTGGTCTTGCTTTAAAAGTTGCCAAAAGCATCTGTGAGAGTCATTAGGGTCCCTTTGGACGGATCGTCTTTGGAGCATAACACATGGCAGTGGTGCCCACACTCACCCTTGATATTCACACTTTGTAAGCCATTGGCTTGTTGGGTCGGATATAGTTTGGAAGTGGGGGGTTTTCCAGAGGTCTCAAGAAAACCGAAGAAGATCTCAATATATGTTTCAGACATCCTGTTGTATTTAATAGACCTTCTGAGAACAGTCCCATTAGTGCTTTAATTTTTTACTGAATTCAAGAAACATGCGGGTATACATAAACTGGAGTAAGTCAATACTGTATAACATGAATGAATGGGAGTGGGGAATCTGGCATGGTACCCGGACACTTTGTAGTGAAAGTAGAGAGTTTTAAGAACCGTGGGAATATATGCCATATCTGAAAGTGACTATTAGTTATAGATTCCTTACCTTAGAATTACCCCCAGGTGCCAGACTGGATCTGTAGATTTTTTTTTGTCGCAGTACCCTTGCGCGTCAGTAGGTGGCATCGGTTGACTCCGTCGTCATGGTCACTGGGATGACATCACAGTGACTACTTAGCCGCCACCCCTGCGCGCTGATGTCAGTTCTTCCTTTTCCGCGACAGCCAGCGCAGATCCAGAGAGAGTGTGCCCTTAGTCACTTTTTGATTAACTCTTTTTCGACTTTTGTCGACCCCTTTTTGATTCTAAATGACTCCTGGTGCACAAGGAATGTCCAGCCGTCAGCCCGGTTTCAAGCCCTGTGACTCCTGTCACAAGTTGATGTTGGTAACCTATCTGCTCCTTGTGTGCCTTTGGTGCCTGGAGCGCAACCACGACCCAAAGTCGTACTCAGACTGTCTGGCCATGAACCCGAAGACTTTGAGGGAGCGGTCCCGAAAGCTTTTGGAGGCTCGACAATCTGCTTGCGGAGCCATCACTATTCATCGTCTAAGTCGAAGCACAAGAAGAAGGCGAAGAAGCATTGTCGCTCTTCACCTTCTCCCCATCTGTCGGCCGACGCAACGCAGGACCCGGACCGTCACCGCTCCCTGGCTCTGGTTTCAGAGCCTGCAGGGATGGCTCCATGCATCCCTCCCTTTCTGGGAGCTGGAGAGTCCCCTGCCCAGCTTCGTGCCCTTTACGAAGCCCTCCACTCCATCTTTGGGCACACCGACTCCGCTGGCGCGCCTTTGGGCCCCGTGGACTCGGCGGAGCTCTTGAGGAGGGCCATCTATCCTCCGATCAGACTGCCTCTTTGGGAGTATCTTCTGTCGCAGCAGCTGGGGACAGTCCTCCCATCGAACCTGTCCAGCCTCCATCTCCTTGCGTGGAGATTGAGCAGTGACAGTTGACAGCTTTCGACCTTCCTCCCGAAGTATGTAATGTAATGTTGGCAGCCAGGCGTCCCTCCACTGAAACGGTATACGCCTGTAGATGGAACAAATTTGTGGCATGGTGCTCAGCAAATGCTGTGGATCCCCTTTCTGCTCCTCTTTCAGAGGTTCTCCTCTTAGTTCTTTCTTTGGCCCAGAAGGGCTCTGCTCTGGGCACTCCTAAAGGCTATCTTATGGCCATTTTGGCCTTTCTTTGCCTTCCTGATCCACCTTCTCTTTTCAAGTCCCCAATAGTTAACAGATTTCTGAAGGGCATTACTCATCTCTTTCGCCTTCTCCTTTCGTAATGCCCCAGTGGGACTCGAACCGTGTCCTCACTTATCTTATGTGTGCTCCCTTCGAGCCACTACATAATTGTCCTCTTCATCTCCTTACTTTAAAGACTGCTTTCTTACTTGCCATCAACTCTTCTCGCAGAGTGAGCTCCAGGCCTTATCTTCCAAGCCTCCCTATCTTGCTGACAAAATAGTCCTCCGTACTTGGCCCTCTTTTCTGCCCAAAGTAGTTACCTCTTTCCACATAGGTCAGAGCATCACATTGCCTACCTTCTTCCTGCCTTTGCACCCTTCCAAAGGACCCCAAACGTGCGCTGTCTTTCTATCTTGACCGCACTAAAGACTTCCGGGTGGACAAACAACTCTTCGTGGGTTAGGGACTCCCTTACAGGGCCCTAGTTTTGTGCACCAATGGTCAATGTCTTCCATGGCTCTGCACTTCTGGCATGGAAAGTCGTGTCAGAACTGACGTCAGCGTGCAAGGGTGGCGTCTAATTTAGGGTGACCAGGCATCCCGGATTTGCCCAGATGGTTTTTCACCAGCTGTCCCGACAGATTTTAGGAAATGTAGCTCCTTTCCCGGTTCTAAGAGAGGGTCGAAAGAAAACGGCAGGCGGTGCTTTTTTAAGTTTTACAAAGCAGAGAATGTTACCAGTTGTTTAAAGAAAGCAATTTAATTAACAGGCAAGCTTCTGGGTTCAAAAATTGCATTTTATGTATGTTCCAACTGCCTGTTCTTTAATTCTCTGCTGCGGAGCACTGTCATTCTGGACGCTCGGGTGAAATAAAACGGTAGTCCTTCTATTTTCGTGAAATGTCCCGGTTTTTGGCTTTACAATTCTGGTCACCCTAGTCTAAGTAGACACCGCAACGTCTTCCCGGCGACCAGGACGCAGATGAAGGATGCAGAGTTGACCGACGCCACCTACCGACGCGCAAGGTTGCTGCTATGAAAAGATTTCTCCGGATCCAGTCAGACGCCTGGGGGTAATTCTAAGGTAAGGAATCTATAACTAATATATGTCTCTTCCAGATACATCGTTACCGAAAGTAAGTAACTTGGTCTTTTTTTTTTGTGACAATAGATTTTATTGAAATTTTACAACAAATGGGGATGACCCCGGGCATATAAAGATCATGCAAGACATGGATTTCAAACAACAGAAACTGCTGATTTAAGTAGCATTTAAGGAGCAATGTCGCATTGAACCAAGAAAACCCGCCTCCCACCGCCCCCCACCCGTGCACTGCATTACCCACTAAACACATTGTATTGGCATAAAAACATATGAGCATATCTCCGAATTGGTCTGTCCGAATCTCCAAGAGAAGATTCACTAAATAGTAATTCTGTCTATCGGGTCTGACTCTACTTGTGGTGATAGTATGGAGAGTTCTATGCCACGATAGGCAGCCCACGCCTTCCAGATCTTTCCATGCTCCCGCGGGCAACCCCGGGCTTGAAACACCGCCACTTCAGACGACATACATTTGTCCAAAGCGTATTTCCAGGCCCCCACCCCCGGGGGGGGAGAGGACTTCCACTGTTGCGCTATGTCTCGCTTGGCCAAAGTGAGTCCCAAAAATAGCAAATGTCGTTTGTATATGTTCCCACCAATGTCGTACGTGCTATGGAGAAGAGTCAGTCTAGGGTCAGCAGGAAGGTCCCATCCCCATACCCGCCCCAGGCAAGACAACACACGCGACCAAAAATGTTGTAGGGTCGTGCATCCCCAGACAGTGTGCAGAAAAGTGCTGTTGGCAGAGTGGCATCTAAGGCAGGCAGGGGACAGGATAGCTCCCATCTTCCAGAGTCTGAGGTGGGTGTAGTACACTTGGTGTAAGTACTTAAACTGGATTAAACGGTACCTAGAGGACACAGCGGAGCCTCTGGAGCTGGCGAGGGCCTCCGTCCAGTCGTCATCTGAAAGGGTCGGCCTATCTGCCTCCCACGCCGCTCTCGTCCGATGCAGGTTTGTCTTAGAATGGGTAGTCAATGTCTGGTAAAGTTGGCGAATTTTAAGTTCCCGAGGTCCCCCATCAACAGCCTACCCTCCAGTAACTTGGTCTTTAATCTATGAGTGCGTCTTGAATGATAACCTGGAGGTGGTCTTACAGAACTGATGCACATCGCTAGTGAACACTTCTACTCACCATACTTGGGATGGCAGCAGTCTTTAAAATTGCTGTATGTGTTGCAAAATACCTCCCCAGTAATTCTGGACTCCTTTACATGGCTAGATAAAATACTACATATACATTTGTGCGATGGAGTTACACCTAGGATTGCCCTGCAGACATTATACAGATCACTGTACTTTAGGGGTATCACATTCACAAATATACAGGTATGTTGCAGCACCTCTCAGCTTTAGATAATTAATGAATAAGGGTTTGCGAATAGGGAGAACTTAGCTCTGAGGGTAGGCGAACTTTCCATGGAATGTCACAACCACTATTTACAAAGACATGGTACTCATTACAGCCTGAGCCACACACTTCTTTTCTACTCCATTCCTGGCAATGTAAAGATCTGGATTTGCCATTTGATTGGCAATCTTTTTTGTCCTGTTTATGAACAAGGTTCTGAAAAATTGTAAGAACTGCGTTGTTACTGCCAAGTCTTTGAGAACTCTTTCTTTAAACCCCACAGAACACATCAGTGTTGTTATCACACACTTCAAGCCTTGATAAAGATTAAAGTATGAGGTGTTTTACTTGGGTCCTGCACATTCACAAGTTACAGGACAGTATCCTACGTGGTTACTGTTCTTTACTACTGTGTCCCGATACTGTACAACTGATAATTGACAGACTACATCTAAGGATCATGTAAAGTGAAATTTAATTTTATGTAATGGCTTTGTACCAAAACTCTGCTCAAAACTAAAATGAGTCCTTTTCTAGTCTAATTCTAAAAATGCATAGCTATCTCCATCTGTAACATCCCCCTCCCAACCAACAAGATTCATGTCTTAGAAAGGTTTCCAAGGTCTCTGGTTATATCCTGGTGACCAGTGTCCCGTCACCAGGGTCTACCTAAGGACACTGTCCCTTATGTATTGTCCATGGACCATGTAGTATAGGGATCCAGCTGCCACTTGATGTCCCAAAAACTGCCTTGTAAGTTCAGTTGCGTCTATAAAAGAAACTGCCAGTCACTTTCACAAATTTCAGGTGGCAAGGCACCCACAGGTACTTTGGACACAGCAGGTAAGGGTGATATCAGTAATCACTGGTTAGTTTTAGGGTGGTCTTGCCTCTGTCTGCGACCAGTGATGTCTTTGGATCTATTATGGCTAGAATGATGGTTCCAAGAAGGTAATTTTGAATCAGGGGAGTTTGCATGGACTTGTAAAGATACTCCCTCTTTGTTCGTATTGACTGAAGCAAGCTCAGTGGGGCAACCTGCAGGCATTCAGTGCATCAGAGAAACTGCAGGCTCACCTTTTCAGTCAATGAAGATGAGGGAACAACTCCTTGACAGAGATGTCCTTCTTGCACCACCTGCTGTGCAGGCTGGGCTACACAGTAACTCCCTGCCAGTCTCTTTCAAGCAATGCTCTCACAGGTCCTTCGTCATTTGAGCCTTGTGGTGATTTTACTGGGAATCAGATCACTTCTTGCAGATGAAGCTGCTCATCAGGCATGTTGGTCTTTATAGTCTTCAAATATCACAGCAGCATGATGACTGAAGGCTTTCCTAATTTGAGACTCTGACTAGAGAGAGACCGGTACCATTCCACCACAGATATATAACCAGGGTCCTGCAGTTTTCTCTCCTGAACAGGTGTAAAGGCCTCCTCAGTATTGGGTCAGTTATGGTGAAAAAAGTACTGACTGAGCAGTCCAGTGCATGCACCACTCTCAGACGTCAGTAGTCAGGCTGTCTCAGAATACCTGTAGTCTTTGGGCACAGCCTTGGTGTTGAAAAACAAATGTAAAACACTGAGAACCCTTCCATTGGGCTAGCATGATTGCCAGATTCACTGGAAAAAAAGCAAAGGGCTGTACAGAAGATATGCAAGGTAAGGTGACCATGCGTCACAAAGCCATGTAGAGGGCATTTGTTCCACAATCTGTCCATGTGGCAAGCAAAAGGAAATGAAACCATATTGTCTAAATGGTACAACTGAAGGTCAGTGCTAAAAGTCATCAATGATGATTATACTCTAAGACTTAAGTTAGACCACCATCTCTAGGGGAGACAGTAATGCCCATTCAATGGGTTCAGTAATATAAGCTTTATGTGCTCATAGCCAGTCCGTTTTTAGTCATCAGTAAGAAAAAGAGCTGTTGTGCAATTTTTCCTTTGCCTAGGATTTTCAAATTAGGTTGAATTATCCCTAAATCTTTTTGTTCCTTTGAACCAGTCTAACACCAGCTAAGAGGAAGACAATCACACGAATCTAAAGCATCCTAGAGACTACAATTACAGGAACAGTGCTTGCTCCTGAGTCATCCAACCTTGTTCCAAAGATACAGCTACCCAGATGTACATTTCTTCGTGGAGATGGCGAATCACCCTTTGGCTAACACGCAAATCCACGTACACCACTCTTCCCTCTTCTTTTTGTTTTGTCAGTCTTCTATGTTGGTCACACAGCCAGTCTATTTCCTGTCAAACTTGCATTTAAAGTAATGTCTGGTTCGTTTTGCATGACCTGAACCCTGCTCTTTTGGTCACAATGTTCTTCATGTTCCTGTTCCATACTGATACATATCATAATATGGTTGTGCATTACATTAATCTCACCAGCCTGGAGTAGTCAGCCAAGAGTTTCCATGATAGCGTACCTTTCCACCCCTTCAATGATCTTCTCTGTTGCTTGTTGACTGGCTGTGCTTCAGCATCTGTTTATCTGTGTTTTTCTCTCTATAGGTACACCCAAATCCGAGTCGCCCACCCGCCTTGCGTCTCAAAGTGTATGAGTTTGCGGGGCGGCTAGTTGGAAAATGCCTTTACGAGTCATGTTTAGGTGGAGCGTATAAACAGCTGGTACGAGCAAGATTCACCCGCTCCTTTCTGGCACAGATTATAGGTCTGCGGATGCACTACAAGGTAAGTGAGAAAGGACCTCTTTCTGATCTGGTGTGAGCAGAAGTGCAAAAAATCTAGCATGTAAAATGAGCTGCCATTTAGTTTAGATGTGCTAAGGTTTGAAGTAAAGGCCTCATTGGCCAAAGCCTTGGGGTCTGTTTTTCCTGAGGTAGTTTGCTGTCCAAGCAGCCTCTCAGCAGATCTTGGCAATGATGGTGGTGGTATATATACTGGCACGCCATGCATAGGCTGTTATTAATTATGCTCCTCATGATATCACCTTTTTAGATCTCTTCTAGATAGCAAATGAACTGTCTCTTAAAGACTGTTTGTTTTCTAACAGTGGGCTCAGAGGGAGCCCATTGCTTACCATTGGTTGTCCTCATTTTCACTCTTGTTTGATATCTTCTTATTGGTCAGCTGTTGTAGGCTTCCTTCCTTTTCCTGTCTGTGTCCCTTCCCTTAGGCGGTACGTTTTTTGTGTGTTTAGGCATTCTACTGGAGTACATCTTTTCAGCTGGTTCGTTCAAGTACTTCTCTCCATTCATGTGCCTGTATCCGCATTGCCTGCCCTCCTGTCTCAGTTATACACGCCTGCCCACCCTCCTACCTCCGTGTTGCCCGTCTGCCCACCCTCCTGCCTCCTTGTAACCTGTCCGACCACCCATCTGCCTCCGTGTTGCCTGCCCGCCCACCCTCCTGCCTCCATGTTACCTGCCCGCCCACCCTCCTGCCTCCGTGTTGCCTGCCCGCCCACCCTCCTGTCTCCGTGTTGCCCGCTCGCTCACCCTCCTGCCTCCTTGTGGCCCGCTCACCCTATGTTGTTGTCAATGTTATTGCTTGTTTGCAGCCTCTTCCACTCTCCATTGTCCGCCGCCAGCCTCCTGCCTCTAGCCCTCTTGCCTCCATGTTGCCCGCCATTCTCTTCCCTCCATGATGCCCACCATTCTCTTGCCTCCGTGATGCCCACCCACCCTCCTTCCTCTGTGATGCCCGCCCACCCTCCTACCTCTATCCTTCCCGCCCGCACAAACTCCTACCTATGTGTTGCCTTCCTGCTTCTGTGATGCCTGTGGCCTCTGTTGCCTGATGCCTCCTTGTTGAACGCCTGACTCCACATTGGTCATGCCTCCACGTTGCCCACCCTCCTGCCTCCACGTTGCCCGCCCTTCCACCCACCTGCCTCCACGTTGCCCGCCCTCCCACTCACCTGAATCCACTTTGCCCGGCCTCCCACCCACCTGCCTCCACGTTGAACCTGCTTCCACGTTGCCCACTCTCCCACCCACCTGCCACCACGTTGCCCACCCTCCCACCTGCCTCCACGTTGACCACCCTCCCACCCACCTGCCTCCACGTTGGACCTGCCTCCACGTTGCCCGATCACCACCACTTTGCCTGCCCTCCCTCCCACCCACCTGCCTCCGCGTTGCCGGCCCTCCCACCCACCTGCCTCCGCGTTGCCGGCCCTCCCACCCACCTGCCTCCGCATTGCCGGCCCTCACACCCACCTGCCTCCGCTTTGCCCGCCCTCCCACCCACCGGCCTTCGCGTTGCCCGCCCTCCCACACACCTGCCTCCACGTTGACCCTCTGTGTTTCTCTTTCTGACCACACCCACTTGCCCTCTGTGTTACTTGCCCCACTTGCCCTCTGTGTTGCTCGCCCCACTTGCCTGCCCTCTGTGTTCCTCCCCCACCCTTCGGCCTCCATGTTGCCCACCCACCCTTCGCCCCCTTCATGTTTCCCGCACCACCCACCCACCATGTTGCCTGCCCCACCAACCCACCCTTTGGCCTCCGATTTGCCCGCCCCACCAGTCCACCCTTCGGCCTCCATGTTCCCCATCCGTTTCGGCTTCCATTTTGCCTGCCCGCCCTTCAGCCTCCATATTGCCCACCCCGCCTGCCATTCGACCTCCATGTTGCCCGCCCACCCTTCGACCTCTATGTTGCCCGCCCACCCTTCGACCTCCATGTTGCCCGCCCGCCCACCCTTCGACCTCCATGTTGCCCGCCCGCCCACCCTTCGACCTCCATGTTGCCCGCCCGCCCACCCTTCGACCTCCATGTTGACCGCACGCCCCCCCTTCGACTTCCATGTTGCCAGCCCACCCTTCGACCTCCATGTTGCCCACCCGCCCACCCGCCCACCCTTCGACCTCCATGTTGCCCGCCCACCCTTCGACCTCCATGTTGCCCGCCCGCCCACCCTTCGACCTCCATGTTGCCCGCCCCCCCACCCTTCGACCTCCATGTTGCCCGCCCCCCCACCCTTCGACCTCCATGTTGCCCGCCCCCCCACCCTTCGACCTCCATGTTGCCCGCCCCCCCACCCTTCGACCTCCATGTTGCCCGCCCCCCCACCCTTCGACCTCCATGTTGCCCGCCCCCCCACCCTTCGACCTCCATGTTGCCCGCCCCCCCACCCTTCGACCTCCATGTTGCCCGCCCACCCTTCGACCTCCATGTTGCCCGCCCACCCTTCGACCTCCATGTTGCCCGCCTGTCCACCCTTCGACCTCCATGTTGCCCGCCCGCCCACCCTTCGACCTCCGTTGCCTGCCCGTCCACCCTTCGAACTCCATGTTGCCCGCCCACCCTTCGACCTCCATGTTGCCCGCCCACCCTTCGACCTCCATGTTGCCCGCCCACCCTTCGACCTCCATGTTGCCCGCCCACCCTTCGACATCCATGTTGCCCGCCCACCCTTCGACCTCCATGTTGCCCGCCCACCCTTCGACCTCCATGTTGCCCGCCCACCCTTCGACCTCCATGTTGCCCGCCCGCCCACCCTTCGACCTCCATGTTGCCCGCCCGCCCTTCGACCTCCATGTTGCCCGCCCGCCCACCCTTTGACTTCCATGTTGCCCGCCCGCCCACCCTTTGACTTCCATGTTGCCCGCCCACCCTTCGACCTCCATGTTGCCCGCCCACCCTTCGACCTCCATGTTGCCCACCCTTCGACCTCCATGCCGCCCGCCCACCCTTTGACCTCCATGCTGCCCGCCCACCCTTTGACCTCCATGCTGCCCGCCCACCCTTTGACCTCCATGCTGCCCGCCCACCCTTTGACCTCCATGCTGCCCGCCCACCCTTCGGCATCCATGTTGCCCACCCCCTTTTGCCTCCATTTTACCCGCCCACCCTTCAGCCTCTGTGTTGCCCTTCCCACCCGCCCTCTGGCCTCAATGTTGCCCACTCTCCTGCCCTCTGTTGTTGTCAATGTTGTTGCTTGTTTGCCCCTTCCACTCACCATTGTCCGCCATCCTGCCTCCTTGTTGCCCGCCTTCCTGCCTCCATGTTGCCTGCCCGCCCCCCCCCTCCTGCCTCCATGTTGCCTGCCCGCCCCCTCCTGCCTCCATGTTGCCTGCCCGCCCCCCCTCCTGCCTCCATGTTGCCTGCCCGCCCACCCTCCTGCCTCCATGTTGCCTGCCCGCCCACCCTCCTGCCTCCATGTTGCCTGCCCGCCCACCCTCCTGCCTCCATGTTGCCTGCCCGCCCACCCTCCTGCCTCCATGTTGCCTGCCCGCCCACCCTCCTGCCTCCATGTTGACCGCCTGCCCACCCTCCTGCCTCCATGTTGCCCGACCGCCGATCCACCTACCTCCATGTTACCCACCCGTTTCGGCCTCCATTTTGCCCGCCTACCCTTCAGCCTCCATATTGTCCGCCCTGCCTACCATTCGACCTCCATGTTGCCCACCCAACCTTTGGCCTGTATGTTGCCCGGCCACCCTTCGGCCTCCATGTTACCCATCACACCCGCCCACTGTTCAGCCTCTGTTGCCCGCCTACCCTTCGGCCGCCATGTTACCCGCCCTCACTTCGGCCTCCATGTTGCCCTCCCACACTTCGGCCTCGATGTTGCCCGCCTCCATTTTGCCCACCTCCTTCGGCCTCCATTTTGCCCGCCCACCCTTCAGCCTCCATGTACCCACCCCGCCCAACCTTCAACGTCCATGTTGCCCACCCACCCTTCGGCCACCATGTTGCCCGCCCCACCCGCCCACCCTTCGGCCTCCATGTTGCCCGCCCCACCCGCCCACCCTTCGGCCTCCATGTTGCCCGCCCCACCCGCCCACCCTTCGGCCTCCATGTTGCCCGCCTCACGCGCCCACCCTTCGGCCTCCATGTTGAACCCTTCGGCCTCCATGTTGCCCGCCCCACCCGCCCACCCTTCGGCCTCAATGTTGACCGCCCCACCTGCCGACCCTTTGGCCTCCTTGTTGCCCGCCCACCCTTCGACCTCCATGTTGCCCGCCCACCCTTCGACCTCCATGTTGCCCGCCTGCCCACCCTTCAACCTCCATGTTGCCCGCCCGCCCACCATTCGACCTCCATGTTGCCCACCCGCCCTTCGACCAGCGGTAGAAGAGTTTGCATAGGATCTCTGTCCAAGCAGTTGAATGCCTTCTGATAGTCGATGAATTTGACATAGAGGGGGCAGTTCCATTCCATCAACTGGTCAATGATGATGCGCAGTATTGCAATCTAGATCTATCTTTGTGGAAATGACGTTAATGGTCTCACAACTGAGTGTAGACTTGTGCCTTCATTCTGTTCAGGATGACTCTGTTGAACACTTTGCCTGGGGTTTATAGGAGTGTTATCCCTCTGTAGTTTGCATAGTTACTGAGTCACCTTTCTTGGGGATCTTTTTGAGATATCCCTCTTTCCAGTATGATGGCATTTTTTCTCTTCCCAGATGCTTCCAACCATGGGGTAGAGCATATCTACTGATATTTCCTTGTCTGCCTTCAGTGGCTCTGCAGGAATGTTGTCAGGTACTGCTGCCTTCCCATTTCTCAGACCTTTGACAGCTTGACGTAGTTGTTCATTGCTTGTCTGCTGCAGTCGATTGGCAAGTCCTTGTCAGCTGGCTGTTTGTCTGGTGGGGATTGCGGCACAGGCTGGGCCAGCAGTTCTTCAAAGTTCTTCACCCATTTTCGTTGTTGCCCTTCTTTACCCAGCTTTGTCTTAACAGGCCTTTCTGGCTTGCTGTATCTGCCAGAGTTTCCCTTTTAATATCGTAGAGTTCTTTCAAGTTTTTATGGCAAGCTGCTTCCTGGGCTTCTGTGACCATATCATTGCCAAATCTTTGCTTGTATGCTCTTAAGCTTCCCTTCTCTCTGCCATGGCCAAGTGTTATGCGTGGGGCTAGCTACCCCACCATGTAAAAATATTCTAGCTACAAAAACGTCAACCAAAAGATATCCCGGCCTTGGGGAGACAGGAATCTCCTTCACGGAGAGCTATGATGCCTTGTGGTGAAAGCCAGGGATCCCTGTAAGCCACAAAGCCAATCCACTTTCACTCGACCAAGGCCATCACCATCAGGAGATGGAACATTAGGACCATGTACGAGGCAGGCAAGACAGCCCAAGTGGCAGCCGAGATGAAAAAAATCTAATGATGCCCTGTTTGGCATCAGCGAGCCCAGATGGACTCAGTCCGGACAGAAAAGACTGGCTCTAGGAGGAGTGCTGCTGTATTCTGAAAAAGAGGAAGACTCCACCTGCTCAGGGAGTAGCACTGATGTTAACACCTGCAACCGACAGAGTTCTGATTGGATGGGATGGCCATGGTCCCAGAATCATCATAGTGACCTTCCACACACAGAAACAGAGGATCAACATGAATGTTATCCAGTGCAATTCACCTACAAAGGACAGCAAAGAAGAGAAAAAATAACACTTTTACAACAGACTCCTGTCCATCCTGGAGAAATGCCTTGAGAGAAACATCACCATACTGAAGGGGGACCTCAAAGCCAAAATTCTAAGCAACAACTCTGGATATGAAGAAGTCATGGGGCAACAATGGCCTTGGTGACATAAACCAGTGTTGTGAAAGGCTTGCATATCTCTGTAGGTGGCAGTGTATTTCCACACCAAATAATACTGAAGGCAATGTGGTTGTCACCAAACATTCAACAGAGAATTAGATTGACCATGTTGGCATTGCCAAGAGTTTCCGGAGGTCCCTGTAGGATGTGAGAGTGATGAGGAGCAGACGTGGCTTCAGACCATCACAATGTCGTGGCCAGGCTGAAGAAAGTATGGATGGAACATTCAAACTAACCCCAGCGATTAAACACCACCCTCTTCCAAGATGCACAGAAACGGAGTGAATACTCAGACACCCTCAGTAACAAGTTTCAAGAACTAGAGGATGACAGAGGCCCAGTAGAAAGTCAGTGGGAGAAGCTTAAAGAAATACTGATACAACCTGCGAGGAGTTACTGGGGCCCAAGAAACACCAACTTAAAGAATGGATCTGCACAGCGACTCTCCACAAAATCCAAGAGGGAAAGGAAAAGAAAACTGTAGTCGCCACAAGCCAAATAAGCAGAAAAAGTGAAAGCTCAAGGAGAATACACCAAAACCAATAAGGGAGCAAAGAGAAGCTTCCCTCGCCCAGGGTGACGCCAAAGGATCAACCACATTCCCTGCTGGGACAGAATGCGTATATTAGAGCTCGCTGGTAGTTAAGGATGGCCCTCTATCAGGGATTATGTAGGATTTTATGGGCTTGGAGACGAGCTCTAAAAACTTGTGTTCACCTTCTTGCCCTTTCATCCACACACCTCGTATTTGTATGTTTTCAACATTTTCTTAGGTCTTCAGTAATTGTAAAGGAATTGCCACTATATTTCATGGATTTGTGAAGAATGTCCTGTACAACAGTTATGATTTATTACACGTAATTGATTTACTTCCTTTTGTCAAATGATGAAGGTTGAAATAGCTTATGGATGAACGCTTATAATTAAAGATGTTTTCATGTGAGTTGGCTTTAAACGTTAGCAGAAAGCTGTTACTAGAATTGTTAAGACTGACTGTCTGTGCTTTTCTAATCATTAGTTCTTTCCTCTACTTCACTCTTTCTTCCAGTATTTTGAAACAGACGACCCTGAGTTTTATAAGGCAAAAGTGTGTTTTATTTTGAACAATGATGTGAGTGAAATGGAACTGGTCTTTGCTGAGGAGAAGTACAACAAGTCTGGGCAGTTGGAGAAGGTGAGTCTATGCTGAGGGTATGTCATTTTCTGATCAGTTTTTCTCATTTGCATAATGAATAACAAATAAGCGGCACCAATTATATCAAACTCATTAGGATGAAAGGAAGTCACAGGGAGCGCATGAAAAGAGGAAAGCAAAGGGTAAAGCAGGAAACAGTAGAGCCTATGTTTAAAAGGCATGTTGAGTTGAGCACTCCTTGAGTGGTGTAAACTACTCTTATTTTGAAAGTGAGCCATGATCAAGCAGAAAAATTGTGACTTTTAGTTTTTGGGACATCTGTTGGTATTGATCATTTTTAGGGACTTCATTCAGGTCAGCCTAGCTGAGACTACTATTGACGTGCTCTCTCTGAGCCATTAAAGGTTTGTGAAGACTGTAATAATAATAATATAATAATCCACATTTGTAAAGCGCACAATCACCCGTAAGGGTCTCTAGGCGCTGGGGGCCGTTGGGAAGATTAAGCAAGCTATTGCCCAGAGTCACATGGTGCTGGGCTAATCTGCCACCGGTGCCGGGGATCGAACCGTGATCCCCAGATTCCAGCGTCAGTCGCCCTGGCCGCGGCGCCACACCACTTCTTCCACTGTGGCTCACATCAAATGCCATATGTGGTGTTCTGGTTGGGAAGAATGCCCACCTATATATGTGGACATAGGTGTCTCATGGCCCATCCCAAAACATTATAGACCCTTCACCTGCGACAGCATTATAAGCACACAGTTTTTTTCTTTAACCATAATCATTCCACTCATAGTTTTTTCTGCCAACCAAAATGATTCACGTATTGCTTTTTCTTATCCAAAATTATTGTGCACCAACTATCTCGCTAGCAAAGACATTCTGCAAATTCCTCCCTTTATACAGATAATGTTCTACACATCCCTCCCCTAACCAAAAGCTTCCCACAAGTAACCATAGGTTCCCAACGAAGATTAGATTAGCAGGACATGCAACTAACACATTCCACATTTGCTGAGGGCATATGAAGGATGAAAGCTCCTTTCTGTTTGTTTGGCAGTGCCAGTGGAACATCTTTCCTACAGTCCATGCATTTGAGAATATTAGTGATCTGTTTATTGGTCTAGCATAGTCATTCTTCTTCTAAGGAGGTGAACCTCTGGAGATGTGGAGTGGAAATGTTGAAAAGGAAATATGAAATAACTAAGTTAAGATGATTTTATGTTTCCTTTGAGGGCGGGGCTGCTCTGCTCTCGGAGCAGGGCAGGGAAGGAGTGGTTTGCCACTCCTATGTGCGCAGTGACTGCTTGGTCGGCCCTCTCGGGCCGCCCAAACCAGTCATGCGCACTTCCCCGTTCTCCATGCAGGCTGCATTACAGCCTCAATGGAAAACAAGCCCACCCCTCCATTACCTGGTGGAGCGTCAAACCAGGTTGCTGAAAACCAATCACAAAGCTACATTGCAGCGTTATGCTTGGTCAGGGGAGCCTTAACTGTGCTTTCTGTGCCACGGTCTGATGAGGACAGCAGGAGCAGAGACGCAGGACCGGCGCACAAGGTGAGTTTTGCATTTATTTATTTATTTATTTATGCTAAAGAAAGTTTGCTAATGCAGTGTCAAATCTGAGATGCCAATGATATATGACTCAATAACATATTTTCAAGGTTGGCAGTCTTCCCCTTCAACACTTAATTCAATACTTGTAATACTTAATTTTCTCAGTGCTCTCATCAGTTGCATTTAAATTGCTTGTGGGAACGGGGAGAACAGTATTTAATTCTGCAAGAACTGTTCACGAAGGCCCTCATCAAATAATTTGATACATGTTAACTAGTTTTCAACATCATGGAATTGGATAGTGTTTAATGGTATATTAAGCATGGAGTACTATACTGAGCAGTAAATTTCTCGTGACAACACAAGTGAAACTGTACCTGAGACAGACTTCATCAGAATCCTTTTGACTTCCCCTTATCACCCTTATGTTCCTTACCCTTCTAAATGGACTCCTGCCCTCAAAGCACTTTAATGACACATTTTGAGCTCCCTTTGAATGAGGGGTATGTCGTCTGCCGATTCCTCTCAAGACTGGAACACTTTAGAAATTCAGTATTTGTCTAGATGTATAAGTAGGAATGCATTTTCATTTGGGCAGTAATTTTCGTTTTTAAGATCGTAAATTATGTTGCAGTTAGAGGAGAGAGTGACGGTCTTCCTCTGTGAGAAGTGTAATATTGGATTTGTGTTATAAACTGCATTGTAGCTTTAAGGTGAACATCAAACATTCTTATTAATGGGAGGCATTCCCAACTGTATGTCGCGAGCTCTTGACTCCTCTCCATCTTAACCACTCATTATCCCAAAGAGACCCAGTGGATCCAGTGCCAGACACGAAGCAAGGGAAGCTGTAGTCCCTGATTGTTGTGGCCCTGGGAGACAAAAGAATTGCGAGGCATCTGGGGCTAAAGGAGGGCACTGAAGGCCTTCACGGAGCCGGTTGTCAGGGCTGTGTGGTCCTCCCTGAGCCCCCGGCAGAAGCGACTCCAGAGACACAGCTGCTACCCACCTCTCTCCATAAAAAAAAGGGTGGCAGGGATGAGTGGACTGCTGCTCCCCACCCCTTCCCGAGGACTCCTGCACACTGTTGCGGAGGGCGACTCAGGTGCCACCTCACAGGTAAGGCCCTAGCTGACGGCCTACTACTGATCCATTCGGGGATGGCTGCATCATGAAAGCGACAGGGGGACAACACCTTCTCCCCCTCCCTGGTGGACACTGGAGACCTGAGTCAAGGGTGAGCCCGGCAGGAGGCCTTGGGGATGCTGGAGCCCTTTGATGGGCTACTAGGGTAAGCCGGGGGTGGGCCACCCCCTTGAACCTGGTACTCCCCAAGGTTGCGGCTGCCCCTTGCTCCCCACCTCCCCCATGCAATAACGGGCCACCAAAGTGGTGGAGACGATTGAACAATCCACCTTCTAAAATCATGATCTTCCCCGACTTCAGGTGACAATACACCGTTGGAGAGCTACCTTTCTGGGCGTCAAGAAAGAGCTGTGTGAACTCTGATTGACCTACACTCTGTGTTTCCCTCAAAATTGAAGGTCCTGACTGACCAACACTTCTATTTCTTTACCGATCAGGAAAATGCGTGGCAGTGGCTACACCAATATCGTGGGGCGCTAAATATCGAACAGAATCTGAGGTTGAAGGGTACGCCACTTAGGAGGTCCCTGTGCATGATTGTCAAAGTTTGCCCCCTCACAATACTAGATGCAGGACAAACAGGAAGCGACCATTGCCACGACTGCAGCCCTACAAAATGTGACATCCACTTCTGCCCTTATCGACATGTCCGAGGTAAGTGACTCTGAGATCAGCTATGACACATTGGTTGGCCCAACAGTAACTTCTCAGACAGTGGTTGAACTGGTAAGAAATGGGATGCTCTTCTACCCTGGGCAAATCCCCTCTAGTCACCCCCTCCAGCGTACCAGGCGGGCGTTGGGTACCATGCTTCGTCCCCCTGCACCAATAGACTGACGCCCGGTACCCAGCAGTACCCAAGACCAGTTGCGCGACCCTTCTCGTTTGTGACCAACGGGACCTCTCCGGTACTCAGATCACACAGGTGCGTCGACTTGTAGACTCGAGGTTTCCCTATCAGAACTGCCCCGCGCCAGAGCGTGGGTGACCAAGAGACGGGCTGCCTCGATGAACACTTTGGATTTAATTACGCTATCTCGAACATGCATGCTACCCCCCCAGCAGCAGCTCTTTTCTCAAGTATTTTGCAGTTACGGTTATTTGTTCTTTGAACTGTTTTTTTTGGTTAGTTGCAGTTTTTCAGTGGATCGGGAGTTCATTACAATGTGGAGGGTTACGTTTTTGGAGTGTCCACTCGCTGCAAGTGGATAGAGGTCCCCCAAGATATACAGGGAATAACAAAGGGATCACATGGCCATCCGCTTATGCACCTAACCATGGTGAGCAAAGGCAAAATATACCTTTCCACTTGGAATGTTGGGGGTTAGTGGATTGGGCACAGTTCCATTAATCTTCATAGTTTTGCCTCTTCTTTCCTCAGAGCGGTGCTTCCCCTTTCCCTGAGCTGTGGCCAGGTGGGGTGAGGTCCATACATCTCCCAGATCGGGTAAGGTGTTTTTCTCCCTTGACTACTTGCAATTGCTGGTTTTGTGTGGAGATATTAGTACTAAACCGTATGGGGGTACTACATCACAGTTTACCTAGTACTTAATACATAGATGCCTAAATTAGCACTTGATAGACTAATGCAATGATATGAACGCGACATTTTTATTGACAAGGGATTTGTTCTAAATCCTTCTTTTTTCACCACTCCTAGATACTCGTCTGAACTGGGCAGGTGAAAATAATACGAACACCTAGTGGATTCAGGTGACTTCTGTATTATGTATGGTTTTAAGCACAGTTTTTTCTTTTTTCACTAGTTTGCAGTAGCTTTAGATAGAGAGCGGTCCTGAAGAAAGCAATGGCAGACTGTGCCTTATTTGCTGAAACATGTTGACCCTAACACACATCTAGATAATCTGCAATGTCCTGATTGTCTCTAACTACTTTTTAATATTGGTATAGTGGGTAACAACAGAATAAAGTTTTCGGTGCCCACTAATCCAATTTTAACGCACTTCGTTTTTCTCTTTATTTACACACATTTTGCACTGCAACATCAGTCCTTGTTACTTTTACATCCTCACAAATGAGTAGGAAGACCACTCTAGATCAGTCTGAAACGATTAAGGCTTCTTTAAAATCTGGGCCCTTCTCGTGAAAGACTAGTGGCACCCTTGATGGTGGTCTTAAGAGAAACCCAAATGATGAAGGGCGGTTTCGTGTGGTGACTGATGGGCATCTTTTTCCTGACCACTATGGGGGTTGGGTTGAAGGGTGACTGGCTGTGGACCATATACGAGGGATGGTGATTTGATTTCTTGTTGGTTTGTTGTCTTGCGTTCGTTTTTCAGACCCTCTAGTATTTCTGTAGTTTACTGATTGGGCACAGTTACCAGAAGTTATCTGGTCTTAGTAGAGCTAAGACAAAGGGGTATATAGGTGGCATTCCTCCAAGAACCTCACACAACAGCTAGGGAGAGGAAAAACTGCACCGTAAATTAGGTATTTATTTATTTATGCGACTTGTATAGCACGAACAGTTGCCCGAGGGCGTCTCGGCGCTGTGGATGAAGCAGAATGAGGGGGGGGGGGGGGGGGGGGGGAAAGAGTTATTGGTTGAAAAGCCATGTCTTTATTTTTCTTCTGAAAATGGTCAGAGTGGGGGCCGACCTAACGTCGGGTTCAAGGGAGTTCCAAAGTTTGGCCGTTGATACATGGAAACTGAAATCACCCCAGGCGACGGTTCTAGTGCGTGGGACTGTCATGATAGACGTATTGATTGAGCGAAGTGGTCGTTTGGGGACATGGAATGCGAAAGGGTTTAGAAGAAATCGCGGGCCCTGTTTGTGAGAGGCTTTGTAGGCGATACAGAGAGCTTTAAACTTTATTCTGTTTTTCACTGCTAGCCAGTGATAGTTTTTGATGGTATGGGCGATTGGTTGGAATTTAGGGGTACCTGAGCGCAATCTGGCCGCAGTGTTTTGTATGGACTGCAACCTTTTAATGACCTTGCTTTGGGCATTAACCAGGAGTCCGTTGCAATAGTCCACTGAGGACATGACAAATGAGGTAACCAAAGTTTTGCCTGAGTTAGGGGGAAGAAAAGGGAGGATCTTTTTTATGGCTTTGAGTTTGAAGAAAGATGACGAGACAATGGAGTTGACATGGGCAGAGTAAGTAAGTTTATCATCTATGAGTATTCCTAGGTTTTTGACCTTGGTAACTGGGAGAGGGGGAGGGCCTAGGTTAGCGGGCCACCATGCATCTGGCCAGGTGGGGGTGAGCTTACCGAATGTCATGACCTCAGTTTTGTTGGAGTTCAATTTGAGACAGTTGACTGACATCCAATTGCTGATGGCCAGCATACCCTGCTGAAAATTGGCCGCTATTTTGTCTCCGTTCTCTTTGATAGTGAGGACCAGTTGGGTGTCGTCCGCGTATGATGTTAGGCTCATCCTCCAGTCCTTAATGACCCTAGCCAAGTTGGTGACATAGATATTAAATAGGGTTGGACTGAGGGATGAGCCTTGGGGGACACCACATGGTAAAGCCAATTGTTCAGATAGAAAGGTTCCTAGCTGGACCGTCTGGGTGCGGTGGGCTAGGAAAGATGTCAAGAGGTCTTTAGCGTTAGCCTGGATGCCTATGGCATTGACACGGTCGATCAGGATGTTATGATCGACCGTGTCAAAGGCCGCGGTGAGGTCAAGCAGGATGAGCACTGCCGCTCCTCCTTGATCAAGTGCCATTCTTATCTCATGCAGAAGCCAGCTCTATGACACCAATTACTGTGCATATGCAAGAGGCACTGCAATATGGGTGCGTCCAGGGGTGCCCTTCAGCAAGGAGGAGTGACAAGTAGATCCCCTAGGGAGATTTGTACTGCTTAAAAGTTACTTAGATGGTCGCCCAATAGTATTGGGGAGCATTTACTCACCCCATGTGGAAACAGCCCTCTTTCCTCAAGGGTATCTCAAGAAAACTAGCAGATTGGGTTTGTAAACCCTTGATATTGTGGGGAGACTTTAATAGCGTTCTGGATATAGACCTTAAAAAGCGCACCCCCGCCATTGAACTCGTCCCCCGCTGTCCGCAATGCTTAAACTCGGAGTGCTTGAGCACAGGAGTGGTCCTTAGTAGATGTATGGAGAGCCAGAAATGAAGGGATGAGTGAATACTCAGTCTATCTCCCGCATGGACTACATGCTCTTTCAAATCGGATAGTATGCTCTCCAACTCGAAGCCTACCAAACTGTATAGGTTGGCAAGACTCTTTCAGACCAGAAGCCACTGACGAACGGCTTGCATTGGGGCAGGGTGCGCACCTGATCCCTACCTGGAAAGTCCAACCATCGTAGTTGGAAGAGACGGTTATCTAGGAGGGATTATGAGTTGCCATCATTCAGTACTTTCAAGTAAACAAAAACTCCACCTCATCACAATGGTAGAATGGGAGGCCTTCAGGGTCATGTTGAGGGGCATGTATATTAGGGCCACATTGGATGCCCACCATACGCTTCTCTCTGAAATCAAACGAGCGGAAGATTCTCTCCTGGAACTAGAATGTTTAGCAGTATAAAAGCTAGAGCAGACGGACGCTCTAAACTAAGCTAAACAGACTCACGACCGCCTAATGGAGTTGCCTAGAATAAGCGATCTACCGAGCCAAATCTCACGCAGAGGGTGAAAAGGATCGATGACTCTTAGTGTGGATACTTAAACCACTCAATCCGCAGACAGCCATCACGGCAGTCGTGAACTGTGAGGGGGAAAAAGCGGAAACACAAAACAAGATTAACCAAGCCTTCTGGGCTTATTATTCAGCGTTATACTCAGCTACCCACAATGGCTGAAATGCCTCAGTTGTCAGAGGTAGCCGCAGCCTTGGCCATCGCCATCACGAAACAAGAAGTAAAAGGAGTAATCTGAGCTCTCACACGAGGCAAAGTGCCCGCCACAGATGCCCCCCTATAGAATTTATGACGGGCTCATGACCTTTTTGGTACCAGTGATGCTAAAATTATATA